>NC_142203.1:11085591-11787483 GCF_049639895.1 Pseudopodoces humilis
CTCCTCTCCTCTCCTCTCCTCTCCTCTCCTCTCCTCTCCTCTCCTCGAGTCTCCTCTCCTCTCCTCTCCTCTCCTCGAGTCTCCTCTCCTCTCCTCTCCTCGAGTCTCCTCTCCTCTCCTCTCCTCGAGTCTCCTCTCCTCGAGTCTCCTCTCCTCGAGTCTCCTCTCCTCGAGTCTCCTCTCCTCGAGTCTCCTCTCCTCGAGTCTCCTCTCCTCGAGTCTCCTCTCCTCTCCTCGAGTCTCCTCTCCTCTCCTTGAGTCTCCTCGAGTCTCCTCGAGTCTCCTCGAGTCTCCTCGAGTCTCCTCGAGTCTCCTCGAGTCTCCTCTCCTCGAGTCTCCCCGAGTCTCCTCGAGTCTCCCCTCCCCTTCCCTCTCCCCTCCCCTTCCCTCCCCCCTCCCCTCCCCTCCCCTCTCCCCTCCCCTCTCCCCTCTCCTCCCCTCCTGAACTCTGATTTTGATCTGGTTTGTCTTCCAATATTGATGTATTTCATGGGATATACAATTTTTATAAAAGTAATTTAATTTCTGATTTTTTCCCAATATAAAAATGAATTGATTCCAAAAGACAAAATATCCTGTAACTGGCATGGCTATTTCCTGCCTCTGAATCATACTTTTTACTTCTTCCTTTTGATTACTTTCTACACTGACTATCATTTTTACTCACATAAGATGAAACTGAGATAAGAAGAAAGAAAAATACAGATGTTACTAAAATTGATTAATTTTTTAATCAACATTTTTGTATGTGCACATGTCAATTGCAAAATCTATTGTTCTCAAATTGTGAGAAGGTACTGTGAAGTCTTTAAATTACATCTATAAAGTTTTAGAATTTAGTTTCTTGCTCTGGTTAACTCTTTTTTGGTCAGACTCTGAAGTTTTTGTTGTACAACATTCTCATGTTTGGAAGAGGTAAGTTCATGATGCAGAGAAATAAATATGAGTGAAACTACTAAAATTAGCATGAATGTAGACATTTAAAATTAAGAACAAGTGGAAATGTCTTACAGACCAGGCTATGCAATCTGTAGAGATACTGTATGATTTATCTCTTAAATTAAGAAAATAATTTGTTGTCTTTTTCAGTCCAGGACACTGAAAATAAAATCAGAACATGCATACATGTATGTGGGAACATCATCCAGGGTTCAAAATATTTATTTTTTCTAAACTGAGGCATTTCAAATGGGGTCTGTTTGAAACCACTACCACTATATGGTTTATAATCCTACATAAGACTTATATTTTATATTTCTAAAAGTCACTTGGAACAAAAAAATCCACTATGCCTCTTGACATAGTAATTGACAATTGACATTGACAAGTAATTATCTTGTCAAAGTGTGGTATGAGATATATTGGTCTTCAGAATTTTGTTTTGGTCCATATGTTCTGTATATCAAGAGGTAGAAGGAAATGTGTAGACTTCAATAACTTTGAAAAATAATATTCCACTGTAAGCCAGCTGTCAGGCTGATAGACATTGAATAAGCATGTTTACTTGTGCTTTTACCTAGGAAAAGGTATTGTTTCAAAGGAAAATGAAGATGCATGAGTCATGAAAAGGACTATTACAGTTCAAATAATGTTGTAGGAATGGTTCAAGATGGCAAGTTATTTTCTGCCATGCAGATTAATAAAAAATGTGATTTTTCTATTATAAACTGAAAAAGTACATCATACTTAAAGAAGTTTAACAGCCAAGTATTCAAACAAGATATTTAGACTAATCTTGCTATTTTGAAATAAGAATATATGCAGGTGGTTTTCTTGCATGACAAAAATAATAAAAAAAAGGCATTTTTTGCTTAAATACAGTGT
Organism: Pseudopodoces humilis; assembly: GCF_049639895.1. Classification (NCBI taxonomy): domain Eukaryota; kingdom Metazoa; phylum Chordata; class Aves; order Passeriformes; family Paridae; genus Pseudopodoces; species Pseudopodoces humilis. The sequence continues at coordinate 11,087,416 of NC_142203.1, forward strand.
CCAAGGGTAGAATTAACAATTTCAAAATTACAGTGCTGTACTCATTCTATTGTCACATAGATGGCACTGTGTTTTGTACACAACCCAGTAAATTGCACAAACTGTGCTGGCACTGAGTGCTGCTGTAATGCTGCACACACAGCCAAGGGCGACCATGGCTGGGGTTGTTTTTTTCATTCCCCAGGCTGATTTCATATTACACATTGTAAGACCATAAAAAAATTATATTAAAGAAAGAAAATGAAACATTCATAAAAAGTATTTCAGTTCATAATTGTAGCAACAAAGATATTATTATTAGTGACTGTGTTCCTCTGCCTCCTAAGATTTATTTTGAGAGGACAAACAGAAGCAAAATTTTTTGTAGAAAGTCATGCAGAATGACTTCTTTATTATGTTTGGAAAATGACAAAACTAATAAATGATTTTTTTTACCTTTTTAGTTGTATTTAATTTTCAGTATCTGGAAGAATTTGAGGACTATTTTTAAAAAGTATTCTAAATTCTATAGTTGAAGCACATTTGTGCAAAAGTGTTCTAAAGGCATGTGGACAGAATGGTGTAGTGGTGAACATGGTGGTGCTGAGTTAACTGTTGGACATCATGGTCTCAGAGTATTTTCCAACATTAATAATTCTATGGTTCTATATGAATATATAATTAATTTAGTATAATTATTCATCACATTCTTTTTATTCTTACTATTAAAAAAATACTTGTATTTTTTCCCAAGCAAGTTATTAAGTGGCAGTATTAAGCTGTGGAATAAGTTATTCTTTTTATTTGTTTGTTTTAATATTTCTTAATTGAATTTCAGTTGCTTGTTCCAGATCACAGATGTGAGATACTGAAGTGAAATTTTGTGATTTTGTGTTAATATGAAATTATGTTTCTTTCAAGATTATCTACCACACTCTTGTGTAGCTTAAAAAGTAGATGAATCTCCTTTATTATTCAGTTGCACAATAATTATATTGTAGATGCCTGTCCTTGAATGGGTTCTTTGCATTATTTTATAACTTCATTGATTAAAAGTTTCATCTAGTAAAAAAATCACATGAATCCATGGTTATATGAAGATGATTTTTCCTGTTACATCCTTCAGTCTTGTTAAAAATCAAAACCAAGCACACAAACAAACAAAACCACAAAAACCTCCCAAAACAACAAAAAACCCACAAGATCTTACAATACAACAGGAACAAAATTAAAAAAAAACAAAAACAAAAAACATAAAAACCAAACAGCTTGCCTATTTATCTCCATGCCTATAAATTAATCTGGCTTGTTCTTCTCTTTAAAGGTTCTAAAATATTTCCTAATCTAGCTCAAGATTTTACTTGTAATTTGCAAATGCAATTGTGCAGCTCAGGTTCAATCCTCATCACCTCTCTGACCCCTTCTTACTTTCTAATGATTATTGTGTTCTGGAATTTGGGCTGCAGATTTATGTCACCCAGAATTGCTCCAGTCTTGGCTTCTGAAAGATCCTTAAAATACACCATATAGGTGTAATTTTCAATATATTTGGGTACTTAATGTGATCCTCTGATTTTAGGTTTTTACTCCATCACAGGCCTAGTTGGAGCTCATTCATTCTGTTCCTTCTTAGATCTGGTTTCTGGCATTATCCTTCTACTTTCTTCCCTTCAAGTCTTCCTTTGTATGGTGATCTAATGAGAACACTCTGACTCTAAGGCAAACACAGAAAGCACGAGAAAGGCTGAGAAGGTTTAATTATACATCTGACTTCTAAAACTCATAAACTGTTTGCTGCAGCTTTACAAAATTGTTCAGCATAATGAAGAACAGAGCAATGGCCAAGAGGAATCAGTCCCATCAGCCATGGAATGCATTACTGTGACTTTGTTTACATTCTGATTTTAACAAAGAAAAGGTATTGATTGGAAAAGTTGCTAATATTGTTACTGGCTTCTGTGATTGCCAGCTTTTAAACAATATATGTGTCTGATCATTCCTGCTGAATTCTAAAGTACTAAGACAAATCAAAATTTATTTTGCCTAATAAAGTGTTGCCAGATAGTAAATGCCATCTAGCACTTTAATGTATGTTTATTAATTGTTGTTAATTAACTGTTAGCAGATCAGGTTTCTATATCCGTACAATTATATTTCTAATATATTTTTTTGTTTTTCCATTATCACCACAGTGAATACTGTGATTTGTGAATGTATTTTCACCTTAGTCATCAAATATTATTCTTTCTTTCCAATACATTTAGCAAACCTATTGTTTGTCACATTATACTAATGAGAATTCCATATGCGTTATTTAAAGGAATAAAATATTTTGGAAGTACATCAGTTGTTCACATTATGGAAGTATTTCAGTTCTTCAGATTTTTAGATTTCTTTCCAACTGAAGAAAAATAGACAACTTTACTTTTATGCATTCAAATTAGTTAGCAATCTCAGTAAATATAAACAAGGGTAAAAGTCCAAGATGTGTAAAGAATTTATCTTTCTCATTTCTTCAGACTGGGATCAGAAACCTGTCTTCGTCAAACAAAGAAAGAAAGGTTCACTTCCTAGTGATTTAAATGCATCATGGGGACATGTATATGTCATTGGTTGGAATTCCTAGGAAAGAGAATGCCATTAATAAAGGAAGCAAGTGTTTGATACTGTTTTATTTTATTATTTCACATTGGATTTTATGCCTTTCCTAAGAGGTTGTTTGGTTTTTTTTATAGCATATTTTTCTTTGTAACCAATGCTAAAATGTGTTTCAGAACTACTATCTTGCTTTTACATTAAGACAGAAAAAAAATTCATAGAAATAGGAACTATTTCCAAATTCAAGGTTAAGACGTTCATCTTACACATATATATAAGGTCTCCCATCTCCATGGATACCAAAATCTCCTGCTAAGACCAGGATTTCTCTGTTGAGAGCAAAAGTCTAATAGCTGATACTTTAGCATTCACTGTAAAGTCCTTTCCACTTTGCCAATAATGAGGCTGCTTTACATAATAAGCTGTTTCTTGTATGCAAAAAAAGACGGTATTAAAATATTGCTGAATCTAACCAAATACATAGCAGATGAAAAATTACAGAGGAACTTAAGCAAGTATGTTAACATTGAAGCTGGAATCTGTCAGGAATACTAAATTCTAGCTCTGATTTTATAGTAAATTCCAGAACATCTTAATGCTTAAGTTTGACCCCCCAAGGACATTTGGTATAGGTACTTCCTTACACATGAATGAGTTTCTTCTCAAAGATGTTAACTGTGTAAAAACTATCCAAGTTATGTAAAAATAAAAATTTGTGTATGTACTTGGAACATCTTCAAATGTGAAAATGCAAACAAATACATGGTTAAAAAGTATGTAGAACATTTTTTTCTGATTTTGCTTTTACCCTAAAATTCTATGAAGTTTTTTTATAGAGACAGACTTCTACAATAAAAAAAGTTATTTCATAATCCACCTACCACAAATCGTACAGCACATATAAAAGAGAATTCACTTTCTTAATTGTGATGGATTGGCATTTAAGAAAAAAAAAGGGAAACACGTAAGGAAGTTAAAACTGCTGGAGGCTGATGGGAGTTTTTCTCCTGGCCAATAACTGGCCATCTCTGAGGATTGACAGTAGTTTTGACCATTGAAAAGTGAGATCAACCTGTGGACACCACCTTAAGACCTAAGCCCAGGAATTTCTCTTTCTCTTTGGTTTCTGGCTTTGAAGAAGTAACAGAGCTCCGGTTCAGCCTCCTTCCCTCCCAGGCCGGACAAGGCCATGGGGGGAGTGGGGCTGGCTGGAGCTCTGCGGGTCCCAGGGAGGATGGAGACTGTGAAGTGACAGGAGCCCCTTCTAGGAGGGCTCGCTGGCCCTTGTACAGCGGGGCTGCTGGGCCAGGCCGGTCCCTGGCTCGGCTGCAGTTTCTGCCGCTGCTGAGTTTCACCAGAGACTGCCAAGTAAGGGGAGGGAAAGACATTGACCTGCGGCATGCTGAGATAGTGGCCACACTCCCCCAGAGCAGCCATGGAAAGAAAAAATCTTCCATCCCAGACAGCTCCAGCCACTGCTCTGGCAGAGATCACAGGAGCATCCACAAGGCCTGGGCAAGAGATTTTAACCCTTTCACTACCCAGATGAGACTTGCAGATTAATCCATTTTCCAGAGAGAAGGGAAGAGAGAGAGTGATCAACATGTAAAGAGACAACATAAACTATCAAAGACAGTGAAGAATTAAGCCTCAGATGGGAAGAGAATAAGGAGATGCACTAATAAGCTGAAACATTCTTTTGTTAAAGCTATGGAGATGGACAATAATGTTCTGAAAAAACTCCTTTAATTCATGAAAGAGTATTTTGGGGGGAATAGAGTATTTCAAAGAGTAGATCTGAGCAAAAATAATTCATTAATAGAGCTGACTAAATGGTGAAGTAGTTGTGATCCTATGAAATGCTGGAACAGAAATGGAGAAGTGAGTTGTTGAAGATTTGTGGCCCTTAAGAGACAAAGAGAAAACTTCTGTTTCCAGAGATGATCACAGAGACAGATGAAGAGAACTTCTGCCTTTGAAGAACTCATCCTTAAAATGACACCCACTGACCTATGGCCCATGAACAAACCTCAGAGTGGTGTGAAATGGGAGGAGACACCTGATGACAGAGTTTTCTGGACAGCTGGCATGAGATAAATAGAAAGCCATGAGAAAATGGTTTTCTTATGAAAAACTCCATAGACTGACAAAAGAGAAATTCTTTTTCTCCACAAAGACTGAGGAAAAGACTATAGCAAAGTTTGGACTGTTTTAACCACCAGGTTGTTTTTTTTTCTTTATGTTGTCAATTAAACAAAGGAATAGTTAGGTGGTGGAGAAAAAGGGTTTCTGCAGGTTTTATTCTGGTTTCTTATTCTTGCAGTTTTGTTAATAAACTTTCTTTATTCCTTTTAATTTTTAAACCTGCTTTGCCCTTCTCCTAATCCATATCTCACAGCAAGAAATGAGTAAGTTTTCTAGTGATTTTTTAGCCAATGCTTTAAAACCACAACATTTATTTAATACATTGTCCAGAAAACAAAATTAGTGAATCTAAGCCACTAAATTAATGAAGATTGCCAATATTTTCATGAACTAGGAATTTTTCAAGAGCATTCATCAGCTTTAACATATGGAATTTTTGACTGAGTTTGTAATGCTAATTTCATAAAAAATAATGAAAAATCACACCTATTATTCGTGAAATTAACTGCAAAATCATTCCTTCAATTTCTTCCCTTAACTTATGTAGCAATTGCTTTCTAATAATTTCCTTGCATCAAGAGGAATTTTAAGAGAACAATTTAATAAGCATATTTCAACATAGTCAGACATATTTATGAGCTTAGTTCCTTTTACTAAGCAGAAGTCATCAAAGAAAAAAAAAAAGGAAAATCTTTTAAATTGGAAAAAGTACTTTAATTTGTAATACCCTATCAAGATGATAAATTATGTGCTTTTAGTAGGAATATAATATGAAATACTTTAGTACAAGCAAACTCTCTATGTTCCTCAAGAATGGAAGAGCTTCATATGAGTAAGCCACTGGATAATTTGTCCTACGTTAGACTATTTTATCTAGTTTTAAATAATCTATATATAAAAAAAAAGCATGCAAACTACCCAATTGCTTTTGGGAAGCTAAAGTATGATGTTCATTCCACAAACTATTGTGCATCAGTGCTACCAGATCTGCTGGGCCAACAGCTATTAAATTCAGATTGCAGTGCAGAAAAAAAACCCAGCATGATTTGCTAATTCTGTCTGCTTGAATTAAACCATCTTCCTTTGGGAAGCCTATTGTCACCAAAAAATGAAGCAGTGAAAGTGGACATAAATTATTTTAGCATATCTCTAGAATACCAGGAGACTGAGCATTTAGGAAGCAATTTTCTTGCAGTTTGTCCAGTGGTAAATGATTATACTTTTTAAAGTTGCTACAATGATTATACAGATGGCACAGGAAGACATAGTTTTAAAGATGCAGGCTGAAGTTAGAAGTGCAGTTTCCAGAAACCTTTATTGGTTTTGTATTTATTTTTTAATTAGAAGATGCTGGAAATGCAGGTCAGGTTTATAACTACTGTAATGTCTTTTTGCCAAACAAGCACTTTGTTCTTCATAGGCTTCCCTGAAAATAAATTTAAGTAAATAACAGGATTCCAAGAAAAAATGCAGCAGAAAAAGCAAACAAACAAGCAAATCCTGAACACAGTCACCTTTGTAAAGCATAAAGGTACAGTAAAAAGCACAAGTGGGTTTTTTTTGTTCAGTTAACCTCTAAAATTGTTTTAAATTAGTAGTTCCAAATTGCCACTGTCTTTGCCTAACTGCTACAAGGGACAATTTAGAACAAAAATAAACACAAGCATTTTTATATGATTTCTATAATAAAAATAGGACATTCATTCATTTAAAATACGATAGTAATAAGTGAGAAATTCTGTACCCTACAATATAGTTCACAGGATCTAGAGTAGGCATTATATAATAAGGCATGGCTCACTTATTTTCAGTTTTTGAAGCCACTGACTGACAGTATATATACTTCTGGATACAGATTTAGGCATGAATATAATCTATCCGTTGCTTAGACGGAAGCTGTGATCTGCTATTATAAATCTTGTCAGAATACATTCCCACATCAATTTAAAAGGCCTAGGTTAATAGTGTATTATTTATCTATCTCTTAGTAATTCAGGTAATAAAATTTTTGCCTATTTCTTGGCCTTTCTTAAAAGTTGGACTTTTGTTTGACCTTTATTCTCAGGAGCAAAAAAAGTTGACTGTAAATACAGCTGAGAAACACTAAATTGAAAAAAAAAGTAATAAAAACATAACATAAACACTACATAGTGATATTGTAGATACTAGATAATTCAGAAAACATCAAGAGGGTTTAAAACATATATATTTTACTGCAAATTTTAAAATATGATTTACACTTAAGAAATTCTATATTCTTCTTTCTCCCAAAAATTTTATATCTTAAAATCATTCATAAAATGGCAATTTAAACATCATACCCTGAATTAAAAAAACAAAACAAACACAAAGTTAATTGTGTAAATTGTTGTAAAAAGTAAATTAAAAAAAAAAAACAATTTGACTCTTGTAAATTTTTTTGTCACAGCACAATATTGACATTTGCAATATGTCAGGCTTCCTGTTTCATAAATTTTTTTTGTAGTAGATGTAGTTTTTCTGGCTCTTTCTATAATCTATAGTAAAATTAAACTTCTGTCTTTGATAGGAAAAGCTAATATGTTTGCATTTTTGCTGAAAAGCAAAAATGTCTGCACAGATTTAAAAGACTAGGGAAATTCTCAATATTCTCAGACTACAGTTTACCCAGTGATATAAATATGAAGGATTTTGGATAGTATTATAAATGTAGTCATTTCATCTCAGTTTAAATCCATTTCAATCAGAATCTTAACAGAAGTTACTAGACTGGAAAATAATTCCTGAGGCCATCATGTCCTACTGCTTTCAAAACAATTGAAGAATTTAAGGATAAATCCTTTTCCAGAAAAAGATAAAGCCTTTGTGGATCATATAAACAGAAAAGTTCTTCAGTGCATTTGGAGATCTGATCATGTCAGACCTCTGATATTTTTCATACCATAATCCCCAATCCTCACTCTACTGACAATTTCTAGACTAATTGTATCAATGGTTAGATCATTCTGTATTTCCTTTTCTTACATTGTCCTTAATTAAATAACCTGGCATTAGTACTATTGTATATAATTAGATTTGTTCCTCTGGTATATCAAAGTTGTATTTCATTCTCTTTCCCCCTTTCATCTCATGTTTCATTCTACTTCCATGGCTTTGCTTATTTATTCCTTCAAAATATCATTCATAAATATTTAAGGTTTCCTGTGTTCTCCAGTTCTTAAATCACAGAATCATCTACCCTGAAAAAAATCTTCAGTCTTTGAGCCCAACCACTGCTAACCACCAAAATATACCTCTAAGTGCCATATTTACATATCTTTTAAATACCTCCAGATTTGGTACCTCCATCACTTCCCTTGGCAGCCAGTTCTTACATTTAATACTTCCTTAAATTTATTGCATTATTCAATTATAAAATACAATACATTATTGGGACTTATTCTGAAAGCTTTATTCAAATTCTGGGCCTCTGAATCTGAGGGCAGTATATGAAAAAGAGGTATATTTTTGCAGTTTTTCACTGATGTATTCCAGCTCCCTAAATCCTTAACTCAGGACATTGATACCTCATCAGTGTTGTCATTCAGACCACACACTGTCAAGTGCTTGTTTATGTATATCTCACCATAATTCCAGAAAGATCTCATGATCTGATTTCCCTATGTGTGTTAGGAGTTTCTTTCACTGGTTGTCTATGCTGTTTTTGAATATAACATATTAGCACAATTACTTCCATAATTTGAAAGCTAAGAGAGAATTTTGACTAAGCAGCTATGAGAATGAATGGCAGGACTGTATTTTCTCAGGATATAATATATATCATAAGGCATACCTGATAATAACTCCTCACCTTCGGGTTCCAAGAAGCGACTGCTCAAATTAGTTGTGTACTCTGACAAAGACGAGTTTACTCATTCAGTAGAATGTCAATGATTGATTTGTTTTTTGACATATTAATATTCCCTCAACTGTAGATACTGGGTAATTTTAGCAGATTTTTTCTAAGAATCTATGGAATAACACTTGCAGTATAGTGGTAATAAATATTTAAATGTAAGGCGGTGCCCCGCTTTCTCATCATCATTCTATCTTAGAGACACAGAGGGGAGAGGAAGGGAAATGAATCTGACATGGAGGGGAAAATTTTTACTGGATGATTCCCAGTATGATGCAAAATTTCTTGGGAAGCATGATGGTAGCTGGTGCACACTGAAGCAGTTCCCTGGCTACCATGGGAAATTGAAGCAGTAGGGTTCAGAGACCATTGGCTAAACAACAATGACGCTTTGTTCCTTTATTTTTTCTGTCTACCTCTAGACATGCCGTATACGTCTCATTAAAAAAGAATTTTGGCTGAAGTGCAGTGGTGGTTCTCAGTTAGAATATCCTGCTTGGCAACCTTCTGATTTCTTATTTATTTTATATGTAGATGATGATGATGATAATAATAATTATGATGATAATAATAATAATAGTAATAGTAATAATAATAATAATAATAATAATAATAACATCAACAACAACAATAAAACCAGCCCCACCCCCAGAAAAAAAGACTTTGGAACAAGTTCTTGATCTAATTTTACAACTTCCAGGCTCTGAAGTTAGTGTATTAACAGTCCTAGATTCCTCTTGTGAAAAGACCGCCAGGATATGGGCCAGCTGTACCCTTCTGCTTGAAGTGGGTTTACAAAGTTCAAGCCTTGCATTTTGCCTTTTTTCTCATTTTATTTTTCTTCTGATTTCATTTTTCAAAATGCAGACAATCTAAAATGTTTGTTTGGAAATAAATACCTTCATTTAAAAAAGTCCAAAATCACTTGCTCAGGCAGTTTTATGCCCTTAATTTCTGATCATATTGAAAATTTTTTAGAAATGGAACTTCGTCTGCCCAAAAAGACACAAGAACAACAACCAGAAATCAGTCTTAAAGGATTTATCTTGTGTTTATGCAAAGAAGACGTGAACTACAGCTGTGGCTGCAGAATCCCTCAAGCTTACTCTCAGGTCTTCAATCAAATGGATGAGAACTTGAAGGCCATTGCTGGCTCCCTTCTCTATCTCAAGTGTGCCTTCAGACTTCCACAGGGTTTTCTTATATTCTTCACCATGCACACTAGATGTATAACAACTTTTTTGCAACCTTGGACTGTTCTCAATGTCCTGGCCACCTACGCAGAGCAATAAGGGGATGAAATTGAAGAAGCTTTTTAGCTTTTATAGCTTATTGATTTTTGTATTTTCAAATGTATTAGAGCAATTTTTCAAACGTATCCGCCTTACCTTGATATCTTGAGTGTGGAGAGAGGATTTCACATTTATTAACTTTGCTTTGCTGAAAAAAATACAGCAGTAGAAGTACTTTTGTGTTATCTCAGGGATATAAATGGTTTTGGTATTAAAAAAAAAAAAAATCAATTCTCAGAATAAAATCCAAAGCTTGTGTGCAACTGTTACATAAAAAGCAGACAACAAGGAATGTGCTTTCCCAAGTTGGTAACAAAGATGGGTTTTAAAAGTGCAGTCCTGAATTGCAGTTGAACAAAATGAAGCTCAATACTTCCCAAATAGGAAGGTTCTGTCTTAAGGGAGAGCATATAATATGGTAAATACCTTTTTACTTATATCTGATCAACCATGACAGCATCAGAAAAGAAATGCAGGAAGGCTTCTTCAACAGAAGTACTCTTTTCTCAGATCAGAGACAATAAAATTATGTGTTAGATGTTTCATTATAAGAATTTTTATTTCATTAGGTGGTTTGAATTTTTAAACAGTATAAACAGAAAATTCTGTACTGCAAAAAAAAGTATACAGCATATAGCCCAAGAAGTGAAAGAAATACAGCTATGCTGCTGTTTCAAGAGTATGATATCTATTTCTCCCAGAGAATTCATATCTAGTGATAATTGTGACTACATTCATTCAGCTATAATGATCTGTTTTATCCCATTTCCATGACTTCCATCACCTTCTAACTGCTTCATAATGCAAATGTTTTTGGCTCTGTACTTCTTTGTAGGTTTCTCCTCTCAGACTAGGAATGTACACTTCAAATAATTTAAACAGCTTACATACAAGGGCTCTTTTTCATAAATTCTCCTCCTCAAGGGAGGAGCGGGAAAAATAAATCTGTTATTTCCATAATATAACACTTAGTTTTTCAGTATGTAATTTATCTCGAGAAAAAAAGAATAAGCTCCAACTGTACTTCTGGGGCTGAAGTGGCACACTTGACTATGCTTTTTTGTCTAGGCAAATACAATTGAAAAAGAATACTTTTTTTAAAGAGTGAATTTAGCAAACTGTTTTAAAATTAAATTATTACAGGTAAGAAAATGAAGGTTTTATATTATCCTGTTTTGAAGACTTTTCCTGATGGGCCTATAATGCATGTTTCCTGATGCATGTTGAAAGTTCCATTTATCAATGCCCATGTAGTAAATCCATATTAGAGAGCATAATTTCAAAAGCATCTTATTCTTTTGTATCTGACTGGACACACTTTTTACTGAAATTCTAAGTAAAAGTTTCTGAGTAATTACACCAGCTCATGGGCAAATACTGTCTACATGCCCATTTATCTAGTAAGACTTTGATCTAGAATATGTAAATGCAAAATATAAATATTGTTTAGAATGTAAAAGATTTCCACTCTTTCTACTAGAGTACATAAAATATTTACTAAGTCCATTCATGACAAGGTCATATTGTACCCTCTGAAGAAATGGTTTTAAAGCATGAGTTTTTTTCATTTTTCTGATTTTCAGTGGAAATGTATAAAACTTCTATGGCTTTCATTAGCCACAGAAAGCCTCTAGCTAGCAGCTACAATGATCATGTACCATTCCTTCTCTGGAAGAAATCTGTCATTAATTAATATGAAGGACTTCCTTTCACTAAAAAGTAGAGTAACTAGTGGAAATAATACAGGTGTTAGTAACTAGTAGGCAAATAGATATTTGACACTCTAGTGGAATACCAAAATCTAAGTCAGGTTTCTTGCTTTCTGTAAAAATATACAGGAAGTGCTATGTTTCTGAATATGGAACAAAAATACCTGTGTATTGAACAGGCTCAGCCTGAAATAAACTATATAAAATATTGCAAAAATATGTATCTTAGAACAAACACATGTCAAAATTTAAGATGTTTCTGTGCATTCTTAGTTCTGAAAATCTAAGTAGCTTCTGAAAAACTTGGTAGCTACATGCCTAAGCCTTTCAGGGAGGGCATGGTGGTGGGAAGAAACAAAATTTTATAGTTCATTGTGGTAGTTTGGCATTTTGGAAAAAAAGTGGGAAATATCCACAGAAGTGATTTCTCTGAGGGTGGCTGCTGGGTGTTTCTTCTGTGCTTGAGATCAGGCCAATAGCTGGCCAGTTTTGAGAACTGACAGCATTTTGGACCACTGAAAAGTAAGATCACCTTGGTGAATACCACCTTTTAAACCCAAGCCCAGGAACTTCTTGTCTCTTTGTTTCTGGTCTTGAAAGGTATCAGAGCTCTGGTGTGGCTGGCCTGCTCCCCTGCACCCTGTGCAGCCTGGCAGAGGATGGGCAGCAGCTCCCAGGTGGGGGATGGAGATTAAAGGGTTTCCCCAGCCCCAGGCCAGGCCAGGCTCTGCTGCAGCCCCTCCTGAGAAGCCTTCTGAGTCCCATTCCAGCAGGGTGGCTGAAGGTCTTCCCAGGAGGTCCCCAGCCCTAGGCTGGTCTGGGCCACAGCTGCTGACATCTCGCAAATACCCTCTCGCCCCGCCATGGCCTGCACAAATGGCTCCAAGCCAAAACCCATCTGCTCCCCAGCTGTGGCTGCTGGGCTGAGAGAGACACCTGAAATCCAACACTGTGAAAGCCTGTGTAGCTTGCGCCAGATTTAACCCTTTTACTACACAGATGAGACCTGCAGACTTAATCCCCTCTCCAGAGAGAGGGAAGTGGGAGCTCGACACATAAAAGACAACATGAAACATCAAGGTCAGTAAAAGTCAAGCCTCAGACAAAGAAAATGAAGAGATGCTTTAATAAGCTGAAATATTCTTTCAGTAGAGCCATGGAGATTAACAATAATGTTCTAAAAAATAACTCCTTTAATTCATAAAAGAGTATTGGGGGGAATGAACTATTCAAACTGTAAATCTGAGCAAAAGTCTTCATTGATGAGCTAAGTAGATAGTGGAGTAACGGTGAATCCATGAACCACTTGAACAAAAAGAGAGAGCTGATGAAATCCAAGTGCCCCAAGGGAGAGAAGAAAACCTCTGTTCCCAGAGACAATCACAAAGACAGATAAAGAAAACCTTTGCCTTTCAATAACTCTTGCTTAAAAAATACCCCTTGAGTTCATGGCCCACGAACACACCTCTCAGTGGTGTGAAAATGAGAAGAAAGCATAATGGCAGAGGTTTTTTCCTGGGCAGCTGCCAGTCATGGAAATGAAAAGCCATGAGAAAACTGTTTTTGTAAAGAACACTCCATAGAATAGCAAAAGAAAACTCCTCTCCCTACAGAGACCAATGAAAAGACTATTGTATAGCTAGTACTGCTTTAACATTCCTAATTTTTTCTCTGAAGTGTCAGTTGAGAAAAGAAAAAAGCAGGGTAGGGGGAGAAAGGTTTCTAAAGGTTTTATTCTGGTTTCTTATTCCTGTAGTCCTATTAATGAAGTTTCTTTATTCCTTTTAAGTTTTAAACCTGTTTTACCCTTCTCCTAATCCCTATCTCACAAAAAAAAATGAATAGGTACTCTGGTGATTTTTAGCTAGTGCTAAAAACCACAACACTCATCCTTCTACAGAAGTAGAGACAAAAGCAGCTAAAATTTCTTATTATATTTACAAACAACATTGAGATCAGACCTTTGGATTCCAAGGCAGTGAGGCTTAATTTAAATCTCTTACTTTCCCAAAGAAAGCCTAAGTGTTTGGACCTTTCTATGAAATTTAAACTCCTTTTTTTGTTTCTTATGTGTGTTTTATGTTGGTTGTTTGGGGTTTATTTAATTTGCCAGAAATATTTAAAGAGATTTTAGTTTAGTAGGTCAATACTGAAGAGAAAAGGAATATTGGCCATTTTACATGAAACAATAAGGAAGGAAATCCATATGGAAATACGGAAATACATTCTAGAAATGAAAAATCCTCTCTGCAGCCTCCCTGGAACAATAATAATAACAACAACAACAACAATTCAGTACGTCTTTAATCTTATAGTTCCAAAGTATAGAATAATGGTTGGAATTTTTTGTCTTTTTTGGGGGGGTTGAGGGATTTTTAGGTTTATTTTTTGGGGGGGTTTAGTTTTGTTTAGTAAGAGAAAATAAATAAATATTTTCAAAAAACTTCAGTAATTGTTAAGACAGGAAGGAGGAAACTACCCTTTTACTAAGAAATATCATCTCCAAGTATGACCTAAAGCTACTGTAATTGTTTCTGGAATCCTGTGACTAAAGTCTTAGCCTTCCAAAACTGAGTAAGGGATGAAAACATTGTACATTAATGAGCTAAAGTCTCAATGAAACAAGATTTACTAAAATTTACCTTGTATTTTCCCTTAGAGCAGGAAGGTTATGTACTTACATCTATTCACTGACTTCACAAAGTAGGAAGGGAATGCCAAAAAGAAAGATTAATATTAGTCTTAACATTATTTTATTTTTCTTTATTAATTTTTTCTTTATTTTTATTATTTTTTCTTTATTTCTTTATTTATTTTTAATCTTTATTAAGTCGTATTGCTTATTTTTATTTCACTTATTTAAATATAATTGAGTTCTTAAGATATAGCTTGAGACCTCAGTATCTAAAAGATACTCCAGATTTTTTACTAAATTATTTTAGAGGACATTATGAAGGGGAGGGAGGGAGGGAGGGAGGGAGGGAGGGAGGGAGGGAGGGAGGGAGGGAGGGAGGGAGGGGAGGGAGGGAGGGAGGGAGGGAGGGAGGGAGGGAGGGAGGGAGGGAGGGAGGGGAGGGAGACAAAAAGAGGTGTGCGTGGGAGGTGGGGTGACAGGGAGAGTGACAGGGGTTAGGTAGAAACATATCACCCTCCTGGGCAGCCCAGTGATGTTTTGTTGTTCCCCGGCATCTGGCCTTCTTGGTGGTGATAGTTCTCATTGCAGCCACCACACTGTGTCACGCCATGAAGAAGTATAGAATACGTGTTTTGGGTGGTTAGGAATGCCCCGGTTCCTCCCTTGCAGGGGGTCAGTTTGGCACTGTCCCTTGCAACCCTGTGGATCTGTTGCATCATTTGCAGTGCTCTGGTACAGGCTTGGGGGACCCCTTTGTGGGGACTGGCTTTTCATGGGCTGTGACATCCCCTCTCCTGTGGAGATTTTCCCAGGGTTGAAGGGGACCCTGTGGCTTGGGGTCCTCTGCACAGCAGAGGATGGGCATTCGCTGCCTCTCACCGGGGGCTTTTTCACCACACACCTAGAAACCTCTCTTACCCTTGACCCTTTATTTTGAGGGTCTGTTTGATCCTAGCAGCTGATAGCCCTGGGGTTGTGGTCTGCACCTCAAAGGTTTTTGGGGGTGATTTTTGTGGGGTTTTGGGGCGTTTTTGTGGGTTTTTGTAGGTGCTGATGTTGATTTTGGGGTGGTTTTGGGTGACCTTGGGGGTATTTTGGGGCAATTTCAGAAAATTTTAGCAGTGCCAAAGGCAATTTTTGGGGTGATTTGTTGTGATTTTGAGGTGATTTTTCAACAGAACAGAACAGAACAGAATCACTATGTTGGAAGAGACCTCCAAGGTCAAGTTCAACCCAGCCCTAACACCTCAAGTAAACCATGGCACTGAGTGCCACATCCAGTCTTTTTTTTTAAAAAACATTTTTTTTTAACACATCCAGGGATGGTGACTCCTCCACCTCCCTGGGCAGACAATTCCAGTACCTTATCACTCTTTCCACAGAAAACTTTTTCCTAATATCCAGCCCATATTTCTCTTGGCGGAGCTTGAGACTGTGTCCTCTCGTTCTGTCAGTTGCTGCCTGGAGAAAGAGACCGACCCCCACCTGACTACAGACACCTTTTGGGAAGTTTTAGAGAGTGATAAGGTCACCTCTGAGTCTCCTCCAGGCTAAACAACTCCATCTCCCTCAGTTGTTCCTCACAGGGTTTGTGTTCCCAGCCCCTCACCAGCCTCGTTGCCTCCTCTGGACGCGCTCAAGGGTCTCAATGTCCTTCCTGAACTGAGGGGCCAGAACTGGACACAGCTCTCCAGGTGTGACCTCACCAGTGCCGAGTGCAGGGGAAGAATGACCTCCCTGCTCCTGCTGGCCACACTATTCCTGACACAGGCCAGGATGCCATTGGCCTTCTTGGCCACCAGGGCACAGGGCTGGCTCATGTTCAGCTGGTGCTAAGGCTGATCTCTTTGTGAACTTATTATTTTCTCCCCAGACCTGAACTTACTTTATCTTATCTCCATCAGACAGCAGTTCAGGGCATCAGTCAGAGGCCCCATTCAGGGTGTGGTGGTCTTCTGTGCAGCTTTTGTAATACAGATTGCTAAAATAGGCAAAAGTCCTTCATGAAGATGTTTCAGTTATAAACTATAACCCTTCCGTCTCCACCATTATACTGTCATATTATCCTATGTGAATACTGACACCAGCAACCTGCTGATTTGCTGATTCTGTGTCAGTCTTATCTGGCATATGTTTTTAGAAAATTACATTATTTTTCCAAATATCTCTGGTGTTTGGTTTTTTTTAATAAGATAGATGATGCTTAAAAGTATATTCAGAGTGAACAAAATACTCACTGGAAGAATTTTATTGAGTTAAAGGTTGCTGGAAAATATAACACAATTCTAATGTGAGTGGTCTAGAGTACTTAGGTAATAAAATTATACATTTGGCAAAAAAGAAGTGAAAAAGTATGAGTTTTACATCATGGTTGTGGGTATCATTAGATCATTAACACTGCACATATCTTTTTCCCCGCAATGTAGTACGCTCCAGGTAAAAAAATAAAGGAGAAAACTGAAAACCAGATATACCTGGTTTTGGCTAAGCCAGGTTAATCCATTTCTCTGGTTTTCTACCAAAATAATACCTAAATAGGAACAATGCCCAGAAGAGTTTGGATTCTTCTGCTCCTTTCTAATGTATCATTCTGCTGTACTTCTTACTCTGATTTTTTTTTTTTAAATCTTCTTCTTTCATTAATCATTTCACAATTGCCAAACTCAGCTGTCTTCATAGCAAATTACATGGAATGTGCTGTAAATAAATACTGTGAATATGTACCTGGACATGGGCTTTTACACTTCGTTTACTATCTTTTCTATTGAGTCTCATGAAGGACCATATAAAATCACTTCCCAGGCTTTAAGAAATCCAGACTTCACTACAATACTGGTGATGTTTTACCAGCTATCACTGAAAAGAATGAAGCTGCAAGATATAGCATCTTTCCTTACCTCTGTCAGATTTTATTCCTTTACGTGTCAGGTATCTTGTACTGTTTTTTGGAATCTTGCCTCAAGGCTCCTACATGATTAACAGCATATTTCCAACTTTTCCACAAGAAAGATTCTTTCAAAGGCAAGTAGTTGTGCAGTGAGGGCAGCAATTGGACTTGTGCACCTCAACTTCTTTCAGACCAAGGGCTTCATGTGACTCTAAGGCAGTCTACAGAGGAGAGTTGTGCTGGTAACTGAGTGTAACACTATGTGTGGGTCAGTAACAGCACAGAGGGAGCTGCATCAGCCTCCATGAATGCAGGAGAAGTTACTGTGATCCAGCAGCAGACCCAGCAGCCATGACCTTCCACAAGCACCAAGGTACTCCCAGAAGAACTGATGATTTCCTGTTCTGTAAAAAAGGGATCATGCAGAACTATCATGATGGTATGACGTAAGTAGTCCCAATCCTCCTGCTCCCAAACTGTACATGATTTGCAAGCCAAGCAGGAAATACGTATGTCAAAGTAAATCATTCCCCTTTCCCATATAAACATTCAATGACATTCACACAGTTAATTGCTATCCATTCCATTCATGTATCACTATACTATTTGCCTAAAAGCTCCAACATGAGTCTCATTAATTCTTAGAGTCCCCTTGGATTCTTAAATTTTTACCCTTTTCCTTTTCTCAAGTAATTTTTGAAATTCCTTATTTCCATTCTCACACTTAATTCTATCCTGAGTTTCTCGGTTAATGTTCTTTTCTAGTTTGTTATGTCCTGGTTCTATTTGTCCTGGTTCTTTGACAAGTACAGAGATTCAAGGAAGCTTCTCATGCGGCAACACATTTTGGTTTTTCTTAAATTATTTTTATAATTTCTCATTTTTTAGTGCTTTATGAGCAAAGTTAATGACTGATTCTCAAAATAGCCTATTTCATTTTCTTAGTATGAGAAGCAGAAGCAATGCAACTTTTCTTCTTGATAGCAGTTGTAAATAGTCTATTTTATGTGAGATTATTTTCATTCACTTGTACTGTAAATCTCACTTATTAAAGCACAGAAACACCTATAGGCAAATGGTCGATTTCATAAAATTAATATGAAATAAGTTCCAGGAATGTTGGGGGCAAAGTGATTAAGAGGAATAAAATTATTTCAGCATGAAAATCAATTGTTTCTTCCTTCATACTTTCTCAAAGTTACTTTTCAAATATGTTGTTAGCACTTAGAGGCCTATTTCCTTCTGGCACAAAAGGGTAGGACTTCAGTGTCTTTGATAAAGGAGAAATTGAGCAGCACCGTACAAACAAAAAAGGTAAAAATGCTGTTCACTTTAATAAGGAATTAACTACACCTTTAAAATTAGCTTTTCTCAAGAAATTAATCAGAAAAGATTTGATAAAACTGATTTTCTTAAGAAGAAATGTGCAGAAACGTAGAAATGTAGACATTTCAAGTGAAAACTTATTATGAACACATAAATAAAAACTATGTTTATATACAAGTATACTCATATTTATATGCAAGTATACTCACGTTTATTGTGATTTTTATTCAAAACTGATACATTAGTAGTTGTTTGATGATTGTGTCTCTGTGCAGTCCTGATGAACTTAGCAGTGAACTTAGCAGTGAACTTAAGCTGTCATACAGTCATCCATAATAACTGTTGAGGAAGAATCTGCACAGAGAGGAAAATTTAGGATAGTGAACTTTCAGTTGTTTATGGAAGTAGTGGATGGGATCCCCAGGAACCTGCCTTTGAGCAAGACGACAGCTTCCCCCGGTTAAATATAATTACCAAAAATGGAATACCTTTGAATCCTGTATCCAAGCAGATTATGAAGATACTGAAGGGTGGAAGATGAAGGCCTAGGGAACCTCACTAGGGCTGGCAGCCTGATGTCACCCCATTTGCAACAACCTTTTGAGCCTGGTCCATCAGCCAGTTGCCCGTCCATTATGTGATGCGTTGTCCAGTTATATATTGGACATTTTTCCAAAAATAATTCTGGGAGAGACAGTGTTAAAATCCAAAAATATTACATCAATTGGCTTCCATTGATCTGCTAGTTAGGTGAACATGTCATAAAAATAAAACAAGTTTGATAAACAGGACTTTCCTCTCATGAAGCCAAGCTGGCTGTGACAAATGACTGGAGTGTCTTTCAGAAGTTTTTCAGTAACTCCCAGAACAACTTTCCCCTAAATTGTACCAGACACGGAAGTGAGACTGACAGGACTGCAGTTTCCATGGTTCTCCTCATACATGTTTTTGAAAACTGTGGGACTGTTAGCCTACCTCTGGCCAAACGGGACTTTCCTAAGAGCTTGGGAATCCTAAGATTCCCAAGACCATTCAGAAATCATTGAGAGAGGTTAATGATGACATCAGCAGCTCTTTGAGCATACTCAGATGAATCCCATCAGACCCCATAGTTTTGTAGGGATCCAGATGGAGCAGCAAATACCTTCAAAAGTTCAGGATCAGGTGTGAGCTGATCATTTTCACAGTCATGGTCCTCCAGCTCAGAGCCCTGACACACCCTTGCTCTCATCAGTGTCGAGGAGAGAGACAAAAAAAGCATTCAACATCTTTGCCTTGTCTCTGTCCCTATTTAGAAGTGACTGTCTTCACCTCATGAGGTGTCTTCCCATTCCATATCTGAAGATAAAATTCAGAATTGCACTCCCAAATTGTTATATTTTTTATGAAACTTCAGAATTATTTTTTAAAAAAATCAAGAAAAAAAATAGGTTAGAAAAAACCTCACTCTGGTAGAAAATTAATCAGGGAGAGAGAAAAGCAAAGTTGTTGATTAAAATAGAGAATGAAAAAAAATAATGTTTTAGCATTTTAATATAGAAAATTCAAAATACTTAGTTTAGATTTCTCAGGTTTTGGTAAATATTAAGTGCAGTTCCAGTGTTCTGTGTCTGAAGAGCTTGCAGCCTTTGAAGGACTTGGGCACATATATTGATTGCTGGGGCTCACTGGAATGAGTATAATATGATATTTCCTGCAGTAATGATGACATACCAAGGAATCAGGAGATTTGAATTTTCAGATAGTTCTGCAGTCCTAGAGAAAAGTTATACTCTCTTTTTACAGAGAAAGAAAGATCATTTCATCATAGGGAAACTCTTAGGCAAATTCTCTGTACTTTTAAAATATAATATGAAAGGAAAATTAATGAAATTTCACTATGTGATAGAAAAAGACAAGATTTGACTATGTAAAACTTTCTTCCTCTTCAGATGTCTTCAGACTGGACAACATCCAGACTCCATTTAATTTTTTTTAATCTACTTTACCCACCACTACAAATGCCACTGAAGTTTTCTCTTTTCTCCCCTAATAAAGGGAGCAGAGGGTTTTGATGCATTATCTTTGACATGGCCTCTGGTTTCAACTGGTAACCCTGCATAATGAAAAGAACTGTTCTGTGCCTGATTTTTCTTTGAACCTTGATGAAATTCTTCTAAGCTGCTGCAAGGAAGTCTGATAATGAGTCTTCTAAACACATTTATATTTTTTTAATCCATTTATGCCAAGCCAAAATATTTTAAAAAGCCTAAGAAAGTATTTAATTTTTCATCTTCTTTAAATATTTTTTTATTTCCTGTAATACCTTTTTTTAAATAATATTCAGTCTTATATGTCCATCCAGACAAAGTGAATTCTATGCTTCTATCAGAGCTTTCATCACACTTTTAAAACCCAGACAAAATGCTAAAGGCATAAGAGCCTTCTAATTCTACAGTCATTTGATTTCACTTGTGTATTTAAGTTTTGAGTGGAAATCTCATTTAGCAGGCTCCTGTGAAATATAAAGATGGATGAAAACATGTTAACTCTCTTCTTTGTGCCACAGGACTTGCCTAACATTCCTACCTAACTAATCCATAAACATACAAAAAAAAAGAATAAATAATTATGACGGAACATTTTAGCAATCTAAGTAATTCCAACACGCAAAGAGATTATCTTGAATGGAAGACTTTATATAAATATGGGGAAAACCAGGTTGTATTATCTTATATAGAGGTGGCCTAATTAATCACCAGTGATTACGCTGCCTTGTTCTCTCAGTTATGTTTGTTAATTAAAGCACTTTCTAATGAACATTAGCTCAATTTCCCCCATGTGGAAGGCAGGCTGGGAGATGATAGAAATCTAAACCATGATTATTTCTCACTTCAATACTCGGGGATTCTTTCTTACTTGAAAAACCATAACTGAATTAATATAGAGAGAAAATAGCATTTTTGCCTGCATAGCCTTATCTGTGGGGCCCCCTGGCTATCAGTGCGGGGAAATATCAATGGGCTGAACATCTCCTAGCAGGAGTAATCATCATAACCATGAAATGCTCATCAGATAGGAAGACAAAATGCAATTAAGTTGGGTTTACAATCAGGCCAATAATTACTATTCAGATGTCTCAGCTGTATGGAAAATGCAGGATTCTGAACTGTGACTTTTTTGTTTTAATGTGAGGTTTTTCCTGCCTTGTTTGATCTCTTTTTCCTTGGAACATTTGTAAAATGTCAGTCATGATGTGGCACAGCTGAATAATTGTCATAGAGTCAAATGCTTGCAGATGGTTAATGGAAACACAGAATTAAATGAACAGCAGTAAAGAAACACATGCAAAATTAAAGAACCCTATTGTAAATTTAAAGGGTCACTTGGTTTCATCAAAAATCAAATAATATGAACATGCTATTCTCTGCATGAAAGACACTGTGTTAAATTGTTTTGAGAGGTGAAAAATGAGCAATCAATGGCGTACTAATGAAATTTTTGAAAAAGCATGCACTATTGAAATATGCAGCAGTTGCCAGTTAAAAACCATAGAACAAGGCCTGACTTTGGCTGCTGAAGTTTGTTATTTACCACTTATTTAAATTATAGAAGTTTAGATGTAAACCACTACAGGGTTCTACAAAAGAAATACAGAAACGAAGATTAAACTAAGTAATCTTTACCATATCCAAGTAAAGTTTACTGTTTCAAAATTCTAAAGTTTTTTTTTCAGATCAAAGTAACTCAACATTTCAGTTGACTTTATGTCATCAAATCAATTTCTACTTAGACCTGCAAGGTCTTAAAACTGCCTTATGAGATGAAGCTCTCACCTGTCTGACATTTTTGAAAGACATGCTTGATAAATTTATAAGGAGAAAATTTATCTCTCCGGTACAAAAGTATTCATGATACCACATATTAAGTATTACTCGGAAGTAGATTTAAGTTAAAGATACTTTAAAATGGATTCCAAATCTTCAAAACCTTGTATTCATTGGAAACTCCTTATTTTTCATCTCTTTTTCATGATTTCCTAGTAAAGCCTGAAGTTAATATCTCTTTCTATCTAGTAAATTATTTTATAGGTTTTTTCCTTGGTCTTACTTAAAGGGCAAAATAAGATAGCTAAAAAATATAATGAATTAATCATATACCATTAAGTGTAGTTTGATAATTAAAATTACTTTGAGATTGGCCCATGCCTTTGAAAGAAAATTTTCTTCCTGTAGTAGACTCAAAAGGAAATATAAACTAATCACTTGACAACACCAGAAACAGCAACTGCCACCACAAACATCTAATAAAGAAAAAGCAAAACTTAATAGCTACTTTCAGTAAGATTTTTTGTTCCATATACATATATCTGGACAAATTGTAGTGTGTCTTGTCTTGTGCTAATCATAAAATAAAAGCAATTTAAAATTTTATGTTTTCTCCTTGACATATACACTAAAATAATACCTATGACTTCTTGTCTGCTATAATTTCTGCAGTCATTGAATTGCTTATTAAATGGAAGAAGACATGAAAATATTGATCTTATTTCCCCATTCTAGTCAGTACAAAACATCTTCTCTTAAATCTTCCTGAATAACTGCACTACACTGGCTATCTAATAGAGTTTGAAGTGGAAGTTTCTTTCCCTTTCTTGTAACAGAAAGAGTTTGAAATACAAAATAGATAAAGTGTGATGAATGTTGCATTGTAAATACATCTCAAGCATTTTGTTCCTCTGGGTTTTACTTAAAGACTTAATGTCAATTCCTGAATGGTATTAGCTCAAATATGAAAGCATCTGTATATTTTTTTGTAGAATTGTTAACATGATTCAATTTTAAAATGACAGATATACAGTGCTTGCCATGAGAAATCAATCCCCAACTGCAAATAAAGGTGGCAGAATAATTCATACAATGCATGTCAAAAATTGTACTTTTACTGACCTATTATTCTTTATGATTATGTTTTTTAATGCCATATCTATGACTGTAATTTTGAAAATATAATTTGTGATATATTTTTGATCCTTTCAATGTAGCTCTTTTGTTTGTTTGTTTTTTCTTATAAACAACGTTATTTATCCTCTATGAAATTATGCAGTTTCATTTACTTTAAAACTATTATGCTAAAAAAACCCTTTGTGTTTCATGGAAGAAATTTCATGGAGAAATGAAAAATGGCAAGTTTGTTTTTTCAGCAAATTTTACTCCAAAAATTGTGGAACTTCATAAGGAACATACAGTAGCAGTTTCATATGAATTTGCATCTCTTTTCCTGCACCTGATGGGTAAGAGAAAAATTTTTCTTCAGCACTGAATTGTTGAATGCTTTTTCAGGCTGTGTAAGTCCTTTGGTGTTCTTCATACTTCTGAGAGATAACAGTATACCAAGGGGCTAGAAATATTCAGAGCTAGATACGAGAATTCAGAGGAGATGCTCCAAGTTCTGTAACAATTATAAATCACTACGATCCTACACTGTTCCTGAAGGTTTAAGTATGGTCTCACTGCACAAGCAACAAGAAAGAATAAACATATGTTGACTCTGTATTTGTCATGTCCTCTCTTCTTTCTATTAAAAATACCTCTTTTAATCCAAATCTTTTTAGCTCTGTGGGAAACAGCTGACTTACTTCCACTGGAGATCGTGGTGGACTGCACTAACATGACCAGCTCTGCACTGGGATAAGTGAAAAGCTCTTAACCCCACATCACAGAGACAGAGGGGAAAATCTGCATCTGGTGGGAAAATCTGTTTTATGATGATAGCATTTAAAGCACTCCAGTGGCATGAAAGGCGAAGTATTACTGTACCCAAAACCAGGCAGGAAGATGGCAACAGAACTGAAGGGAAGTATTTTCTCATCACAAACTTTTTGAGAATTTGCCAAAATAATGCAGTAGGCAGCAGCCTTGAACCCGCTGTTGACAAAAAAGGGGTCTTATGGGTCAAAATAAGAATAGAGAGATTGCTTGTGAACTACCCTCATGAGCAAAATAGTCGTGACTTGGGAAGGAGTAATTAAAATGAATTATTTAATTTATATTAATTATATATAATCATATATAGTATCTAATAGTATATAATATTAGATATATAATATGTATAATTATATATATTAATTAACTAGATTAATTAAAAATAGAGTAAGATAATGATAAACAAAACTAAAATTACCTTCCCACCACCCTTCTTACCAGGTTCAACTGCACTCATGGCCCTTCAACATGTTTCTCCTCATGTGGATTCAGTGGAATGGGGATTGTAATCAACTTCATCTTTGCCACTCTTTTACTTCCTCACACTGTTTCTCTGTTCTGTCGTGGGGTCCCTGCCAAAGAAAAGAGTCCTCCCCAGAGGCTGCAGTGTTCCAACAGTGGCCTGTCAAAGAGGAACAGACCATCATGAAAAGATGATACCAGGAATAAACAGGATCCTCAATTGATCTTTGATGCATGTGTTCAGTGTCTCTGTATTGTTGTGAGAAAGAAGTGAGGTGTTTCTCAATAACCATTTGAAGTTATGTCACTATTATTTTCAGCTGCATTAATGTTGTGATCATGTCTTTGTGTATTTAAAATCCCTGGACTGAACTCCCATTAGTATATTTTATTTTTCAATATCTGAAATTATTATTAAAATATACACTCATGACACAATCTGTAGTCTTCATAAACAATGTTTCACAAAAAGAATTTCACAAGAGAAGTCAAAATGACATCATGATACCAGTAAATATGGACAATTTACAAAGGCTCCACACCTTGTCATTTCACCACAATTTTCTCGTATCTGAAAAATAAAATTAAAAGTTTATTGTTTAGTGGAATTGAGTTGCAAGTCTGTAATTATGGTAAATCTGATACATACAATATAAGAAACACCCAATGTGAAGTAATGTAATTAAAATTAGGAGGAGTTATTTTTCAAAAGATTTTGCTTTCTAGGTGCATTTTGAATGGGAATGAAACAAGCACTTATGATACAGGAGTCTGAGGAATGCCAATGATCTCCCTTACAAACAGTCCAGGAGACATTATAGACAAAAGTTTTTGTTTAACCTTTTTATTAAAAGGTGACTAGCATAACTTAGGAGTTACAAGCGTTTTATTATCATACTTATTAAATAGAATTTTTAATTTGCAACATTGTTGTACAATTCCTATCCCTCACAAAATAATATCTCCAAAATCAATCAATCAATCAATCAATCAATCAACCAATCAATTAAACATAATAAAGAAAAAATAGCTAGGACATGTAAAATACTTAAATGAACACTGGAACTTGGTTATCATTTTCATAATTTCCATGCTAACCAAGAAAACACTTTTCAATACTGTAGATAATAGAAAGATGCTGAAAGTCTCTATTGTGATGAAAGCATGCAAGTATTACCAAATGCCTTACTGGTTCAGACAGGTTTCATTGGACATGTTAGAGCATGAATATGTTAGAAGAACTTTATGTTTCTTTTTCGAAAGCTCTCTTTAAATAATTGTAAATCAACGTAACTGACTGATGAACTATCAGATTGTAAAATAAATGTTTCTATGATTATTTTTTTTCTAAAAATTCACATAAATAGTTACTACATGGAGAACTACTGTTGCATTCCACTGTAATATGCTGTATAGGTTTAGGATCACATAATAATGTTCATTGTCATTAAGAAGATAACCAATAAGAGTTGATGACTCTTTTGAGTCCCTTCCAACTCAGAGTATTATGTGATCTTATTAATATCTTCTGGTAACCTGGCACAGGAAGATTTCAAAGTTTATTAAGAATACTAACTAAAGCTTAGTTAGAGCTTCCTATGAGGAAAGTTACAGAGTCTTTAGTGCTCTTTTTCCTTTGCTGTAATATAGCCATCTCACTCAAGAACATAAGTTTTGAAGAAATGTATGACATTACAAAATAGTAATAGAGACTGAAGGGTAAGATAGTACTGTATTACCTTCAGATTCCCTTGTAAATTTAGATAAATAGACTAATTAATCAGAGTTGAAAACCCACTACAACTAATGTTAATATGTCCACATATATAAAAAATATCTGAGGCATTGGCAATCATGGAAAGTGTTGCAAAAAAGCTCTATTTTTACAAGAAACAACAGTCATGAAATTCCTAACACATTTAAGGCAAACTTACACTGATTCTTCTCATGACAGCAGAAAGGTGATAATCCACTGAATACCTTTATTATAGAAAACAGCTACATCTTATTTCCAATAGCTGCTTATGTCCATAGGAACCCACCATTGGAGCAGACAGGAGTTACTTCATTTAAATATAACAGTCATTGTTAGTTCCTGTAAGACGCCTACCTTTCATAATCTACTATGCTGCTTAGTTATTGAATTGCATTTTTGAATTACTTCCTGTTCTTCCAAATCAATTAACACTTCAGCAATTGCTGAGATTGTCTCTGAAGGGAATCTGGATTGCTTTTCAAATTAGCCCTCTAACTTTATACAGGCTGTGTAAATACATAATTCTGCCTTTGAGCTGTCAAATCTCTTGCCACTTGCTGCAGACAGCTATGGTATTCTCTGAAACATCTTTTGACAGAATCACCATTCCAATCTTTTTGATAGTAACAAATTGCATGATTGACTAGAACTATAATAGCCTGAGACATTTCTAGCCAGACCTGAAAATTAACTAAATCTATCACTACACTATGTGTCATTAAAACATAATTTCCTGTCATTGTCTGCCCAATGATAGGGTTACCAAGATATTTTTTAAACATTTCTAAGCTCTCCATCCTCCTACTCATAACCCAGGATTTTCTTAACATGCACCTGTTGAAAATTTCCAGAAAAATTTACTAGTACTTTCATCCAAGTTCCCAAATGATAGACTGACAAGTATGCTTAGTTTATTATGAAATTTGAACAAGTGAGAAGGGAAATTGTCCAGAATTCTCCTGTCTCCAATTCTACCCCCAAAACATGCACATAATTCTATTGCAGCTATGGCATTAACACTTGCAGATGCAACAGACGTAGTTGAACTCTCGATATTTATATATAAGGATGAGGACCTACGGAGATTCATTTTTGTTGGGAAGGTAGAATTAGAAAGAAATTATAAATATGACTCTGTAGCCAGAAAGGCTAAGGAAGAAATACAAATGAAAGCACGGTTTGAATAATTCAAAGAAACCAAGCTGGTATGCCAGAACACATTCTTTCCTGCAATAAAACTAAGCTGAGACCCCTTTTCCCAGCCTTATAAGGAAAGGTCTAAAGGACCCTGAGATAACTAAAAATATGCAAAACCAGTGATTTCTATAGGTCGCACACAAATGTTACTGTATTAGTATACTTAGAAAGATTGGTTAGTGAAAGAATAAAATATTCAAATGTATAGATAATATAAGTAATTGTAAAAGAGAGTTCTCTCTCTTAGTTCTCTTGGTTCTCTTGGTCTCTCTTGCTAAGCTCTTGCTACGCTCTCTTAGCTCTCTAGGCTCTCTTGGCCTTCTTGCCTCACGCTTTCTACACTCTGGACTCTCTCTCTTTTTCCCCGGCTCTCTCACTTCTGTTCTGTTACTCTCTTTCTTAGCAATCTTAAGTCTTGAGCTCATGTTCTCATATTTTACCCCCTTTTGTATTGTTCCCTCCGAGCCCGCTTTGAGCTCTATCTGCTGGCTCATAGCAGGCTCTCTCTCTCTCTCTCTCTCCCCCACGCCCTGAAATAAACTTCTAGCACCTAACTCGATTATAGAGGTCTCTGCCGTGTCTCTGACCGTCCACCCCAGAAAGCGTCTCCTACACATTTTAATTGCTGTTTTTATTTAGGTTTGTGGGGTTTTTTTGTTTGGTTGTTTTGTTTAGTTCTTGTCCTTGTTGTTTCTGGGTGGGGTTAAGTTTTGTAATTTTTTTAATCTTAAATCTGGGTTTTGTGGAATCGGTCCTTTTTCTGAACTTCTCAAATTCCCAATGCTTTACTATTCCTCCTTTCACTTTGGAATCTCACCCTCTACTTTCTTCATGCTGTTGTCTGTGCATTTCATTTGATAGATTTGAGGTATTTTTCTCTTGAGGATAGTTTTTGTTAACAGCTTTTATAGAGAGGCCAGCTTCTAAAAGCTGGCAATTTTCCAGAAAGATTCCTTTTCTGTTTTGCTTCTATGATACAGTTCTAATACAGAGACTGTAGCCACAGAGTCATATTAACTATGATGCCCTTCTCATTGGTGTATCTCATTTACTACTTAGTTGCACTACTTGCAACCTATGAAAAATCAATAACTTATTCTGACATTTTGTTCTGTATATCATGTCATACTTAAGTCTCTTACTACTAAGATACATCTTCCCTATATGTGTGTATAGATATATATATCAGTCTAAACTTTCCATTGTTTTATAGCACCTGACAGCTGCATTCAATTTTTTTTATAATCTCCATCATTTGAACCTAAATCTTCTAGTTGCCACTTGTTTGCAATAAAGTCAGGCATAGGAGTCTGGGCTGGTTAGAACAAATTTTACCATAAAGAGAAACAGTTAAGAGCAAGGGCAAGGTTATCAGACAGGGAAGGAACAGGCCTGGTCAGCAAAAGAACACAAAGTAAGAGCTAAACAGGATGAGAAATAGAGAAATTGAACAAGTTGTGGTCCTATATACGTAAACGTAATTATCCAATAAAAATGCTTATAAGGGCGTGTGAAAAACACATGCAGCAAATTGTAGAAGAGATACTCACGTGAATAGATTGTATACAGTACAAATGTAACCAAATTTAGAAAATAAACTAGCGATCTGATCATCATATTGGTGCTGTGTTGTTCCTGTTCCCGCATGAAGAAATGAAAGCCTTGGCAGTGAGGTAGGTTTGATTCTCTGATTTCTAAGTTTTGTAGTGAACTGTACTGTAGAACTGTTATTTAGAGTGAACTCTGATTTATGACTTCTTGAGAAGTTACTAGAAGCAAGGAGTTTACTGACTGTGTTTGTAGTATTATTCCTTTCATAACTATAATATTTCGTAACTATAATATGGATCAATAATTCCCTTCAACTATTTGCATTACAGCATAAACCAAACTATCCTTAACCCTGAACTGCTTCTCTAACCACCTGTCTTGCTTTTTCATGCTGCTGGTGACTAAAGGCTACAATATCAGCTGTATTCAGACTATGTATTTGAATATGAGGCTTTGGAAAATACTGAAATTCAGTGGTGTTTTCTTTGATACCCATTGCCAACTTCCCAAGCAGATGCCTCTCTCTAAACTTTGGTCTTTTCCTCAGTAGATCTATCTTTGTGAGCTGCTGTAGAGAAACATTTTAACAAAGTAGAAGCATGGTATTTTAGTAAAAGCCTGTCTGCACAACCCAGCCTTTAAATCCAGGTGACAATATTAAAGGCAGTGTCCTTGAAACTCTCCTGGAGCAGCAAGAATAAAGAAAAACAATGTCATTGTGTACTGGGGAAAAGAATGTAAACAATATGTATTAACCAATAGTAACTTGCTAAGCCCGCGGACCCTGTCGGACCCTATAAAAGTGTGTTAAAGATAGAAATAAACTACATTCGCCATACCTCTGTGAAGACTCGGCTGAATAGTCTGAGTGGTTTTTCAGTATCTGGCGCTCCAACCAGGAACCCTTTGCGGGCAGAGGGAATTCGGCAGACCTGCATGCGGGAAGATGTGGAAGCAGGCCAGGGCCGATGGAAGGGATCTGCATGCAGAGAGACACGGGAGCGGATTGCTACCAGATCGGCAGACTTGCCATGAACCTAGCTGGGGAAAGCTGGGGGTGGAGGAGCTGGGGTGAAGACTGAAGGTGAGTGCACATCGGCACCCAGGAGGAGGGGTCGCTCCCCTCCCTCCCCCAGCAGGGCTGCTAGCATGGATTTGTTTGTGGCAGCACAAACTGCTTCTAAGCGAAGCAGTCAAGGATATGGACCTTTGAAAGCTCGTTCTATGTGCTAGAGACAGTAGGTGTGGGCGCCTCCAGGTCCCACTGCTGCCTTTTGCAGCGGAAGAATAGAAAGACATAGGAGATTTGTTGTGGAAAAAAAGCAATCACGGAGAAAATCAGCCATCTGGGTGCTTTCTTTGGGGTTGGGCACATTCAGCCAGTGAAAGGGCTCACAGGGACCTTGTAGCTCAGTCTTGGAACTTTTAAGAACTCAGGAGTATGCCAAGGCAGGCAAGACTGCGTCAGCAGAGCTCAAGCCAGAAGTTACTCCACCAAATGTGGATGTAGAAATGACGGGATCTCTGTAAGGGCGGAGCCCTGAATGTCAGCAGAAATCAGAGCCCCAGATTGCCAGCCACCATCTGCTGTTCACTGGGGAAAACCGCAAGACATCCCTCTCCCCCCAGACGGTGACATGTCGATGCATTCAGAAGACGGGCAATCACCAGAAGAAAAAACAGTAAATTATAAGGATGCATCGAAAAAAGATCTATTAGGGTGGTAACAACAAATAGAGAAACTTGTGCAACAACTACAAGCTCATATTGAGCAGTCACTAAGTACAAGTGGAGCTCAGCATCATCAGGAGAAAGCAACTCCACAGTAAACACTGAAACAATGAACAGAATCTGTTCAGCAACAGCAGGATATGATACATCCTGAACCATCTGCTCCACCTTTGGAGACACTTTTAACACCACAATCTTATTTAAGTTCCAACTTTACTACCCTGGAAGAAGAGAAGCCAGATTTAGATTGGTTTCCACCCAAACCAGGGGGGCATGGGGGAAGCACTGAAGTGTGTGCAGAGAACAAAGGCACCCCCAGGGCAGAGGCAGTGCAGAAAAAGCTCCAAAGCCACGTGGGACAAATATCAGCAATTACAGAAACAGTTGATCAGAAACAGGTGGCTCAGGCAGCTTCAAAGGGAGACAAAATAGACAAAAAATTGCTAACAATATGATATCTAGTTTGAAATTCATCACTGTAATTAAAGGTTAATAAGTTGCAATAGTCACCATTGTTACCATCTGGCCCTGAGAGGCTTTTCGTGTAACATCGTCTGCCCTTTTCCCTCTATCTGTGAATAACAAGAGAAATATTGAGAGAAAGAACTGCATTTGTTAAAGTTAACTTTGTGAGGTTTTTTTTCCTCTCTGTTTTTCCCCTCTGTGAGAGTATGTGGAGGATGGCAAAGACTTCACTCAAACCTTCTAGAGGTAACATCAGCAGAGCAGGCAGTTCATCCCCCCACTCCCTCTCTAAGAAAAAGCACTGGGATAGTACCCAGAGTTTGTTAAAAAGTCATGATTCATTGGCTTTTAGAAAACATTTTTATATACCCTTTTAGAGTTAATTTTTTGTTTTAAGTAATTATGAGTTTATGCAGTTGAACTTTTTTAGAGTTTCACTAGAGAATTTGTTGTGATTCTTTGAAAGTTCAATAAGCCCCTTTTAAAAAGTGTTTAAGGTGAATATTAACAAAAGTAAAAGTTATCTTACAATAATTAGTTTTAAAACCTAATGTTAAAATATTGAATGATTTACAGCTGCTAAAAAAAACAACCTTCCAATTAATGTTATCTACAAAAGATATTTATGGTTTAAAAATTAATTAGCTAGGAGAACTTCACTGTACAAGACAAAGTTAAGTTAAGCATATATTGCCCATTTGCTTGTTTTTCCACCATTTTAATTAATTTAAGGTAATTTCAATGTGAGTCCTTTTGTTATAAAAAACACATATAACAGCATGTATACCAATTTGGACTTCAGTTTTAATTAAAACTTAGACTTGATGTTTCTGAAAAGTACTACAAAAGCTGAATGGCAACTTTGCCAAATCTTGTGTTAGTGTGTTTTTTCTCTAGTAAAACTGTACTTTAAAATCCTAACCAACTTAAGCATATACTAGGCAAATTCCTATTATGAATAAGTATTTTAGTGACATTTGTATTATTATGAGTTATTTTTAAAGCCAAATGACATAAAATTGTGATGTATTTGTTAAATTCTTATAATCTTTATAGTGAATCCATATTACTGTTATATTGTGTTTAAAAGGCATATATCAAACTTTCAGTTGCCTTTTTGTAATAATAGAGTAAGATTGAGTTATGCTTTTATTTGATGTAGAATTGAGTTTTAATAGAATTAAGCAAAATTAAGTTTTATTATGTTTAAGTATAAATGTTTTTAAGTTAAGTTTTATAACTTTGATATTCTTTTAAGGTTGGGTTTTGTTATTTCCTTTTGTCATAATTAATTTTTACCAGGTTGAAATATTGTTTAATTTAAATTGCTTTATGTTTTGTTGAAGGCATTTGTTTAAATTGTGAAGTATAGTTGTTTCCATAGAGAGATGAGGATGACTACAACTGAAGCAGCTGTGATAGAACACTGATGAACACCTGCTTGAGGATAGAGGTGAACGCAGTCTGTGACACCCTTGATTTCATCAGAAGTTCTATTGTTTGTTGCAATCTCTGCAGTTTTGTTTTTTATAGTTTTATTATTTTTCAGTGTTTCCAGAATTTCAAGAAAATGTATCATTGCTGAGAGTCAGCTGCCATGGGAGAGGCTTCAGATTAAACCAACTGCTGAATGGTTTAATTGGTCTGGTACCTAAGGCTTCTGATCATTTGCTTTGTACAAATGCATTTTAACAGTTTGCTATGCTTTAAGCATCTCATAGCTGCTATTATTAAGAACCTTGTTTTGAAAATGCCTTAAGAGACATCTTTCCAGTTTAAAGCCTAAGGCCCTGGCCAAGCCTTGACTTCACCTGGACAGAATGTTTGCCAACAGATCCAGATATTTTCTGCACCAAATCAGTATTTGAGTCACCTTCTGACTTGGCAATTTGATCCTATTAATATGACAGCTGGTTCAGTTTTGATGTGGGCTTGGAGAATCATTTCCGGAGGTGGTTTTCCAATCCTTCACTGATTTTGTTGTGTGTTTGTAGACTATGGGATGCTGGTGCAGTGTTTTAGTAGTTAATAGTAATTTTATATCACATATGTTATTAATAATGTTTATTATTTGATTGATTTTTAACTGTTTGTTGTGGTTTTAAAGTAGTAACTAAAAAATTGCTAGAAAACTTACTTATTTCTTACTGTGAGGTATGGATTAGAACAAGAGCAAAACAGGCTTAAAACTTAAAAGGAATAAAGAAAGTTTATTAACAAAATTACAAGAATAAGAACACCAGAATAAACTTCCAGAAAACCCTTTTATCCCCCACTACCCACCATTCCCTTGTTCACATGACAACATAGAGACAAAAAAACTTTAGAACTTTGGTGTTTAAAACAGTCTCAATTCCTGCTACAGTCTTTTCATCAGTCTTTGTAGAGAAACAGAAGTCTCCTTCTGCCAATCTATGGAGTTTCTCACAAGAAAACTATTTTTGTTATAGTTTTCTATTTCTCTAATGCCAGCTGCCTGGAAATCTGTCATCAGAGTTCACTCCTCCCATTTCACATCACTCTGAGGTGTGTATGGGCCATGAGTCTAGGGATGGCATTTTTTAAGGATAAGTTATTCAAAGGCAGAAGTCTTCTTCATCTGTCTCTGTGAGCTTTTCTGGAAAACAGTTTTCCCATTGCCCTCAAGCCCTCAAATTTTCGCTGCACTCTGTTCCAGCATCTCACTGTACCACAAGTACTCTACTTTTTGCTCAAAATCTACACTTTGAACACTCCATTCCTCCCAATATACTCTGTCATGAATTAAAGGAGTTTTTTTTCAGAACATTATTGTCCATCTCCATAGCTTTAACAGAAAAATATTTCAGCTTATAAAGCATCTCCTTATTCTCTCTTCTCCATCTAAAACTTAACTCTTTTCTTCACTGTCTTCTTCATGTTGATTGTCTCTCTCTCTGTCTGTCTCTCTGAGAAAAAGGAGTAATCTGTACATTTTATCCAGGTAGTAAAAGAATTAAAGTCTTGGAAAAGCTGCAAGTGTTCATGGTGTCAGGTTTCAGTCCAGCAGCAGAAACTACAAACTAAACCAGGCTGTCCGGCTCCGTTTCTCCCCACCCCCCACCCTCTGCAGCCTTGTCTGGCCTGGAGGGGGAGGGAGAAGGCCAAGACAGAGCCTGTTACCTCGTCAGAAGACGGAAACCAAAGAGATCAAGCAAACTCTGGCTTTACATCTTAAGGCAGTGTTCACAAGTTGATCTCACTTTTCAATGGTCAAAACTGCTGTCAATTCTTAGAAATGACCGATAAGTGGTCAGGAGAAAAGACTCCCATCAGCCACCAGCAGCTTCAACTTCCTTAGCTCCCAAAGCTATCTTAAAGGTAAAGTCACCCCATGACACTGTTGTAAGTTTTTTATTCATTGTGTATATGGTTTTGTGTTGATATTGATGTGCATGACTGAAGTACATCTCATTTTTAATTTTTTTTTTTAAAAAAATGGGGGGAATTGATGCCCTAAAAGCATTTGATTAGTGTAATATATGCATTAGAAATATGGACCACAATAATGAAATATTTATATCAAAAATTTAGAAAGATCATATAATCTAAATTTACAATTGGGTGTACCACAGCTAAGTCAAAATGATTTATTAACTTCAAAGGGAGAAGTGCCTGTGTTTGGTCGACAGGTTCAAAAAGGTCACCTGTTCATCTGACCAGACTGTCTACCTCTGAAAACATGAGACCCAGTGAACAGAGACGTCACCATGCAGCCTTAGTACTCCAGACAAGATCAGAAGTGGAGCTGTCAGGACACAGTTGTGTCTGAAAACTACAGAGAGTTTACCAATAGAAATTTTATGTTGTTATCATGATGTTGTGTCTCTACCAATTTTTTTTCAGTTATTCTCTGTTTTAAGATTTAGAAGGATGTGAAGAACAATCTGAACATCAATGACCTCAGTCAGTCACTGATGGGCTGCTGGCTGACGTCACAGGAGCAGTGGATGTTCCAAGACTGAATCATGTTAGATCATAGTCTGTTTGAAGAATTTTGTAGAAGATCTAAAAAGAGTATAGAGACTCCAACTGAATGTATATAAAAGCAAAATTTTAACTGTATTTTTACCCTTTAAGCAAATTGCTTTCACGCTTAGATTGCATAAATACCAGAGCATGTGTGTTAAAAGTAGTTAGATAATAATTTAAGATAAAAAGTTTTAGCTTGTGTGATAATTGTTATTTGTAGATTATTGATAATTTTAGAGAAGATATTAGTAAAAGGTGTAAACATCCCCCCTTCAATAGTTACTGAGCATATTTGAAAGTTCATTTAACTTTAAACCTTAATGGAATTCATTCAACAAATTATGAAAGCCTGATTAGCTGTGATTCTGAAAGCATGGTGTCATTTGTGTGGAACAAACTGCTTATGGTAATTGTGTGTAAGAGACGCTTTCGGGATGTGGACGGTCCGAGACACGGCAGAGACCTCTATAGTTGAGTTAGATGTTAGAAGTTTATTTCAGGGTGTGGGAGAGAGAGAGAGAGAGAGAGAGCCTGCTAGGAGCCAGCAGATAGAGCTCAAAGCGGGCTCGGAGGGAACAATACAAAAGGGAGTAAAATAAGAATACATGAGTTCAAGACTTAAGATAGCTAAGAAAGAGAGTAACAGAACAGAAGTGAGAGAGCCGGGGAAAAAGAATAAAGAAGAATAGGAAAGAGCAAGAAAACTAGCAGCAAGAGAACGTAGAAAGAGAGACAAGAGAAACAAGAGAGAGTAGCAAGAGAGACCAAGAGAGACCAAGAGAAACAAGAGAGAGTAGCAAGAGAGACTAAGAGAGACCAAGAGAAACAAGAGAGAGTAGCAAGAGAGACCAAGAGAGACCAAGAGAAACAAGAGAAAACAGGAGACCAAGAGAGCGAGCTCTCTTTTACAATTACTTATATTATCTATACCTTCAAATACTCTATTCTTTCACTAACCGATCTTTCTAAGTATACTGATACAGTAACATTTGTGTGCGACCTATAGAAATCACTGGTTTTGCATATTTTTAGTTATCTCAGGGTCTTTCAAACCTTTCCTTATAAGGCTGGGAAAAGGGGTCTTAGTTTAGCTTTATTGGGGGAAAGAATGTGTTCTGGCATACTTTGAATTATTCAAACCGTGCTTTCATTTGTATTTCTTCCTTAGCCTTTCTGGCTAAAGAGTCATATTTATAATCTCTTTCCAATTCTACCTTCCCAACAATTGTGTTGTGTATAGTCCCAACCAACTGTCTGCTAACTAACATCCAAAAGCGACAGAACATATGGGTCACTCTGGAACACTTAACAGGCCAAAATCAATGTGTTTAAGCCTAGCCACACCTGGAGATCCTTTTCACACCTGTCTCATAGGAGTCCCTGAATGAGATCCTCAAGCATTTAAAGGTTTAGTTAGCAATAAAACTCAACTGAATCAATTGGCAATGTTACAAGAGTGTAATCGCACTGTTGGCTTCACTTCAAGACAACTTGAAGCCTGCTGGCAAGCAAAAATTATCAAACTTCTCAATGTTACCATAGGGCCCACAGAAGACTTGGACTTGTTAGGCTCCACCAATACCTCAGGTGGATGGATAATATCTGAGCCCCAACAAAAAGCCACTCCAACAAAGTGATGCAACACTGAGCTACAGTTAACCCTATGGTTGATCTTATTACTAACTATATTTCTCAGTATTTCTCAATAGCTGGGATACAGACCCAAACACGATCGTTCAAATTATCAGAACTTCACCACCGCACCATACCACTCTCGGGCCCAACCGAGTTGTAGCCAACGAGCACTTTCCAATGTTGGAAAACTCTGTTCCCAGAGACTATAAGGGTCAGGCCCCCTCATCATTCCTTGGTCGATAACCGGATCATGTGACAGGGATCTCAGATGCCTCGCTTCAGTGCCATCCAGAACCGTAGCCTCACCTGCAGCATCCCACAGACGGACTAACCAACTAATTATAGATTCATCAGGTCATCGGGTGTAATCTTTTCTCAGGCCACGAAGGTCCTTCAGGGAGAAAGGTTCACCAATGCCTTCTGATTTTTGATCAGTTGCTGGTCTTGAGGGTCCTTCCCCCGCATCACCATAATCATCATATACTGGCCGATCGGTTTTGGTTTTGAATTTCATGCCTCTTGTGGTAGGAGCAACAGACACTGGCTTAGGCTCACTGTCTGGTTTGGCTGCTGGCTTAGGCTCACTGTCTGGTTTGGCTGCTGGTTTGGCTGCTAGCTTGGCTGCAGCCTGAGTGACTGGGGTAGCTGCTGATTTATCTGCCTGCCCTACAATATCTAGCACCGTGCGATAAGCATACGCTAGGGCCCAGCTTATTGCAATGATATTTTTCTCCTTAGAATCATCATAACAATTCTCTTCCAGATATTTCCCTACTTCATCTGGGTTCTGAATTTGTTCACGTGAGAATTCCCAGACTGGGGGATCAGAAAATTTCTTCAGAGTTTGGCCCACTCTCTCCCATTGTCTACACCACACAGGATTTCCCACACCTGAGTCTACTTCTGGGGCAGGGGTCTCGTTGGCTCCTCTGGATATCTCAGCCCTCACTCTAGAGAAGTTGCAGACCATACAGAGGAAGCTTAACAGCTGAACTACCGAAAGTGGTATCCTTAACACTCCGGGGAAACTGGATATTCTCAAAGAGGGACATAACAGATTCAAAGGAGAAAAAGGAAAGAAAAGGCTGAAAAACCTCATCCCCTGCTCTTCCTATAACAAACTGGGTACAATTACTAATAAACTCCCAAAATGTGTTACTGGGACTGGGAGGCCAGGTCAGGCGAAGAAACCATAAGCCAAACATACCTGACAGAAACTTCAGTACTTTTATGAACTTCCTATAAATAATTATCACCAAGGCCAGCACAATAACCATTCTAATCTGTGCCCCTCTACTGTGAAAGAGGGAAAAGACAGGTATTAAAACCTAAAAAAATTCTAGGGACCAGATCCACATGAAGGCTTCCACCCCGAGAGATATTATGTATCCAAACAACATGGCTACTGACTGCTTTATCCCAATACAGAATAAATAAAACCAAAAATACAACCAACAATCAGTACAGGTTTTTCCACTTTCTCTTGCCCCTCACTGGGTGCCAAAAACTGTATTTGTCCTAGTTTAGGGCGAATTAGGGAGGAAAACTCCAAATGGGGATTTCCCCAGGGAAATGCCCCCTCTCCATCAACTGGTCCGGGAAAGGCAAAAAAATTCCTTGGAGAGAAGTGGAAAAAGCTGTTTATTTAACAGAAATTGAATAATTTTAAATAATAAAACCTCTTGCTGTTCAATGGGATGGCAAGTCTAGGAAGGAAAGTCCTTTTCATGTGGTGTAGCTCGGCTCGCTCAGGTTCTTATCAGTCCTTTCAGTGCTGGAAAGTGCTGAGGCCTAGGCCCCGGTGGGCCACAGGCGTGAGCTCCCGGGGTTTGGCTGGGTGTTCAGTCCAGAGCAGGTTTGCACAGATCCAAGAAAAAAAGGAAAAAAAAACAAAGGTCCAGGGAACTCCTCTGCCTCAGCTAGCTAAAACTAACTAAAAGCCAGAGAGAAGCTTTGTCCCGCTGTCTGTCCGTGCTGCAGACACCACAGTCCAGGAGCGGGATGTGTGGGAGTGATGTTTTTCCTTAACACAAACTGCGCGCTTCTTCTTTCCCCTTTCTTGCTCTCAAAGCCAGTCTTAAAGGTGCAGAACTTAATATATAACATAAACCAGACGATTGGGGATACCAGTATCATAAAGTCACCCCAGGACAGAGTGTTGATATGAGAAGACCAATACGCCGTAGTTACGTTTAATGTTTGCTACTAACAAGTTGGCGGTTTGTTGTTAATACAAAAGTAACACAGTTATAAAGTTTTGTTCATGGAGAGGGGGGAGATGTGGGTAGATAGAGAGAAACCAACCGGAAGATCTCTCAATGTATGGGAAGGTAGGGCCCCTTCCTCTCCAAGTACACTAACCAATAACAATGCAGTAGTGATGCAAGCATACCGTGCTTATATAAAGTCGTGCAAACAGGAAATAAACGCTTTCTCGCCATCCACCACATTGGTGTGCGTGTGTGATTAGCCTGACAGGCCTGTATGTTTTGCCATCATGTCTTTCTTGAACTGGGTCGCCTTGCCTCAGCCGAGGCAACAACACTGAAAGTAAAGCCTTTTATTCATGGTGCAATCTCACAGGACAGTTACCAAGGCGATTACCTAGTGCAATATTCTTAATCTGTGGAGATAGAGCATGGAATGGAATTCCTGCTAGCCTACACGGAGGAACCTGTTACCTTGAGAAACTTACTTTGTTCCATCCAAATTTACACCAATTGCTGAATATAGCTGGTAAAATAAAAAACATCAAACAGTCAAAGCGAAGCCTGAATGAATTACAATGTAATGATGTTAGAGACCTAGACTTTTGGAGTCGTGGTAAAATATGGCTAGCCTTCTTTTTACTCCAGGAGCAGCTGCTGCTAAAGACTTGTCGACTCTAAAAAAGATAGCTTGTTAGACCAAGAAAGAACTAATTTTGACATCAACAACAATGTTAAGTGAACTTTCAGTTCAGTAGAAGTAGATTACATCACGCCATATTGCAAAATTAAGCTGTAATTAATTTCTTACTCTTAGCACAAGGACATGGCTGTGTGGCTTTAAAGCCTGGGAAGTCTGAATTCTATTCCTCTACCTCAGGGGATGAGCCCTGTGAGCCCAAGAAGAGTTGCCCCACCCCGGACCCTCTAGAGGTGCCAGCCCAGGGAGTTACGATTGGGTTTGAGCCCCTGGGGTTTCTCCCTTGCTCTGTCCCTATTAGTCCCCAACCTTAAACCACACCCTGGTTCTGTCCCATAAAACCCATCACCCTGCCTCTGTTCAAGGATCTCTGTCTCTGGATTTAATAGAGAAATTATCCATGACCACAAGGATTTTT
This sequence comes from Pseudopodoces humilis, assembly GCF_049639895.1. Lineage (NCBI taxonomy): Eukaryota > Metazoa > Chordata > Aves > Passeriformes > Paridae > Pseudopodoces > Pseudopodoces humilis. The sequence continues at coordinate 11,127,717 of NC_142203.1, forward strand.
CTGTCCTCAAAAAGAAAAAAGACAAAAAAAGAAAAAAAATAAAATAGGGTTAACATAAATTAATTTTATTCAAATTTCATATTATTTTCCATACTATTTTTTGAATTTGTGAGTAAGAAAATATTTTCTCTTTGCAAATATACAGCTGATACATTACTATTATTCTTGAGAAGATTTCAGATGATTCCCTCAGACTTCAAGCATTGTTCCAATGTGGAGCTGAAAAGCTCTTTAATCCAACTTGTTTTCTAAGTTATTTCTTTTTTCTGCCAAATTAGGACACTTACTGCCTTGCTTTTCTGATAAGCTCAGTTGAACTTCCATGCTCTGCAGTTGATTTAGAACATTTGCTTTTTTTTTTATTTCTGGCAGAAGGAGAGAAAGCAGTACATTGCAACTTCTATTTTTCTTTTGATATGCACAATGTCTCCAAACTACAAAAAATCCTTAAATATATTTTAAAATTATTTTATAACAACTTTTTTTTCATGGCTTTAAAGCCAGAGGTTTTCTTTTTGGTTTTAACTTAAATGTGGCAGTGAACTTCCAGGTAAACTTTACTTTCTGCAGCACAAAAAAAATACCAGGAAAATATACTACGTGGGACAGATAAAAGGAAAGCCAGGAAAAATTATTTTTAAAATATTCTCCCTGGAAACAGAGGCTACAAAATTTTACATATAGAAAACAACCACCTTCTTTTTTAATTCAATAATAATAATAAAAGTTTAATAAATAACTCATTCAGCAGAACTACTCTTACTAAAGAAAAAAGAATGGTTTTTAAATTCTCTGTTTTTTGGGGTTTTTTTTGTAAAATAAACTGATGACACAATAAATTGTTAAGTACATTTAATGATAAATAGAATTTCATAAACTGCATGGATTACCCCTAGATATATCTGTTAATAAACTGTATCAGACATGGCACAATTCTCACTTGATGGTATCTGCCCAGATCAATCAAAAGAGTGAACATGCAATGCTAGTGAGTTACAGTTTAAATTAAAAGGAAGGATATGCTTTATCCTGTTCGGGACAGGGAACACTGGCAGAATGATGTAGAGAAGTTCTATTAGTACTTGACATGGTGTACGTGCCATTTCCAGAATGAATGAATGAATGAAAGAAACATCAATCAAATAAATATACGTATAAGTAGCAGTATTTACATTTATCTGATTTAATTCATAGCCAATTTCTGTCAATTGGGACTTGGATTTTGATGATCCTTGTGGGTATCTTCTGACTCAGGATTTCATTACTTACACCTTTCAAAATTATTTCTTCAGAATTCCTTCTCTAACATATATGATTTTAAAAAATCACTAGTGACATATAACTCACAAACTCTTTCCACATACGGATAAAGAGCGGCACAAAAACAGCCCATTTAGAAGTGAATTAGGGAGGTTCTGACTATTACATCTTCCTAGTACACAGATGATAAATTTTCTTTTGGATTTCTGTATTCTAATGGTAACTCCAAATATCGACATTTAAGATTTATGAAGCAGGAAACATTAGTTCCTAGAAGAAAAGAATGACAGATTTTTTTGTTTTTATGTTTTTTACGTCATCATTGGTTTATGACAATCAGCTAAAATCTAAAAGAACTGTATGGCTGGATGACACAAAATCCTAAAAAGTGAGTAATAACTTTCTCAAAATAAGCTATTTGCCTCTGCAGAGGATTAAAATAAATTCTAGGCTTTTTAATCTGAAAAAAGCCTGTGGACCATTCCTTCATTTGTAGTCTGTTACTCTATCTTATAAATTCTTTGGAGGATTATTTTGTTTCTTTAGTAAATTCACTTTCTGCAAATTAAGTGTATATCATTTACTGAGGCTTATACTTATGTGTTGGGGGTTAGGTGTCCCTGTTTTAGTTCTTTTGATTACCTGTGGAATTTTTACCCTTTAATTGCTGGAAAACCTAACTGTGGGTACTTGGTGGATACCTGAAGAACACAAAGAGTTTGGCTGGGCCCAGGGGGAAAAAGGGGCAGGAAAAGGCGGGGACAGTTTGGCGGGCTTTCTTCAGCATTGGAGAAGGACACTTTGGGTGCAGAGCTGTTGCAGTGGGGAGAAGGGAATTCTGCCATCACCCCAGATGGAGCTGCTGCAGAAGCTCCTTCCTCCCTCTTTGTTGGTGGCCTCACACCACCTGTCTTGCCGGGACGTGTGGCAGTGCCAGCCACCGCCGCAGAGCTGCTGATACACCTCAGCCACCGGCCCAGGATCTCTGCTCATCCCTGCTGTTCCAGCCGACTGTTCCTCGGAGCCCTGCAGGAGCACCGGGACTGCCCGCCCAAGGGGGTTTGTGAAACAAAGCCTCTCCTCCATCCCTTCCCATCTCAGCCGAGAAAGCTGTCACGGGGTCCCTGGTTCTGTTTTCTTGCTAACGCTGTAGTTATTGTTGTTTGTTTGCCTTGTTATAAATGCTAGTAAAGAACTGTTATTCCTATCCCCAGATGTCTGCCTGAGAACCTCTTGATTTCAGAATTATAATAATTCGGAGGGAGGGGTTCTACATTCTCATTCCAGGGGAGGCTCCTGCCCTCCCTAGCAGACACCTGTCTCCTAAAACCGAGACAGATTTTGGCACCCAACGGTGGGGCCTGAGGGCACTGAGAGAAAAAGCGCGAAAAAGGAATAACAGTTTTTAAATAACCTAACTTTTGTGTGCTGGATTTAAAAACCTTGTTAGGTAGAACCATGTTGTTTAGCATACCCAGGTTCGCGGGGCATGTGGTCACAGCTATATTTCTCCCATTTACTACACCTTACCTAAATATGGGTCCTATAACGAAGGCTACTGTGGCTATTATCCAGTTTGTTTTGTGGGTTGATAAAGTGAAGAATTCATGGATGTTTAACTTCCTCTGGAAGGCAGGCTTATAGATTCAGAGCTATCACACACTAACTGGATGGTTTTGGGGTTGCTTTAATGATGGTACCTACTGGGAGAAAATGACAGCTGGGGAAATTTTCTCCCAGTCTTTCACCCACTCCCTTGGGCCTACCCCACCAGTTTTCGAAGGGTTAAAATCTTCTCTGAATGCTAATGATATCATAACAGTGGCTGATGTTGCTGATACGTCTGTTCTACTTAGCATTCAGAGACAAAGGGAAATTGATTGGGATAAGCACCCTGACACCTACCCCAGAGACTGGGGATGCTGCCCCAGAACCTGGCACAACCCCAGAGACTAGGGGTTGTTGCCTCAGAGCCTGACCCTGTCCCACAACCCACCTCAGAAATGAACCACCCAGAGTGGGTGGGGGTTCTGGTGAAGGAGATACGTGAGATGAGCCAGAAGATAGAATGCATTTCCTCAGCTGCTGGGAAACCCTCCCCCTGCCTCGAAGAGGGAGAGTCTGATGGTGCAGCAGTGGAACCCACAGACGTTACAACCATCCAGGTTCCAGCTGAACCACAAGGGCAGTCACAGCCAGCAGCTGTTGCCCCTGTGAAAACGTGGAAGCCTAAGATGAAATCACAGCACCCTGTTGATAAAGATAAAAAGGGAGGGCCCTCACAACCCGCAGGGGAGCCAGAGACTGAAATCATTAGAGAGTCCCTGACGTATGAGAGCCTCCGTAATCTGCAAATAGACATTGTGAGGCGGGGGCGTGAGGCTTATACAACCTGATTACTTCAGGTCTGGGACCTTATGGGTACAAGCGTGCAGCTGGATGGTGGTGAGGCAAGGAATGTGGGGCCCTTGACCCAGGACTCAGGTGTGAATCAGGTATTCGTCAGGGAGCAAGGGCCCCTTTCCCTCTGGGAGCGGCTTTTGATGAGTGTAAGAGAGAGGTTTGTCCACAGAGAGAGAATGGAAGAGCACTATCATAGAAGGGACTGGAAAACCATTGAGGAAGGGATCCAACAGCTGAGAGAAGTGGCAGTATTAGAGGTCCTTTTTGGGAGGGGTGGACAGCGTGATAATGACCCCGACAAAGTCAGGTGCACTGGGCAGATGTTGTGGAGTCTGGCAAATCTAGGGCCAGGTGAATACACCAGATTCACTGCCATAATTAATGCCGATAACAACTGAGCGGGTTCTGTCGCCACCAACCTTAGAAATTACGAGAGTATAGTCCATGGCCCACAGCAGGCTCAGGTTTCTGCTGTGATTAAAGAACTCGAGGAGGAGATGAGGGAACTGAAAGAAGAGATGAGGAGAGTTCAGGTTTCTGCTGTGATTAAAGAACTCAAGGAGGAGGTGAGGGAAATGAGGGAAGAGATGAGGAAGAGCAGTTCCCATATGGCACCAGTGCGAGTCACAAGCCGAAAACTCCAAGACCAGCATCCCCCAGCTAGAGAGAGAGGGTACACACCACAAGCTGAGCTGTGGTTCTTTCTACATGACCATGGGGAAGACATGGGAATGTCATACATTTTTGGAGGATACACATTCCTGAGTACACTCAGATCGTGAGCCCTCTCTACCTGATCACCCGCAAAAAGAACACTTTCCCGTGATCTCTGAACAACAACAAGCCTTTGCCCAAATCATGCAGGAGATTGCTCATGCAGTAGCCCTTGGCCCAGTCAGGACAGGACCAGATGTGAAGAACGTGCTCTACTCTGCAGCCAGGAACAATGGCTTGTCCTGGAGCCTTTGGCAGAAAGTGCCTGGGGAGACTTGAGGTCGACCACTGGGATTCTGGAGCCAAAGCTACAGAGGGTCTGAAGCCAACTACACTCCCACAGAGAAGGAAATCTTAGCTGCCTATGAAAGAGTCCAAGCTGCCTCAGAGGTGATTGGCACAGAAGCACAACTCCTCCTGGCACCCCGACTACCAGTGCTGGGGTGGATGTTCAAAGGAAAGGTTCCTGCTACCCACCACGCCACCGATGCTACATGGAGCAAGTGGATCGCCCTCATCACGCAGCACACCCATATTGGAAACCCAAATCGCCCTGGGATTTTGGAGATAATTACAAACTGGCCAGAAGGTGAAAACTTTGTTGTCATTGATGAAGAGGAGCAGGAACAAGTGACACGGGCTAAAGAAGCTCCACCGTACAACCAACTCGAATCGTAGGGATGAACCGGAAGTGGAAAGCAGCCGTATGGAGCCCCACACGACAGGTCGCAGAGGCCACTGAAGGAGAAGGTGGATCAAGCCAACTTGCTGAACTCAAAGCTGTTCAACTGGCCCTGGACATTGCTGAAAGAGAGAAGTGGCCGAAGCTCTACCTCTACACTGATTCATGGATGGTAGCCAATGCTCTGTGGGGATGGCTGGAAAGGTGGAAAAGGGCCAAGTGGCAGTGTAGGGGAAAACCAATCTGGGCTGCCGATGAGTGGAAAGACATCACTACCAGGGTAGAGAAACTGTCTTTGAAGGTCCGTCATGTAGATGCCCATGTCCCCAGGAGTCAGGCTAATGAAGAGCACTGAAACAATGAGCAGGTGGATCAGGCTGCAATGATAGAGGTGTCAAAGATGGACTTAGTTTGGCAACGCAAGGGAGAGTTGTTCCTAGCTCGATGGGCTCGATGCCTCAGGCCATCAGGGTAGAAATGCCACCTATAAGAGGGCACAAGACCAACTGTGAGATGTGTGCCGCAATCAAGCAGGCCAAGCGGTTGAAGCAGCTATGGTACAGTGGGCATTGGTCCAGATACAAGTATAGGGAAGCCTGGCAGATTGACTACATCACACTGCCCCAAACCCGCCAAGGCAAGCGGTACGTGCTCATGATGGTAGAAGCCACCACTGGATGGTTGGAAACCTACCCTGTGCCTCATGCCACTGCCCGGAACACCATCCTGGGACTTGAAAAGCAGGTCCATTGGAGGCATGGTACCCCTGAGAGGATTGAGTCAGACAACAGGATGCATTTCAGGAATAGCCTTATAAAAACCCGGGCTAAGGACCACGGCATTGAGTGGGTGTTATCCCCATACCATACCATATCCCCTACCATGCACCCGCTGCTGGAAAAGTTGAACGGTGCAATGGCCTGCTTAAAACCAGCTTGAAGGCACTGGGTGGGGGGACTTTCAAGAACTGGGAAATTAATTTAGCAAAAGCCACATGGTTAATGAACACCCGAGGTTCCACTAACCGAGCAGACCCTGCCCAATCTGAGCCCTTTAGATCAACAGAGGGAGATAAGGTTCCAGTGGTACATATGAGAGGTATGCTGGGAAAACTGTTTGGGTTAATTCTGCCTCCAGCAAAGACAATCCCATCTGTGGGATTTTCTTTGCTCAGGGACCAGGTTGCATTTGGTGGGTGATGCAAAAGGATGGAGAGACCCAGTGCATACCTCAAGGAGACCTTGTTTTAGGGTGAACTACCCATGACACTGTGCTTGTATCTGTATCTGCATATAAATATGTATATAGTTAAAGTAGTGCGTGTTTAGGTATAATTTAAAGGTTTAATATTTGATGTAACATTTTGGTATGGGAAAAAATTCGGGGTGGATAATGTTGGGGGTTAGGTGTCCTTCTTTTAGTTCTTTTAGTTACCTGTGGAATTTTTACCCATTAGTTGTGGAGAAAAGGGGAAAACCTAACTGTGGGTACTTGGTGTACACTTGAAGAACACAAAGAGTTTGGCTGGGCCCAGGGGGAAAAAGGGGCAGGAAAAGGGGAGGGCGCGGACAGTTTGGTGGGCTTCTTCAGCTTCTGAGAAGAACGCTTTGGGCACACAGAGCTGTTGCAGTGGGGAGAAGGGAATTTTGCCATCACCCAGACAGAGCTGCTGCTTCTTCTTCTCTCTTTGTTGGTGGCCTCGCACCACCTGTCCTGCTGGGACATGTGGCAGTGCCAGCCATCACCACGGAGCTGCTGATACACCTCAGCCACCGGCCCAGGATCTCTGCTCATCCCTGCTGTTCCAGCCGACTGTTCCTCAGAGCCCTGCAGGAGCACCAGGACTGCCCGAGGGGTTTGTGAAACAAAGCCTCTCCTCCATCCCTTCCCGTCTCAGCTGAGAAAGCTGTCACGGGGCCCCTGACACTGTTTTCTTGCTAATGTTGTAGTTATTGTTGTTTGTTTGATTCCTATCCCCAAATCTCTGCCTGAGAACCCCTTAATTTCAGAATTATAATAATTCAAAGGAAAGAAGTCTACATTCTCATTGCAGGAGAAGCTCCTGCCCTCCCTAGCTGACACCTGTCTTCCAAAACCAAGACATTATGCAATCTTGAATGACTTTTACATAGTGCATATACATTTCTTCAGATTAATTTCAGTATAGAAATTTGAGAATGGCTGTTCAGAAGCATACATAAATTAGAGCTCACATGATCTGCCTAGTGTCACAATTAGACAATTGTGGAAACCAAAAGTTCTAGATGCATAATCCTTAAATTCCACATCTCCTTTTTGTATCAAAGAAAAATATTAAGGTTAAAAGTACAGAGTGGTAAATTATATTGCCTAGCTGTCTTACTCTGAATTTTTAAAATGTAGTTTTACAGGCCTATTCAATCATGCCACTTTGTTTACCTCATTTCCTCTTTTGTGCTTCCTCTGATTATTCTTGCTCACTATTTAATCACTCTCATAAAGTATAGATAAATTTGGGAACCAGCTTTTTAATCACAGGTCCAATGATGCTTCCAATTCAGATTTTTTCACACTATACTGCTGTAATAACTTTACAAAATGAAGCTTGAAAATGCCCTAAGGATGCTTTTATTTATCCTGAATGGAGTGGGTAACAGAAATAAATTTACCTATTTGTACGGGAACACTGTTATATTAACCTTTAACTATTTGGAAGTGAATTAGTTATGGAATCATAGCCTCACCCTCCAAATTCTCTGATGCAGAGCCACTCGTATTTCTAGAGGCATTATTTGTCAAAGTCCACATGAAAAGTAGATTCTAGTGAACTTCAGTTTTCCACATAAGACACTTCATATTAAAGTATCATTCTTAATACTTTGAATTTAGCTCTGTTTACAACATTAATTTTTATTAAAGATTATTAAGGATTATTAAGGACTATTAAGGATTTCTGTAACAGCTTCTCACCTTAATTATCTGCTATTTAATGGAATGCTAATGCACAGAACTTTTCTAGAACCATTCTAAAATTACAGAATAGTTGAGGCTGGAAGAGACTTCTGGAGGTCTTCTAGTCCTATGCACTGCTCGAGCAGAGCCACTTCAAGCCTGTTGCCCAGAGAAATGTACAGACACCTTTTTAATTTCCCCAGGAATACATGCTCCATAGTCCCCCTGTGCAACCTGTGCCAGTGCTCAGCCACTCTCATGCTTCCAGGTGTTCAGATGGAGTCTTCTGTGCTGTAGCTCATGCCTGTTGCATCTAGTCCTGTCACTGGGCACCACTGTAAAGAACCTGTGAAACATCTTCTCCTCCAAGCTGAACGGTCCTATCTCTCTGAGCCTTTTCAGTTAAGAGAAATGCTCCAGTTCGTGCATTATCTTGAAGTTCCTTTGTTTGACTCTACCCAGTGTATCTGTATCTCTCTTGTACTGGAGAGACCAGCACTGTATGCAATACTCCAGGTGTGGCCTTATAATATTGAGCAGAGTTCAGATCATTTCTCTCAGCCTACAGCCAACACTATTAAAAAAAATGCAGAGATGTACTTACAGACTCAAAAGCAGCCTGTGGATAAGTACAATCTTAAGGGACTTCCATCTGAGAAAATATAGAAAATTGTCATTATATCCACAGAGATAGAAAGAAGTTCTATGTCTCAGTGTCCTCAGGCGACTTTATGATGCTTGTATCTCCAGTTGCCTTGTTTATGTTACATATTAAGTTCTGCACTGGCTCTGAGGCTCTGAAGGAGGGAAGAAGAAACTGCAGTTCTTGTTCAGGAACAACACTCACTGCCCCACATCATGCTCCTGGGCTGTGGTGTCTGCAGCATGGACAGACAGCCGAACAGAGCTCTCCTTTCATTTTAGTTAGCTTTTAGCTAGCTGAGGCAGACAAGTTCCCTGGACTGGGTTTTTTTTTTCCTTTTTCTTGGATCTGTTCAAACCTGCTCTGGACTGAAAACCCAACCAATGCCTGTCGCCCACCAGGGCCTGGGCCTCAGCACTTTCAGGCACCGGAGGGACTGATAAGAACCTGAGCGAGCTGAGCTACACCCCATGAAAAGGACTTTTTCTGGATTTCCTATCTCATCAAACAGCAAGAGGTTTTATTGTTTAATATTATTCAGTTTCTGTTAAATAAACAGGTTTTTTCCACTTTTCTCCAAGGAAATCCTTTCCTGAACCAGTTCGGGGAGGGGCCGCCTCAATCTGTTTTCTGGAGGGACCCCATTCAGAGGTTCTCTCCCAGATTTGTCCTAAACTCAGTTTTGAGACAAATTCAAGAGAGAACACTCTGCAGTGAGCAGTCTCCATTAAAGGAGTTCAACAATCCTCCTTCACCAATAGAAAATGAGAGCTAATACATGAAAACAAAAAAGCCCAAATCAAACCAATGGCTTATCAACAAGAGAATGCCCTCAAGGCAACGAACAAATAAATAATTGTAAAACACCAAACTTTCAGAATTTCCCCCCCACCTCCCACAAGAACAAAGACCCCAAAATGCCCAGAGAATGGTGGAAATGTTGGAGAACTACCCTTTTGGACACATGATGCGAGATGGTGCCAGCTTTCACTCTGAGGAAAGAGGAGCTTCCACAGAGGAGTTCCAGCAGGAGGCAAAACCCTAGTGGCTCTCTGGCATCGACCTTCTCTCCACAGCAGTCATGGGGTGTTGTGTTGCACTAAGACATTTACACTAAGCGGTTTTTCCCTGTGTTCCCCTCTAGGTTTGTGATGTTTCCCCTCACCCCACCCCTTTGGTCTCATCTCATTGGTTGTAATTCTACTCTCCCCCTCCCCTTTCCTCCCAGTTTAAAAGTCCCCCCCATTTCCTGTTTTGTTCTTTTTCTTCGCTGGAGTGCGTTCTGTGAATAAACTGGGACAGTGTCCTGGAAAAAAGAGCCTCCTTCATTTTTTACCTTTGTCCATTGTCAAATCCTTTCTCCCCCCAGTACACAAGGAGCTACCTGGGTAACCCCTGGGGGTGGGAGTAGAGGATGATGACACTGGGGGTGAAACAACTGGTCTGGAGCCTCTTGGTGTGCTTTTTCTCCTTTGGCTCCCTGAAGCGTGGGGCTGGAACAGGGCAGCCCTGCTCCCCAGCAGTCCCATTCCACTCTCAGACCTGCAGCTCTTGAGTTCACCTCAAGGCAGATGAAAGATTTCTTGTGTAGCTGCTCCAGGCCAGGGAAGGGAAAAGCTGCCTTGGGCCAAGGAAACCAAGCTAGCCAAACAGAACCAAACCTCACAGAGCCATGGAACACCTCGGCAACGTGTCTTCAAACATGCCCACCAAAAGCCCCAAAGCTCCCCCCTCCCCAGCCCAACACAAACACAGTCTCAGGCCTTAAAGGTACAGCAACCATTTTTGGGCATAAAGCACAGGATCATGAAATAGACTATCATCATAAATCACTTCAAGACATTCTAATAATTCCATATCTGGACAGTGATGAATATATTGTTATTAGCATCTCCTATTAAGTACCTCCATTCTTCACAGAATCAGAGAATCATTTAAATTGGAAATGACCCTGAGATCATGAAATACAGCCTTTGACCAAACACCATCCTATTAAATATACTGTGGCCCTAAGTGTCACTGTCCAGTCATTTGTTGAATGTTTCCAGGTATGGTGACTTAGCCACATCCCTGAGCAATCCATTCCAAAGCTTAACAGACCTTTCTGTTAAGAAATTCTTCCCCATGTTCTGGTATTGCATTCAGTCTGACTCTTTGCACTGACAATTGACAGAGAAACTGCCACAGTTTCTGCTCACATCCAAATGGCATGCTGAGCTTTGGAACCTGAGTCCTGCAATGCACATTAATCATGCATAAACAAATGCCCAAATTTAGTCAGAGGCTGTGTGGGGAAAAAAAAAAAAGGGTAAGAGCAGTCAGAACTAATAACTTGTGTACAAGAACAAAACTCTGAGTCTCAAACCAGTCTGTGAAATGTGAATTAAAATAAATGATAATTTAATTTCCTTTCTTTTTAAAAAGGCCAAGTGCTAGAAAAATGCATGATCATTTGAAGCAATTACCTGAATGCACCTGATTAATGACTCTTACAGTACTTATTACTATGATCTTAGCACTGACTATGTAACAAACATACGATTTTTAGCAAATCTGTGTCCTGAAGAGTTTGTAATGAGTCACTTCAATCATGAAGAGAGCAGTCATCATCTCAATTACACTGTGCAAGTAAAAGTGTATGGGTAGATTACCACTCACCTCTCACAAAAACAGGGATGTCAAAGGACCTTGGCTAGCTGACAGGTATCCACCAACTCTCACTCTCACTCTTCCTCCTCAAAAGGACAGGAGGAGAAAATACAATGTAAAACATTTTAGATCAAGACAAGAGTTAGATCACCAACTACTCTCATGGGCAAAACTTAACTTGGCAAAGTTTAATTTCATTTATTATCAGTTAAAACTAGAGTAGAAAATAAGGAAAAAACCCCTGAAATTGAAATCACCTTCCCACCACCCTTCTTTCCAGACTCCACTGATGACTCATGACTCTTCCCTCCCTACGCTAAATCCTTGCTTCTGTTGGTCCCTCCCACAGGAGACAATCTTTCATAAACTGGTCTAATATGTGTCCTTTACAGGAGCTATGGTGTTCCAAGAACTGTTTCAGCATGAGTCCTTTCCAGGAAGTATAGTCCCTCAGGAACAAACTGCTTCATCCTGGTACCCCATGGGACACAATTCCTTCCAGAAAACATTTTCCTGCACTAATTTCTCTCCATGGACCAGAAGTCTGCTCCACTGTAGGCTCTTGAAGTGCTTCTGCAGACTCTCCACCTGCTGAGGAATGGAGTTTTCCATAGGCTACAGGGGGACAACCTACTTTACCATGGTCTACTCCTTGGGTCACAGAGAAATATCTGTTCCACCAGCTGAGTACCTTCTTTCCCTCTTTCACTGACCTTATGTCAGGATTTTTGGTAATAGAGAAAAGATACAAATAAATTATTAGTGTTTTGAGTAAAAGCTTCTTTCCCCTTTTATTAAAGGAAATATTTTGGTTGATAAGACCAAATATTAATTAACACATAATCAATTAATAATTAGTTTCCAATTATCAATTAAATATTTCATTTTGAAAAGCAAGGTTTATCACAGATCGTATTTTGGTATCTGATTTTTCTTTTAACTATTTTCTTAAATGAAGCAGTGCAACAGGAGTGAAAAAATTTGTATATTTTCTCCCAATTAACGAAGAACTTACGATCATTGTGGGAGTTTATATGCTTGTTTTTTTGTGTGTTTTGGGGATTTTTTTGGGTAGAACTTATTCATTTCTGCTATATTTTATTTATAAAATAAGCTATATATTTTATTGACCAAAACAAAACAAAAATTTGGTAATGTACTTCAGCATTTTATCTCTTCTTTCAAAGAAACTTTAAACCTACTGTTTATTAACTATGAAGTGGAAAAATAACATCGGACCTGCTATTTTCAAGGATGCTGCTGTGAAAAACAAGGTGCTTCAAAACAGGTGACAACTTTTAGAGGCTTAAAGTTGCTTTTATGTATGGAAAGATGGAAATTACTATGACCTTAATTTATACAAAAGAAATTAAGGCAAGTATAAGAAAGCTACACAAAGTAATGAATGGCATAAGGAGAATAAGCTCAACATCCCCACCTACCCTTTCACTTGAGGCAAGACTGGAGATTTTCAAATACTGGTTATTTGAAATTGCTAATCAAGTGCTTTCCTAAATGTGATTGTTCCGTTGTCTCAGTAATACCGTATTCAAAATGGAATACATTACATTTCTATGGAAATAATTTTTGAACACCTTGTAACATTAATAACAGAAGTGTAGATAAATAGTAAGAGAAGGAAAAAAATTAAAAATGGGTGAGGAAGAACAGAGGTCTCTCCAGCTGGGATGTGAAATGAACTGATAAGGCAAAGTAACTAAGTTATGAACGAAACAGGTTTACATCAATTATATAGAACTTTCACACAGAACCCCTATACTATACAGAATGATACTAGAAAGTACATTTTTTTTGTCATAAACACAGACAGGGAGAGAAATAGGAAAAGACACGTTATTGGAAATACAATGAGCTGCAAGTTTCAAACAAATGGGATTTAATCCCAGCCTACATACAAAATCTTAGCAGGAAAGGTTCTGCTACAAAGGTTTGGAAGGGAGGCAGCATTCACCAGTGAGGAATACCTAGATGACTCAAATGTTGTAGGTGTCTGATGTTTTAGGTGCCTATGTACTCTTTTTACAACATTTACATTTTTACAGTACTTTTTTGCAGATTCACTTGGTAGATAACAGTTTTAATAGCCTGCTGTGGTGGGTTGACATTGGCTAGCCACATGGTGCTCACCAAGCTGCTCTATCACTTCCTTTTTTCTGGTCAGAGAAAAGGAAATATGACAAAATGTTCATGATTCAATATAATGTCAATATAAGTTAAAATAGAAATATAATTAATGTCAATATAAAGACAAGGCAGGAGGAGATCACTCATCCATTACTGTCATGGGCAAAACAGTTGGCCTGGGAAAATTGGTTTAATTAAATGCCAGTCAAAAGTCAGAACAAGAAAATCAAAAGTAAAAACAAATCTCAAAGCATTTTCTTCCCACTTCTCCTTTCTTCTCATGCTTGACCTCACTCACAATTTTCTTTACCTCCTTCCCATTGAGCAGCACAGAGGAACAAAAAATGGAGTTCATGCTCAGTTCATTTAATGTTGTCTCCGCTGCTTCTTCCTCCTAGTGCTCTTCCCCTGCCCCAACATGGAGTCTCTGCCATGGGAGACTGTCACCCTGAAAACTCAGCTTCTGAGCTTGCTAACATAGTTTTCTAAGGACTTCCCCAGGACAGTAACTGTAAACATAGATATGTGTACATTCTTTCTGTTACACGTCTTGTGATGGACATCTCTCATGGCCAGTGCAGTGAGAAAGTGTTATCCTGACCATCCAATCCCTGGCCGTGGTCAGGAGCCTATAAATCCTGGGAGGAAAAATAAACCCTGCTCTTTCTTTCACCACACCTCGACCTGTGTCCGCATGATCTATTCATCTTCAGCGGTTAACAGGAGACAGTCCTCTGCAAATCACTCCAAGACAAATACTTGTCACTTACTGCAGTTCTCCAGGAACTTCAGGCCCTCATCATCACCTGCTTACTGCCAGAAACCTGCTCTGTCATGGGAATCATGCCACATAAAACCAGTATACCTTCTGTTCTTAAAAATGCAAAGTGACAAGATGGGGAACAACAGCAAAATGTTATGGTACATTGTAAATTCCTATATTTCTGCAGTAATTGAAATAATAAGTTAATGGTATAAAGTTTATTAATTTTAAATTTTGACTCTTTTTTTTCCTTTTCTCTTTTAAACTTTCTAATGTTGTTCTGCTGAATCTACCAGTATTCATTCTGGATTTTTCTTTTAACATATTCAGAGAAGAGGAGGTAATTGTTTTTTTCCTGCTTGTTTTGTTATTTATATCCTTCTATATTCTCCTCCCTTTTTGCATCACCAGCTTCAAGGTAGTAAATGAAGATACATCAGTGGGGTAGGTTGGGCTGAAAGCCAAGGACAGTGACATTCAGGAGGAGAGGAGAAATTAGGAAGAGCAGGAGTGAGAAAGCCTGCGTATTTACATAGATAGAGAAATGGTTTACCAATTACTGTCACAGAGAAAACTGACTCAGGAAGTTTAAGTTTCATTATTACCTATTAAATATGGATACTTGAGTATTGATTCAGGTATTAGGAAACAAATCAAAAAGAGGGAAAAAATTTTGTATCTATAGAAAACATCTTCCTCCCACTTCTCCCCATCTCATTCCCAGGCTTGGCTCAGCTCATCTTCATTCCAGACTCCTCTCCTTCCCTCTTAGAAGTGACCATCTGCTACACTGAGTCCCTTCAGGGTGGAAACAGCAAACAGGTGGGAAACACCTGGTGGCCTCACAATCATGACCTTGATGTTCCTCTCCATTGTTCCCTCTCACATTCTCCTCTCATGGGTCCTCCATGAGTTGCTATTCCTGACAGGAATCTGTGCTTAACCTTGGATCACATCCTCCCTCTCCTCTGACTTTGGTGTTCACAGGGCTATTTTTTATACTTTTTTTTCCTCACTCTTCACTGCCAGGTATAATTATTGTGCTATCTTAGATAGCATTTTTCATTAAAGTGCCTCTCAGACAAGCGAAGTCCTCACCTCAGCCTTAGCTCTGTCCTGCAGTGTGTCCATTGGAGACAGCTGGAACTAGCTTTGTCTGGCATGAAAGAAGTGAACGTTTGTAGAAAAGTGGCATAACTGAGCTTATCTCTGTTTCAACATCAAGTCCAGCTTGTATTATGATGGTTGGCTACATGCTTTCCCTTCAGCCATGGGATACCATTGTGAATCAGTTCCTCTGTGATTGCTAAAGCTTTTTAAGAAAAAGAAGGGTATTTGTGAAATAGTGCGAAGAAAGCTCTGAATTGATTTTAGTCTTAATGACAATATTCGTTTTCAAAGGAAGAAAAGATTGTAGAAATATTTATTATGCACAATATATCAATTTTTTTACGCTAGTGAAAGCCATCTGATGCTTTTTTAGGAAGAAATTTACCATATAAAATAACGGTATTTCCATCGTACTGTTTATTTAGTTTAAAAATATATGGGTACCAGTTCTCCTGAAAGGCAGAATAAACAAATGTGTATGTGGGCCATGATCTTTATAAGAAAGCCTCAGGCCAAGTTCTTTTACCATCTCACAAGGAACAGCTTTCTTGTCATGCTTCTCTCCTGGGAGCCTTGCAGGATCACAGGCAAACTACAGATTTTCTGTTGATTATTCACACCACAGTATTATCTTAGCTCTCAAGTTTGACCCACTTGTTTTCCTAGTCTCCCTGGGGCTGCATGATTTTGCCATGTGCTCTGAGCAGCTTCAGCATACTTTCTGACTGCTGCTTTTATTAAAGATTTGCACCTGTTCAATTTAATACTACCTATCTTTTCTTTCCAAATTCCTAGTAGTACATATGAACACCCCAGTTTTCATTTTATTTTGTCTTAGGTTCAGGTGTTATCTATCTTTCAGTTTCTTTTTTCATGTCTTTCATGTCTTCTCTTTGATGTTGTAGTCAGGGTTGTCCTGCGCTGAAATGCACATCTTGCAATTTTACCTTGACTCACAGAGTTTGGTGGGACTTGCACAAAAGGTGAGTCAGCAATGATGCCATGATAACAGAATCTGCCTAAGCATTCCCTAGATATTTTAGATCTGTAATTACCTTTTTCTACTCCATGCACTCTATGTTTTATTCCTCTTCCCTCCTGCATTACCAATTGTTTGGTTTTAGATCACCTCTCACTCTTTCATGCCCTTACTACAGCAAAGGACAGTTCCTTTATTTGGCTCTGATGGTTTAAGTATGTGAATGAATGAAAAGGGCCATTAAATATACATCCAAGATGACTTTCTTTTGGTTTTAGTTTCACTAACTTAAGACATAAATCAAACTGTCAGAAGAACTATTTACTGGATCCCTATCTGCATCAACTGCTGAAGATGTTTTACCAGCTTATATATATCAAACAGCAGAAAAAGTTTGGGTGTTTTTTGGAGAGAGGTTGGTTTTTTTGTGTTTGTTTGGGTATTTTTTGTTTGCTTGTTTTTATTTGTTTGTCGTGGTGGTGGTGTTTCATTTGATGAGTTGTTTTTAATTTTTTTCCTATGCATTTGAGACCAGGACTCGCACTCTATGCTATTTGTCTTCCTGTAGCATTTCAGTTTGTATTTAATGATGCCGCGGTGCCGGAGCCGGCTAGCTCTCCCTCTGCCCCACGTCGGGAGTGGGACACACCTCAGGAGCAGGACGACCCAAGGTGCAGCTTAGAGCAAAGCTCTACGGCACTTTTGGCTAGTTAGGCGCAGTGTGGAGGCAAGAATGAGAGGAGACCTTTTGTATGGGTTTTGAAGATGGGTTTAATCTCCAAAGGAGCCAGAGACAAAAGACACCAGCTGTGTACTATTCAACATCTTATATACAGAGGAACAGGTAATGAAATCCAATGGAGTGTCAGATACAATATGATTGACAGGGAGGATTCTAGAACAAAGGGTAGGTGCTAAGTAAGACTGACAGGGAAGGATCTGGATAAAGAGGTAGGGTCACAATGACTGACAGGGAAGGCACTGAAAAAAGGGGTTGGAGTACAATGATTGATGGCAGTAGGGGGGAGGGTACAACTTGGAACAAACCAACATCAGAAGGGGAAAACAGAACAAACCATTTGTGCAACAAACCTTAAACTTATTAAACAAAATCACACCACCACATAATAATATCCATTTTCTTAAACTAGGATTAAAACCAAACACTGAGACTTTATTTCCTTGGTTTTCTTTCTGTGTTTTTACATGAATCACATTTATAATGAAGCAATTCAGAGAGCTCTGGAAAACACCAAGTTATCATAATCTCTTCATCTTTCTGTGGAATGCGTGTATTTTTCAGCTGAGTATTCAACAGCCTTTACACTTGGTTTTGTTTTGGTTTTTTTCAGCCTTTCTGCTTTAAGTTGAATCTGCCACATGTGATATTCATTATCTTTGTATAGTATTATTGAGATTTAATTTTATGAAGTATCCTGTTCTACTGCTCCACTCTGTGTAGTGGCTTAGTTTGTTTGAGTTTTTTGTTTGTGTTTTTGTTGTTGTTGGTTTTGGTTTTGGTAATGTAGTGTTCTCTTTTTTTGGCTGGTTGGTTGGGTGGTTTTTTTAATCAGGATATAGCATAAGCATTTTGGCACTGTTACACAGTCAGCAATCATATTTTACAATCAACCTGAATTTCTTAAGGGATCTTTAAATTTTTATACCGAGCTCCTCCAGTATACTCTTCTTCACTCCAAAACTCAAGATTTATATGCCGTCTCCTTGTCACACAATGGCATAATTAAAATCAGGAAGAACAAAATTATAAACATGAAAATATTTCACCCATTTATGAACTATGTTGGGCACACATTGCTCATATATTCAGGATGGTTTAGCTAACTATCTCTTTTTAAAAGAATTCTTTATTCACCTTGCTCTAGTCACAATTCCAGTCATTATGATCTACAGGAAGTTGCAGTTTTTATGCTCCTGGAGTCTCTTTCTGCTTTTCATGCCATTTTCAATGCTTTTATTTAGTAATTTTTATAAAAGACTTTATAGGAAACAGAATATAAAATACAATGTTTATTTTATAATTATCTTGAAATCTACTGCTTATTGTGGTATATCAGAAAATTAGTATAGATAAATCCCAATTTTATTCACATTTTAATTACATTATTTCTATTTCTTCTTCATTAGACTTCAATTGAATGTCACCAATTCTAAAATATTTCTTTGCAGAAACAGATTTTTTAAACTGAATTTTAAGTTAGGTGTCAACACTTTTAAAGAATTGTTTTACAAATTGACATAACTCTGACGTTAGCTCTGATTTTGTGGCTTAGTTCGTACAGAAGGAATAAATAAAACATGTTATACACTGATGAAAAACAGATCACTGTTTGTTAGAGTAATAAAGAGTGAGTTTAGGGATATTGATTATCCCAGTTTAGGGATATTGACTGCAGTGCACTAAACTGATAATCACTGTTTCTTGGTAAAGTTTTGTTGCTTTATTCACTTAAGAGATGATGTGCTGGAATAAAGAAGGTGAACTTTCATTTCTGATCATGCAAATTCAAACCAACTGTTTTCTGCTGAAGAGAGGTAAATAGTACCATCCTAATTACGAAAAGCAATCTTGATAGAAGTCTGAGGTGAGGGGGTCAAATTCTAATTTTTTTTCAAAGGCAATGAGTAATTGATTTAGTCTTTTATCCAAGTGGTAGAATGTGTAGTGTAGAAGACTTTGGGTTTTCTCAGTAGCCATTTACTGTCATTGGAAGTATAAAGTCTGAAACCAAAATTTTAAACTACTTTGGTACTACAGACTTTATTGACATTGAATAAAGCTTTCTACATGAAGAAAATTATTATAAGGCTTGATTCTTCGTAATTTTTTATTATACTTTAATTCTATCCTTTTAAGTAAGGATAAATAAAAGAATGCATCATTCTGCTATAATATGAACTTACTGAACCCCCCAAGGTCTATCTCTGAGTTCTCAATATGAATAAATTAATTGAAAACCAGAATATATATGTTTAATTACAAATTGAGAAATCACTGGTTTTGTTCAAAGCTGGTGAATATTTTTTTTAAGTACCTGAACTCTATATTTTGATGACTTTGACCTTCCACTTACTCATCTCCGGCTAGTTTCTTGGTATGCACTGATGTTACATTCTTGCTGCATCATTTATTACATCACTGAATGACTCTCTGAAAATTCTTCCCAACTGTCTAGCGCGCAAGAAATTTGTAAGAATTTCCTCACTCCTTTCTTAGTAGTCTCGTTCCCATCTCTAGTGTGCTTCTTCTGCCTGCCTAATATCTTCTTGCCCTGGATCTGATAACTGAAGTGTTTAATTTAGCCTATTTACCGTCTTTCTCCATATGAAAATAGAGACAAATCTTCCTCAAACTGACTGGACTGAAAATCAGTGCATAGTGTTTCCCTGATCACTAATGACAATCTTATCCTGCCTGTGATGGCATATGCTGCTACTCAATCTCTCTTCCTCTTCTTCTCACCTTTGACATGCCTGAGATTCCTTTATTCCAAACCTTTACTTCATTTGACAAAGTGATCTCAATTCCTTAGGGATCCCTTGACTCATCTCCCAAAGCCATCATTGGCTTGCTTCTTCTTAAATAAAGCCAATAAAGATTTCATTTCAATTTTGCCAGCCCAT
The DNA here is from genome assembly GCF_049639895.1 of Pseudopodoces humilis. Taxonomy (NCBI): domain Eukaryota; kingdom Metazoa; phylum Chordata; class Aves; order Passeriformes; family Paridae; genus Pseudopodoces; species Pseudopodoces humilis. The sequence goes on from NC_142203.1 coordinate 11,147,641, forward strand.
AAAATCCCTAAAGCAATATGTGCTGCCTTAATATTTCTCTATATGCCAAAATATACTGATACACTGCAGGTCAAGACATAACCAGCTATCAGAGGAGTGTTTCATTGGTTTGAGTAGAAGCATTCTTATACTATTAGGCAGAAAATCATCCAGGAAAGAGCTGTTATCCTGCAGGTGCTGATTACCCCTCTTCTGCAACTCTGATTCTTACATTGCCAGAAAAAAAGACATGCTTCATTTTCTTGCTTCAGGTGTCATGAATGTTACCCTCAGACAACATTGGTACACCCTGATATATTACTCACTGATTTTGCTAGCCCCATAGTTTTGTACTTTCAGTAACAGCAATAGTTATTTGCTTGAGACCCTCTTAGGCAACACTTTGAACACACTTTGGCTGGTAAAAATAAATAAAATGAAATAAAAATTACTGGGAAATGAAACATATGTTATCAAATTGCTATAGGTTTATTTTATTATATATTGTCATGACTTTCTGAATAATCTCATTCATAGGTACACTACAGAATCATTATGATTGAAGAAATTCAAAATAAGTCAAGAAATAAAGTAAAAAAGCATATAGACTAACAGAGTGCTCAAGAGGCTATGAATTTAGAAGTCGTTATTTTCAAAAGAAAACAGGTAAGCCTGATAATGAATTTAAAGAAATGAAAGGTGCAACTGCAGCTTAAGGAAATGGATCAAGTTAGAAAGAAATCTACTACTCCTACATCTCTTTCTTATTTTTCATTTTAATCACATAATTTAACTACACTGAAGCAAAGACTCTCATTAAGATTAAGAATAGTTCCTTTCTTTTTCTACTTTCATTACAATTAAAATAATTTGACCTGAAGTGAAAAACATTGTCAGATAACTTATGATTCCGTTCTTAATACTTCTTCAGGGATAGTGTATTTTTTTCTTCAATAGCTAATCTTGTTTTAATTCAGTTGCTCACAATAGAAAATATCTTTATGAATTAGTAAATTAAAAAAGAGATTTTTCAGAGCTCCTTATCTTTCTAGTTTTGTTATCCCATCTGTATATGTCTTTAAAGGAGCTAAGATATGTATAATGCTAATTAATTTTGTACCACACTGAAGCTGTTAAGCCAGGTATTCAAAAACTTTTGCCAATTCATATACATTCTGAAGCTTAAAGTTATTAGTGCTAATGAGCAATTTGATTTACTTTAAGTTAATTGAACTATATTGTTGAAGAAAGGGTCTTGCATTCGGAAGGTACCGGGATGTAACAGAAAGTTAGTAAACCCCCTCTCCGTAATATGGTAATGATTTCTGCAATTAGCCAATAGCACCTAGCTGTGATGAAAGCAGATGGGAGTAGCATAGTAACCCTAGGTTATAAAATGTCAAATTCTCCTGCAAAAAACACCATTTTTGCCATCCATCACATTGATGTCTTGTGGGTAAATGGTCCGTGTGGCCAAGGGAGGCCACCGTGCTGGCTTCTGAATCAGGGTGTTTGCCTTGCTTGAAAAGCTACACTATATGTAAATCAGTTACATTAAAGCAGTCCAGTAGTCTTTAAAAGTACATACAATAATAGCATCGACTTATTTGAGGAAAGTATTGTGTATCAAATACTGTTCAGCACATTGTAGAATCACAAAGGGGTAATGGCTTCCAGAATATTCCACTAGCCTCTGGAAAAGATGATGGTTAAAAAAACTCGCAGAACAAACGATGAACAGTAAAATTAACATGTGAAATTAACATATAAAATATAATTTCTGATTGAACAAGAAAAGCTAAAAGACACACTTTACAACTACAACATAAACAGAGAACAATAAAAACAATTTTCAAAAGGAATAAATTATAAGCTGCTTGAGAAAGAAGAACCAAAACAAAACATAGTTATGTAAGCTGGTTCATATTTCCCTCAAAGTTTTGCATAAACTGTTCACGCAACAAATAAAAAATACTGACTTTTCCATTATTACCTCTCTCTGCACATACTGTATATGTACTGACATTAAAAGTCCATGTATATGCAAGTGGAAAATGTAAACCCATTCCTCATGTTTTATGAGAGCCTGAATATCTTATTCATTAGTAACAAATAAAATTAAATTCGTTTGTGAACATCAAACTGTAAGTTGGATGCATTGGCTAGACTACACAGCTTCCAAGTGCTGTTCTATAGGTATTGAGCTACTCTTTATTTCTGCAAATCAAAAACAAAAATCTTACAGATTTTTTACTTTACAGAGTAAATGGTACAGCCTCTTCATAACTGTGCAGGAAGTCTTTCTTATGTAGTTAACGTGAAACACAGTTTCCCTTAGGTAACTGTTTTTACCTTATTTATCCTTTCTTCTTTTTTTTTTTCCTATTAAAAAAAAGATCAAAATGCAAAACTGGTAGGTCCATTATGGAGTATTCTACATAACAAAAGTCTGAAGAGCCATTGAGGAAAAGTAAGCTTTCAGGTCAGATACAATTGACTTGAAATTTTGTCTGATTTCCTGCATGCTTGTAAAAGCAAAAAAAGAAAAAAACCCACACTCGCATACCAAAAAATCCCACAAAAACAAGCAAAAAAATCAGTTCTGAGTGAGTTCAGAGATTTACAAAATTATGAATTAACCTGTCAATTAAATGCTAAGAAATTTATGTATTTGTAGCTTTATTGAGTGTGCAAAGATGAGATGATATACCTACACCTAGAAAAATGTGAGAAATATCAGTGTCAGAGAGGAATAACTTAAAATTCAGGGAAAAGTGTAAAATCAGGTCATTGAAATAAAGTTAAAAAAAAAAAAGTAAGGTAGAGAAGAAATGGACATTATGTGTGGCCTGAACGCTGCCCCTTGACACATGAGTCAGCAAATAGCATTTTAAAAAACCCAAAACAAAAAAATGAGAGTGTCATAAATGTGTTTGACATTATATAATTACATAATTAATATAGAAATAATTATATAATTAATATGATTTTAAATTATATTTTTAATTTATTTGAAATATAACAATTAGTGGTTATGTATTTCAATATTTTGGCTAAAACAGTTGGATTAATTTAGCATATGATTACACAGGGCAATGTTCTTTCTTAGCTCTGTTCAGAAAAGTACAGGAAAATAAAGGAAAACCAAATAAAGCCTAGAATGGACCATCGACAATGACAGATTGTAAGGGAACACTGGCTGTTTCATAGGCTTATATCTTCTAGTAATATCAAACTGTGTGATGCCATTCTTGTCTTTAGATCACCAGAGGATGAACATGTCAAGGATTTCTACTTGCTAAATATTAACTCAGAATACCATACAGCTGGTGCAAACAGGTCCAGAAGATTATTTCTACACCTGGATGGTAACTTCATAACACAGTTACTAAGAAAGACAACTAGGAAGGATGTCCTTCTAGATTTGTTGCATTTTAAGGTGGTCTTGGAAGTGAAGGGGCAGCTGGTCTTGGCCACAGCAAGCATGAAGCAATACAGTTTAAAATCTGTGGCGACAGGAGGAAAAGTCCCAGCAAAACTTCAGTGCTAAACATGAGGAGAGCAGACTTCAGATTGTTCAGGGAGCTAGTTGGTGAGATCCTGGGAAAACACTTTAGAAGGTGCTGTGGTCCATCAGTGCTGGTCACTTCATAACCACCGTATCTTAAAAGCACAGGAGCAGCCAGCAGTAACCTGGCAGCTAGGAGCACCAAACATGTCCTGGGGAGCACCAGGCCAGCATTGCTGGCCAGGCAATGGAAGGGATTATCTTGCTCTGCTCTGCAATGGGGCAACCTCACCTTGAGTTCTGGGAACAGTTTTGGGCGCTACAGTATAAGAAAGACATTAGCTCTTAGAGAGTGTTCATGAAGATGGTGACTCTAAGAGTCTTGAGAGGAAGCATTATGAGGAATGGCTGAGGTCACTTGGTGTGTTCAGCCTGGAGAAGAGGAGACTGAGGCCAGACTTCATTGCAGTCTGCAACTTCCTCTCAAGGAAAAGTGGAATTGCAGGCACTGATCTTTTCTCCCTGGGTTGACCAGTGACAGAATACAAAGGAATGGCCTGAGGTTGTGTCATAGGAGTGTTTTGGCTGGATATCAGTAAAAGGATCCTTCCACCAGAGGATGTCTGGGCACTGGAACAGGCTCCCCAGCTCAGTGGTCACAACATCAAGCCTGACAGAGTTCAGGAAGTATTTGGACAACCTTCTCAGACACATACTGTGAGTCTTGGGACCTGTGGAGGACTGTGAATTTGTTAGACTCGATGATCTTTGTGGGTCCCTTTGAACTCAGGACATTCTATGATTCTATGAGTTGTCTAAAGTTAGTGTTTCATTTTAAGGAAAGTAATATTGAACTTTTCCATACTCAAGAGAGTGGAGAGACAAATCTTGTTTGTTGCTATGTACCAGTACAGATTACCTGCTTTGTACTCTTAAAACAATCTCTATACACACCAGCAGAAAAATATAATAACAGCTGTCCAGGGGATTGCCGTTAACATTTTGTAGTGGTAAAAAAGGAAAAACCATCACATTTTGAATTCAACACAATTGCACTAAACAACATTTCAAAACCTCTAGTATGTTTGTTCTTGATCTAATGCCAAGAAAGAAATATTTTTGATTTCTTATGTTGAAGTATATAAAAAAAAATCTTAATTTATACAAGTTGGTGCAATATGACATTAATCAGGGAAAAAAACAAAAAAAAACAAAGTAAAATAACTCCAAATGTCTTCAGTAGACTTCCTTTAAAGCTGTTTGAAGACTCTAGAAATATAGCAAATATTTTTTTCTTACAATCCTTATAATGTAAGTTCTAGTAATTGCAATTGCCATTTTACTCCACAACATGAATGCCACAACCAAGAAAAACTGAGAAACCTTCTGAAGAATTTATTTTAAAAATTTTCAGGTACTGTGATGAAAGCTAAAATTGTGATGAAAGTTAAATTCTGGTCAGTGGGTCCTTAACATAATTTAGTATTTGTCTAAAGTCTCAAATAAATAAAACAGATACTTATAATCCCCATCTGAATTTATTTCAAGGTAATTCTTTGTTTAAAATATCTGTCTGTATTAGTGTATTTCTACCTTTCAAAGAATAATCTACCTGAAACTGATTTTGAACTCTGTGTCTGGAGATTCCTTCCATGAGTGGGAACACCCCTCAAGGTTACTGCTGGAGACTGAGTGAAAGAGACTTGCCTTTGGTCATTTGTATGGATGAGTAATATCAATTTTTACTTTTACTGTTTTGTGGGTTTTGGTGATGATGGGTTTTTTTTGGTTTTTTGTTTTTTGGTCTTTTTTAATTCAACTTTTGCTATACCATATACCATGCTATTATAGTGTCAATTTTCATAACATTTCTTATAATAAAAGAAAAATTCTATATATGAATTCTTCAAATTACAGACATGAACCCAGACTATGTTAGATTTGGCAGCATTGAAGCTCATCTTCCACTGTGTTACTCTGACTTCCTGAAGCTGAAAAAACCCACAATAAATGGTATTTTGGAACAAATTTAATTTTTTAAAGAAATACACAGAGATGTTAGGAATAGGGTTGATACAAAGGTAAGGTAGATATCACTGGAAGAGCTAAGCAGATGTCAGAGTTCAATACTTTCTCACCAGAGTCTATTAGATATTCCTATGTGGAAGGTGTGATCACTAAAATCAACTTTACTCATTTGAAGATATTGATATTACATTCTAATTATATATATTATACTCTGATTTTACAGATTGGTACAAAAAAAGCACAATAAAAATATAAAATACTGTTAGGAAAATATAGCAATGGCAAGACCCAGTTGACACACAATACCAGTGTGACTTCAATAATGTTCTCTGTAGCCTACTCATCATCACAATGCTGAGAGACTTCAGTCTGTGGGAAGACAGGCCAGCTGAAAAAATGGTTGAATCCAGGTGAAGGTCATTGCTCTTTTTAAAATTCTTTTCTAGTTGTCTGGATTTTGTGCTCTGCATTTGGCAAAGTCACACATTCTCTTCCCCTGTGCTGGGCTGGATAATTAGGGAGACATTTATTCAAACTTAGTGAATGACAATTTATACCACTGATAACCTCAACTGTAGTAGAGACAGTTGATGTTACATAGGAAATCTGATTTAATGAATGATTTAATGATGCATAATACAATACAGACCTAAGTTGCACAAAATCTTTTACATAAAATAAAGTTCACTTTTTGGTCCCTTTTATTTCAAGATAAAATGAAGGATTTTTTTTTTTTTTTCAACAGCTGTGTTGCCACACCCTGCATTTTCCCCTGAGCTTAAAGAGTGTCTTCCAAACATGTCACCCATCAGAGCCTAGTGCGTTGACTATATAGCTGGAAATACAAGCTATAGCCAGCAGCTATATAGCATATACAGCTAAGGCCAGCACAGTTGTCAGTCAAATGTGGAGGAGCTGTAGATTTTATTTTGTTTAAGTACCAATGCAAACAATTTTTTTAGCATCTGTTAGGAATGAGCTTGCTCACATATTGTTTAAATGTTCATTGTGTTTCTTAAGACCACATTACAGAACCAAATGGCAAGGCTGGGGTGTGGCCCTGTGACACAGTGGCTGTGTGTGACCATGGCCATGTGTGACAGTGGCCATGTGTGATGCAGTGTTCATAACCAGAGGCCACTGTGATGCAGGGCCCTGACTGTGAAGGTATTTAAGGAGTGGAGAGCCCTGGATGCCCAGTCCTAGGACAGCAGCTCTCTCAAGAGGCAGCAGCTCTCCAGGGTACAGGCCTGTGGCAGAGGACACCATAGGCCAGCATGGGGGAGGAGTGACTGGCAGCAGAGCTGGACCAGGCAGGCTGTGTGTCTGTATCAGCTTCCCAAAGCAGGGGTGCAGATGCAGGGGCAAGCCACCAGCAAGAAGCAGCACAGCAGGAGCAAGCAGAGCTATCAGTGTTTATTGAGTGCTACCAGAGCTCTTTGTGGCTGTGGGAGCAAAAGAGGTATGGGCCTGTTTAGAAGGAGATCATTGTGTCCTTCAGGAGGAGGCCTTTAGAGGAGCCAAACAAGATCTTCCAGGTCCACAGCTTGTCACAGCAGCCAGATGGCCTGCAGGACAGAGAACAACAGAACCAAGGACAGGGTTCCTTGCTGAGGCCAGGCCCCAAGGCTTTTGGTGACACATGTGGGCAGGTGAGTGCCAATGACAGATTGGGACAGCCTGAGATTGGACAGGACAGGACCACAAGCCTGCCATGGAGATTCAGCTACACCGCACCACAGCAGCCACAGGTGACACGTAGTAGGTTCACTGAGGATACCATAAACTATCAGGTGCTACTGGGGCAGGTGGGAGTCCAAGCTGCAAGTGGTGAGCCAGTGGGCTGGGCCAAGGAGCAGGAGTGTGAAGATGCCCTTGGTCCAGAGCTGAGGTCTGAGGGAGAGGAGTGGGAAGATGCCCTTGATGTTGAGGTGTCCAACAAAGGAATGGGAAGACACAGCAGGCACAGAGCTGTGCCAAGGGACAGATGACATTGGCTCATCTCCTGTCCATGACGTTGTCCATTCGTTGGGCCTGCAGGACAACAAGGGCTCCCACTCTGGTCCCAAGGAGGGTCCCAGCTGCCCCACAGATGAAGGAACAAGAGCAGACTGGAAGGATCTCAGGACAAGGAATTTCCTTTGAATGAAGACCATGGAGGAGAAGGTAGCACAGCCATTGTCACCCCAGCAGCTCAGGAAGAGCCCTCTCGGGTTGGGGATCAGGCAGCAGCTGGCCCAGATCCAGGCCAGGCCCACACCATCCCTTTCTCTACCCTCCTGGAGACCCTGGCTGAAGGGAGCCAGATGTGGTGTAGGAAGGCACTGAGCATTCTAGTGAAAGCCTCCCAAGACAAAAGAGAGCAAAAGAGGCAGCACACAACCGGCGGCAAAGAGGTTCTGACCAGCCCAGTCCATAAGGGCTGAGCACCTGGGCAGGGTGCAGCCTGTGAAACAGGGTCCTGGCCAGCAGCTGGTAGAAGCAAAGCCAGACTTGGAACTGAACAGGAAAGAAGCAACAGAAGCAGCAACACCTTCAGGACCTGCCTTCAGATCTCCTTTGTCCACAGTCATCAATGCTCTGGCTTGAGAGAGATGGGCGTCCATCTTCAAGAGTGCCCCAAGGGCTTTTCCCAGGGCCTCCACTGCAGTGCACAGCAGAGGAAAGCAGGAACAGCAGCAGCCCACAGCCTGTGCACAGGAACTCACAGATACAGCTCAGTCTATCAGCAGTGAGGTCCTGAGCAAGTCTAGAATTGTGATCCAGGGACTCAAGCAGAAAGAAGAGCAAGACTACTGGGAACACAACACAGATGCAACACTGGCAGTAAGAGCCAGAGCAGCAGGGGCAGTGAGCCCAGCACATGCCCCGCACAATCCCACAGCTGATGTCCTGGCTCTCCTGGACACAGCCCCGTACACAACAGATGAGATCCTAAGCAGAGCTATGATTGTGATCCACAAATCTGAGGAGTACACGGAAGAACAGAGAGACTGGGAACAAGGCACTGGTGAGGGAATGAGGGTAATAGCCCCAGGTGAAGGGATAGAGAGCCTAGGACATACCATGCACAGTCACACAGCTGATGCTCCAGTATTCCTGGACTACAATGACTACCTTTGGACAGAGGTGGTTAAGAAGGCCATGCTTATGGTCCAGAAACCATTTGAATACCCAGAGGAGGAGCAGGACCAGGAACTAATTGCAGATGGAACAAAAACGGCACAAAGACCCTCAGGTCATGCCCAAAGCATTCCAGCACCTGCAGTCATCAACACCCAGGCTCAACAGAAGTGGCTGAGGCTTGTCTGGAAAGCAATGAGGGCTCTTCCCTTAGCCTTCACAGCCACCTCTGCCACAGGGAAGGAGAAGAAGCAGCTAACAGCTGATGGCATGGATCTGCTGGACACAGCAGAGTGTATCAGAAGAGATGTCACAGAAAAGGCTACACTTGAAATCCAGAGATCTGGCCAACAGATTGTGGAACAGCAGAACATGAAACCCAGAAAGGATGTGTCACCAACCATAACAGCTACTGCAGCAGGGACAAAGAGCCATGTACACGAGACACACAGTCCCACAGCTGATGAGCTGGTATTCCTCAACTACAATGACTACCTCCGGATGGAGGTGTTTAAGAAGGCTGTGCTTATGGTCCAGGAACCATATGAATACGCAGAGGAACTGCAGAAGCAGGAAGGAGGCATGGACAAAGCAAGGGCAGCAGAGACAGAGAGCCCAGCAAATGCCCCACACAGCCCCACAGTCCATGACCCACATTTGGTGGACATAGAAGAGTATGAAATGGGTGGGTTTCCTCTGCTTTCTATATCATCTTCTTTTGTAGGGTTTTAATGGATAAAAACATATATATATGTATATATATATCTACACACACACACACATATATATATAAAACCTATATAAGGATATATATCTACTTCTTTATATATACATACATGCATATTTATATATAGATGCACATATATATATATATGTCATATATATATACATACACATATATAGCATGTCTGTGAGTTAGTTACTCATGGCACATACAATGGATTATTTAATAGATTATTTAAGGATCATTTTTGAATGTGGTACTGATACGTCAAGTTTGTCTACACTCTATAAACTTGTCTACTGCAAAACCAGTATTCTTATGTAGGTAAAACTTACTTCCTCACCCCCATTCAACTTTAGAAATCTCCTGCATAGCAGAAACAGAGTTGAAAAAAATCTAGGAACTTGTTCAATAAATGCAGGTTTTCTTAATGTTCTGAGGTCTGCAGGAAGTTTTTTCACCCCAATGTACAACAAACTGCGTATTTGCTTAGACGATACAGACAAAAGTGTTTGTAATGCCACTATAAACAGTAGCCTAGCTACTGTTCCATTTCCTTGTCTGAACTGAGCCTCCTTAGTGTTCTGTGTGTCTTGGTTTTGGAAGACAGGTGTCAGCTAGGGAGGGCAGGAGCTTCCCCTGGAATGAGAATGTAGACTTCTTTCCTTCAAATTATTATAATTCTGAAATTAAGGGGCTCTCAGGCAGAGATTTGAGGATAGAAATAACAGTTCTTTACTAATATTTGTAACAAACAAACAACAATAACTATAGTGTTAGCAAGAAAACAGAACCAGGGACCCCGTGACAGCTTTCTCGGCTGAGACGGGAAGGGATGGAGGAGAGGCTTTGTTTCACAAACCCCCTCGGTGCTCCTGCAGGGCTCTGAGGAACAGTCGGCTGGAACAGCAGGGATGAGCAGAGATCTTGGGCTGGTGGCTGAGGTGTATCAGCAGCCTTGTGGCGGTGGCTGGCACTGCCATACATCCCGGCAAGACAAGGGGTGCAAGGCCCACCAACGAAGAGGGAAGAAGGAGAAGAAGCAGCAGTTCCATCTGGGTGACGTCAAAATTCCCTTCTCCCCACTGCAACAGCTCTGTGCGCCCAAAGTGTCTTTATCTGAAGCTGAAGAAGCCCACCAAACTGTCCCCGCCTTCTCTTTTTCTTGCCCCCTTCCCCCCCCCCGCCCCGGGCCCAGCCAAACTCTTTGTGTTCTTCAAGTATCCACCAAGTACCCACAGTCAGGTTTTCCTCACAATTAATGGGTAAAAATTTCACAAGTAACTAAAAGAACTAAAAGAAGGACACTGTGCTCATCAAGCGCAGGAGCCACGCTGTTTACTGAGCATCAGTCACACCCTTGTCCACACTCACAGTGCCTGCACACCACCTGTCAACCAAACACCAATGGGCCATCGCCAGAGCCATGGGAGTAACCAAAGACCCCGCGTCTTTCTCTCCAACTCTTTCCTCCTTTTCTTTCCTTTGTTTCTGCCTTTTCTGTTGTCTCTCTTAGGGGCTTTTTCTTTTTTGTTCTTATCAAGAAATGGTTCACAGGTGTAATATCTATCTTGTTTGCATCTAATTTCATCTTAGGTATCTGATAATTTTTTCACCCTGAGGAAAACTGTAATGGGACATCTTTGGTATCAGAAGTGGGAGTGGATCAAGACAGACTGACAAAGAGGGGAAAATAATAGAAAATTAAATCCCCCAAACAAGAACAAATAAAACCCCAAAAGGTGCCAGCCTGTATGATCAGTGTTATTCACCACTAATATATATGGTGATTATTGAATCAAGAGGAAAGGCAGTGGTACGTCCTTCACTAGTTCCCTAAGGAACAAATTCTTAAATATTTTCCCAAATATTTTCCTGTTGCAGACATAAGCCTGCCACACCTCAGACAAGGATTGAAATCAAGCACAATTTAGGAGCTACCTGTTGCACTGCACGTATGGATGCCAACTGCTGTGCTGGAAGAACAACAGGGTGAAAAGTGGTGGATGCTGTGTGTTGGATACTTTTTGATGCTCGGTGTTCTATATATCTGCACATAAGAAATCCAGAGGTACCATGTCACGGCCTGGGCAGTGGTCTGGGTGTCACGACCTTCCCAGAGAAATGTCCTCAGAAGGACACTCTCGGGCACACAGGCACTCCCTACCCTGCCAAGAGTGGTCTCAGCTCTGATCTGAAAAGGGCTGTTGAGTGATTGTAGCTATTCATGCAATGTCTGGGCAACACAGAAGGAAGGACAGGAGCCTTGTGTGATGTTCTGCTAGAAGCCTTTATTCTTGGTCCAGGGATGAAGAGAAGTCTGGCTACCACAAAGTTGTTAGGGATGAAAGACTCTGGATAGTCAAAGGGAAACGGGTTTATATAAGCAGGATTAGGAATAGTCTGCTGAGGATTCAGGGGTGGAGCAAAGGGGAAGGACCAATGGAGTACAAAGAATTTGCGTGGGGTACATAAAATTTGCATGGGCTGCAAGGCATGCTGAGGGCGACTCTTTTTGTTTCCCCAACAAAGAAAAAACTTGTCTAGGAGCTTTCCCTCCAAGGGAGAGATGTGGATTCTTTGTTAATCAGTGCACCGGCCTTCTCATCTCCCCCTGTGGGAAATAGTAAAAGATTTTCAGAAGATCTGATTCAAAAGATTCAGAAGATTCAGTAAGTTTTTCAGAAGACATTGAAAATGTGCCTCAGAAAATAAAAAGCAGAGAATTTAGAGCTAGCTGCAGCTGCAAGGTCTGAAAGTAAGGAAGATACGATAATACAATATGCAAGGACATAAAACAATAGTTGAGTTTTTAGGCTTGGCCAAGATAGACCTTAAGACTGCAGAAAAATATGCTTACCAAGACAGTAGAAAGATTTAAGTTTAATAACACAGTATTGTGTATTGTTAATAGAAAGCAAACAAGCAAGCATTGTCTGAAGAAGGTGTATGTGCATTTCGACTGATTGTATAGAAAAATTTTCTGTAAGATTTTGCAATATGCTGTTGGCTGAAAAACTTATAAAATGTTCTGTAACAAAGAGATTTTGGAGCTGCTTGTGGTAGACATGAGCTTGTGCCAATCTCCTATATCTGCACCTGAGACTGGTGCCTGAAATAAAAGCTCATGATGCATCACCCAGCAATCCCATCCTATTTGTGAGAAAATTAACCTTCAACATCCCGCTTCTTTATTTAAAAGAAATTGTAAAAAAGTGGTGGGTATAGGGTGTAAGGAGATTGAGTTAGGGTTAAGACAGGAGAGACAGAGGAACTGAAGTGTGGAGGTAGGTATACAGGTAAGTGGGGTTTGGGAACATATCAGGGTTTGTGGGAAATGACGGGGGGGTGGGGGGGTGGGTAGCAGCAATGGCCAGATCATGTCTGGCCTGTGGCAATGTCCAGTTCAGGGTTGTGTCTTGTTTGAGACCTGGTGACAGGATGACTTGCTGTGAGTTGTGGTCAGTGGTGACATCTTCGTCTCCAGGTGGAACTTGTTTGATCTTTAGGTCTGTGGCTAACTCAGAGGTTTTGTTATTGTCAGAGGGGGAACTGTTTGCAGGGCCTAGGTATGGCTTTATGTTTTTCACTGAGAGCCATTTGGGGCTGGATGGAGTTGACATACAAACATACTCCCTCCTCCAGGTAATCAATGGGAAAGGACCAGATATTTGTCTGGTTTCGGGATCTTTGATCAGCATCAGCAGCTTCTCATTGAGTTTAGCTGGGGCTGAATTTGAGAAGTGCTGGAATATGGGCAGGGTTGGCTCTGAAAAAGAACTATTTAGAAGTTTAATAACAAAGGGAGCCTTACAGAGTCTCTCAATGGGAGACATGACCTCTGTCCCTCCCTGCTGCTGATCTAGGACCCGCTTGATGGTATCATGGGTCCTTTCTACAATTGATTGTCCTGAGAGATTGAAGGGCATACCTGTGGTGTGCCTGACACCCCCCACTGGTTGAAAAAGTCTTTTAGTTTGTGGGAGGTGTAAGCAGGGCCATTGTCTGTTTCTATTTGTTCAGGGACTCCCAGGGTGGAAAATGCAAGGAGAAAAGGCTGGATGGTGTGGTAGACATTTTCTCTTGCATGGGCTGAAGCAAACACTGCACCTGAGAATGTGTCAACTGACACATGGATATATTTCAACCTCCCAAAAGATGGGAAGTGCGTCACATCAGTCGGCCAAAGTTGGCAGCTGTTTAGGCCCCAGGGGTAGACTCCAGAACATAGAGACGGTATCTGATAGTTTTGACAGTTGGGGCAAGTTGTGACAATTGACTGTGCTTGCTCTTTGGAAAACTGGATCATTCTTATTAATGTCAGTACATTCTGGTGGTAAAATTTGCCTGGGCAAAGATACCCAGTAGGTTGGTGGTCTCAGAAAACATGGCTAGGGTGTCCGCTCTCCTGTTCCCCTCCGCGATGGCACCTGGGAGGTCAGTGTGTGACCTCACATGCATAATATGAAATGGTTGCTTTCTGTGGGAGATAAGATAGATTAGTTTAGAAAACAAGCGGTATAAATTTAGATTGGAGACCTCTCTTAGAAAAGAATGTTCTGCTCTCATAGCAACTCTGGTGACATAGGCTGAATCTGTCACCAAATTGAAAGGTTCCTGGAATTTCTCAAAAACTCTGACAACGGCCACTAACTCAGCAATTTGTGGAGATCCTTCCACCACTTGGACATCAGATTCCCATTTCTGTGTCCTGGGATCCCTCCAAGTCATCACTGACTTGCAGGATGACCCCAAGCCATCAGTAAAAATTGTCAGTGCCTTGAGAGGTTTTCTGCAACAATTTGAAGACCAGATTGAAAGACAAATTAAACAATTTATGGCTTGGCAAATGGATTGAAATTTGGCCTGGGTAGCTATCAAGAGTGAACTGGAGGCTCTCATTCGTCTGAAGCAAATGGTCCAGATGCCCAGTAGTCAATGGTAGGAAGATGCATGTGAACTCACACCCCACAAGAGAGCAGAGCAACCCCTAGCCCTTTAAATTAAGTTTGCTCTCAGTTCTTGAGGGGTGATGATTGTCTTTGTAGGTTGATTGTGGGAAAACATCCATTCCAAAATTGTAAGGGGATCTTTCATCTGGGTGTCCCACTGAAAAATAAGAGCATGAAGCTGTGGGGCTTTACCTAGGACCTCCATCTGGAAGGGCAGGCTCAGGTCAAAGTGATGTGCTTGCCACAAGGACAGGGCCTTTTGAACCTTGGTGATGGACATTTGGCCTTCAGGTATGAGGGTGTCCGGTGAATCCAGGTCCTTGCTGCCACAAAGATTGAACAACAGTGCAAAGACCTCCATTGTTGTACCCCATAGGGGACATACCTGGTTGATGGACCTGCAGAGCTGGAGATCTTTGGGTCATCCCACATGGGATGCATGTTGCTGGGGTGCAACAGTCCACTCACAGATCCAAAGTCCAAGGTAGGTCCAGGGGCAGGTGTACTGGATCTTGTCCTTGTGAATCTCAAAGCCTGCCTCTTTGATGGTTTGGATAGTCTTCCTTAGTGTGGCATCTAGATAAGCCTTTTGTGGTGCACAGGCATGGATGTCATCCATGCGATGGTATATAAGTGCCCCAGGGAACACTTTCCTCTGAGGAGAAAGGATGTGGGTGATGTACCACTGGCATATAATTGGAGAGCTTTTAATTCCTTGCAGAAGAACCAGCCTTTTCAGAGGCACCTGTCTGTTTGGGGAAGGGACAGAGAAGGTGAACCTGGGGGCATCTCAGGGATGGAGTGGAATGTTGAAGAAGCAGTCCTTGATGTCAGTTACTGCTGTCTTCCAGTCCTGGGGCAGCATTGTGGGTGAGGGCTGGTTGCAGAGACCTCACGTCCTCAATGGCCTCATTGATCTTGTGGAGGTCATGGAGGAGCCTCCACCTATCCTAGCTGAGTTTATTCAGGACAAAGATAGGGGAATTCCAAAGGCTGTTGGTCTCAATGATGTGACCCTTGGTAAGTTGCTCCCCCATGAGGGCTTCCAAAGCATGTAATTTTTTATCGTGAAGGGGCCACTGGTCAACCCACATTGGATGGTCTTGTTTACAGGTGAGTTGAGGAGTGGTGGGGTTTGCATACTTTACAATGGCCCCAGCTAAAAATCCCAGCAGGGAATATGCATGGAAGTCCCCCATTGGGACAACAGATTTCTACCCCGCAAGGTGATAGGGCCCTCACCCCAAATGGTCAGATGGTTGCCATTTTGTCCTCAGGACCTTCAACGTTAACATTGCATACACTGTGCATAGAAACTGCAACATCTCCAGTCCCCAAGATCATACAAGCCACTCCTGGGTAGATGGCCATTCAGACCAGTCAATGATTGTGACATTTGCTCCAGTGTCTATCACCCCTAGACAGGAGATCTTTTCTCCATGACAGAAAAGGCCACATTCTAACATGGGTTTGTTGTCACCCACAATCCATACCCATATCGTGGTGGGATTGAGCGGGACTCTTCTGAGTATTCATGAACCAGTGAAAATGTTTTAGCAATAGGTTGACCCTGAGGCAGTTGGTATGGTGAGTTAACACAGGAGACAGGGATGAAAATCTTGTCCCCTAGAGTCACAGTCACAATTTCTGGTAAAATGTTTATTTGTTCTGGCCCATTGATGGAGTCCCCAGTAATTAAAATGTCTCGAGGGCCATTGCGTGGTGCAATTCCCTGCTGGAATTTTATAAATAGCTTAATCAGGAAAGTGAATGGACAACACACTAAACAGCTGTTGCCAGGTTCCTACCTGAACCTTTGAGCATGTGGGATCTTTTTCATACGTGGAGGAACCTCCAGAACTGATGTTGGGTTCTCCTGGTGTTCTGGAATGGTGGGCTGTTCTGGGGTGACTTATGATACTGGTATCTCCAATCGCCTGGTTTATGTTATATATTAAGTTCTGCACCTTTAAGACTGGCTTTGAGAGCAAGAGAAGTTGAAACTTCTGGAGGTTGATGGGAGTTTTTCTCCTGGCTAATAACTGGCCATTTCTGAGAACTGACAGCAGTTTTGACCATTGAAAAGTGAGATCAACCTGTGAACACCACCTTAAGACCTAAGTCTGAGACTTTCTCTCTCTCTTTGGTTTCCAGCTTCTGAAGAGGTAACAGAGCTCTGGTTCAGCCTCCTTCCCCCCCACCACCAGGCCGGACAAGGCCGTGGAGTGGGGGGGTTGGGGGAAGCGGGGCTGGTTGGGCCAGGCCAGTTCCCCAGCTCAGCTGCAGTTTCTGCCGCTGCTGAGTTTCACCAGAGACTGCCAAGTAAGGAGAGGCCATTGCAGACAGCTCCAGCCGCTGCTCCGGCAGAGATCACAGAACCAGCCACAAGGCCTAGGCAAGATTTTAACCCTTTCATTACCCAGATGAGACTTGCAGATTGATCCTTTTTCCAGAGAGAGGAAGAGAGAGAGAGTGATCAACATGTAATGAGACACCATAAACTATCAAAGACAGTGAAGAAAAGAATTAAGCTTCAGAGGGGGAAGAGAAACAAGGAGATGCTTTAATAAGCTGAAATATTTTTCTTTTAAAGCTATGAAGATGGACAGTTATGTTCTGAAAAAACTCCTTTAATTCATGACAGAGCATTTTGGGCGAATAGAGTATTTTAAAGTGTAGATTTAAGCAAATGGTGAAGCAGTTGTGATCCTATGAGATGCTGGAACAGAAAAAGGGAAGTAATAGTTGAAGATTTGTGGCCTTTAAGAGGCAAAGAGAAAACTTCTGTTTCCAGAGAGGCTCACAAAAAGAGATGAAGAGAATTTTTGCCTTTAAATAACTCATCCTTAAAAATGACACCCCATCTTGACTCATTGATCTATAACACACCTCAGAGTGATGTGAAATGTGAGGAAAGAACTGATGGCAGAATTTCCGGGCAGCTGGCATCAGAGAGATAGAAAGCCATGAAGAAAATGGTTTTCTTGTGAAAAAACACCTTAGATTAGTAGAAAAGATCTTCTTTTTCTCTACAAAGACAGATAAAAAGACTATAGCAAAATTGAGACTCTTAACCACCAAGTTTTTTGTCTCTATGTTGTCATGTGAACAAGAGAATGGTTGGGTAGTGGGAGCAAAAAGCGTTTCTGGAGGTTTTATTCTGGTTTCTTGTAGTTCTTGTTAATAAACTTCCTTTGTTTCTTTTAAGTTTTAAGCCTATTTTGCTCTTGTTCTTGCTTTTGCTCTTGCCCAGTGGTGGGCTTCAGGGGACCCTCACCACCAAGAAGGCTAGATAAAGGGGAACAACAAGATCTCTTTGGGATCCTCAGAAGGGTGATACTGCCTGTCATTCTCTCCCTGTGCCCCTGTTCCCCCATGCGCACCTCTTTTTCTATTTCTTCCTGTCTTTCTTTTCCCTTTCTTTCCCTTCGCCTTTTTCACTATTAAATAAAAAATACCACTTTCTTCTGGAACCAACATCTAACCTCATTTGGTTTTAATAATATTTTTGGGGTATATTTGAACCTTTCTGTGTTCAATCCATTTTTCTCACAGAGCTTTTGTTTCCTTCTGTGTTCTGAGTTTAACTGGTTCATAACAGTAACACAGGAATAACCCTAGAGAAGCATCAACAGTTTGACTTTCTCCCTGCTTACGAGAAAAGTCTTTCTGATTATTTGACAAAATCCTAAAGGAGTAAAAACCAGCACCCAACTACAGGCAGGTTGCATCCTTCAGCAAAACTTCCTTCTCCACACTATGGATAAAATTAATATTACACACCTCTTTGCACTGCCGTCATGCTCCCTAGACTGCCCCACAAAATGAAGCCATACAAAGGACCTGAGCCTTCTGTAATACAAGGTCATACAGTGTATTTAAATGACACGTTTCTATAGTAAAAGACGTGAGATCTGAAATATCACTTACTCTTTGTAAGGAAGACTATAAATATATCAGTAAGAAATTATGGTTGAAAAAATATGGTGGCTAAAAATAATGTTCCTTATAATATTTATGCTTACAAATATTAGTAAATTAAAAATCTTTTGAGAGGAAAAGCTTGCAGGAACAGATAACTCCAGTTAGTCTTACTTTCCTAAAGAGAAAAAGATATTACATTATGAGGAATAAAATAGAGAGCACAATGGAACTGATAAAGGAGCCTAGTATCTTTGGGATAATCAAACAGAAACCATGGGAGAGACAGACACAGATTAACTACTCCCTGGGGTAGAAGTGACCAAGATACATATTGTGAAACTTCATAATGATTATGAGATGTAATAACATGAGATGTAATTATAACATGTTATGTTATAATTACAGTTATGTAACATAACTGATGTAATGAAGAATGTGTAATCAATGGAAAACTGTTACCAAAATAGAACCCTATAAAAGTGCCATACAAGTAAAACCCAATATAAATGCCTTGTATACTCAATAAAATGGGCTTCTGATCTCAACTTGGATGTCCCTCTCAGTCACCGATATTAGATCTTATATTAGATCTGTCCTTAAACTAAAGAGTTTTAGATTGTGTCAAAGGGGTCCTTATACCACTGACCATTGAAGCTTTTCATATGCATAGGGGGTGCAATGTATTGCATACAGCAGTGTTGGGGAGGTGCTGAGGAGACCACAAAATCAGAGGAGTGTATGTCCTATCACTAGTAAGAACATAACTTGCATCTTCATTCAGGATGTATGTCACCATTTGAATAATTGCAAGAAAAGGAATGACTAGAGTCTTAAATGTTAACCACAGAAGTATTATTCTCTTGAAAGTACAAGCAGATAAGCATGGCACACAGTATTCTCAGTGGTGGGCAGCCACTCCTACTAGTCAAAGTATAAGATTAAAAAATGTGCCCTTTTCCTCTGCTACTTGGTAGCCACAGTTTTACAACCATTTGTGTCCGCAGGTATTAGAAATAAATCTGTAAGTATACAAGTGTACAGCTTATGTTTCCTTTGAAAATTATCTGTTGTTGTAATCCTTCTCCCCGATGGGACCCCTCTGTCCCACCCCCCGTGGTGAGAGCCTGCTCTTCTCAGGGCACAGGCGGCCGAGGGGGTCCTGGAGTGGATACAACACGGACTCAAAGTATCTAGACACAGGAGGCTCAAACTTGCTGGAGTAATCCCGGGTTTATTGTCTGTCGTCCATCCGGGGTAAGAGAGAGAGCGAAATGCTCTGGGTCTCATCTCTTATACCGGGGGCAGGGGTGATTAGGGGATGCAGGGAGGTCACAGCCAATGGGAAGGGGGAAGGGAAAGAAGGTTTTCAGGTAGGAACTCACATTACACAAACCAGAGGTGAGTTTTACCCTTGGAAGGTACCAAGATTTTTAGATGCACTACAACAATCTGTCTGCCTAATTTCTAAAAAAAACCTGTCTTGTCACCACATGCAGAGATATCCTTGCTTTAAGCAGAGAAAGGCTAGTTATGGTGAAACAGAAAGGAGAATATAGGAGGACAATTTCATTGATCCATAGCATCAAGACAGATAATTTGGCAGAGCAGAAGCTATTCCTGCATCTCAAGCAGCTGAACTAGCAGGAGTATTGAGCTGCCTTGAGCTAGTTCTCAAAGCCAACACCATATTCGCATCACAGATTACTTTTCATGTCTAGTGGGTATCAGGCCAAAACTGTCCCTCATTTAGTGTCACCTTCCATGCTTCCTATTCAAAAAGAATTCCAGTGCCTCAGCAAACTTGTGCCACTCTTGCTGCCAGATGATCAACTTAGCTCTTGTCCCTCTAGATGTTTCCCCTCTACCAGCTGTATAAACACTTTCCACTTGCCTGGGGACTGGTTTCCAAATTGAAAGGTCTGCACTGTGTAAGGGCATGGTGTCTACATCAGGGCACTGCTTCTGATGCTATGAACTGCCCTTTCTTTTCTTGTATTTCTGCCCTCCCAGTGATCCTGTCTTTTGCATGTCAAAGACTGCTGTGACAGCAGATATCAGGGGAAAAAGAATAATTACGTAGAACAATTTGAGAGAAGGATTATTTGGAATAGAATTAATTTTTGGTATTGACATTTATATAATAAAGACAAATTGCTCAAAGTATTCAATTATTTAATACAGACAAGTTTTCTTGTATATAGTTTTCTTGAGAAGTAAACATAATGTGCCTCATTTCAGTCTGAGCTGTTAGGGTGATATGTTAAAATTGTGACACTCAGACACAGTTCAGAATCTATACAAAAATTGTGAGGATACTGCCCCTTGACTAAACAGAAAATCTTGGGACATAACTACAAGGATGTAAGCTCTTTGGAAAGATTTAGGCAGAACACAACTAAGACAGTATAGCATATATTGAAGATGGTTGGTTAAGATGATTACATTAGCCTGCCAGAATGCTCAGGAATCAAATCAATGGACATCAGTTTGATTGCTGGGTCACAGAACCACTGATACTTTAAACATGAGGCTAAATATATAGTAAGAATGTGTATTCCAGACTCTATGATTGTTCCTCAAAAGTAATGTGATACACTCAATTCAGGATTCCTTAGGGTCTCAAATTATTAAAATTATAAAATAATTTATGGTTATGAACTGAAAATTGTCTGCAGTGAAGGTTCATATGTTTTTCTTTATATAGCTTGTGAAGCGTCAAATATATAGAGACATCATAATCAGTAGAACCATACTTAGTCCATTTGGAGAGATAGGTAGTACTTGTTTAGTTCAAACTTCACACCATAAGCTATAAAAGTCAGAGAACAGAACCCCTCTTGGTATACCTGTGGTTACTTTTGAGAGAGGAGGGGAAGGAAGAGCTTATAAAAAGTCTCAGGACAGATAAATTGGCAGTGTTTGGAAAAGAATGATGAAGCATAGAGGCAACAGAGAAGTGCATAGTTTGCGCAAGCTATTGGAACACGTTGGCGTTCCTTATCCTCTTGACTTCTTTCTTTGTCTCTTCAGTTCTTGACCTCTCAGGGCACAAGCTGATACGGTATAAACCATGACAGTTTAAGAAGCAAAGAGGGCCCCTGTTCCTTTTTGCACTGATTTTTTTGCACCACTGAGAAACGGGGAACTATGTGAAATGTTGATATAAACAATCAGAACACCATTCAAGCAACAATTTCCAGTCTTTTTGAATAAATACAGACTGTGGGTAAACAAGTTATGAAAGTATGGACAGTATTAACACCAATGTCAAAGAGCAAACTCATGTTTCCTATATTTTGGTCGGACAAGCTACAGTACAACTTAAGACAAGGATTTGAAGTGGGTATAAATATAAATAATAAAAAACCACAACTCAATGAAACACAAGAAAAACAGAAATTAGCACATATATAGTTTTGTATTTATATTCTTCCATTACAGAGACTGTGGAAGAGACATGCAAATGAAGAAAGACTGTGGTTTATACAGGTTTGAAAAATAGATGTTAAAGCAATTAAAGGAACTCAAGCTTATCTGAATGCTGAATTCTGTTTTTCTGTCCTGCATAATTCAAAAATTCTATGTGTTTATACACAATTTTCTAATAAGAGGTGTTAATTTACTTCACTTTAAATACCATCATGTATTCTTAATTGTTTCTCAATAAATTTTATTGAGAAACACTTGGTTCCAAGTAAATAATTTTTAAAATATAATCTTTTTAATATATTTTTCAGCAAATTTCAAAGCACCTAATTAATATGACTTCTCAGTAACTATGTAAAACAAGATACTGTAAGGATAGAACAAAGGACATATAGCCAATTATTGACTTAGAAAGTGTAGAAATAAGATTTTGGAGGTTTTTTTTGGTTTTTTGCATTGTGATGAAATCTTTAAATTCACATTTAAAATAAGACTGATAGTCCTGGCGTGACTTTATGATACTGGTATCCCCAGTTGCCTGGTTTATGGACTGGCTCTGAGAGCAAAGCGGGGGAAGAAGAAGCACACAATTTGTGTTGAAAGAAAACATCACTCCCCCACATCCTGCTGCTGGACTGTGGTGTCTGCAGAATGGACAGACAGCAGGACAGAGCTTCTCTCTTGTTATAAGTATTTAAAATTAATTCTTTTATACAGTGTTATGATTGTAATTGTTGGTTTGTTGGTATGTTCTTGTTTCCCCCATTAAATGTGTTGGTTTTGACCCCAGTTGTCAATTATGTAAACCCTTCCCCTTATTCTTGAACCTTCCCTGCCCGTCACCCCGGCCTGCCCTAACCCCCTATCCATCATGGTAAACCCGACCCTTCCTTCCAGCACCTTCCATGCTTCTCACCCCTAGTCCGGTCCATGATTGGTTCCCTAGTTGCCGTCCCGCCCATGGCATGTCCCTATTGGTAACCGCCTCCCCTCACTCCTCCCCCCCTTGATCCCTCATTGGACCCTGGTTGTACCCTCCCCTGGGGATCGAGCCGTATATAACCTCATGTGCCGCTGTGTTAGGGGGGGGTTTTCCTTGTTGGGTTATCAACTGAAGGAATTTGGGCTAGCCTGGGTTCCAATCCCGTTGGTATTTTTGGAGTTATCAAATAAAGAGTTTGGCGACTTGCCTTTTTAACCTCCATCAAGAGTCCAGACCCTGTTTTTGACACTCTGGCTTTTAGTTAGTTTTAGCTAGCTGAGGCAGAGGAGTTCCCTGGACCTTCTTTTTTCTTGGGTCTGTGCAAACCTGCTTTGGACTGAAAACACCCAGACAAACCCCAGGAGCTCCTGCCTGTGGCCCACCAGGGCCTGGGCCTCGGCACTATCCAGTGCCGGAGGGACTGATAAGAGCTTGAGCAGGCTGAGCTACACCACATGAAAAGGACTTTTCTTCCTGGATTTGCCACCCTGTTGAACAGTGAGAAGTTTTATTGTTTAAAATTATTCAATTTCTGTTAAAATAAACAATTTTTTCCACTTCTCTCCAAAGAAATCTCTTATTTCCTGAACCAGTTGGGGGGACGAGTCATTTGGATTTTGCTTCCCTGGGGGACCCCCATTTAGAGGTTCTCTCCCAAATTTGCCCTAAACTAGGATGTATACCGTTCTTGGCACCCAAAGCGGGGCTGAGAAAGTGGAAAAACCTGTACTAATTACTAATTGTATTTTTGGTTGTACTTTGTATTGGGATAAAGCAGGCAGTAGCCATGTTGTTTAAATGCTTAATGTCTCTCGGGGTGGAGGCCTTCATGTGGATCTGGTCCCTAGACTTTTTGAGGTTTTAATACCTTTCTTTTACCTCTTCTACAGTAGAGAGGCGCGGATTAGAATAGTTATTGTGCTGGGCTTGTTGATAATGATTTATAGGAAGTTCATAAAAGTACTAAAGTTTCTGCCAGGTATGTTTGGCTTATGGTTTCTTGGTCCGACCCTGCCTCCCGGTCCCAGTAACACATTTTGGGGATTTCTTGGTAATTGCACCCAGTTTGTCAGAGGAAGAGGAGGGGATGAGGCTTTTCAGCCTTTCCTTTCCTTTTTCTCCTTTGAATCTGTTATGTCCCTTTTTGGGAATATCTGGTTTCCCCTGAGTGTTAAGGATACCACTTTCCTGGTAGTTCAGCTGTTAAGCTTCCTCTGTATGGTCTGCAACTTCTCTAGAGTGAGGGCTGAGATATCCAGAGGAGCCAACGAGACCCCTGCCCCAGAAGTAGACTCAGGTGTAGGAAATCCTGCATGGTGTAGATTATGGGAGAGAATGGGCCAGAGTCTGAAGAAATTTTTCTCATCCCCCAGCCTGGGAATTTTCATGTGAACAAATTCAGAACCCAGATGAAGTAGGGAAATATCTGGAAGAGAACTGATATGATGATTCTAAGGAGAAAAATCTCATTGCAATAAGCTGGGCCCTAGTGTATGCTTATTGCACGCTGCTAGATACTGTAAGACAAGGAGATAAATCAGCAGCTACCCCAGCCAGTCAGGCTGCAGCCAAGCCAGCAGCCAAACCAGACAGTGAGCCTAAGCCAGTGTCTGTTGCTCCTACCACGAGATGCATGAAATTCAAAATCAAAACCAATCGGCCAGTAGATGGTGATAATGGTGATGTGGGAGAAGGACCCTCAAGACCAGCAACTGATCAAAAATCAGAAGTCACTAGTGAGCCCTTCTCCCTGAAGGACCTTTGTGGCCTAAGAAAGGATTACACTCGATGACCTGATCTGGACAGTACTGAAGCAAGCCATCTGAGATCCCTGTCACACAATCCGGTTATTGACCAAGGAATGATGAGGGGGGCTGACCATTATAGTCTCTTGGAACGGGTCCTGAGAAGTGTGGCACAAAGATATCTGTGTGCAGATGATCTTGATATGCAGCAAACACGGTGGAAGACTGTTGTAGTAAAGTTGCTAGAATGTTGTTAAGTTAGTTTATGTTAGTAGCTGATAGCTTGAAATGTATCTTTTCCGCTCTTTAAGTTGTGATTTCCCCTCCCCCGTCTCTTTTCCTCCCAGCTCTTACCGGGAGGCAGGTTACCGTGGTTACTGAAGTTTTTTCTTCTCAGCGAGAGGCCAGATAGAGTGAAAAGAGGACCCTGCTAGCATTTCTAGATGTTTGGAGTCTGTTTACCCTGGAAAGCACGGGGGTGATAGCAGAGAGACCCTTCTTTCCAGCACGGAAACTTGTAACTTTGTTTTTTCCAGTCCCAGAATGCCTCTGAGCTACGGAAGCCGAGAGGGTATTCGTACCTTCGCTTTCTTTCCCTCCTACATTGTCAGGAAACCATGCCCTCCCCCCTGGCCCCCCCTGCCCCTCTGTGGAGAATACTCCTAACACCTTTGTAGGCATTTGAAGAAGTTGGTGTCTGTTATTTCCTTATCTTAGTGAATGTAACCTTGATTTGTAGAAAGTTTGTAAATGTACTAGCTGAGAAAAATAATTGGTTCTCTCTCTGATGTTCCGTCCCTCTGAAAAACCCTGTTAAAAGAAACGCCCCGACCCCACAATCCTTTGTCTCTCGCTCTCTGGATTCCCCTTCACAGAAATAAACTGTGGATTCCAACCCAGGGAGAAATTCCACCCATTATTTCTTTGCTCATTTGATAGACTTGACTTCTAGAAGTAACTTAGAGACTCACAAATCCAACTGGTACTGGCTCAAAACCAGAGTGAGGAGTGATATGAATGGGCCTTACCTGAGATCCATGTTTTGCACCACCAGTTCAAAGTTAAAGGTGTTCCTTGTAACCCCTGTTCTAAGTTCTATGTTAAAAGTGTTCCTTGTAACCCCTGTTCTATTTCCGCTTCTGTCGGGTCACTGCCGGGGTTAGCTGCTTTCCAACATGGTGACCAGAGTATATGCAAATCAGCTACCAAAGAATGCCATCCCGGACAACAAACACGACGCATGGAGTATCAATGCGCAAAATAAAAGAACCAAGAGCGACACCCTGGAGTCGGGAACGAGAGGCGCCATCCACCAGCTCCGCTCTCCTCACCATGACAAACATGAGACTCGCCAGGAATGACACCCCTGGACCTTGGAGCCATCGAGGACTCCGGGTATACCCGCAAGGACGGAGATCCCGGCTCTGCCTACATTGCACTCCAGTGGGAAGAGCTGTATTCCTCCTCCTCCGAGTCGCTTCTGGGAAGCAGTGACGGTGTGTGCGTGACCCGTTGGGCTCCCACCCTAAGCTGATTCCAATAAAGGCTTTAAGAAAGGAGAAGAAGGTCTCCTTGCCCTGTTTTTATCAAGGAGAAACCTCATCACTGAGCTAAGCTGGGCCACTCTGAGGGTTTGAGTCAAAAGACCACAGAACAAAGGATTCAGTGCTTGAGGGAAATGGCAGTAGTAGAGATTGTCTTAGTGGGTGACTCAAACAGTAGAAATCCAGACTTGGTACCATGTACATCTGTGATGTGGCAACAATTGCAGCTATGGAAACATGTCTGCAGAAATTAGAAGACAAGATACAGGAGAATCACAAGAAACTCAGAGAGGACCTTCTTCCAGTCTCAGCAGTACAGACCAGGAGCCCTGGTACTCAATGTAGAAGTTCTCCAGATAGGGAGAAAAAGCTACGAGGTGAGATGTGGTTCTTCCTGCGTGACTGTGGAGAAAACATGAAAAGATGGGATGGAAAATCTACTGCTGCTCTGGCAAAACGGATGCTTGAATTGGAAGACAGCAATACTCAGAGGGGAAGTTCCCCCAAAAAGAAAGCCGCTCCAGTAGCCTATAGTCAAACTGCCAAATATGATGATGATGACAACATGTCTGATCCCCTTGAAGGAACCTCCAAGACAGATCCACATGGAAAGAAGGATAACCAGGCTTAGAGGGGCCCTGCCTCTAGCCAGATAAAGGCTAGGGAAAACTCTGTCTTTCGGACTATGTGGATTCGTTGGCCTGGCACATCAGAACCACAAAAATATGAGGCCTTGACTGACACTGATGTGCAGTGCGCACTAATCCCATCAAGACACATGGGGGCAGATTATTGACGGTGTGACAGGGGGATCACAGGACTTTACTTTAGTGGAAGGTGATGTGAGCCTGACTGGAAGTGAGTGGAAGAAACATCCTATTGTGACAGGCCCAGAGGGCCCCATGCATTTTGGGCAAAGACTTCCTCTGGAGCGGGTATTTTAAGGACCCAAAGGGACTCAGGTGGGCATTTGGGATAGCAGCTGTAGAGACAGAGGGTGTCAAGCAATTGAACACCTTGTCTGGACTATCTGAGAACTCATCTACAGTAGGACTCCTGTCCTGGGTTGATTATGATGTTAAATTGTATCCCCATTTGTCCACCTAACCCAGACACAGATTTTGTATTCTTAAAATTTCACCTAAGAGTAAAAGTGAGTGGAAAAGAAGCACCAAGTCTGTTATCAGAGACTGTATTTGCTCCACGCGCATTGGGAGTTTTGACTACAGCACAGACACAGACAACAAGAGACAGATCACCTTGGCTTTCCAGCTAGTCAGAGCAGAGGGGTCTTCCTGGACTGTTCTCTTTCCCTTTTTTTTTTGAAACGAATCAAACCTGCTCTGAACTGGGGACTCAGGGGAGCACCGGGAGCTTGCACCCGTGGACTACCGGGAGCCCAGCCTGGGCAGTGGCATTTTCCAGCGCCAGAGGGACTGACAACAGAGCGAACACCCACAGGAAAGAGACCCTCTGAAGTTTGTCATCTCTTCGGAATGGCGAGAGGTTTTGTAATTTGTTATCGTTCATTCTTGTGCTGGGTAGTGCTGTGCCTGTGAAATAAACAGGTTTTTTCCACTTCTCTCAGAGAAATCTCTTCCCGAACCAGTTGTAGGGTGGGAGAAAGGGGCCATGTGGGTTTGCTTCCTGGGTGGGGCCCCATTGGAGGTTTTCTCCCAAATTTGCCCTAAACCAGGACCTGAAGATGGAAGAACAGTGAACACCAATTGCCACCTCGACAGTGCACCACCGGCAGTATAGGACATATCGAGATGCTGTGATCCCCATCCACAAGATGATCCGTGAACTGGAGAGCCAAGGGGTGGTCAGCAAAACCCACTCACCCTTCAACAGCCCCATCTGGCCTGTGCGCAAGTCTGACAGAGAATGGAGACTGACTGTGGACTATTGTGCGTTGAATGAAGTGACTCCACCTCTGAGCGCTGCCATGCCGGACATGCTGGAGCTCCAGTACGAGCTGGAGTCCAAGGCAGCAAAGTGGTACGCCACTACTGACATTGCCAATGCATTTTTCTCCATTCCCCTGGCAGCAGAATGCAGGCCTCAGTTTGCCTTCACCTGGAGGGGAGTGCAGTACACCTGGAACTGACTTCTCCAGGGGTGGAAGCACAGCCCCACCATCTGCCATGGACTGATCCAGGCTGCTCTGGAAAAGGGGTGAGGCTCCAGAACATCTGCAGTACATTGATGACATCATTGTGTGGGGGAACACAGCAGCAGAAGTGTTTGAGAAAGGAGAGAAAAGATCATTGAGATTCTGCTAGAAGCTGGCTTCGCCATCAAGAAGAGCAAAGTTAAGGGACCAGCTCGAGAGATCCAGTTCCTGGGAGTAAAGTGGCAAGATGGACGGCATCAGATTCCTACTGATGTCATCAACAAGATCTTAGCAATGTCTCCACCCACCAGCAAGAAGGAAACACAAGTTTTCCTAGGTGCCATAGGTTTTTGGAGGATGCACATTCCTGAGTACACCCAGATTGTGAGCCCTCTCTACCTGATCACCTGCAAAAAGAACACTTTCCAGTGGTCTCTGAACAACAACAAGCCTTTGCTCAGATCATGCAGGAGATTGCTCATGCAGTAGCCCTTGGCCCAGTCAGGACAGGACCAGACGTGAAGAACGTGCTCTACTCTGCAGCTGGGAACAATGGTCTGTCCTGAAGCCTTTGGCAGAAAGTGCCTGGGGAGACTCGAGGCCGACCACTGGGATTCTGGAGCTGAAGCTACAGAGGGTCTGAAGCCAACTACACTCCCACAGAGAAGGAAATCTTAGCTGCCTGTGAAAGAGTCCAAGCTGCCTCAGAGATGATTGGCACAGAAGCACAACTCCTCCTGACACCCCAACTACCAGTGCTGGGGTGGATGTTCAAAGGAAAGGTTCCTGCTACCCACCACGCCACCGATGCTACATGGAGCAAGTGGATCGCCCTCATCACGCAGCACACCCATATTGGAAACCCAAATCGCCCTGGGATTTTGGAGATAATTACAAACTGGCCAGAAGGTGAAAACTTTGGTGTTGTGGTTTTAAAGCAGTAACTAAAAAATAACTAGAAAACTTACTTATTTCTTGCTGTGAGATATGGATTAGAAGAAGAGCAAAACAGGCTTAAAACTTAAAAGGAACAAAGTGTGATAGATTGTCTTTTAAGAAAACAAAGAGAAACACTTAAGGAAGTTAAAACTGCTGGAGGCTGATGTGAGTTTTTCTCCTAGCCAACAGCTGGCCATTCTAAGAATTGACAGCAGTTTTAACCATTGAAAAGTGAGATCAACCTGTGAACACCACCTTAAGACTTAAGCCTGGGAATTTCTTTGTCTCTTTGTTTCCTGGCTGTGAAAGGTAACAGAGCTCCGGCTGGCCTCCCATTCCCCTGCCCTGGCCATGCGGCCGGGCAGGGGCTGGGCTGAGCCTGCCACGGCTCCTGGCCAGGAGATGGGGCCTGCGGGGCTTGCCCCGGGCTCTGGCTGGACCAGGCCGGTCCCTGGCTTGGCTCCAGTTTTTGCTGTGACTGAGTGCACCAGAGACTGTTGAGTAAGGAAAGAAAGCTCTTGACCTGTGGCAGGCTGAGACAGCAACCACACTCTCCAGAGCAGCCAAGAAGAATCTTCCATCACAGACAACTCCAGCTGCTGATCCGGCAGACATCACAGAACCATCTACAAAAGCCTGGGCAAGATTTTAACCCTTTCATTACCCGATGAGACTTGCAGATTAATCTTTTTATCCAGAGAGAGAAAAAGAGAGTAATCAACATGTAAAGAGACTTTATAAACTATCAGAGACAGTAAAGAAAGGAATTAAGCTTCAGAAAAGGTATAGAATAAGGAGATGCTCTAATAAGCTGAAATATTTTTCTGTTAAAGCTATGGAGATGGACAACAGTGTTCTGAAAAAAAGCTCCTTTAATTCATGACAGAGTATATTGGGAGGAATGGAGTGTTCAAAGTGTGGATTTTGAGCAAAAACTAAAGCAGTTGTGATACACTGAGGTGCTGTAACAGAGTGGGGAAAAGTAATAGTTGAAGATTTGTAGCTTAGTAAAGGCAAAGAGAAAACTTCTGTTTCCAGGAAAGCTCACAGAGACAGATGAAGAGAACTTTTGCCTTTGAATAACTCATCCTTAAAAATGACATCCCTAGACTCATTGACCCATAACACATCTCAGAGTGATGTGAAATGGGAGAGAAAATCTGATGACAGATTTCCAGGCAGCTGGCATCAGAAAAATAGAAAGCTATAACAGAAATAGTTTTCTTGTGAGAAACTCCATAGATTAGCAGAATAAGACTTCTGTTTCTCTACAGAGACTGATGAAAAGATTCTAGCAGGAATTGGGGACTGTTTTAAACACCAAAATTCCAAATTTTTTTGTCTCTATGTTGTCATGTGAACAAGGGAATGGTTGGGTAGTGGGAGCAAAAGGGGTTTTCTGGATGTTTTATTCTGGTGTTCTTATTCTTGTAGTTTTGTTAATAAACTTTCTTTATTTCTTTTAAGTTTTAAGCCTGTTTTGCTCTTGTTCTAATCCATATCTCACAGCAAGAAATAAGTAAGTTTTCTAGTAATTTTTTAGTTACTGCTTTAAAACCATGACACAAAGAAAGTTCATTAACAAAAACTGTAAGAATAAGAAAACCATAATAAAACTTCCAGAAAACCCTTTCCTCCCCCACTACCCAACCATTCCCTTGCTCACATGACAACATAGAGACTAAAAAACTTTGGTGTTTAAAACAGTCCCAATTCTTGCTAGAGTCTTCTCATTAGTCTTTGTAGAGAAACAGAAGTCTTTTTCTGCTAATCTATGGAGTTTCTCACAAGAAAACGAATTCTCTTCATAGCTTTCTATTTCTCTGATGCCAGCTGGCCTGAAATCTGTCATCAGTTGTCTCTTCCCATTTCACATCACTCTGACGTATTATGGGTCAAATGAGTCTAGGGATGTCATTTTTAAGGATGAGTTATTCAAAGGCAAAAGTTCTCTTCATCTGTCTCTGTGAGCTTTCCTGGAAACAGAAGTTTTCTCTTTGCCTTTACTAAGCTACAAATCTTCAACTATTACTTTTCCCCACTCTGTTACAGCACCTCAGTGTATCACAACTGCTTTAGTTTTTGCTCAAAATCCACACTTTGAACACTCCATTCCTCCCAATATACTCTGTCATGAATTAAAGGAGCTTTTTTTCAGAACACTGTTGTCCATCTCCATAGCTTTAACAGAAAAATATTTCAGCTTATTAGAGCATCTCCTTATTCTATACCTTTTCTGAAGCTTAATTCCTTTCTTTACTGTCTCTGATAGTTTATAAAGTCTCTTTACATGTTGATTACTCTCTTTTTCTCTCTCTGGATAAAAAGATTAATCTGCAAGTCTCATCGGGTAATGAAAGGGTTAAAATCTTGCCCAGGCTTTTGTAGATGGTTCTGTGATGTCTGCCGGATCAGCAGCTGGAGTTGTCTGTGATGGAAGATTCTTCTTGGCTGCTCTGGAGAGTGTGGTTGCTGTCTCAGCCTGCCACAGGTCAAGAGCTTTCTTTCCTTACTCAACAGTCTCTGGTGCACTCAGTCACAGCAAAAACTGGAGCCAAGCCAGGGACCGGCCTGGTCCAGCCAGAGCCCGGGGCAAGCCCCGCAGGCCCCATCTCCTGGCCAGGAGCCGTGGCAGGCTCAGCCCAGCCCCTGCCCGGCCGCATGGCCAGGGCAGGGGAATGGGAGGCCAGCCGGAGCTCTGTTACCTTTCACAGCCAGGAAACAAAGAGACAAAGAAATTCCCAGGCTTAAGTCTTAAGGTGGTGTTCACAGGTTGATCTCACTTTTCAATGGTTAAAACTGCTGTCAATTCTTAGAATGGCCAGCTGTTGGCTAGGAGAAAAACTCACATCAGCCTCCAGCAGTTTTAACTTCTTTTGGTGTTTCTCATTGTGTTCTTAAATGCCAGTCTATCACATTTGGTCTCACTGATGAAGATAAGCAGGAACAAGTAACACGGGCTGAAGAAGCTCCACCGTACAGCCAACTGCCAGCAGAAGAAACACGCTATGCTCTGTTCACTGATGGTTCCTGTCGCATCGTAGGGATGAACCGGAAGTGGAAAGCAGCCGTATGGAGCCCCACACGACAGGTCGCAAAGGCCACTGAAAGAGAAAGTGGATCAAGCCAACTTGCTGAACTCAAAGCTGTTCAACTGGCCCTGGACATTGCTGAAAGAGAGAAGTGGCCAAAGCTCTACCTCTACACTGATTCATGGATGGTAGCCAATGCTCTGTGGAGATGGCTGGAAAGGTGGAAAAGGGCCAAGTGGCAGTGTAGGGGAAAACCAATCTGGGCCACTGATGAGTGGAAAGACATCGCCACCAGGGTAGAGAAACTGTCTGTGAGGGTCCGTCATGTAGATGCCCATGTCCCCAAGAGTAGGGCTAATGAAGAGCACCGAAACAATGAGCAGGTGGATCAGGCTGCAAAGATAGAGGTGTCAAAGATAGACTTAGATTGGCAACACAAGGGAGAGTTGTTCCTAGCTCGATGAGCCCATGACGCCTCAGGTCATCAGGGTAGAGATGCCACCTAAAGGGGGGCACAAGACCAAGGGGTGGATCTAACCGTGGACAGTATTTCTCAGGTTATTCATGACTGTGAGACGTGTGCCACGATCAAGCAGGCCAAGAGGTTGAAGCCGCTATGGTACGGTGGGCATTGGTCCAAATACAAGTATGGGGAAGCCTGGCAGATTGACTACATCACACTGCCCCAAACCCACCAAGGCAAGCACTACATGCTCATGATAGTAGAAGCCACCACTGGATGGTTAGAAACCTACCCTGTGCCTCATGCTACAGCCCGTAACACCATCCTGGGTCTTGAAAAGCAGGTCCTTTGGAGGCATGGCACCCCTGAGAGGATTGAGTCAGACAATGGGACTCATTTCAAGAATAACCTTATAAACACCTGGGCTAGGGAACATGGCATTGAGTGGGTGTACCATATCCCCTACCATGCACCTGCTGCGGGAAAAGTAAAGAGGTACAACGGACTGTTAGAAACTACCTTAAAAGCGTTGGGTAGGGGATCTGTCAAAAATTGGGAGCAGCACCTAGCAAAGGCCACCTGGATAATTAACACCCAAGGTTCCACCAAACAAGCAGGCCCAGCCCAATCCGAGCCCCTGCATATAGTAGACGGAGACAAAGTCCCAGCGGTACATCTCAGAGGTGTGTTAGGAAAGACAGTTTGGATCAATTCTACTTCGAGCACAGACAAACCCATTCGTGGGGTTGTTTTTGCTCAGGGACCGGGTTGCACATGGTGGATAATGCAGAAAGATGGAACAACACAGTGTGTACCTCAGGGAGATCTGATTGTTGGGTGAAAATCATGATCATTCATGCCCTTGTCTGTATATAATGTATGTGTCGTAGAGTTAAAATATATATATTAATTTTGATAATAAGTTGATGATATGGGGATAAGGTTTGGAATGTCCTGGGGTGACTTTATGATACTGGTATCTCCAATCATCTGGTGTATGTTATATATTAAGTTCTGTACCTTTAAGACTGGCTCTGAGAGAGAAGCAGGGGAAGAAGCAGCGCGCAGTTTGTGTTGAAAGAAAACATCACTCCCCCACATCCCGCTCCTGGACTGTGGTGTCTGCAGAACGGACAGACAGCAGGACAGAGCTTCTCTCTGGCTTTTAGTTAGTTTTAGCTAGCTGAGGCAGAGGAGTTCCCTGGACCTTCTTTTTTCTTTTTTTCTTGGGTCTGTGCAAATGTGCTCTGGACTGAAAAACACCCAGACAAACCCCGGGAGCTCACACCTGTGGCCCACCAGGGCTGGGCCTTGGCACTATCCAGTGCCGGAGGGACTGATAAGAGCTTGAGCAGGCCGAGCTACACCACATGAAAAGGACTTTTCTTCCTGGATTTGCCATCCTGTCAAACAGTGAGAGGTTTTATTGTTTAATATTATTCAATTTCTGTTAAAATAAACAGTTTTTTCCACTTCTCTCCAAGAAAATTTTTTGCCCAGACCAGCTGGGGGGATGGGTCATTTGAATTTTTTCTCTGGGGAAACCCCCATTTGGAGTTTTTCTGCCAAATTTGTCCTAAACTAGGACATTAAGTTTTCATAAAAACTTAGTAGCAAATTAACCACTAATCCACATGTACTTATATAATATTTTACATACCTAAATTTATTGATTAAGATTTCTTAACTGCCTAATCATATCTGTCAGAGTAAGCTGGGACTAATTTACTGCAACAACAGCACATACATCGAGATTATTGTCTCCCTTTCTCCATTGTGACAATTCTAATGATTTCAACAAGATTTCCTGAAACTGTATTTTCAACACTGATTATGATTCTTCAACAAGTCATGCCAAAGTTATTGAAACATCCTTAAGTGCAATGGTACTTTATTAGGAAGGAAGGACTGATAATTTTATTTCTATCTTTTAGCTGTACATTTCCCAATAGAATAGTGTTTTGTATCTAAATCTTGTCTTTAGGGACTATTCATTAATACTGCTACCAATAACAATAGTAATAGTAATAATATGCAGATAGTAGTAATGGAGAGAATTTATTTTTGCAATAACTTTTCTGTAATGGTCCATAAATATAAAGCATTACTACTTTTTATTGTTTTATTAATATTCCTATATATAAGAGAATATATGCTGACAGTGAAAATTGATACACAAGGAAGAAATGATTTTTCTGGTTGTCGCTCTGAAGTATTAGTTTTTAAAATAATTTCTTTAGGTATGTATGTGTGGTGAGTCCTTATCAAAGGTGTTGACATAGTATCACCCAGTAATCCACGGGTTTATCATCACATTCTGCAAAAAACTTACTTCAGTGATGAAGGAACAGTTTGCAGGTCATAGTAATCTGTGAAGGTCAATTTCCTGAAGTATGATTCAAAACTTTTGCTACACTCAGGGGTGAGCTGGGTGTTTTGCTGAAACCTACTTCAATCAAGAGCTAACTTGTGAATAATCAAGAAATACTGCACAAGTACTTCTAAGATCTGCTTTTCTAATCCAAAGGTGTGATAGGATGCAGCCAACCATGGTAATTCAACTTGGAACAAGTTATCAGATAGAAAATAGGTTGGTAGCCTGAAAGGTGCTGGAGACTTTAAAGACCTCAGATGTCTTCTTGAATAGAATATGCACTTTTTTACTTGTCTGTTTTCCCAAATGTGTCATTTATGTGCTGCAGCAGAGCCTTTTCTAGCCAAGGCAAGGAAATAAATTCAGGGGCATGGGGGGGGGAGGGGGGAGTACAATGGAAACATCACCCTCTAACCATCTCACTCTCTACTGTGATTCTCTAAACTTCTGTGACCAATTAAGTTTACACCCTCTCACACAAACACTGTGTATGCAGATCTCTCTACCACAAGGTACCCACCCCATCCTTAGACTGATATTTTTAGCCCAAGGGAATGCAGAGAGATCTCCTGAACAAACAATGTAAATTAGCTTACTAGAACTAGAGACAGAAGCAATTAGGGATCAGTGGAAACTTTTATACTGAACATCTTTTGTGTTGAAGTTAAGAGCCTTCACTGTAATTTCAGAAGTTTCTTGTATCTATTTTTATCTTAGGCTGTAACTACACATGCTTTTCTCTCTTTCCCCATCTACCCCTCCCATTTCCCATGCTTACTAAAACTTTAGAATAATTCCTGTAGAAGTGGTAAAGTTGATGGTCTGACATACTAGACACATAGAATATTCCCAAAACACTCAGCCTGGAAAGAAGCCTAAAAAAGAGGTCTTTTTTTCCACATAACATGGTCAGTTCTGAGCTTAAATCAGGTTGCTCAAGGTTCCCTCTACCTGGGACTTAAATTCCCTCTAGTACGAAGACAAGCTGTGAAGCTTTCCTGTGCAATCTGTGCTGCTGCTTAATCATCTCTTAGTTACTTCCACCACCCCCATCATATCCATTTGGAACTTCCTCTACTCAGTTCACCCTTGTTTGGTCCCATCCTCTGACCAGGCATAGCTGTGAGGAGCTGGTCTCTGTGCCCTTTTCAGGACATCTGCTGCTCAGCAGGTAATATTACTCTTAAGACTGGTCTAGAGACAGGGTTCTTCAATGAGAATTCAGCTTTTTAGATAAGCACAAATGAATGTTCTAGCTGTACACCTGAGAGGAAATTTGAGAGCAACACAAGAACATTTGTTAAAAGGAAGACAGCCATTTAAAATGTTTGGTTTACTGATTACATAGAAACAAAACCAATTTCAATAGTCTGAGCCCTATTCCTTTCTTATCTTATAAAAATAATGTTAGGGAGGGATTTACCTCAGAAAGTTTAGTCCCTCTCTAAAATGGTTGATTGTGTAATTCTGCAGATCTAAAATCCAGTTCTATACAGTTACACTGTGTTTTACACTGCGCTGGTACAGCAGTCATTACAATCAGCAGGACTTTTAAGTTCAAAGCTGTGGATGAACATGATCTCTTTACTCAAGTAAAATAGCTTTATTTGAATACTTTCTCCCCTTCTGTGTATTTTTGGTGTGGATTTTTTTGCTTATTTTATTGCGGGGTGTTTTGTTAGGGTGGTTTGGGTTTATTTGAGATGTGAAAAGAGGACGTGAAAGCATACAACTCAGATTTATAGAGTTAAGGCAAAAGGAATACCTGTCCAAATACTCATGCTCCATTTCTCTGTCAAGACATTTCCCCATTTTATTAATCTTTCATCTTGTGTATTTCAAAGGTCAGATTTTAATAAAAATTAATCTTCTCTACGCATGTAATTCCATGTTTGCATTTTCAGCACCTAATACTCCAAATGCACTTTAAAACCAGGCCCTCTCCAATAAAATTGACAAATTAAGCATGTCAATTAAATTTTTAAAGCAGTTTAGATTTGCAAAGGGCATGTACTTGGGTGGAATTGTTAGCGTTCAGGAACACACATAATCACAAATAATTATATGAAGGTGCTTTATTAAGAGCTCTGGGTGTCAGGGGTACACATACCCAAATCTGACCCAACTTGGTTTTGAGTTGAACATGTTTTTATACTCTATCGTTATATAACTTACATATTAATTATTAAACTTACATTGTTCTATTGTAAGCATTGATTTTACCCAAGCATGGATTTCTCATGATCCCCCCCAGCCCCCTAACATTGTTCCTCATGTTCTTTAAACAATAATTATATCTAATCACATCTAACAATTGTTATCATTTATCATATACTGATTACACAGGTGCAGTTTGACCTGATCTTTAGCAAACACAAGGCCTAACATTTCCCAGGGCCTACTTTTCCCAGGGCTTGGCAAATCTGACTTTTTTTCTAAGTCCCTGAATTTTCTATGATTTTAAGACCTTTTACTATCAGAATCAGAATTCACCTGTCCCACCCTCACTAGCAAATTGCACAAGAATGTTTTCAAGTTACTACCTTTCCTTGGACAGAAATAACACAACCCCCCTAAAGTCTCATAACACCTCTACAACACCTCTACATTTTCATATGTTCCTTCCTATGTTTTCTTGTTAATAACTTTGCTGACTTTCCTTCCTTCTTTTTTTTTTTTTTTTTCCTTTGGT
The DNA here is from genome assembly GCF_049639895.1 of Pseudopodoces humilis. Taxonomy (NCBI): domain Eukaryota; kingdom Metazoa; phylum Chordata; class Aves; order Passeriformes; family Paridae; genus Pseudopodoces; species Pseudopodoces humilis. Next base: position 11,185,192 of record NC_142203.1, read on the forward strand.
AAACTCTTATCAAGCACTTTAAACAAGTTGGTTTCTCTGGCAGAAGGGTTACAGCAAAAGAAATAATGAAAACTGAACAGTAGATCAACTTTAAACTCAGATCTCCACCTACCAGATCTGACTGGTCTTTGAGGATAAATTATTCCATTAGTTTTCTACTCCTTTTATGTTTTCTGGAATGCAACTTTTGTACAGTTAATCAAGAGGAATTGGTTGCTGTTATATTCAGAAGTTGTGTACAGGATGAGAATCAGTCTGTGCCTTGTGCAGCACTGCCACCAAGTCCTGAGTGAGTCACTGTGGCAGTAATGCAAAGGAACTCAGGAGTTTACCACTTCGATGAATTGCTCTTAAACACTGATAGCTGATATTTCTGTAATCAGTAAAAAAGCTAAGCAGGTTTGCCAAGAGGACTAAAAGTGATACAGAATGTGATAGGCTGTGTGTCTGAGCAGACCCCATCCAGGTATCAGTACAGCTCAGAGATTATAATTTATAAACAACTGTTGCTCATAGCAGTCAAGTGCCAATGACAGGACAGGCCACAAAAACAATTTAATTTGTAACTGGATGATTATTTCTCTTATATTGTACGCATTCTTAACACCCTAGGCAAATCAGTCATCCCTTCTCACCAAAATATATTTTTTTTGCCAGTCACAATAAGGACATTGTTGCATGGCATACATTCCATTGCAAATAAGCTGCAATGTTTATAAGTAGTCACATGCTTCTTTCAACTACTCATGTAAAATATTTTTCTTGTGGTATGGCACATACAGACCTGATTTTTTTGTTTGCTGTAGTCCATTGTCTTTTGTGACAAAGAAATTTGTGGAAAGTCTGAAAACCATGCAATTAAATATTTTAACCTTTCTTTTCTGCACATTTTCTGCACTACCTAAACCAAAACAGAATCATAAATGTGAAATTAAAGATTTTAACATTTTAAATTATGGAGGCAGATTCAATAACTCGGTGCATTGCAGATACAGCAGATAATACTGCACAGCAGATTATATAGGATATAAGTAACCTATAAACATTTAAAAAACCTAAAACCATAACATTTGAAGATTCGTATTAAAGAAATACCTGAGTTTATAACAATAATAACAATAATAATAACAATAACAATGATAATAATAATAATAACTTTATAAATAATGTATTTTACATTTCTGACTTTTTAAATTTTTTCCTCACTTCATCACAACTACATGAAAGGAGGTTGTAGTGAAGTGGGTGTTGGTCCCTTCTGCCACATCTCAAGAGAAAGGATGAGAGGAAATGGCCTTAAGACTCACCAGGAGAGGTTCAGCTTAGATATTGGAATGTTTTTCATTAACAGAGTGATTAGGCATTGGAATAAGTTGCTGTGAGAGGTGGTGGAGTCACTGTCTCTGGAAATGTTCAAGAGGCATCTGGAGGTGGCAGCTGGGGATATGGTTAGGAGTGATTATGTTGGTACTATGCTTAGGTGATACTAAAGGTCTACTCCAACCCTGATTCTTATGAAAAAATTGCAGAACATCACAAGACCAGCCACAATAACAGTAGCACTTGCTTTCTTTCAATGTTCTAAAATAATTTAAAATAACAAAAATGTTCAAAGGTTCAAAGTCCAAGGTTTGAATTCAAATTCAGAAGTTCAAAGGAATTTATCTTCTAACATATCAAGTTACTTAAAGGAGAAATAATTTTTCAAATTAAGGATTTTCAATTATAAATTAACTTTGACATTATAGCTTTTCCTGCCATTTGGATTTCAGCATCTCTGATCATCTACGTTTTCTAACCTGAACTTAGCAAACCATTAGAAGTACTCTAAAATAAAAATGGATTTTCTATGTCACTTTTCCACACAAATTCACCGTAACTATCAACAGCTTACTGCTTTATTGGATGCCCTGCATAACTTCTTTTTTATATGATAAAAGGAAGTCAGATCAAAATAATTATTATCAGTACCTTGTTATTTTGATTCTTTATCAAAAGAAAATTAAAGAATCAACTATAATTTCTCAAGGCCAGTTCACATATTTCAGAGAGGCCAAAATAATAGCCCACATTCAAAACAGTTTTAATTTCTTCCCCTAACTAGTTAATTCTCATCAAACTCTTGAACTCTGTTTGCAGTTAACTTCAGTCAAAACCGCATCATTGTAGCCTTGTAGAGTTAAAGCCTGTGAGAGAAAGAAAACAAGCTCAGTATCCCTGGTCTGAAAATCCAGGGAGAAATATTCCATGTTATGTTTGATACAGTAAGAGTATCTCTCCAACAGGGTGCCACACTTGGTCACTCTAATTACCCTTGCATTAAGCCTGAGGCTGAGTGGGCACCATGGAAATTGTTTCTTGGGCCTCAAAATTCTATGTCAATATCTATGGTTTCTAGTATTGCAGACATGTCATAGGATGAAGATTTTCCCACGTTTTTAAATAACCTTAAAAATTCCACCTCATAAGATTAAAATATTTCACAAAAATTCATGGAAATCCAGATAGTTGTGGGGTTGAAATCCATAAATAATTCTAATATTTTCTTTTTCTGTAATGGAGAATTAGGATACAAGACTCTGTTATGGTCACAGAAATCTATTAGCAGACATTTAAAAATGGTCTAAGAGCTAGGGAAATACTGAAATTCTCTCTTCTATACTGTATGTCAATGACTCTCAATATCAGTTATTTCTGCCCAAGAAGTTCAAATACAGTGAAGAAAACACGTAAACACAAATGACTTTATAATCTATTAACACAGAAACAATTGAGATTGTTTACAGTGGTGTATATATTCACACCCAATAAGTGAAGGAAATGTTTCTGCAAACTTACCTCATCTGTGGTTTGAATATAGTGTTTAACAATACTTAAGGTGACAGTGCTCCCAAGAATGAATCCTTCTAATCCTGTGTATTCTTCGTGTCTATCTTTCATTCACGTTCCAATCCTCAGAATGCAGCCTCACTTCAACCCTCTCAACCCCACCCATCAGAATGAAATCAAAAGTGAGGCTCAGGATGTGTATCGGGGGGTAGAAAAGAGGGCTAGGACCAATCCTTCCAACACTATTCCAAAATTAGATAAACTTTTGCTTAAGAGAGTGAACGAGATATTTTTCTGTCCAGTACCTCCAGGAAATTACTGCAAGTGGTGGCTAGCTTGGTCCAAGAGCATCAGAATGCTTGGTGCCACATTGATTAGCATTCTGGGGTGTCTCTCAGTGATGCACCAACCTGCCAGGGGGCTGTGCACATGCCTGGATTTCTGTTTGGTTTTGTCTCACTACTTATTTTTGTTGCTTGTCAGAAGCTATGGGATCTTGAATGAAAGTAAATCTTCCATAATGATGTTTTGTTGCAAGAGAGTCTACCAATATTAGTGTGATATGGGTCAGAAAGTGTCAAGACTGAATCTGCTGACTCTGGCCCCTTCTGCACTGTAGAGTTTTGGCCTCATAGAGTAGTATAGCCATTTTGAGAAACAAGCGGACCCTTTCTTGTTTCAAGTTTATGCAGCCTTTTTCCATGCATTTAATTATAGGAAAGCTCTGACTGCTTGTAAAGCAGTTGCAGGTGAAATTGATGTGATCCATGGTCACATTTTTTGAAAATGGGTGTGGGGGCCAGAGAGGAAACATTATATTAGAAGTGAAATAAAGAAAGGTGAGAGAAAAGTCTTGCAAAGTAGGGAATCAAAAACTGTTTTGCTAGATGAACAATGTGAAGAAAAAACAATTTCTGGAATTAAATAAAAAATACCATATAGTAGTTAGCAGAATTCCGAGACCTTTAGGGCACAAATTTAGACACTTGTTTAGAATAAAAAACCTTCACTTAACATGACTATAAATAGCCCAATTGATTAAAGATATTTTTAACCAATGGGACCTATAGTAACTAAAGGGACCTATAGTGACTAAAAACTTTATTTTGTTACCTTCATTATACATGTTAAAGCCAGTTGAATTTATCTGTGTTTCTTGATGTTACTAATTTTAGAGCAGAGGTTTTTTGCTTTGTCATTTTTCATTTCCTGCTGTTTCTTCATCTGAAGATGATTTTTGCTTGTTTGTTTGGAGATTAGTGAAACAGTTTATTTGTATTTGGTGTCTGTACTATTTTTCAGAGCTAAATAGAGGTTGGAAAGTTATCTTGTTTTCCTTTCTTCTGTTGTAAATACTCATTGAAATCTTTTGTCCTTTAGTGCGACAGATATCAATTTGAAATGCAAAGGGAAGGAGGCATTTGGAGAAAGAACAAGTGAATTGTATCTAAAATGTCATCTCTATACTATACAAATAAATAGGTAGCTCTTCCTCTCTTTTTAAAACCCCATTTCCCATAACTGATATTTTCAACTGGTTTGAAACTTCAGAATTAGGCATTTCATATAGCATTTCCCAAATTGCAGACAGTCTGGACACTGGAAGATACTGGGAGAGCAGAGAAAATCTTTGAACCTAAGAATGCATGAATAGATGTCGCTGGTCACACACCCTTTTTCTGATGTGCATAAAGAATCAGATTGATAATTCCACAAAAGGCCTATATGGAAGAGGGAAAATATTATCTCCTCCAAAAGCAAGTGTGAGTGGTTACCAAGACCAAAGGTCTATTAGCTGGGGATTTAATGAAATGTGATATAGAAAATTTATATTGTTTTTTCCCCTTTCTGCCACAGCTAAAACATGTCTCTTGGTCAGTTTATCCTTTTTAAACCCATACTGCACATCACAAAATTAAGATAATTATGTAGAGTACAAGAGATGAATACAGAAGCTGTCTGTCATCAGAAAAAAAGGATCCTCACTTGAGGATGCTGGGATCTAAAGCCCAGAACATTTCTGTCAAATATATGTTTGCAAATTTCCAAATATTAATAATAATAATGAAAATTTTTAGCTTTCCAACACAATCTACAAGAGGAAACAAATAAGAGCAAATAGAGAGGAAACTCTTTTTTGTAAATGACGTTTGCTAAGAGAGATGCTCTGCTCTTTTCAAATTAATTCAAAGGACTCTTGAGCTCCTAACACTGTGAAGTTTCTCAGACAAAGTTAAGAAATTTAATATTTCCTTCTGTTTTGAGATCAGTTTTATGCAGCTTGAATTTCTGGTTTTGTATCCGTAAAGTGACAGGGAACAAAATGGGAAATTATTCATATTTTGTCAAGCTGTCAGCTATTCAAGTGCTATAGTCCCAGTACACATGCTTATCAGGGAATTAATAACATTTTGAAGATCAATTCTCCACAGTCATTAGACACAATAAAAGACAATTGACATGTTTATGGTTTCTGTAGTCACCTCTAGTTTTTAATTACAGAACCAGAAGAGAACAATATCTGTGCTGTGTTTTCAGTCTTTCAGTTGCAAAGAGATTCAGAAAACTGAGCAGTCCTAACAAAACACAGTAAGAGAGGAAGGCGTTGTCTTGCACCATATCAAGGGCACTTGTCTGGTAGAATAAGCTGAAGCATGTATGAACTAGGACAGCAGAACCATAACAGAGATTGTGGAAAAAGAAACCGAGGCTGCCTTGGAAGAGAACGGGGAAATGCTGAAACACTGAAACATTCTTCTTAAAATGAAATACAGTATCATGTTCAGAATCATTTACATTCAAATATGCCCAAATTAAATCCTTGAGTTGCATAAAGTGACTGAAGGGGAAAAAAAAAGATAATATTTAGTTAAAAATAAAATACATTTTGTTTTGAAATTTTAATTCTTTAATTTTTTCAACACCAGCAATTCTAAGGATCGGAGACTGTTTATCACTTCATTTCATTCCTGTTAAACACCATAAATTCCTGAGTTCTCATTGAATTATGTTTGCATATTTTTCTCTGAAAGCTTCTTGCATTACAAGTCTTCATCTCCCTTCTCATATATTCTTGCAACCAACACTGTACACAGCAAGGGTGCAGTTACAGTCTGTTCTGTTCCTTACTCCCAAGGGAAACTCAAGTCCGCAACATGTGAGTAGGACTAGTGGAAAGTCATTGTTGACTCAAATTCTCTCTTAGCTACTGAAGTAACCAGTAGCTTTTCTCACTAGGCTCAAAATATTCAGGATGTCTTCCTTCAATTTTGACAGCTTCTAGTTGGTCAAATCTCTACTTAACTTTCTTCCACCATAATTTCCATAATTTCTTTCACTCCCATAATTTTGTCTCCTTTTTAAGCTAAACCGAGACTTAATTCTTTATGTTCTAGACAAAGAGAACATTACATTTCTGCACATGCAGAGTACCTTGTCTTGCTATTTCCCAACTTCTTTCAACAAACAGCATCATTTAGATGTCAAACCTTGTCATATTTCTAACTCAAAGAGTGGCAGTTAACCTTTTTTACCCTGCTATTTGCCAGGAACTGTTCTGGCACCTCTCTACCCATAGCTGCCAAATTACTCTATATGTAGCACCCTTAATGACAGAGAAGATTGATAATTTGAAATATCCAAAGATCATCTTCTGCTTTGGCACTAATAAATACTTACAGAGGATTTATCTGTAGCTACGGTCCTCCCTGTTTCTCCTTTATATGCAATTCAACCTGATAATATGTCTCAAACTAACCTATTTAATCTACGCTAAACTTTAAATACACCTTAAAGTGTGCTGGGCAATGCTTTCTGACAGCGCACCTTTAAATCCTTATCAGAGATTAAACAACAGCAAGACCACAGACAGCAGGATGAGAGGATATGAGATTTTGATGGGAGATAATTATTCATCTTGTACTTCAATGAAACAGTTCTGTTAGAGGTACCTCATCTGAAGCTATGTTTGAGAAACTCCAAATCATTTAATTAGGCTTTAAGGAGTCAAAATTTAATGATAGGCTAGTGACTTGGCAGCTACTTAAAATGAAGACTGTACCATGAATGGACTCCAAAATTGAAATTATTTCCAAAATTTTTGATAGATGGACAAGGCAGGTGGGGAATAGATTTGTAAGATGTGAAGAAGACAGATGGCCAGCAACATTAATGACTCTACTGATGTATATATGATACATACTCCATGTAACAGGGGGCAAAGAAATTATCTACTGTCCCTAATGTTTAAGCCAAAGGTTGAAAGAAACAGAGGTTCTTCCCTGGTCTGAAAGAGATGAGGCCCACCAATTTCTGTAGCCAACAGGACATGGTAAACCAGCTAAATGCAATGTACTTGCTTTGATGTCTGAGTATTACATATTCAGTTGAAGACAACATGCAGATCAAGAGCAGTGTTAGCTAACACTGCCTGAAAGGACAGGTGACCACTACCAGCTGAGATTCTTGAAAATACTTTTTTGTGGATGCTTATTGCAAAATTGACACTCACACTTTGGTAATGTGTAAAAAGCCATACTGATAGCTTTCTCACCTTTCTTCGGTAAGCTTTAGTAGGGAAAATGACATGAGACAGACTAGAAGCATTTAAGATATGTTGTGAAAAAAAAATTGAGTTTTTCAAAACACATGAATTTGGAATAACATTAAAAACTTGGAATATTAATGTGTCTTATTCTATTTTTTTGGCAGAGAAAATAGAAAAAGCTTAAGGAATACATAGAGACATTAAATAATGTGTATGGCTCAGCTATAACCAAAATAGGTAGACAATATCAGTACTACAAGATTTAAAAAGAGATAAAAGGTGCCAACCATCAAAGGAATGCAGTCATATACAAGTCATTGAGAACAGCAGAAAGACACAGGGTTCCAGACAACTAGGGAAAACACAGTGTAAAACCCCTTTTGACAAAAAAACAGCCGCAGAAGGGAAGCACCTGACCTCACAGTCTAGGTAATTCTGCACATGAGAGAGAAGAGTCCTGAGATGAAGTGGGAATACAAAGAAGCAAAAGGAATAAACACGACAGAACAGGAAAGCAAGGCAGATACGGGAATGACACATAATTAAAATAATACAGCAAAGGGCAAAATGTTTACCATTTGTGAAAGTGCTCAGAGCTTCTTTTGCATATGCCAGCTGAACAGGCACAAACCTCCAAAGCATGTGCAAACACAGAAACTGGCACTGAGCAGGCCACTGAAGTGTTTTGAGCTTCTGTACAAATCACACAAATGGAGACAGATCAAATGCTCAGCACATTACCTATAGAGAAGCTTAAAAGGCTGTATGAATCAATATTAAAAGAGCAACATCAGCCCACTTCACATCACAGCATTAATGTGGAATACACTGTACAAGGAAACAGTCTGAAAAGCATATGGGACCCACCAAGCTGGCAAAATACAGAAACTCCCCCTCCAGGCAGCCAGAAGAGACATGAATTGATACAAACACTCTAATTTTAAAAATTATTCTTGTAAGTTCAACAAAACATCTATTTTAATTTTTAAGCTTTAAGGATCTACGCAGACGAAAATCATGCCAACAGAATCAATACAGACCTAATAGAAATGATTAGTAAAAAGACAATAAAATTTCAGATGTGTTAAAAATATCGGTGTTTTCTTTCTTGTTGTACAAAGAATGAAAAATCACTAAAAAGATCATAGCAAGGGACAAAACGTACCTTAGCAGTATGATGACAGAGTTGCAGAATCCAGTTATGTGAAGGACAAAACAGATTTCCTCCTTTATAATGTCTCTCTCATTTCTTATTGATTGCCGTTTCTTTTCTATTGACAGCAGATCCAACTCAGGAATTCACTGTTATTGGGAAAATTTAAAAAAACTATTTTGAAAGGCCATGAGTCTTCCAGTATCTGTCATCCTCGAATAAGGCTATGACATGGCTACTCCTGATTTAATGAGCTGGAAATGCAAACTAGCTTTGATTTTAATCCTAACAGACTCATACAAAGAAGAAACCATTATGAATATGAACATCTAAGTGAAGGCAGTCAGTCTGACAAGTCTTGCATGTTAAAATTGGGCACTTTAAGCCACTTGTGGGAGGAAAAGAGTTTTGTTCTCAAAACAATTTCTTCCATCACAAATGTTTGAAAATCATTAATAGAAAGAAATTTTATTTTCAGGACATAATGTACAACCATGGGAGGTATTCCTGCTCATGCACTGCTTACCACAAACATAATCAACAACTTTATCTTGTCTTATCGCTCAGTAAAGACTTGGAATTTTGCCTTTTGCAGTAATTTGTCCTGAAAAGCTCTGTTTGTTCTGAAAAAAATTACAGATTTTTATAGCTGAATGAAAGTGAAAAGAACAATTAAAAGAATATACCCAAGTCAATTTATCTGTGAAGTTCTTCACTGGTGAGATATGCAAGTGGGAGAACTCTATGCCAGAGAACTGAGGAGTGACATCATACTCCATGGAATGGCTGATTGCAGATGTCAGCTGTGAATTTTAAGCACATTATCTTTTACTCATAAAAAAGTCTACTAAACTTCTAGCTGGAAGGAAATTTTTATCAATGATGGATTTCTTTGGACAAATTCAGATATGAAATATCTACTTTGTAGACCTTCAAAAGAAATATATATTTGAAATGCAAGGTGAAGTATCCTCATATTCAATATTCACAAAATTTCAAAGTTATCTACTATTAGGAAGTCATTTAAATTCAGGATAAATGCGTATTTTTTATTACTATTAAAGCAAATATTTACTGTGAAGCCAATATTTAGCCTCAGGCCTGTACCTAGGGTTTCTTTCATGCAGAAATTTGAAAGATTTTCTCCTAATGTTTCCAGTCCTCTGAACATGGTAAATTAAGGACTGGAAAAGGTGCAGTAGAAGGCTTCTCCTACAAACATAAGGAAAGAGGAAGAGGACTAAATTTCTGAGCTCTAATCTTAAAATAGTAAAACAGTACAACAGGTTAATTGTGGAGTAAAATCAATCACATATGAGAAAGCAGGAAGGCAGAATGACAGGTGATTAAAAAATTATCAGTGCTCTCAAACATCACTGCAGTTCAGAGTAAGTTCCTGATGAGCTATTAGCTGAGCAAGTATACAAATTCACTTCTTAAAAAAAACCCAAACCAAAAAAAAGCCCCCAAAGAAATGGAAAAAAACCCGGCATTCCAAACCTACAAGCTTGTTTTTCTTTTGATTATTCTACAGCTTATTACAGATGAGATCCTGGAGATTGTATGCACAGGCTGGAATCTATCTTATTGACCATCTGTGAATTCCATCATACCATGATGTCTCACTGCCACAAAGTGGAGGTATCATGCAGGAGCGGGGAAAAGGGCAGAATTGAAAACATCACTCTTCAACAAAACAAAAGATGTCCCTGAGCTCCTCTGTCTTATGATTTGACATCCATAGTGAACCTGAAATATCAAAGAAGAATCATTTGCCAGTGACACAGATGAGTGCCTAAGGCATATTTCAGCACAGGAGAGGATCTGACCCAGCACTTACCTTCTGGTGTGCCACCCCACACAGGTGATGTTTTTGTGAACTGCTGTAACAATTGCTACAGAATCAGCAAAGCACACAAACTTCTAGAGAACTAGAAGCACCTATGTTAAACAAGATCTAGCTCATCCAGAGTGAAAATCTACTATTAAAAGTGCACTGAAAAATTAATTCAAGCTTGGGGCGGAAAAGGGGCATTGCTGCAATACTTTCAAGGCCAGAAGTGTTCTCTCTCATCTGCATCTGAATGGAGGAAATTCTTCTCTCAGAACAGCAATCTAGGACCTGAAGATCATTTGCTTTGGCTAGAAATGAAACACTGGAATATTTCTTTCTGATCTATTTTGTGTTCATGCCTCATAATGTATTTTACTCAGATTATAAATCACCAAGAAGATGAAAAGAAGCTGTCTGTGATGCCCAGGACTCTCCAGACGCCTAGCTGGACTCCCAGTACCCTCAAAGAGTAAGACAAGGTGCAGCACATTGCAGAGCCTCCAGCATTCTCCACTGTAGTGGATGGTTTCAAATTCTTTGACAATTTCCTTTCTATTTATTTTAGGATATGAATGCTCTGTAGAGTTCAGCATTTTCCATATTTAATTTTCTGATTTGGAAAAACACATCAGTATCACAAAATTTTAATTTTTCTTCAGGGAGCTTTAAATTCTGTGGAAATTTTTTTCCCTCTGGTGATGGAATCACACATTGTTATCATCAACCATATCAGAAACTGGAAAAATATCTGAACATAACTTTTGAATATCATCCTAAATTCAGAGAAACTACATCAGCATAACCTTACTATTATAACTATTATTGTTGTTGTTGTTGTTGTTGTTGTTATTACTATCCAATAGCATCGCAAAAATCATATACTGCTGACCATATAAGAGAGCAGAATGGCCTCAGGAACAGTAAGCTCTCCGTCCTTCCACTGAGGAAAGGCCTTGCAGTTCCACCAACATCATTTTTCTGTATTCCAAAAATCAGACAAAAAGATTTTTGGATATCTCTCTTGAATGTTCTGATGGTTGGTCCCACAACACCCAAGTCCAAACTTGCTTCAATGCAAGCTTTCCATGCCAGTACATTCCTACATTCTGTTTCCACCTCTTGATCCATGATTATATTAGTTTTTCATATTATATTAGGAAAAATATACATCTGCCCTATGTATCTCATTATACCCACATCCTTATCACCAGTAGCTTTCAATTTTTTGCAAGACACACCTGAAAAACATGTGCCTTCTGCTCTTGTGTAGAAATAGACAACCTTAGTAAGAAACCTGCCAATTTTTTTTATATTGTATTTGGCAGGACATCACTCAGCAACTCATCTTTGATCAGATTCTACAACTGTCAGTGGCTGTCAGAGATTGCTTTATCACTAGTCCCTAGAAAGAGGAAGTGAATTCTCCTAATCTAGGTAGCCTGATAAGCATTTTCTTCCTGGCTTCCCCCCTACAGTTCAGTCTGGTCAGAATCTGCTTTTTAAAAGCCATCTCTCCTAATTGCAAAAGGAAATTTTGTAGTTTTTTTAGTGGGACATGAAAGCACTTTCAGTACATCAGAGAACCATGAACCTTAGAAGAGCCTGAAAAGAGAGTTGTTGGGTAATGATGCTGTTTATGGCCAATTCTCTATATATCCTTTTTTCACCTCACCATAGCATCACAGGAAATCACTGTGGACCTAGGAGGAAATAAAAACAGAAGATAAGATTTTTGCTGGAAAAATTATAGATGCATAACACTTTGACAGAAAAAACACTTGTTTGTGCATTCAGGGTGGGGAACAAATAAACTCTCCTGACTTCTTTGCTAAACCTGAAAAAGAAACCTGGTCTGGAAATCTAGAGAATAATTTTATTCTCAGCTGCACTTGGTGATATTTAGTACCTTTGGTTGACAGCAGTTAGAGACCCCAATACAGGAGGAAAATGACAGCATTTTCTTGGCTATTGAAGTACTGATCTTTAGCAGACCTAATCCTTACCATTCATAACCTATATATCCCTATATATATATGTAAAATATAAATACATGTATGCTATTTGTAGATTCTCTGTGTGAAATAGCAGAACTCAATATTTAATAGATCCAAGATTTCCTCTACCTTCCTCTAAATACTTCCATGATTTATTCTCAATTTTCCTCCTGACACCTTAATTAAAAATATTCTCATTAAAATCCATAGATCAAAAATTTAAATTAAAATCTAGCCACAAAATCTAGACAGACTGTGTGTTTTGCAAGAAGGAATACCAGAAAATCCAGAGCTCCTTGAAAGTCTCATGAAACCTGTAATTTCACCTAAAATTTAGGACTTTATCTTCAAATTCTACTAGTTATAGAGCTTCTTAATAAAATCCTTAGTTTTCAACTATAAGGAAGATTCATTTTCAAGCAATACAACATTATGCTTGTTTTGCACTTAGGGCAGGGATTTCTGATGTGTGCTACCCCACGGTGGCATCTGGCTTCTAGGCAGGTTTCACAGACAACTGCCGACTTACAATGAATACGTTTGTCAGATGGTAAAGCAGCTGCTGATGGACTGTGCCTGTAGCACTTCCTCAGATGTCTTCCTTCTTAAAATGACCACTAGCTCAATAAAACCAATGCATCCATCTGCAAACAAATTATCATGTACTTTTATGAAATTAAGAAAGATCATGTTTTCTGTAATTGTTCTGTACCCTTTTGGTTGAAATGTCATAAAGTTATCCTTGTGCTTTTATTTTAGTTAAGATAGGTTCTTGTGGAGGAGGCCCAGTCCTCTGACAGGCTTCCTCCTTGGAGATCTGTCCCCTAAGATAAGACAAAACTGTTTAGTCATGGTGACTAAACTGTGGACCCCTTCCTTCTTTTGGACCCCATGTTATCTCCCTGTAAACTATCGGTCATTTTATCCTGGTCTTAGACCATTGGTCCCTTTCCCAATTCTCCCCTTCCCTATAAAAACCCCAGGTTTTGCCCAGTTCAGTGGAAGATCATCACTGGACTCCTTCACTGAAGCCTGCCAATAAAGACTCTGCATCTCGCCTACATGTTGGCTGGGGTAACCTGTGAGCAGAACTGGGATGATCTGAGCTGATCACTGCAAGAGCTGAAATTTCTTCTAAAAGAGCTGATCATGTGAAGCCTCAGGCCATGGTCCTAAGAGTTACCCCTGGCTGGAAACTGCCCAAGACTCCCTTGACAGCTGTTGCTTCCAGGACCCCTATCCAGGATAGCTGGTGGCAGAGCTGGGGGTTGGACAGACCCCCAGAACGAGCCATCAACAGGTTCTCCTTTGTGGTATGTCAGTTTCAGTTGCTCTGTTATAATTTTTTGAGGTTACGAGTTTTTTCCCTAAGTGTTTGTATCAGGTATTCTTTGTTTCTAGAAGCCGTAAGATGTTTGACCTAGCCCCTTTTAAACTGGAGTGAAAGGGGAAAACCAATAAACATCTTGTGTGTTCTCCAGAGGCAGTGTCATTACTCATCCATCCACTTGATGCTGAATTGTATGCCAGTGACTGAGATATTTGTCTGTTACAAAACTTAATACTGTCATTGAAGTACTGTTTTCCAATTTCTTCAAGGCAGCAGCTTTTTCTCCATTGAGTGATCTTTAGGCTACATCACTAATACTCCTTTTTCTTTAATATGGAGTGAATCTGTTAAACTAAAATACAGTTTTCATCCCCACATATTTAGACTGTTAGATAAAATGGTGAAAGATTGTGTGACCCTCCTTTTTACACACCCATGTGGAAATCACCACAGGAACACACAGCTGAACCAAAGAAAGAGAACAGTGCTGGAAAATTGCCTTTTCATAAATCTGTACCTGAGGTCAGTCATAGCTTTGCCAGATATGTAGCCAAGCAGTAAGAGGTGTGAACCAGCAGAGATGCAAACGTAGTGACCTTTAGACAGTGCATTGCATTTAGTTCATTTGTCTTGATTGTCATTGAAAAAGGAATGGTGAAAAGGCACCAAAGAAGATCTCCAAATGAGGTGCCAAGAAATTTATTTCCTGCTTATTTTATCCAGAAAGAATTATTTTTAGTAATAATTTCTTATTATTTTATTACTCAAAAAACTCACAAAATAATCACAACAAAAATCTTGTTTTCCATCCCCAAAAGCAAAAAAAAATTTTTCTTGACACTTATATGGATCTTTTATGCCAGTTCATAATGGTTGCCAGGTTGATGGACCACTGAAATTTGAGAGACAAAAAACTGTATTATCCCAATATATTGAATGTCCTCTTCAGGGAGGGCAAATTGCTACCCAAAAGAATTGCCTACAATACTGACAAATCCTACTGGTAAAACTAATTATTCTAATAATGCCTTAGTAAGCTAAAGAAAAATAACTCTCTGACAACAATGGAACTGGGAGAAATAGTATGTCTTACTCTCCTGTTTAGAAGTTGAATCAAACAGCTCTGAGTTAAGTACTGAAATTCCCAAACTGCAAATTACAGTTGCAAAGGAAGATTTCCATCTACATCTTTGCTAAAATATATTCAGAAACATTTAGAATCAAGAGTTACCATGTCATCCTAGAGATTTAAAATGCAATGCAGGAAGCTACCAATTTTTTTCTTTCTGAATTATTTTGGTTGGTTGGTTGTCTTGGGGTTTTTTCCCTGTTTTTTCCCTGTTGGTGGTGGTGGGGGGAAAAGGGTGTGGGAGGGAGTGGGGTGGGGGTGGGTGTCTTTGCTTTTGATTACTTTTTGTTTAAGAATAATTGTTTGGGAGAGCATTCCACATGCACCCATCAAGCATGCCTTGATCCAGAATTTTTTAGCCCTCTTTATGATTAGAATATAGCTCCTCAGTTATAGGATTCTGATACTATTTACATTCATAGAGATAGATTACATAACAATTTTCATACTCTCATCACAAGATAGCTACTAATCATTTGAAAGTCTTAAAAAGGTTTAGAAAACTAGTCTTCTTAAAAAAGATATTGTGAAAATCAGTTATTTGGCTCTCTTTTAAGTTTCGGCTTTCACCTATTTGTCCTTTTTAAACACAACCAGTAATCCTTCTAATAAAGATTTGAGAAAAAAGAATCCCCCTGAAAGACCAGAGTGTTCAGAACTCTTTACCTTTTCTTACTTTCACCACAAAGTGTAAATCAGAAATTGATTTGGGACAGTGATGTGGTTAGATAAGGAAAGCCGGAAGATCGGAAGATCTCGGGTTGTACGGGAAGATAGGGCCCCTCTTTCTCCAAAGTTCTATAACCCATAATGTCACGGTGATGACATAGTCATAACTCGGTCATATAAAACTTTGCACACCAGAAATAAACGCTCTTCACCGTCCACCACATTGGTGTTCGCGTGTGATTAGCCCGACAGGCCTGTAAGTTAGCTGTTGTGTCACTCACGAACCGGGTCGCTACGCCTCATTCTGAGGCAGCAGGAGAGTTCTCTTTTGCTCATAGCTATCAGTAAATCTGATGTTTATTGTACCAGAACTATAAAAAAGCATCCCTCCCAAATTCCATAAAAGTACAAATAACTAGTAACTCAACTGTTTTGTTTGAAAAGTATAGAAATGTTAAATGCTGCATCACTTTGCAAAGCAGTAACCTGGCTAGTTGACTAATGTTTGTTTTGGGAGGAGGAATAGCTAACCATTTATTTTTACTAAAAGGAAAACTCAGTTCTGCCGTTTATTCATATTTTGAATAGAAATTAATTAATACTATTTTAACTAAATCCTCATATTATCCTCATACTATCTACTTGCAAAATTAAAATTTACAGGTATTCAGAATAATTATTTAAAAGTCTATTGAATGTATTGGGTTTTACCTGCTAAATCCATATATACACAGGTGTATTTATGACATTGCTAACATATGATAATTTTGGATACTGTTTTTACATTGAAGTGTTCAGTTCTAGACTGAATTCTGGAAATTGAGACTGTTCTCTTCTGCTTCTTTAAAGACATCATGAGTGTTACATCCTGAGCCACACTCACTCCTTTCCCCAATTTCAAGAGAACCAGAACTCTCAGGCCCAGGAAAGTTTGGTAAAGTTTTGATTGTTTATCCATTTGTTTAGTTATGGAAGATTGTCTGGAAATTATTTATTTCTCCTGCAATACTGTAATATTAAGAAAATATTAACAAAGTTCTGTGTTACCACTGCTCACTAGGTATTGCAGGAAAAATAATCTAGTGAAGTTGGACCATAAAAATATTTTTATTACTCTCAATTCTACAATTTCTTTCTCCTTGTTTTTTTAAGCCATGATTTAATTGGCCTTTCAGTTTCCCAAGATGCTGGAATTTTCTTTCTCAGAACAAACAAAAACACCCCAAGACTTCAGTGATGGTTAGTTTCATTTTGTGTTCACCAAAAACAAAATCTTTTTTATAAGGTTGAGTTTTCCCCTCCATGCACACAGGTAACTGTAATCTGTGACTATTTTCCTAAAAAGACTCTGCTGATGCTTCTTCTGTTTGGGAATGGTGTTCAAGTTGAAATAGCAATATATTAATTAAAAAAAACCAAACAAATATAGTATCATAAAATCATAGAAAGGTTTGGGTTCAAAGGGATCTTAAAGATTATGTAATTCCACCACCTTCCACTAGACCAGGTTTCTCAGAGCTCCATCCCACCTAGCCTTGAACACTTCTATAGATTGGACATCAACAACTTCTCTGGGCAACCTGTGCCAGTGTAAATTGGCTCAAATTGGTTCCTGATTCAAGAGTTATTCAACTAGATGTTTTATAGTAAACTCTTTTCAGTTTCTAAGTCCTAAGATTTTTCATACTTTTCACTTGAGCTGCCCATCCAGAAGATGATATTTATAAATTACTGGCAGTGGATATTTAGGGGGGGGGAAAAAAAAGACAAGATGACACACATGACATGAAATTCTTATGATGCATTCTTCTTTCAATCACCAAATTAGAGAAACCTTGAAATGGGGGAAGCAATGTGCTTGATAGGTGCCATTATGCCCCTATATAAGAAATTGATCAAGTCTCTGGTTTACCACTCTAATTTCTTTAACATTCTCATTCTCAGTGTAACAAAGTAGCATTGTTTTCTATGTTCAATTACTCTTATCACTGAAGGAGTGTGTCATTTATGTATCCTACTGATATATTCTGGGAGGTTTTTTTAAACAGAAAAGTAACATTAATCATTCAACATCTATGAAAATTAATAAATTTTATGGACCTATATAGATACTTCTCTTTCATATGTCCTCTCAGAGATCTGTCTCCTACACTAAAGTAGTCTTTGGACACATACAAATACATAATGTTAGGAAAATAATGAAAAATAAGTAAGGTCAGAGATCCTTCTAGTAGTAAAAAAAAATTACATTTAATAGTTGTATAAAATAGATGCTGGGAAAACATTTTTGCTGAGGCCTTTTTTGTTAAAAAATATTTTTGTACAAGTCCAAAGGTTTCATAGAAATAGTGAAATTTAGCTATATTAGAAAAGTATTTACATTGATCTAATAAACAAATTAGTAATATTAGCTTTATATGTATAAATAATACTTAATGATAATAGCAAAACATTAATAAAATACTCAAAATCATGCCATCAAAAGATTTCAGTATTATTTAAGTTAGTATTTACTAAGTTTAAACAGAAAATTCACTAATACTTTTGAGAAAGGAACTTGGAAACCATAGAGTAAGTAATATCATGAGAAAAAGCTTAGCTTAATTCTGACAGCTTCACCAGAATTTGCAAATTCTCAGCAAGTGTAAGCCACAGCTGAGAAAACAAGCCCTTCACTTTAAATTCACCTTGTATACCAGAAGAGAAGAATTTACAAGGAAAGACAAATTGCTTTACACACTCTTGTGATCTCATTGAAAAAGAGAGGAAGTGTGTCAGCAATAACAGCCCTTCTCCATTTCTAGATGGAATTTAACATCTGAAAAATTTTATTATCTAATGATACCAAGAACTCACCATTTAGGTTTTTTGCATTATCAAACAGCTTTATTAAACTTAGTCTGTCCCTCATTGTAGTTCTTGATTGAGAAAAATAACTGTACCTCTAAATGTATAATATTTGGCAGTTGTCAGAAAATGATAAAATGCAAATGGAAAAAATTCCAGATCAGTATGGTACTTACAAGCAAAGCTCTATAGTTTTCCTTTGAAAACTGTGTATTAATGTCAGGTTTCATACTATTAAAATAACTGTTTAGGAAAACACCTCTGTAAAAGCCTGTAATCATTTATTTCTATGCACTGCATTAAGTTATTGAAAAATTCATTCCAACAACATATACTGCCACTTAAAAATGCTCTCTCCATGTACCACAAACTGAAATATTTCTCCTTAGCACATACCCAAAGAAACATTTCAGATCTTTTTTAATCAAAGCTGTAGTTTCCTGTTATTTCATGTAAGTCTGTAAATGAAAAGGTAGATACTAATCAGTGGTTCATTTTGAGTGGAGAATGGGGAGAAGTGATGTTTCATTCAAGTACAACCACATTCTCTATGTCTTAACCATCTGCAAATAGCATTTATATAAGCATATTTTACAGTGAGCTCTAATGTCTACTGGGCAAAGCTTTGGCATCACGACAGAATTTACCCTGTCTCTATCAAGGACAACACACTCACAGAGCTAACAATGGTAACCCAGGGATTCCAACTGCAAGAGGAAGTACAGGTTGCTATGTAATAATTCATGTCACTTTTTCAGCAGCAGATGGACATTTTGAAAGCAATTGATTCCTATTTGGCTCTTGTACCTTGCATTACCAGAAGTTTGAGTTTTAAAGCAAACCAACCACAAAATACATTGCTCTTGTAGAACATGAGTCTGAACACACCTGATCCTTCTCTCTTACCTTTAGGATACTAGATAAAATAATTAAAATTCCTACTTCCTCAGAAGTCAAAGCCCCAAAGCACAGCAGACATAACTTATGTCTCTTCCCACCATCATTAAGAATAATTTCAATTTTCTGAGGTAGAGTCCAGTTGTGAGATATGTTCAAGTGGACCCCTATACCTTGTACAGACCATTTTGAAATCCATGGCTCATGCTATGAATTTTAAAGTCCATTTAATTGCTTCCACAGAGGAGTAAATTAGTAAGCTTCCTGATCATTAGTGTAGATATTCATGAGAGCACGGAAGGAAAGCATGGTCAAAAATGGGAAAACACAGGAATATTTAAAACAAAACAGAGATGCAGGCATAGTACTCGAAGTTATTGGTTTGTAACCTGCATTTAAATAACTAGATAAATATGGATTTGGCAATGACAATTCAAAAATTCTTGTGTTCAATTTCTTGGCTGTGTACTTGTTAGTCTCTGTGACATTCAACATCAGCTGAAGTTTCTTTCCTTGGTGCAGTTTGACAAATGCAGGAGAGCTATTTTTTAGATTCAAAAACGTATGGCTTTGAAAAGGACAAAAAAATATTGTTTTTCTTCTTTGTGAAGAAAGATGCAGGAATAAGAAGAGAAAGGAATAGCATTCCTGTTCTCTGGAGTGATATAGTGGCATACTTACCTTCCCTATGAATGATCTCTGTCTGAGCTGCCAAGCTTGAGGTGTCAGCTTCATGGAGCAGGCTCCAAATATATGCAGCACAACACTAGATATTTTACGTCTGTATAATGGAGTTTTTTTGTTCTGGGAGGCTGGGCAGAGGAAGGTGATTTGGCTGATATTACTAATAATAGTCTCTTACTAACAGTGCATTTTTTCTCATAATAACACACAATTTGAAAAATTCTATTCAAAAAACAGATACCTTCCTGAACACCTCCCATGTGATGGTTGACTAAGCCATGCTAGCAGCAGTCATAACACACTATGCAATATAATTTCCTTCCAAGAACTTTAGTTTCATAAAGCTGGCAGACCCAGTGCACACAGGCTTTCTAAAATTCCCTTTCTCAAATTATTTGTTGTTACTTACAGGAGCTTGTGTGCTCCTGTAATCACTACCTGAAATGAATCTAAATCTTTATTTAAATTCTTTGGTAACCCCTTTTTACTGCTCTGATGACCAAAATACACTTTCTTATTGGCTTAAACTTCAACTGAATTCATGCAGCAGGGTACTCAGATGGAAAAAAACTTCCAGGTGCTAGCAGGATAACAATCATGCTAAAAGGGAGCTGCTAACTCAAACACTGATTGAGAAATGACCCTAGCAAGCCACACTGATGTTCCTATAAGTTCCATCAGGGATCATGATAGTCCTTGATTATCCATTTTTTGGGGGAATTTAATAACTCCTGTAGTTTTCCTTGTTCAGTTTCATTCTCAGAATTGTGCAAGATTGGTCCCATCTGCCAAAACAGACAAAATTCACTTGAAAGCATAACTCCAAGTCATATTTCAGAAAGACATGAAGATATTTTGCCATCACTGTGAAATTCCCAGAAGCCATATAGAAAAAAGTAGCATAGTGAGTCAGTGTGTTCTACAGTCCTTTAACCAGGACTAGCCAGCCTCAGATGGGGGGAAAATCAGAGAAGTGAGAAAACTTGTGAGTTGAAATAAAGAGAATATAACACATAAAGCGAAAGCCATGTACACAAGGAAAGGTAACCAACATACAGTCTTTCCCATGGACATGCAGGTGTTCACCTATTCCTGGAAAAGCAGGGTTCAATCACACATAACAGTGACTTGAGAATACATGACACCAAACATTCCCCTTGTCCTTCTGCTTCTTTCAGCTTTACATGGTGAGCTGTAAACATAACAGTGACTTGAGAATACATGACACCAAACATTCCCCTTGTCCTTCTGCTTCTTTCAGCTTTACATGGTGAGCATGACTCATCTATGGTCTGGACTATCCCACTGGCCAGTGTCAGCTGTCCTAGCTGTGTTCCCTCACAACTCTTTGTGTACCCCATGCCTGCTTACCAATGGGGTGAGGGGCAGAAAAGCCCTTGGCTCAGTGCAAGCCTGGCTCAGTGCAAGCCCTGCTCAGTGATAACTAAAATATCCATGAGTTTACATGTTTTTCAGCACAAATTCAATCCAGAGCCCCACACCAGCTACTGTGAGGAAAATTAACTATATCCCTGCCAAATCCAGCACATTATCCACCCTTCATTCTATAGTTTTACCTCATGTTCAAGTAGCAGACTATCCAATACATTCTCACTAAGGACCCCTTCCCTTCTCTCCATCCTTTGATGAAATGCACATATCCCCCTTTAAGTTTTCAAATTATGTCAGACTTCAACTAAAGCAACAGCTTTTCCAAGGAATTCAGACACAGAACAATTCATTCTGGAAATTAATCAAAATAAAAAGTTTGCATAAGCCCCCACAAGTAGCTGATATGTGCAAGACCAGTATTTTAAAGAACACTACAAAATAATAGCTTATGCTAGAATTTCCTAGGTACAATCTTTACATATAGAAAGTATAAACTGAATTATAGAATCATATTTACATTTAATAATACAAGAAAATGCTTAATTCATTAACATGAAAAGCTCAAAATTGCAGCTACGGTCTTTTGACTGATGTGAAAAAGCTATTTACCAGTATCACATGGCATGAGTTGTTTCAGTTGTTAGAAAGAATTGGACTTTGAACTTGCTGGAGGTGAACATATAGGGGAAAATGAAAGTCGTGCAGCCAGGGAGGAGGAGAAGGAAGATGCCCCTTAGCACTAGAGGCTGGGGAAAAGGCTGCTGTAAAAGCAGCTGCCACTGGAGGCCAGGCAGAGCAATTGGGATGTGCCAAAGAGCCCTTGAGGCCCAGGCAGCTGAGTGCATTCAGGACTGTGGGGGCAAAGCCATCCTGGCAGGAAATCTCGGCCCCAGTGCCCCGCCCCAGTGCCCCACTGGTACCTAGGCCGGGCTCCCTTGGCCTGGGGCCCTTGATCAGCTGAACCCAGCATCCTCTGAGAAGCGACAGCAGTAGTCCACGCTGTTTGGTGTGCGACTCAAAACGCACGACAAGGCGAATTTCTGAGCAAGTGGTGGTGTCATTCCACCCCGCCACCCCACTTGGTGTCCTTGCTGAGAGCGAGTGCCCCGAGTCTTTGCGGCAAGACCAGGATCCTCCTGGATCCTGGATAATAAATGGAATTGATTCATGCTAACTAAATTGTAACTATTTGGAAAGTTATTATTAGAAGCAATCAAAAGAATCAGTTACAAAGCAGATGTACCCATTTACAGATGTTACATGTTAAAACTGAGGTACAGGATGTAGTTTGGAAGATAAGTGATGTCCCAAAATGAAAATGGCCTTGAGATGGACAAAATTAGAACAACTTTAGGCATAGGGACTAAAATTCATTAAACGTAAGACTAATTAGTAGACTTACATAACACAACGCTTAGTACGCACGTGCACATCTGTGAGGCCATCCAGAGGACAGCGAGGATGAGTCTAAGCCTTTGTCCAAAGATCATCAAAAGAAGAGTGGAGACCCCTTAACAACAAGTGAAGCATGCACTGTGAAGAATAGTGACGTAAAGCCAGAAAAATTGAAAATAGGAGGAAACTTACAGGAAACATTAATGAATATGTATAAGCACACAGTGTATAAGTTTAGCTTGAAGTGCTTTGTTTTGTACGTGAGGCAGGGTGGGAAGCCTCCGTACCTTGGTCGGTTTTGTACATGAGGTGGGGTAACAAGCTCTCCCCATACCCTGGTCAGTTTTGCTTATGCTTCAATCATACTTAATTACTGGCAAATTATATATATAAATTGTAATTTTTTGCTAAATCGTATTATTTTATTAAACTGCATTCTTTTATACTAAATTACTATTCAATTTACTAAATTGTGTTAATTTTTAATTAAACTGCTGTTAACTCAAGGGACCTAGTTGTCGAAATTCTAATTTCATTTATAACACTCCTGTGCCATCCTGCAGGATGCACCAGGCCACAAGCTGCTTCTGCTTCAGGTAGGCTCCCCCACAGCCCTGGGACATGTAGCCATGGCTGGGTACGCAGCAGAAGGGGCTGCCTTGCTCATGGCTGCCGCTCTCTGCTCTGCCCAAATGTTCTCAGTAGCAATGAGGAGGTGTTGAGCATGGCCGTGGCTCTGAGCTGCAGCCCAAAGACCAGCAAGAGGCACCTTCTCCTCCTTCAGGAGGAACTGGTGCTTGCCAAGCTTCAGTAAGAGCCTGTGTACCTAGTTGCCTTTGCCCCATCCCTGGCTTGGGCCCAGCTGGCCTGGCCTAAGCCATAGGCCCCCAGCTGTTGGGGCTGGATGCACCGGTGTGCATGCAGGTGTTATCAGCAAGCAGGGGTAGGGGAGCAACACCAGACCTTTGTGCTGGGGGATGCCAAGGTGGCCACCTGCCCCTCACTGTTTGCCTCTGTTCTCTGCAGCTGGGGTACCACCCTGCACCCACATCTCTGCCTGGCCCTGGACCAGCTGTGGGTGCTGAGCACCAAGAAGGAGGCAGCCCCACAGGCAGCAGAAGAGCAGCAGCAGGAGGGCAGCAATGATGATGCCACCTCCATCATCTTCATCTGGCCCAGTGGTCCTGCATTGTCAGTTTTGATTGAGTCATGGTGCCATGTGCCGTGGTGGGACACAACAGCTTGCCAGCCATGGCAAGAAGGAGGCCTTGGGCAGTCTTGCCTCTGGCCTCCGTGCAGAGCAGGAGCAGAGAGTGGTCTGTATGGTCCAGTCAGTTTTGGCTTGCCAGAAGACAAGGGCAAAAGCTGTTGCTCTGGCAGCTGAAGGAAGTCAGGGCTTGGGCAGCACCTCTGTCCTGCCCCCACCATAGGGCTTCAGGTCCCTGGGGACTGTGTGCCCCCAGGGGAGAACGCTGGTTCTCTTCTTTTTCTGCAGCTCCTGGGCACAGAAGGAGCAGTGGGTGGGTGCACTGCAGGAGTAAGCTACTGCTGCTGCTGCTGCTATTGCTGCTGCTGCTGCAGAAATATTCTCCTGCAGCAGCCAGAGAACACAGGGAACATAGCTCCTCAGCTGGGGAGAGCTGTCCCTGCAGCTGTGGGCAGCTGTCAGGCACAGCTGCCTGACAAGGCACTGAAGGTGGCTTGGCGCTCACCCAGCTCTCTGCCCATCCCTTTTGCCACTGCACAGGATGCAGGGAGCCCAAGTCAGCCACCCACCAAGCATCAAAGCCCTGGCTATACAGTAGAACAGCCACTGTGCAGTGAGTGTCTCTCTGCTGTGCCTGAGCACTACTCCATGCACCCAGCCCCAGAGGCATGGCTGCTCACCTTCTTGCACTGCTTCTCTTGCACAGCATAGGCCACTGAGCACTAGGAAGCTGGAGTGGCCAGTGGAAAAGCTGCAGAAGGTGAGAAGGAGCCCTGGTGCCACTGGGCAAGCAGAGCCTTCGGGGAGCCAGCAGCAGTGCCAGCATGTCCTTGCTACTGCCACTGTCAGGACTGCTGTTGCACAGAGCAGAGAGGCCAGCCGGCCAGAGGCTGCCAGCTGTGTGCCACGCTCAGGCTGCTGGCACTGGGTGGCAGCTGGCTGGTGGCTCTTCGTGCTGCGGGGCTGCTCTGCAAGTGCAGCTGGCTTCTTGCAGGCTGATCTTGGGCAAGGTCCTGCCATGGCCCCATCTGACAAGGAGAACAACTTGGCTGCTGCCCAGGTGAGCTTGGGAAGGAAAGGCAAGCTTCTGCTCTGGCCCAAGCCACACTCACTTGTCCCCTGAGTTGTAGCCATGCAGAGGTGGCACCCTGAGGCAGGATGTGCTTGGAGAAGGCCAGGGCCAGGACTGGGGTGGCTTGTCCCAGCACCACACCAGCTCTCAGGAGCCTCCAAACTGTAGCCATGGTTTGTTGCCTAAGGCAAGCAGGCAGGACAGGGCAGGGCAGGCTGTGACAGCACTGGCCTGGTGGTCTCCAGTGACAGGCTTTGGTTCTCTTTTCCTTTGCAGCGGGAGAGACCAGCAGCAGCAGCATCAGGGCAAGGAAGAAGTGGTTCTCCTGGCCCTTTGCTCTGGGGTGGGGCCCAGCTGGGGCTGTGCAGGCCCCGGGGCAGGAGGACTCCAACTGCAGCAGGGCACTCTTTGGGCAGCCCCTGGCAGCCATCTGCACAAAGGACAGCATGCTGCCCTGGCCCATGCAGGTAAGGCAGGGGCTGCCCATCCCTGCGTCTGGCTGTCCCCATGCATGTCCCTCAGCTGACGACCATTGGGCTCATCAGTCATGGCTCAGCTTTCTGCTCTTAGCCACTTGGCATCAGGAGGCAGGGAGCTCAGGCCAAGGCAGACTTCTGGCTCTGGCCACTGCTCTTGCACCAGGGCAGCTCCTCACATATGTCCCTGCCCTCCTGCCTCTGCTGCAGGAACTGCTGGCTCTCCTGCACCAGCAAGGGCACACAACGCAAGGCATATTCCGCAAAGCAGAGTGCCAGCGCAGTTCAGGAGCTGCAGCAGGCCCTGGACCATGGCCTGCCTTTGGACATGGCAAGCCAGCCAGCACTGCTGCTGGCCATAATCCTCAAGGTTAGCCCTCTGCAAAGACCCCTGCCTAGACCACCATGCTTCAAGGCTCACCAGCAGTCCTTGGCCTTGCAGGACTTCCTGAGCAGCATCCCTGCCAAGCTCCTCATCACAGACTTCCATGAGGGCTGGATGGCTGCCATGCAGATGGCCAGCAGGGAGGACAAGATATCTCAGCTAAAAGTGTAAGCATGGACAGAAGCTTCCAGCTCTGCAACAGGCATTGCTGGAAGCCTGGCACTCACCTGAAAGGGGATGCACGCCTGAAGAGTCTGTGTTCTTGGGCAGCTCCCTCTTGTTGGCTGGCAGTCCCATTGCAGAGGAATGCACAGGGAGTCTTTCTTTGTATGGGCTCTGGGAAAATCCTGAGCTGGGCAGCAGCATTGCATTTCCTTCTTGTGGAAGCCCTGAACGCAGTCTGAGAATGCCTGCAAAGCTGTGTGGCACAGCAGCTGGCTGCCCCCTGCCTGGGGCTGGCTCTGGGGGTCGCCATGGGCAATGTGGACCTGATGATGAACCTTGCCTTCCTGTTTTCTCCAGACGGCCAAGAAGTTGCCTGCTGCCAACCTGCTACTCCTGGAGCAGCTGCTGGCACTGCTGTGGCACATCAGCGAGCATGCATCTATGGATGCTAAATGCGTAAAGTAAGCAGGGAATGGAGCCTGTGTGAAACTAAGTCACACAGGCTTCTCAGTCTGGCCTGAGAAAGCATGAGAAAGAATCCAAACAGTCCTTGCTAAAGGACAACAATCTTAGCAGGTGGTGTTTAGGAAACAGTCAAGGGGTAGTGTTCCACTTAACTAGTGATGGTGGATGTGTTGCTTTAATGACCAACAAGAGTTTTACCTCTTGGACCTTCTTGAACATGTGTATAAAAGAAGATAAAGATTAAGAACAATAAACTTTGCTCTCTTGGACAATGCAGCTAAGGGCTTCGCCGTTCCTAAAATAGTGCAACATGCATCCACCAGCTGCATGACCTGCAACAACCTGGCCATCTGCCTGGGGCCTAATCTTCTGAGCCTACCACAGGAGGAGCAGCTGCAGCTCCGGGCCATGCTGGACAAAAATGACAAGTTAATGGTGTTTTCAGCAGCCAGCTGCAACCTTGCTGGCCAAAGCCATCTTGGCTGCCCAGAAGTGCCTGTGCCTTGCCTGGCAGCTCCCTGCTTCCAGCAAAGGCTGATGCGTGAGCTGCCTGCAAGAGCTGTCCCCCAGCAGGCGCTATCATTCTGCACAGAGGCAGGGCTCAGCAGTTATGGTGAGTGCTGCTTGGCACACTCTCAGGCCCCCAGGCTGAGAGCAAGGCTTTCCTGTGCACAGGTGAAGGTGCTGGACTTCATGCTGGAGAACATGGACAACATCTTTGTGGAGGAGGCTGCTCAGCCTGGAGGAGTCATCAGCCCTCACAGAGATATGTAGGAGCAGGAAAGGAGGCTTGTCCAGCCTGGTACCTGGGCTCCCAGAAACGTGCACATGAAGACAAACGGAGTAGGGCTTCCCTGTGGGTTTTCTTTTCTGTGCTCTTGTCCTCCAAGACATCGCTTTGCTGCACGTGCTTTTGCTTTCTAGAGCTGTTCCAGGAGCAGATGAGGAGCCCCAGGCAGAAGACTCTTCCTGTGCCCCTTTTCCCTCACTGCCAGAAATCCATCAAGAAGACAGTGTAGAGGTCTCGGTGCTGGAGGCACAAAAGGCAGAGATATGTCAGCAGCACAAAGCCAGGCGCAAGGCATCCTGGAGAAGCATGCAGTTTCTCAGGAGGCCAAAGAGCTGCTCTGCCTCCTGCTGACAGCCCATCTCTTGAGCCTTTTGCCTGGCTTGCTTGCTTGCTTGCTTGCTTGCTTGCTTCCTTATAGCCACCTCACTGACACATGCTAGAGCAAACTGGACAAGTTGCTTCTCCAATGCTTTAGGCATGTGCCTCATCAGCAGACACAAGACTTGCAAATGAGAGCAGGAGGGGAGAAACTGTCAACTTGTTTCTTCTTCTTCTTCTCAGATTGGATCTTCTTCTCAGATGCCAGCTTATGCCAGCTCCCTCCAGTCTCTGGGGGCAGCTGGACTGTGCAAGAAGGACCTGACAGCAAAGCAGCATCTGTTCTGTAGAGCTAAGGAGGCGATTTGATAATTGCTGCCTTACTCTAAGCTGTCTCTTGCCACCTCTCACCTCCAGAATTTCTGTTTTAAGCACCTCCAGATTTGCCTCCAAGCAAAGAGAACAGGAGCCTCAAGGAGGCGCTGGCTGAGGCCAAAGCCCTGACAAGCCTTCCTGAGTAGAGCAGGTAAAAGGTGCTTGCATTGGCTCCAGCAAGAAGTGACTTAGCTTGTGCCTCCTGGCTTTGCCCATCTAATCCAACCATGCATGTCAAGGCTTGCAGACTACCCCCAGGTAGAGAAACCCAGGAGGAAATGACAGTGAGAAGAGGCCTGGGCCAGAGATGGAGAATACCAGCCCAAGGGGAAGAGGAGGAAGAGGGACGGCAGGAGACGCCAACAATGCAGGAGGCTGCAGCAGGCCAAGAAGCCCAAGTATGGAGGTGCCAGACTCTGCTGTCTGCCTTTCTTTCCACACTGCCCTCAGTCAGCCCAAAGAGCTGGCAAGGGCTGCCAAGGGCTGCTGGCCAGGGCTTGGCAAGAGCTCCTATGCAAGCCCTTGTCTTCTCACATGGCCATGTGCTGTACTTCTGCAGGAGGAGTGCTCAATGCTGGAGAAAGGGGCTGAGGGAAAGGCTGTGAAGATGGGGCAGCTGCAAAACCTCTCTCTTCACTTCTCTGTGTAGATGTCTTTTGAGCTGCACTTTTGAGATAAGGTTTCAATCTGGAGGCCTCTATTTCAAAAACCTTAGCTCCATGGCTAGGAAGGTAAGTTTCTTGCTATTGAGAGAGGGAGGTGATGCTTTTTTCCCTCTTCCCCCACTCTGCTTCCCCTGTGCCTTCCTGCCTTGTTCGCTGTGCCACCCCTGTCCTTTCTGGCCGTGCTGGGCTGCAGGCTGGCAGCCAGGCCAGGCAAAGCAGCACTTTCAGCCCTTGGTCCCGGCTGCCTGCACCTCACAGGAGCGGCGGGAAGTGCCGGTGGCACCGGGCACCGTCCCCCTCGGGGGCTGCGGGGCTCAAGGCACCGGGGAGCCACTGAGGGGCCAGTAAGGCTGAGGGCAGCGGGGCTGCCACAGGGGGAAGAGTGCCTTTGAAGGCACTGTGTTGCTGCTGAGGTGCTGCTGGTGCCTAGGGCCCAGAGGATGGTAAGGCAGTGGGGACTCAGGACAAGCAGCAGAGCTGAGGGCTCTGGGGGAGCTGAGGGCAATGGTGGCAGAGGCTGGGTGGGCAGGGAGGAGGAACGGGCTGAGAGGGCTGGCGTGGCTCAGGGCACTGGGGATGCTCAGGGGGATGGCAGCACTGAGGGGGACTGATGGGCTAGGAGGCTTTGGAGGGACTGAGGAGGCTGTGGATGGGCTGAGGCTATGGCAGGGCTGAGAGCAGGCTGCAAGTGACTCAATGTTCCCTTTGCTTCCTAGATCTCCATCTGCTTGATGTTTCCATAAGGGCCACTCTGCACAGGACCGAGGGATAGTGGAGGAAGATGGGCTGGCTGTGTGTTGTGGGTTAGGTGTCTTTTTTTTAGTTCTGGCTTGCCTGTAGAATTTTTACCCATTAGTTGCAGGGAAAACGTAACTGCGAGTACTTGGTAGGTGCATGAGAAAAGACAAAGAGTTCAGCCAGGCCCAGGGGAGAAAGGGGGCAGGAAAAGGGGAAGGCGGGGACAGTTTAGTGGGCTTTCTTCAGTTTCGGAGATGGACGCTTTGGGTGCAGAGCTGTTGCAGTGGGGAGAAAGAAATCTCGCCATCACCCAGATGGAGCTGCTGCTTCTTCTTCTTCTTCCCTCTTCATTGGTGGCCTCACACCCCCGTCCTGCCGGAACATGCAGCAGTGCCAGCCACCGCTGCGGTGCCGGACATGCTGGAGCTCCAGTACGAGCTGGAGTCCAAGGCAGCAAAGTGGTATGCCACTATTGACATTGCCAATACCTTTTTCTCCATTCCCCTGGCAGCAAAATGCAAGCCTCAGTTTGCATTCACATGGAAAGGAGTGCAATACACTTGGTACCGACTGCGCCAGAAGTAGAAGCACAGCCCCACCATCTACCATGGACTGATCCAGGCTGCACTGGAAAAGAATAAAGCTCCAGAACATCTGCAGTACATTGATGTAGGGGGACACAGCAGTGGAAGTATTTGAGAAAAGAGAAAAGATCATCCAGATTCTGCTAGAAGCTGGCTTTGCCATCAAGAAGAACAAAAAAGGACCTGCTCGAGAGATCCAGTTCCTGGGGGTAAAGTGGCAAGATGGACGGTGTCAGATTCCCACTGAGGTCGTCAATAAGATCACTGCAATGTCTCCACCAACCAGCAAGAAGGAAACACAAGCTTTCCTAAGTTCCATAAGTTTTTAGAAGATGCACATTCCTGAGTACAGCCAGATCATGAGCCCTCTCTACCTGGTTACCTGAAAAAAAATTATTTCCAGTGGGGCCCTGAACAACAACAAGCCTTTGCTCAGATCAAACAGGAGATTGCTCATGCAGTAGCCCTTGGCCCAGTCAGGACCAGATGTGAAGAACGTGCTCTACTCTGCAGCCAGGAACAATGGCTTGTCCTGGAGCCTTTGGCAGAAAGTGCCTGGGGAGACTCGAAGCCGACCACTGGGATTCTAGGGCCAAAACTCCAGAAGGCCCGAAGCCAACTACACTCCCACAGAGAAGGAAATCTTAGCTGCCTATGAAAGAGTCCAAGCTGCCTCAGATATGATTGGCACAGAAGCACAACTCCTCCTGGCACCCCGACTACCAGTGCTGGGGTGGATGTTCAAAGGAAAGGTTCCTGCTACCCACCACGCCACCGACGCTACATGGAGCAAGTGGATCGCCCTCATCACGCAGCGCGCCCATATTGGAAACCCAAATCACCCTGGGATTTTAGAGATAATTACAAACTGGCCGGAAGGTGAAAACTTTGGTGTCATTGATGAAGAGGAGCAGGAACAAGTGACACGGGCTGAAGAAGCTCCACCGTACAACCAACTGCCAGCAGAAGAAACACACTATGCTCTGTTCACTGATGGTTCCTGTCGCATCGTAGGGATGAACCGGAAGTGGAAAGCAGCTGTATGGAGCCCCACACTACAGGTCACAGAGGCCACTGAAGGAGAAGGTGGATCAAGCCAACTTGTTGAACTCAAAGCTGTTCAACTGGCCCTGGACGTTGCTGAAAGAGAAAAGTGGCCGAAGCTCTACCTCTACACTGATTCATGGATGGTAGTGTAGTGGTTTAGATTTGCCAGTTTCAAATTCTCAGAAATGACCAATAATTGGTCAGAAGAAAAGACGCCCATCAGTCTCTTGCAGCTTCAACTTCCCCCCAACTCCTGAAGCTATCTTAAAGGTAAAGTCACCCCAGGACATTCCACTCCTTTAACTTGTGAACACCTACTTAAAAATCATCAATTATATTCAATATACAACTTAAAACAATAAAACTAATAAATTGACAGAAAAGAAGAAACAGAAATTTACTACTTTCTACCCTTAGACTTTTATTACTACTGCTATATAAACAATGTAAGACAATTATGCTTTGCTCTCAATCTTTTATTTCACAGCTTTAGATCAAAACCAGGCAGAAACACCATTAATGTGGTGGTTTATATTTGCCAATTTTGATTTCTGGCCAATGCACTAAATAAATGTTGTGGGTTTAAAGCAGTAAAGCAGTAACTAAATAAATTACTAGAAAACTTACTTATTTCTTGCTGTGAGATATGGATTAGAACAAGAGCAAAACAGGCTTAAAACTTAAAAGGAATAAAGAAAGTTTATTAACAAATCTACAAGAATAAGAACACTAGAATAAAACTCCTAGAAAACTCTTTTCTCCCCTACTACCTAACTATTCCCTTGTTCACATGACAACATAGAGACAAAAAAACTTTGGTGTTTAAAACAGTCCAATTCCTGCTAGAATCTTTTCATCAGTCTCTGTAGAGAAACAGAAGTCTTCTTCTGCTAATCTATGGAGTTTCTCACAAGAAAACTATTTCTGTTATAGCTTTCTATTTCTCTGATGCCAGCTGCCCAGGAATCTGTCATCAGTTGTCTCCTCCCATTTCACATCACTCTGAGGTGTGTATGGGTCAACGAGTCTAGGGATGTCATTTTTAAGGATGAGTTATTCAAAGGCAAAAGTTCTCTTTATCTGTCTCTGTGAGCTTTCCTGGAAACAGAAGTTTTCTCTTTGCCTTTACTAAGCTACAAATCTTCAACTATTTCCCCACTCTGTTACAGCACCTCAGTGTATCACAACTGCTTTAGTTTTTGCTCAAAATCCACACTTTGAACACTCCATTCCTCCCAATATACTCTGTCATGAATTAAAGGAGCTTTTTTCAGAACACTATTGTCCATCTCCATAGTTTTAACAGAAAAATATTTCAGCTTAATTAAAAATTTCTTTATTTTTTCTTTTCTATCTAAAACTTAACTTTTTTCTTTACTGTCTTTGATGATTTTATGATGTCTTCTTCATGTTATCTCTCTCTTCTTTCTCTCTCTCTGGGAAAAAGGAGTAATCTGTAAGTCTCATCTAGGTAGTAATCTGTAAGTCTCATCTAGGTAGTAAAAGAGTTAAAGTCTTGGAAAGCTGCAGATGTTCATGGTGTCAGGTTTCAGTTCAGGAGCAGAAACTGCAAACCAAGCCAGGCCGGTGGCTCTGTTTCTCCTCCCCGCCCTGCCCCGCCCTCTGCAGCCTTGTCCGGCCTGGAGGTGGGGGGAGGAGGCCAAGACAGAATCTTGTTACCTCGTCAGAAGCCAGAAACTAAAGAGAGGAAGAGGACCCTGGCTTTACATCTTAAGGTGGTGTTTACAAATTGATCTCACTTCTCAATGGTTAAAACTGCCGCCAGTTCTTAGAAATGACTGATAATTGGTTAGAAGAAAAGACTCCCATCAGCCTCTCGCAGCTTCAACTTCCCCCCAGCTCCTGAAGCTATCTTAAAAGTAAAGTCACCCCAAGACAGGTAGCCAATGCTCTGTGGAGGTGGCTATAAAAGTGGAAAAGGGCCAATCAGCAGCATAAGGAAAAACCAATCTGGGCTGCTGATGATTGAAAAGACATCGCCACCAGGGTAGAGAAACTGTCTTTGAAGGTCCATCCATGTCCCCAGGAGTCAGGTTAATGAAGAGCACTGAAACAATGAGCAAGCCAATCAGGCTGCAAAGATAGAGGTGTCAAAGATGGACTTAGATTGGCAACACAAGGGAGAGTTGTTCCTAGCTCGATGGGCCCATGATGCCTCAGGTAGAAATGCCACCTATAAGTGGGCACAAGACCGAGGGGTGGACCTGTCCATGGATGTCGCTCTATTTGGAACAGCGAGAACGACACAGACTCTCTTGTGAGTTGAACAGGAGAGTCCCTTCGCTTTCTTCATTTATTACCTCTGATCTTCTTTTATAGACCAGAATGTGAAAGTACAGAAAAGTAAAACTCTTATTGGTCAGTAAACTAACACATCACCATCATTGGTCGGTGGGGTACGCCACCCCTCGACCTTCTCTTGCAAGAAAACAAGAAACTGACAAACAGCACCTGCAAGGCTGTCTTCTATCTCTGAGGATTGTTTTGATTCCTCCTTATGATTTCCCAGGCCACTTTCTCAGGCAAGACTGAGAAAGTTATGCGGCCTGCTATTCCACAGGCACTGTGCTCCCTGCTTCAGAGTTAGCATCCATACATGGACAGTATTTCTCAGGTTATTCATGACTGTGAGATGTGTGCCACGATCAAGCAGGCCAAGCGGTTGAAGCCGCTATGGTATGGTGAGCATTAGTCCAAATATAAGTATAAAGAAGTCTGAAAGATTGACTACATCACACTGACCCAAACCCGTGAAGGCAAGCACTACGTGCTCACAGTGGTAGAAGCCACCACTGGATGGTTGGAAACCTACCCTGTGCCTCATGCTACAACCCATAACACCATCCTGGGACTTGAAAAGCAGGTCCTTTAAAAGCATGGCACCCCTGAGAAGATTAAATCAGACAATAAGATTCATTTCAAGAACAGCCTTTTAAACACCTGAGCTAGAGAACATAGCATTGAGTGGGTGTACCATATCCCTTATCATGCACCAGCAGCTGAGAAAATTGAATGGTGCAATGGCCTGCCTAAAACCTGCTTGAAGGCACTGGGTAGGGAGACTTTTGAGAACTAAGAGATTAATTTAGCAAAAACCACATAGCTAGTGAACACCCGAAGTTCAGCTAATCAAGCAGGCCCTGCCCAATCAGAGCCCTTTAGAACAACAAATAGAAATAAAGTTCCAGTGGCACATATAAGAAGTATGCTGAGAAAAACTGTTTAAGTTAATTCTACCTCCAGCAAAGACAATCCCACCTGTGGGGTTGTCTTTGCTCAGAGACCGGGTTGCACTTGGTGAGTGATGCAAAAAGATGGAGAGACCTAGTACATACCTCAAGGAGACCTTGTTTTAGGGTGAACTACTGTCATGGGGTGACTTTACCTTTAAGGTGGTTTTGGGAGCTAAGGAAGTTGAAGTTGCTGGTGACTGATGGGAGTCATTTCTCCTGACCAATTATCGGTCATTACTGGGAACTGAGAGCAGTTTTGACCATTGAAAAGTGGGATCAATTTGTGAACCCTACCTTAAGATGTAAATCCAGAGCTCTCTTGCTCTCTTTGTTTCCTGGCTGTGAAAGGTAACAGAGCTCCGGCTGGCCTCCTATTCCCTGCCCGGCCATGGGGCCCGGGCTGGGGCTGGGCTGAGCCTGCCGCATCTCCCGGCCGGGAGATGGGGCCTGTGGGGGGCTTGCCCCGGGCTCTGGCCGGGCCAAGCCGGTCTCTGGCTTGGCTGCAGGTTTTGCTGTGACTAAATTCACCAGAGACTGCTGAGTGAAGAAAGAAAAGGGCTCTGAACCTGCGGCGGGCTAAGGCGGCAACTACACTTTCCAGAACAGCCATGAAGAATCTTCTATCGAAGACAGCTCCAGCTCTTACTCCGGCAGAAATCACAGAACCATCTACAAAAGCCTGGGCAAGATTTTAACCCTTTCATTACCCAGATGAGACTTGCAGATTAATCTTTTTTTTATCCAGAGAAAGAAAAAGAGAGTAATCAACATGTAAAGAGACTTTATAAAACTATCAGAGACACGAAAGAAAATAATTAAGTTTCAGAAAAGGTAGAGAATAAGGAGATGCTTTATGAGCTGAAATACCTTTCTGTTGAGGCTATGGAAATGGACAATAAGGTCTTGAAAAAACTCCTTTAATTCATGACAGGATATAGGGAGGAATAGAGTGTTCAAAGTGTAAATATTGAGTAAAATGTAGAGTGATTGTGATACAGTGAAGTGCTGGAATAGAGTGAAGCGAAGCTTTGAAGCCTTGGGGGGCAATGAGAAAACTGTTTTCTAGTGAAGCTCACAGAGACAGATGAAGAAGACTTTTACCTTTGAATAACTCATCCTTAAAATGACATCCCTAGACCCATGGCCCATACACACCTCAGAGTGATGTGAAATGGGAGGAGTAAACTCTGATGACAAGATTTCAGGGCAGCTGACATTAGAGCAATAGAAAACTATAGCAGAAATAGTTTTCTTGTGAGACACTCCATAGATTAACAGAAAGAGACTTCTGTTTCTCTACAAAGACTGATGAAAAGACTGTAGCAGGAATTGGGACTGTTTTAACCACCAAATTTCCAAAGTTATCGTCTCTGTTGTCATGTGAACAAGGGAATGGTGGGTAGTAGGGGATAAAAAGGGTTTTCTGGAAGTTTATTCTGGTGTTCTTATTATTATAGTTTGTTAATAAACTCTTTTTATTCCTTTTAAGTTTTAAGCCTGTTTTGCTCTTGTTCTAATCCATATCTCACCACAAGAAATAAGTAATTTTTTTAGTTACTGGTTTAAAACCATGACAACTACCTATGACACTGTGCTTGTATCTGTATCTGCATGTACATATGTATATAGTTAAAGTAGTGTGTGTTTAGATATAATTTAAAAGTTTAATATTTGATGTAACATTTTAGTATGAGAAAAAATTCGAGGTAGATAATGTTAGGGGTTAGGTGTAATTTTTTTAGTTCTGGCTTGCCTACAGAATTTTTACCCATTAGTTGCAGGGAAAACCTAACTGCGAGTACTTGGTAAGTGCTTGAGGAAAATCAAAGAGTTCAGCCAGGCCCAGGGGAGGAAGGGGGCAGGAAAAGGAGAAAGCAGAGACAGTTTGGCGGGCTTCTTCAGCTTCCAAGAAGAACACTTTGGGTGCAGAGTTGTTGCGGTGGGGAGAAAGAAATCTCACCATCACCCAGACGGAGCTGCTGCTTCTTCTTCTTCTTCCCTCCTCATTGGTGGCCTCGCACCCCCTGCCCTGCCGGGATGTGTGGCAGTGCCAGCCACAGCCACAGAGCTGCTGATCCATCTCAGCCACTAGCCCAGGATCTCAGCTCATCCTTGCTGTTTCAGCTGGCTGTTCCTCAGAGCTCTGCAGGAGCACCAGAACTGCCCACCCGAGGAAGTTTGTGAAGCAAAGCCTCTCCTCCATCCCTTCCCATCTTGGCTGAGAAGGCTGTCATGGGGTCCCTGGTTCTGTTTTCTTGCTAATGCTGTAGTTATTGTTGTTTGTTTGCCTTGTTATAAATATTAGTAAAGAACTGTTATTCCTATCCCCAAATCTCTGCCTGAGAGCTCCTGGATTTCAAGATTATCATAATTCAGACAGAAGGGGTCTACATTTTTCATTCCAAGGGAAGCTCCTGCCCTCCCTAACAGACACCTGTCTCCCAAAACCAAGACACCGTGTTACCTCTTTATCTTGTCCTACCCCTGTATGTTCTGGGTTAGCATTGTGTCTGTATAGAGTTATGTGTCTGTCTGTCTCCAGTTCTGTTTCAGTAGTTATCAAGTTGTATAGCTGAACAGTTCTGTGTCTTTCATTACGGGGGTACAGAAGTGTCGATGGGTGCTTTGGTATTTGTGTAGTTCTTTATCCGTTTGTGCTATATATAGCCATTTTTATACAGATGTCAATATATTTACAGACCACAGATTGTTATGTTCATTTCAGTATGAATTTTTATGTAAACATGCATTGCATTGTACATTTTTTTTTCAAGGTATATGGGTGTTCAGAGAGAACAATTTGTCTCTGTCTGATATATATATATATATATATATATAGTGTAGGCATCACTTTGTAATCTGTCAGACATTAGATGGTGTGAACTTCAAGTGATAGTTGTTTCTAGTTGTATCTTTCCATGTAGTCAGCAGAGATGAAAAAATCTGTAGTAAGCTTGTAACAGAACTTGTTAATTGTATGTAAGAAGCTGGGGGGGGGGGGGGGCGGTGTACAGCAACCTGTAGTACATTGCCTTTTTCAACTCAAGTTGCCTTCGGTGCTCTTCTCTGTGGGCAGTGCTACTGGAGTAATGCACAATCAGTGAAACTTTGGAACAGAAATGGGTTTTGGTTGGTGTCATTGGGAGCAATTAGCAGATGCCCACCTTTGGATCCAGGAGGGATTTGGCAAGGAGCAGTGATGGGGGCTGGGGGAAAATAGGCAGGCCTGCTCAGCCAATCCCTCCATTGCATAGAGATGGAGCAAGAATCTGTAAAAGGGTTTGAGCAGGAGGCAGAGCCACATGTCTGGGGAGAAGGCACTGCAAGGGCCTGCTAAGGAAAGCTGCAATTGCCATTGGGAAAGTGGGCAAAGGAAAGAAAGCCCCAGTCCAAGAGAGCATCCTCCTTCTTTCAGGACAGCCCAACTCAAACCCATCCATGCTTCTCCTTTGCTTTGGCCTGTCTCATGTCCCATTTTGTGGGGCTGAGCATGGGCAAACCACCTGGCCCTCAAGAGACACCCCTGAGTTTTAGCCTTGGCCTCCAGAGCCAGAGGCAACCTCCCACCACGTATGCAAGCACTGTGAATGCGGCAATGTGTCAGGAGGTTGGCTAGGCACCCCCCGGCAACCGAAGCCACATTTCAGCTCCGTCTGATAGACATGACCCACCAACACTCTGAAGAGATGGGACATCCTAATGCATACTGAGACCCTTTGACAGTGTAGTGGGTTTAGGGCTGGCTAAAATAGCCAGTGCATCTACTAGAATTATTTACTAATGTCCTGCTATGACATATGGATTAGGAGGAGGGTAAAGCAGGCTCAAAACTTAAAAGGTATAAAGAAAACTTAATTAACAGAACTAAAAGAATAATAAGAATCAGATTAAAACCTTCAGAACACTTCTCATCCCCTCCCCCACAACCTCTTTTCTTTCCCACTGACAACATAGGGACAAAACCTGATTTTCAATCAGTTACTACTTCTACAATAGTCTTTCATCAGTTCTTGTAGGAAGAATTTTCTCTTGCCGTGCCATGGAGACTTTTCCACAAGAAACAGTTCTCTCATGGCTTTTTAATTTCTATAACTAGCAGCTACCCAGAAAATTTACAATCTTGAAGTCCCTCCCATCCCTCACAGCTTTCCCACAGCTGCCCTCATGGGCCGTGTCAACTTATGGTGTACTATTTTAAGGATGAGCTGTTCAAAAACAAAGGTTCTCTTCATCTATCTCTGAGATCATCTTCATCTCTGGGAACAGAGGTCATCTTCTTTCCCTGGGGGCAAAGGGTCCTCACCACTCTCCTCTCTCTCTCTGTTCAAGCTTTGTGGGGGCCAAAGAATCAGCGAACCAAGAGATTCTGGCTCTCCCCTGGAAAGCTTCTCCCTAGACAAGGCACTTTCTCTCACAGAGAGAAAAGTGTCACTCCCAGAGGCCCTTGAGATAAACATGTTAATTTGTTGCACCCCATTGGTTTCCCTCCCTATCAATCCACCCTGATACATGTATCCAAGTTTCCCCCGCCCCTCTCCTTCCCTATATAAACCCAGGGTTTTCCCCAGCTCAGAGAGCAGCTGTCACTGGCCGCCTTCACAGAGGGCCCTGCTTTAATAAAGGTTGTTTCTCTGTGGAATGCCACACAGTGCTCTAGTCTCTCTTTCTGTGTCGCCTGCGAGCTGCCGCTGAGCTGAGAGTACTCGCTGGGCAAGGGACGTGCCAGTGCCCCTGGGCCATTCTTTTCAGGACAGCTTCTTCAGGGTAGTAGTGGCACCCCTGCCATCAACACCGCCGCGGCAAAGCTTCTCATGGGATCATAACTACTTCAATATCTGCTTTGCTTCATTATGGATTCCTCTGCTCACATCTACAGTTTGAGCACTCTATCCTCCCATACTTTTTTCATTAATTAAAGGGGATATTCTAGTGTATCCAGCATGTATGACTACTGTGGCCTTACCAGAATTCTAGCCAAATGCTATGGTATCTCCTTATTCTCCTTCCACCTGGGACTTCAGTTCTTTTTACTGACCTTGGTGTCTTCATGTTGTCCTCTATATCTTCACTCTGCCCTTTTCTCAAGGGAGGATCGAGATCTGCAGGTCTCATCTGTACGGTGAGTTAATATCTCGCTTAGAGCTTGAAATCATGATCGTTTCTGACGAGCAGTGGCCAAACCAGTCACAGTGATGGATTTCAGGCCATGTTGGAACTGTGCCGAGATCTCAGAGGGCCCAGCCAGAATGGTGCTGGCCGCTCTGGCTGCATGGCTGGTCTCTGGCCCCTGCTTCCTTCAATTCCAGCTGCGGGCCGATGGCTTCCCCTCCCTCTGCCCACAGGGGTCTGGCTCAGCCCCCCCAGGCCACACAGGCTGTGGCAGAGCGAGCCTGGTCTGACCAGCACCCAGTTACCTCTTCAAAGCCAGAAGCAAGAGAAAGATTTCCAAGGCTTGCCCATCTTTAAAATGTGAATCTCACAGAGGTGGATCCAGCCTCAAAATGGTTTAATAGGTTGTAAATTCTCAGAGCTAGCCAGCTGATGTTTTTTGCCAGGCACAGAGGAAGCTCTTAGCAGCTTCTCTCAGAAAAATCCTCCAGCAAAACTTTGCCCCTGGATATGGAAAGAGCAGACCCTGGGCTTCTTAAGGAACTACTTTGAAAGGTCCCCACGGAAACTGCTTTTGAAGGTGCTGGATGGAGGCTGGTGATAAGCAGAGGTTTATGCTAGGACCAGCACTCTTTAATAACTGTTTTAATTACACAGATAGTGGGATATAGTGCAGCCACAATAATTTTGCAGATGACAGGAAGGTGAGTGACAAGCTCCAGAACTGGGGCCACAGAAAATTCATGAGTTTCATCAACGCCAAGTGTGAGCCCATGCCTCTCAGTCTACAATTTTCTCAGTAGGGTAAAGGAGGAGAGTGTCTAAGGAGGTGCTGATCTCCTCTCTCAGGTGACCAGCAAGTGGACACAAGGAAATGGAATGAAGCTGGAAGGGGATGTTCAGACTGGGCATTAGAAAGACAAGGTGGTTGGTTGGAACAGGCTCTCCAATGACAGCACAGAACTTGTCAGAGTTCTATCCAGATGATGCTTTTAGTCATATGGATTATGTTTCAACAGTCTTGAAAGGATTAAGGAGTTGGATGTGATGATCCTTGTGGATCCCTTCCATCTTGAGTTATTCTATGGTTCTGTGATATCATGTATTTTTACAAACATGAAAATAGTCTAAATACAGACATGTTTGCAGCACAGTCTTATAATATTAATGTTAATGTGAGTTATATTGCTAATGCCAGGAGAACAGGGCTGAAGAACAATCTTATAATAGTCATGAATAGTTCATTAACTGCTGATAACTAAATCTTCAGAAAAAAAGATCTGTTCACGTAAATTCATGTCTCAAAATGACACATTATGGAGATCAATGTTTTTACCTTGAAAAACAGCATAGCTCATGAAAATTTAATCAACTCTTCTAAATGTTTGCTCGGGTTTTTTTGAATACAGATGCAGTTCTGGTCACCTCATAGTGAAAAAAAAATAATCAAGCATAACAGTAAAAGATATGGCTCAAAGGGGAAAATTAGAATAATGGAGCCTTCTCCATTATTAGATTATATTAGAAAGAAGCTTAATGAGATTGGAATGATCTATGTAGGTATCAGAAGAAGCAATAAAAGAATTAATATAAGCAAAGTGTAGAAATTACAAATAATACATAGATGTCAACGTACCTGAGATACAATAAAATCAAATTAATTAAATTAATGAGTTCTTCTTAATCACTGAAAGGAAATATGGATGGTGCCCTATAGTTAACAATAATAAATAATAGTATGTACATAATAATGAGTACTTAACAATGTTTCAGTTAGAAATAGTAAGTACTTTATATACGACAACTCCATAACTTGGAGAATATGTTGTGCTTGTTTTGCATGCAAAGGGAATAGCACAGTTATTTTGCCTAAACAGAGAACTGAAGCCTTAGCAAAGAGTAACTGAATAAAATATTTATTTTTATTAAGTCAATGCTATCTTCCACTTCCTTTCAAGCATAGATGATTATGCTTCATATGTTTGGGTGCATATGTAGTCCTTTTTATTCTTAGTAAAATATGTTGAATTCAAAGTTTCCTGTACTGGCTTGACCCTATCTGTATGCAAGGCACCCATCTAAGCCTCTCTACCACTGCTACCCTCCTCAGCTGGACAGGGAAGAGAAAATATATTAAAAGGCTCATGTGTTGAGATAAGTACAAGGAGAGACTACTCCCCAGTTACTATCACAGGTAAAACAGACTTGACATAGCAATATTAATTGAATTTTTTAGCAATCGCAATCAGAGTGGGATGAGAAGTAAAGCAAAACTTAAAAACACCTTCCTGCCATTCCTTCCTCCTTCCCAGACTCTACTTCCTCCTGCCCAGCGGTGCAGGGAAGTGGAATGGGACTTGTAGTCCATTCATCACATGTTCTTCCTGCCACTCCTCAGGGGGAGGAGTCCTTCCTTCCCCTGTTCCACTTTGAGTCCATCCCATGGGTTACAGTTCTTCACAAATTGCTGCAAGTGGGTTCCTTTCCACAAGGTTGAGTTCTTTAAGAACAGCCTACTCCAGCTTGGGACCCCATAGGGTCACAAATCCTACCAGGGAACTTGCTCCAGTGTGGGCTTCTTTCACCTCGGGTCCCCAGGTCACTGCAATGACCTTCCAGTCAGGGCTTCCCATAGGATCACAGTCTTCTTTTGTGTGGAGTCCTCTGTGGGCTGCAGTGGATCTCTGCATCCCCATGGGCCTCCACAGGGTGAAGGGGCACAGATGCCTCACAGAGCACTGGACTTTGGGCTGTGGGGGAATCCTAGTTCTGCACCTGGAGCACCTTCTGCCCTTCCTTCTCACTGACCTGGGTGTCTGCAGAGTTTTCCTCTCCCATATTCTCACACCTCTCTTCTCTAAGCACAATTACATCTTTGTAATGGTCTTTCCTTCTTAAGCATATTAGAGGCATTACTGTCATTCTTGATTGGCTTGGCCTTGTCTAATGGTGGGTTCATCCTGGAGCCAGCTGGCATTGGCTCTATTTGACATGGAGGAACATTCTAGCAGCTTCCAACAGAAGCCATCCCTGTAGCTGCTCCCATTCTAATACCTGGCAAAGCAAACCCAATACATCTTTATTGTTAAATGCCACAAGAAAGATTGCCTAAATTACTCAATTTAATAATGCTGAAATATAAGTTATTATTACGATACAGAAAAATTAAACAGCTTTGTAGACTTGGTAATTTACTAGTTTTCTGAAATTTCTGTATGCATGGTTATCTACCACTGCTGATATTTTTTAGAAACAAATGACAAGCAGTTACATCAATTTAGTACAAATTCTTCAGTAACTCTCACAAAGCTGGAGACAAAATCACAGTTACTCATTAGCAATTTATACATGAACAAAATATACCTTTTCTGGTTAATTTTGGAAAAAGTAGCATAGCAGATAATATTGGGTTTTTTAATAGACTATGCTTCATTTCTTATCACAGTTTCCTCACTGGATACCCAGGTCTTTTGGACTAACACTCCTTTCTGAAAGACTTCCATAAGAGTATCCACTAGTTTGCTGCAGGAGCCAAACACTTGTCAGATGACTAGTACCATAACTTTTCCTCAGGGGACTTAAGTTATTCTTCTGACTTAGTCTTTGTTTCTAGCCCACCATGCAGAGCATATCCAGAAAAGGTTGACTTTTTATGGGCTGACCCAAGTCATGGACCTGACCTCACAGGGATCCTGTGGTATGACCGCACAGTAGGCCAGTGAGAAAGCCACTGCAGGCCCTTGCAGGTTTGGAATGTAGAAGTTGCAGACATATAGAGAGAGCTTGTTGGGCCCTGGGAAAGGGCCATCTGATGCTCAGTGGGGATCTCTAAATCAGGAGATGTCAGCATGCCCAAGAAAGATGAGCAGCTGTCCCCACACTCTTCTCTCTGCTCTTGGTAAGGGGTGAAAGCAAAATCTAGCACCTTGCTTTGTACTGAGCACAGTGTCACATTCAGTCAAGGAAAAGCTTGTTAAATTTATACCAATTATGACACTTCTTTTGTGTTCATAATGCCTGCTCCAATTGTTTTTGAATATTCATATGCAAAAAAAAAACTTCCTGTGAAACATGTGTTAAAAGTAGTTAATCAGATGGTTTCTGCACTACACACTCCTAAATCTATTTTTTCATTATCACCCAGAGCACAATGGCCTGAAAACTGAAGAAAAATAAAGTTTGAAAAAATACTGTCTTCTTAGCATCAAAACCAATTAATAGCCCTGGGGATTAAATAAATATGTTGGGTAGCCTGGAGCAAACAGACAATCTATTTGGGAATGCATATGATCAATAACAGAAAGAGATTTGAGTGATTCTCTTCTATTCACTAAACCTAATGTGAATTCTGCATTTCTGTCACTGCAAAATTCACATTTTGCTTGTCCAATCAGTTGGTATATCTGTAAACACGGGCCACAAATATCCTGATAATTAGGCTAAAAGGTCATCCATCTTAATCTAGGAAAGGAAAGCTAAGCAGGATTTCCTCCCAAGATAACAATGTGTCCTCCATTCTCAGACTAAATACAACTGCTGAAATCTTGACAATTTCTACAAGTTAACTGAAAGAAGAGGGGGAGAAGATGAGAAGAATTGGATTGTACAATTATACCACTCATAAATTAAATTGGTTTTTAAGAAAATGTTTATTTTCATAACCTATAAAATAATTTGTTTTACTTTTTCAAGTAACTTTTAGTTCACTACAATAAAAATGTAATAATATCTTATGATCAAAGTCTTTACAGGTCTGTCAAAAGGTCTTATAAATAATTTATTCATAATGAAATCTCCTGTGATAAGTAGTTATGATTTCCATGGATGGCTTCTTCCCTTCTCACCAAATGTCAATTAATGCATAACCAGCACAAGTTAATGTCATTTTAATGAAATAAAGTTTTCAGAGTCTTCATTCATTCTGGATTTTAGTCGTCTTTATTATTTGAACTAAATATAAATGGGTTTTTTTTTGCAATATCTTTCTCTGTGAGTCTCTGTCAAGTATTTTGTGTTCTAAATCTAGTTTATTTTCTTGTGACAAATTATCAAAATATAAACATCATGCTATTTTTTTGTAGGCAGATGGGGCTTTGTGCTTATTTGTTCATTTACCAATGTTTTAAAAATGTTCTAAAAATGAAAGTGGTAAATTCCTACCTAATGTGCTTCCCTCTCCTTACTTTCAGCAAATCCTTT
The DNA here is from genome assembly GCF_049639895.1 of Pseudopodoces humilis. Classification (NCBI taxonomy): domain Eukaryota; kingdom Metazoa; phylum Chordata; class Aves; order Passeriformes; family Paridae; genus Pseudopodoces; species Pseudopodoces humilis. The sequence continues at coordinate 11,229,740 of NC_142203.1, forward strand.
CTTTTTGAAAATGTAAGAGGGGAGATTTTACAGAACTTGAAATGTAAATTTATTTTTCTATTTTGTCTCATTATTTTTCATTTTATTTATTGACAATTTAAAAGGAAAGATTGAATTAAGCGAAGTTCTTCCATGCTGCCTCTAATTTTCCTTGAAAAATTAAGTAGTAACTCAGACTATTTTTTTCATACTGCTAGTTACTAAACCTTCTGATCTAGTTTTCTTCAAATTGCTAATGTTGTCTTAGGTTCCTTTAACTATGTGTGGATCCTAGAGAAAATCTTTAAATTCTTCAGGTCACTTAGGGATATGTTTTTTTTTCTTTAAGTGATGTCTTAGCATTTTATTTTTTTGTGACAGAAATGACAAAAAATATATGTAGCACTTTCAGGAAATCAAATTCAATCTATCATATATGAAATTTCTCCCTATAAAATGTGATCTTCATTAACAACTTTATGAACCAGATTATCAGCCATTTCATTTCCAGTAACTCACAGTGAAGTTACTGTCAATAATTTTATTCACAGAAGACTTTTTCAAGTATGTTAAAAAGTTATTTAAACTATTCCACTTTAATTACAATTTATTTGTTCTCTAATCAACTGTATTTGCCTTGATCCACCAGTGGGAATATCTTATATTACATGTATTTAGAATTGTACATCGATTTCACATTCCAGGTTTACTCCCACCCTCTCATCTGCTCCTTTTTGTCTTCTCTGTCTCATTATTTTGTCTAGTTCTCTATATACCACATTCATTCCAAATCTGGTTTCCCTATTTCCTTGTAAATCTACCCAAAATCCGTAAGTCAGACATGATCATGATTTACTTTTGAATTTTTGAATGTTAATTTTATGAACATTGAATGTTGGTAGTTTTCTCTATAGAAGTTATAGTTCCACTGCTGCAGCACTGTTTGGAAACAAACGTCCTCTGTAGCTGTAAGTACATTACTGCTTCAAAACCTATATTTTTTTTGTCAGGCCTGGTGATCTTATTTAATGAATGAGGACACATTGCAGCTCTGGGTATGTAGATGTCTTTATGTCCTATTAACAATAGAAGATCAAAACCTGATGGGTCCTGTTAAAAATCAGTGTTATATTAATCTACTGTAAAATTTCTGGAATTTAATAGCATCAGATGAGAGTTTTAACTAGTTCAATAAGTCAGAGACAGTGCAGTTTATCTTTACCTCAAGAAATTATGACTTAATAAAAATCTGCCGTTTCCCTGAACATCACTACCAAAATGCATACACGGATGATTTATTTTTAGCTAAGAGAAAACAAAATTGTTGGTGGTTAATAATTTTATCCTTTGTTATAAATTAAAGAGCAGACATAGTTAGAAAGAGATTTTCTATTATTCAATGACATGTAACAATAAAAGATGTGATCTCCCTTGGAGTAAAACTAATGGTTATAATTTCCAGGAATGTTAAAATTTGGACAAAATAATCTACAATTAATGCAGAACTTTATTAATGTAATTAGTTAATTAATTAATGTTGGTAAAATCTCTTCATTTTTAAAAAGCATCACTGAATATTTTTGCCAACTTAGAGCTCTGTAGAAGGGCAAATACTTGATGTGTCATGGGGAAAAACTTTTTCTTTTCTTAGTATTTTGCTATAAATTTTCCCATGTTTCAACGAACTTATCTATGCATATTTGCATATTCCTATCAGACTTATAAATCAGTGGATCTGTCATGTAATGGGATAAGAAGGAAAAGGTATGATTGAGTTATTTTTATCTCCATGCATTGTTTGGCTGGCTCAGATATTTTGTGTGTTGAGTTTTCACGTAAAGAAAAACATTCTTAACAAATATTCATGAGTTAGCTGGCATGTCTACCTTACCAAAATGCCCCCTGCAAAAGGTTTTACAGACAAAATATCAAGAGAAAAAGTATGCTAGAGGGACAAGATGTCCTACAGGGTGACCTTGAAAGGCTTTGGGCCCACATGAAGTTCCTAAAGTGCAGCCAGGCTAAGAGCAAAGGCACTTGTTTGGGTGCCATACCTGGTATAAATATAGATTAGCAAATGAATTGATTGAGAAAAGCCCTACAGATAAGGAGTTTGGGATATTGGTGGATCATTCATTATGTTCCAGCTATGTGTACTTGCATATCAGAAAGTCAACTACATCCTGGGCATGGACATTTGCTGAAGGGAGGTGATTCAAGAAAAAACCTGTGCCAATTCAGATGGGTCCGGAGGAGGGTCACAAAAATGATCAAAGAGGTGGAACGTTGCCTATGAAAAAAGACTGTGGAGAGACCTTATGACAGACTTTCAAAATATAAATAGGTAGATAGATGATAGATAGATAGATAGGTAGGTAGGTAGGTAGGTAGGCAGGCAGGCAGGCAGGCAGGCAGGCAGATTGATAGATAGATTGATAGATAGATAGATAGATAGATAGATAGATAGATAGATAGATAGATAGATAGATAGATAGATAGATAGATAGATAGATAGATAAAGACTTTTTAATCAAAGCACATAGTCTGGAATAGGACCCGTCACTGACAGTGATCAAGGTCAGGTTGGACGGGGATTTGAGCAACGTGGTCTAGTGACAGATGTCTCTGCCTATGGCAGGTGGGTTGGACTGCATGATCTTTTAAGGCCCTTTTCAAGCCAAAGTATTTTATGATCCTATGATTATCCTTTGAAGCATATTTTTTTAAATTCAGCCTAGAAGTAAATACCTATTTTGTCCATCATTGTTCTGGATATAATAAAATACTGAAAACACTGATGTCACAGCATTCAGCAGTCGCTTAAAAAATAAAACCCCCTATGATCTATTTACTTACAGAAGACAATATGCACATATAAATACAAACTATTTTCCTATCATTGTATATTTCTGTGCCAATGCTTCTTTCATACTTTTTCTACATACATAAATAAAAATAGAAAAAGCTACACATATATATATATTAATATTTTTAAACTTTTGCACTTTGGTAATAGTGATAAATTTTTAAGTTTATTTTGGTGGAATTAATAGGGTATTTACTACAACACACTATTAAATGCTGGATGTTAATGTGCTCATTTTGGCTGGGATATAGTCACCTTTCTTCATAGTGTCTGGTATAGGGCTGTGTTTTGGATATATGCTGAACACAGGGTTGATAATTCAGAGATGTTTTTGTTCTTGCTGAGCAGGGATTGCACAGAGCTGAGGCCTTTTCTGCTTCCTGCACATCCATGCTGGTGAGAAGACTGGGGGTGTGTGGGAGGTTGGGAGGAGACACAGATGGGACAGGTTACCCCAAACTGATCACAGTGATATTCCAGACCAGATAATATCATGTTCAGTGTCTAAAGTGGAGGGAAGAAGGAGGAAAGGGGGATGTTCGGCATGATGGCTGTCTTACGAAGACACCATTATGTGTGATGTGGACTGCTCTGCTGGGGATGGCTGAACACCTGCCCAATGAACACAGTGGGAGGCTGTGAATTGATTCCTTGTTTTGCTTTGCTTGTGTGCATAGCTTTTGCATTCCCTATTAAACGCTCTATAACTCAACCCATGGGCTTTGTAGCTTTTACCCTTGCAATTTTCTCCCTGATCCTGCTGGTGCAGAAGTTAGTGGGCATCTGTGTGGGGCAGGGCTGCTGGTGTTAAAATCTGAAGTTAGTTAACTGTAGAAAAAAAGGCTGTTTTTCAGAAAATTATGAATCAGAAAAAAATTCTCTGAGGGAAAGGTGTTTAATTTTACTATTTTTCCTAGCTTCTTGTGTTGTTTTTTTTTTAATTCTGCATGTTAAGAGAAAAATCTCAGTGTAATTAATTTTTCTTTCAATATGGCACTTTAGGATTACCTATTTTTAGAGTTCATAAAAAAAATTTAAGCATATGCTTCAATTAGGACCTACTCTCTTCAACAAGCCATTTAATTATATTAATTAATCACAATAATTTAAATAAACTCATGGTTATGGTAAAAATAGGAATAAAACTTGACCAAGAAGAAAATATAGTCACTGTTCTGTTAGATGTAACAAAGCCTAGTGTCAAAGTCTTGGCACTGGAAAATATTTTCTGAATATCTGTCAGAATTTGTAACCCTGAATCATCTGGACACTAAAAAAATTGCACATCTCAGAACAGAACTAAACCATGAACAAAACAATCTTAGAGACTATTAGACTTCTGTCAATAAGTAATGTCTCTGAAAATGGATTCCTTTCAGGAACTTAAAAGTCTTTATTCAGGATTTCTGTATATCTTACGATTTCAACACCTGGTGCCAAGAAGATATTTTGGTATAGGGAAAGATGAGTTCTAAAGAGGTACAAAATTCTATTTTCTTTTTCTTAAAAATTACAAAGCTTCATGGTTTCACCTACTCTCCTTCTTTATAGTATTATACTCTAGTGTACTCTAGTATGCATAGATCAATGCAGTTGACTTCTCTGCCTCAAGTAACTCATATCCTCATTGTCAGTCTTCCCAAAACACTCTGTACACCAAACTCTATTTGAGGCACTTTTAGCTAAAATGCAGAGCTGTGCTTTGTGAGAAACCTGACCTTTCCCAAGTGCTCCAGAACAAGGATTCTGTTATTCAAATGGATTTGAAGTTACTCTCTCCCCTCTACTCCAGACTCGTGAGACCAGAGTAAGACAGGGGACCTGCTGAAATTAGTCCAGAGGAGAGACACTAAATTGATCACCCCATTCCTCTTCCCTACACCAACTTATGATGCTGAATACTGCTCTGGGGTCTCCAGAACAAGAGAAACATGGAAGAATTAGACTGTGTCTGTAGAAGGGTCACAAAAATTGAGAATCTTCCAGAATCTTATTCCAGAATCTTACTTTGGCAATGATTATACTTTCTGTGTTTCTAGTGACAATTTCACTGGCACAGCACACTCCACACAAAAGTATTTAAAGTCTTTCTTCAGTTTAGCAAAGAGAGACTACATAATTACTTCCAAATATTAAATACCTGGGGTTTTATTCTAAAAAAAAAAAATTGATAGTGATTTGATATTGCTCTTTGTGTCTAGAGAATAATTACTAGTGGGAAAAAAACCAAATATAAACAGTTAAATATATGTTTGTTTTGGCTTTTTCCTAAAAACCTTTTTGGGTTTAGTATCATTTACAGAAAAACCATTGTCTTATCATTATTGTGTACCGAGTAGTCGATTGAGAGGACACTTTTAAAGTTGCTCAGAAAAAAAAATCAGGAAAGTCAAAACTTTTAATGAATAACTGCTTTCAGATATTTATTTCAGGCAGGATTTAGCTAACATCTCTTCAACTGCCCCACTTTAAAAGTCACATAATCCTTAATTCCTGAATGAGGCCTGAGTTAGCACTCAATACACAAACTCAATTAGGGCCACAAGCACTGTTTTTATTCACATATATGCTTGAGAAAACTGTTTAAGAGAGCAGTCATATGGGGCTTTTTGTGCAACAGTTGCTGCATATTCTTTATGCCTTTTTTCAAGCTCCACTTTTCCACAATCTGTTTTTGTGCATGCACAAACCTAATTAGTAACCTAAAAGTCACATTTTCCCAAGTGTCATATACCATAAGGATAAGAATTTTAGAATTCCTTTTTCAACTCTAAAGTTTTTCAGTGCTAAAACACTCAATGCTAACATGGTAGTCCCTACATCCCTATTCAAATAATTTCAGTTTTCAATGGTGATTAATAGGGAGTCCTCAGATGAATAAAAAATCCAGGATGGAGACTGGTTTCTTTGCCAAGGCTCTACAAAGGAATTTCCCCCTTAAAGCAGGCAATAATATTTATAGCTGATGGTTCAGGGGGAAAACGGAGACCTGTGCTGAGAATGTTAAAAGCAGTTTCTGCTGAACGTTGCAAAACTGATATTTGGTATCTCTTTGTTATTAACCTTGAAGAAATAAACAGAAAAAAAAAATTAATAGATTCCAAAATCATCCAGACCTTGCAGGATCTAAAGACAGCTGTATAATCATTTCAGATGGCATAACCAAATTATTTTAGAGGTTAAGTACAAATATATTCAATCATAAATGCAAAGGGCAACTTTCAGAAAAAAAGAATTCATTGAGTGTGTGAATATGTCAGTTGTTTTCTTTATATGTGTAGTGATTGTTGCTTGCTTAAGAACTGTTCAAGAAAAAAAAATCTGACAGAACAGGTGCCCAGATGAATATTTTCTAATTATAGTTCCTGGAGCACTAGAAAATACTAATCTGTTTCTGAGTACTTATTGGTAGAATTTGAGCAAGAATTATTTCATCAGTGCTTTTTTTTGTTGGGTTGTTTTCAATTGTAAAATTGATTTTCACATTTTCTTATATCATTCAGCAGCAAATATGTAATATTAGAAATTTCTTACGTGCTTCTACAGTGTTTAGAGCAGCTTGAGCTCTTGTATCACTTGAAAACTAAAGTAATACAAGTAATTCTTCTTAAGAACAACACTAATAATATTGTTATTGATGTGCTAGATTTTGTGGTCCTGTCCTGATACTGAAATACTCTCAGAGATGCTTCACTCAAGAAGAATCCTGCTGTCTTTCATTCTTGACTGCTACCAGCCAACTTTAAATACAAAATTTGAAGAGTTTTGAGGATTTTCATATGTTTCTTGGAGCTTTTCTCAGTGAAAATGTATATTTATTTGCACTGGGAAACCAATTGTAAATGCAGAATACAGAAACTCAAACCTCAGCTTGAATGCTTATTGGTCATCTCAGCTAAACCACTCTTTCATTGTGGAGGGTTCTATACAAGTCAATCAGCCTTCAGGAACTGATTCTAAAGGTAATTTTAACTTCTTAATCTGCTATGATTTCTAATGTCCCCTGCCTCTCTGTCACTACTGTCTGCCCTGCAGCAGCCAGGGAGACAGAGGAGATAGTTTTAGCTTATCAAAGAAGAACTGAAAACAAGGCTCTTTTCCCTTTGCTGAGATGGAAGTTACAGCTTTATTTCTTGGGATCCTATGGAGTGAGATAGCAGGAGGGAAAGAGGAAGAGGTATCGATAAGCACTCCTTTTTGAAGACGGGGGAAAGGGTGGGTTACATTCACACAACCAATAAGGGGAACTGGGGAGAAAAAGATAAGGGAAAGAAACTTACAATTCTACATTTTCGGGGGTACATTTTTTGGGTCATACCATTTTTCCTAACTGCATTACAACATTAATCTATCATAGAAATTAAAATTTTAGAAAGATCTAGCAGTTTCACAAAATATTTCTATAAGTATAGCCCAGAGAACAGTGGGGAATCAGGGCTAATTCTCCAATAAAATTCACCATTTTTATGAATTAATGAAAATAGTTAAATTTGCACTTTCCACAGATGGCTAACATCCTGATCTTTTGTTCTCTTCATTGGACTGAGAAATATTTAATATTTAAGCCTGATTCAAAAGTTAGTTAATGCTTGACTTCTCTGTGTTGCATTTTACATTGGCCAGACAAAATGTAAGGCCACAGTACCATGATTTAGGGTCATCTATGTTTGCTTAAGTTCCTACATCTTTCCAACTGAGCATCTCTTATCATTTGGGTGAGCTGGAATTAAATGAATACACAAGCCTTGAGTAAAAGTTAGAATTGGTATTTATAACATAAGCTGTCTCATTAATCTTGTGTCCAGCACAACTGTATTAGTATGTCAGAGAAGCAAATCAAACAAACTCATAAGAAAAGCATTGAGTGCAGCTACACTATCATTATGCAGCTGTAGAAATTGTGGTTCACCTACACACTGATTATAGAATGCAGCTCTGTTTTCTTAATTTTAAAAAAGGGTTTTTGCTTACAAATCAGTGCATTCAAAATTGTATTTTTTATGGTACATATTAGCATTTCCCTCCATCAGTTTGAAATCTTCCTTTTATTCATGCTTGTTACCTGGTTTACAGTGTTGCAAAACCATGGCATGGATTTAGAACAATCTTAAAGGCTGAAATTAGCTCACTTCTGAGTAAAATATATAATGGAATTATACTGAAATATTTCTATCTATGAGGTCCCCTACAGAATCCCAGCTTTCTTTTCACATTATGGAGTAAGCATACACAATGAACTTTTATAGGCCTTATATAGACCTATATACCTTTTTTTCAAGTGTATTCTAATTGCTCTTTGACCTGGCTGCAAGACAAGGTCAAACTGGGAGGTTTTTAAAGATATTAAAGTTCTAAAAGATAGATGGCAGACATATCAGTGTTAAGCAAATCACTCAAATATGCTACCACCTCTAAAAGGGCATCAGAATTCATCAATACTCCTCAAAGTTATCTACATTTTAAGCAGGCAACAGAGTCCCCTGAATGTCAATTCTTTGCTGGTACAAGGTGCTTCACTGAATCCCATTTTTTTCTGTTGCAGAAGTCATAGATTAATTAACATTTTAAATAACAAATAATTATTTATGTGATCATTATAAAAAGATAATGAAATCAAATCAGATAACATTAAAATAGCAGCAGCAGTATCTCACTTCATATTTTACCAAACAAAAAGGAAAGTTGAAGGTCATTTTATGCTATAAAGCAAAATTTAGATTGTGATTTTCACAGACTGACTCAAAGATTTTGGGCTGTTGTAGCAGTAATACTGCTTATTACAGTACATGCACACACAAAAAGTCATATATCACAGTTAAAAATAAATAAATGATAATCAGTAAATAATGCTATCACAGCATTAAATGGGGACTCAGAACGTATCCTTCTGATTGTCAGACATACAATTTGTGGAATACTAAGATAGAATCTAGGTGAAGGCAGTTCTCACATTTAATGGAAGAGATTTCACCCTCCTCATTCTGCTGCTGTCCTATGACAGTCTTAGCAAAGGCTTTGAACAGCCTAAAGGCTTTTAGCATGTGCTATATTGTTATCAGAAAAGTTCTAAAAGGAGAGCCAAGAAGTAGCAATATTCAGCTTTTTACCTCCATTCCTAATGTAGTGTTATGTTAATAGTTGGTGATTTGGGCAATTCACTCTAAGCTAATTTTAAACTGTGCTTTTGATATGGAACATTTGTCTAGACAGTTTCTAAAGAAGAGACTCAGAAGCTTCTTTACAAAGTAATTATTTCCAGGGGTCTTGGGTGCATTGATGGTAGGTATCAATGTGCTAGACTGAGATATCGTCTGCAAAACTTCCTCCACTCTAAATATCGAGGTATTTACCTGGGGTACAGTAGTTGCTATTCTAGACAAAACTCTGCTGACCTCTGACACCTCTCATATAGGTGAGTCAGCAAGCATACATTATTGCAGGAGAAAAAATTCAGTGTCAGCCAATTAGTAACCAACAGTTATTGAGGTGGTACTGGAGGAGGAACAAAGGGCAGGAGCAGAAATAAAAAATAATTCAGCTAAAGTAGAAATCTGTGTCCTTCACACTGTCAGTGTCATCTGGACATTGTTTTTCTGGCACGTCATGGAAAGAAAGGAAAGGGATCTCCATCAGCTGCCAAAGGTCAGTGGGTCCTGTCCAAGTGCTTAAGGCAAATATTGTTGGAACCTATTTATTGGGGAAGCATCCACCAATTGCTTGACTACTCCATTAGCACGATTTTCAGGGAAAAAATCAAGTCAGATCCCGACCTCATCAAGAAAACTTTGACCATCATGCTCCTGTGGGGCAACACCACTTCCCCAGAAACACTACTGGGACAAAGACCCTGATGGGGTTTTAATATAGACATGAATTAGGATGATATTTTGCTTCTTGATATAGATTTGATTCTTGGTTTTCTTTACCCTTAGGAACTGAAATCATTAATTTAGTATTAATTCAGGTTTTGAGGTACTACATTGTGATGGAAACTATCAGACCCAAGATCTGGTAAAAGAGCATATATATTGCTTCATTTTACCACAGAGGTTTAGTTCTATACTGGTCTGAAAAAAGCAACTTTCTAATCAGATTGTTTTGACAGCCATTCTATGACAGACCTGTTACATTTAATTCATGTTTCTTTCCCTTACATACTGGAAAACATACTCAAATATGTTCTTTAGAATAAACTTCAGTTTCTGGTGCCAGAAGCCTCTCTTACTAAACAGAAAAATTTTTATCAGCCTTCTTAAAGTCAAAGTGCTGCTTTAAGTCTCAAGCAGTAGATTTATTGAAAGTGATTTGCAGTCAATATGTGAAATGAAAAAGCTCATTTCATCTTGTTCAATTTTTACATTACTTTTCATTTTCCCAGGGAACTAACTACAAAGCTGAAACACTTCAGTAAAATGTTTCCATATTAAATGATCTGCTTTGTCTGTCTGTCATTGAGAAGGAATACATTTTCACTGCTTTAGTATCAGAATACGCATCCTTCCTTTTCTCTTAACTCAGCCACTGAAACCCTAATGATCAAAGTAATTTCAGAAGGTACTATTATGAGAGCCATCTCATTCACATGAGAGGGATGAGTTCTTTTTCTCCACTAAGAGCAGCAATAATTTCTATACCTGTTTTCTCCACTCAAATAATGTTCTGCCTTTCATGTCCCCCTTCAATTTTTGTACCTGTTATAGTTTAATGACTTTTGAAGACCTTTATTATAATAATTTCATATTTTGATGCCAGGAGCTGCAGGACAAGCACAATCCACTTCTGCTTTCATCTACTTTGATTAATTTGATTGTACACAATCCTGACTTCTAGAAGGAAAGTACAAAATACATATTCCCCTCTGTGAAGTGGGTGCAGCACATTAGAAATAACAATAAACTATGCTGGAAACAATATTTATTTAACACCTTAACAGCTGCTTTGATACTATTCATTAAAAAACTACCTTGGATATTCTTCCATTTGTCTTCTGTATACAGCATTCAGTCATTTGTAGTTAGATGTGTTAAAGAAAAGTAAGTCATTAGTAAATTTAGTTGCAGATATCTGCTGCCATACATAAGGCAGGCATACCCATGGATAACTTTAGAAACCTGGGCAACTTTATTAAGTCTTGAGCATCCTTATTCTAATGAAACTTACCTTCCTCAAGATGGCAGCTGAAGCAGGCAGGACGCTGAGCAAATGCTGTGTAAAACAACAGAGAGAAGAGGAAACACTGGAGACAGGATATCTGAATTACTGTTCTTTGGGTTGGAGTGGGAAAGGGAACAGATGATGTCCCTTGGGCTCTACATAATTTTTTCCCCCAGGCAAAAATTGCTATCCATCCTTGAAAATTTTTTTGTGTAGCCAGTAGAGAGGAAGTGTCTGCTACTCCTCCCCACTAGTGGCAATCTGAGTAGTTAAATCCTTCTTACCTTGCTGGGAACACGGTGAAGCATACGTCAAGTTTTCTTCAACCCCTCTTGAAAAGGCTCTGCCATATTCAAAATATTTTCAAGATTCATAAAGCTTCTGGTTAAATCCACCAGAATATTTTTCTCCTTTAATGCTAAGGGTCTCTAAGATCTCTATGAATAAATTTTTACATGCTTTAGAAGGCCATGTAGAGAAGACAATCTATTTTTCCTCAGCAAAGTCATGGCTACACAGTTTTGCAACCCTTGTAGTGCATCTTACTTGTTGTCTACAAAATATTTTGTTTTTCAAATTCCTTTTTGCATCTTGTGTTCTATGGCATCTCAAGAGACCTAAAGTGCTACCCTGTGAAGTTCAACAAATAAAATATTTTCATAGTAAGGAGCATGTGGTTGTAATCTCAAAGGATGTGCAATGGTAATACTAATCGATAGAATGTATTTAAAGTAATTAATCACTAAAAATGTGAAAGAACAGAATTGGCTGTGCAAATTTGTTGGTGGACAAAGTGTTTCTAAACGTTTTTAAAATAAAGCCATTATTTGCTTACCCTCTAGAGTTGTACATTCAAAAGACATACTAAACACTCTAGGTCATTTACCAGACACCTCCACAGCCTGTTTCGTTTTTCTTTCCTATAATGAATTTACCTCTCTGCAAAGTTAAGAACTGAAGGTGACAGAACCAAAAATAAGGCAATTCAGAAATTGTCTGTCATTGTTCTTTACATTCATATCTAGATTATTCTTACGATAATGACAAGATGTCTACCTTTTCACCATGTTTGCTTAAGAGTAGGTGCATCCAAACACCAGAGTCAGGAGTCCTTGTGTGATCATTCCTCCAGTACTAGTTTTGAATCTACTTTTTTCCACTATTTCCTTATCTGCTCTTTTTGGTAGAGCACTCCACCACATGGTATTTTATGTGAAGAAGAAAAAAAACAGTAAAAGAGTACAATTACCTGTACTTGCTTAACTTTAGTGAGAACGATTTTTTTTTCTCTTTGACAGTTTTAATGAGGCTCTATTTTGTAAGACATGATTCTGCAACTGCTGCTGTCTAAGCTACAATCATCCATTATCTTTATTATCTTTAAAATGTTTCACTGAAAAGGAAAATAACAAATCAGAATATACATAATGATAAGATCTAGTAGCCTTGAATTGCCTTTTTGGTATTTTTAAGGTAAATTTCTAGTAGCACATTTTGTGGTATTGTGGGATCTAAAACCCCATGTGCTGTATTTCACCTCTCTTCATATTCTTTCCTGAATAGATTACATGAAGATGATTCAAGGATTATTTTTTCTGCCCTTGACTAAGTAGCAGTGTTACAGCTAATTTTTTTAAAATCCCGTAAGACGCCATAATCTAGTAGATACTTTCTACAATATTGAAAACATCAGTCCTTGGGTCAGTTCAGGTACAACGTGCATGCAGTGTATTTAAATAGAATGACATGATCTGTTTTGTTACTATTTTTCAACTGAGACATTGTTGGATTAAAAAAAAAAATATTTTTATTCAAGATAAGAGTCTATTACTTTATATTCTTGGTAAAGTTTTAAAAGAGTAAATCATCAATGTAGACCATGGCACAGGACAAAGGGGAAAAAAACAAACCTCAAACAAACCTAGTTACAATAGTTTCTGTGTACTAAGGGAAAACATACCTGCAGCATGAATATCATGCTGCTTAAAAGGCTCTGCCCTCTAAAAAAGATGTGGCACTGAAAACAACCCAGTGAAGAGAAATGAGAATGATCATAGGATCACAAAAAAATGTATGAGATTAAAAAAAATAAGATTTGCTGTTTAAAACTAAAGTGAAGATCAACTTTCAACTAAATAACTTCAGATTTCCTTAGCTAGATACTAACAAAAAATGATCTTTTAAGAACTTCTGCAATGCAAATTATGCTAAAATAAGCCTAATTTCCATCTGCTGATACTGACAAAGTGTCAAGACTTTTAATAGAATGCAGTTATGAATAAAAAACATCTGTTTGAATAAAGAAATAATTTTAATTGAAAAGGAAATTGCTTTGAGGTACTGTGATATTTCCTTCACTTTTTAGGGTAAGCAAATACTCCTTACGAGTACCAAGTGGCCCAAAGTATTGGACTATTATTTGAGTCCTCTTTAAGCACAGTTAAATGAAGAGCCTCCTTCTCTTTTAATTTCCAGTATATTTTTCTGTTTCCAGTTTGCTGGCAAGCTTTAATCTTTCTCCTGTGCAGAGACCCCTGCCATGCCTAGGTTAGGCTGTAGGTCAGTGCCTCTGTGTCTCTGTGCCAAGCTCAAGCTAAGTTCCAGCTGGTACAGGTGGTATCTATGACCTTCTCCATTTCCGGCAATCATAAATGTATCAGGCTCTATTCTCTTCAATTAAAATCAGCTTTTTTCACCAACACAAGCCCTAATTTTGAAATTAATTAATCAACAATTCTGGCTGCTTTAGGATGAACTTCTGACTTCTAAACTACTTCTACTGGTGCATATTGTTTTTGCTTCTGAGACAGTACAGATCACTGATCCAGAATGATTCATGTAACAGACACATGTGGAAGATTTTTCAAGAAGTTTACACATAGGAGGGGGAAAGAGACTCTAAGAGATAGTCAGGAAAGATCTTCTAAGTAATTTATAGGTAACTATGTGCATGTCTTATCTTCTGTTTCCTCCCTAAATTCCCTGCCATAAATAAGGATATTTAGTAACAGAGAAAAATAAGGGTCAGGTGTGACTATGGAGAGACTTTATTTCTTGTATGAAATTCTTGTGTAAAGGACAATCTGCAGGGCAGTAGACACATCACTAGATGGAGTTCCTTTTATTTCTTGAGCATTGCAGCAAATACTAGGCACAGGAACTCTGATGAGCTGGATTAGAACCTTCACACATTTACTGTATTTATTAATCCTCCATTTAGTAGTACGATCCACTGTGCAAACAACATGTGAAACAGGGATTAAGGACAGGCACTTTGGTAAATTGAATCCGTAGCCAGTAAAAAAGAAAGGAAAGGAGCAGTAAATTGTGCGTTCCATTCATATTTGTTGTATGTCACATCAAAAGTTAAGGAAAAAATTTAATTAAATCTCATAATTTCCTTTTGCTGATAACATGCAATGTTCAGAAACTAATATTGTGTGGCTACAGCCATTCACCTTACTTCTTGCACCTACTACTGCAAAACAGGAACAACAAACTAAACCTGCTGTGTGTATTTTATTTTTTCTGTAGTATTGACTATAAACTAAGTAAACAAGGTTTTTCTCAGGCATAAAATATGTCCTCATTATTGTGAAGAAACTGAGTAAAGTTGGGGTTGTTCCATGGTAACTAAGAGCAGACTTTAGTTGTCTGTCTTTCCAGTCCTTAAAAATAATATTCCAAGGGGGATCAAATTTATGGCAATAGAATGGCAGTCCTGACAGTGTGGCTGCTTTTCCTTTTGTTTGTTGTTCTGAGTCATTGCTCTGTAGACTCCTCAACTCCAGAGGGAAAAATAGAATATGCTTTAATGGTTTCTTTCTCTCTGCACCCCAGAATTTTAAGAGAAAATGAACTGGAAAAAAATTCAAGCTAGCTGAAACAACTAATCTTCACTTTTAAACATGGCATGTGTAAGCATCATGTTTGGTGAAATGAACAAGTAAAAACATTGCTATTTATCTTTAAAAATATTTATTGGAAAACATGAATATACCAAATTGTGTATTGAGAAAAATTTTAAAAATTGGAGGTTGATACAATGTACAGGGAGAGTATCTGAGGCTAAATTAATATTCTGCTTCAATAGTTCATTCAGCATATACAGGTTATTTTCAACAGGAAATGGTTCATAGTTAATGCTTAACAGTGCAAGCATTTGTCTCACTGGGGCAATATCCCATTTCTGGAAACAGGTTAAGGTGATTGCCCTACCTTTCTTAGGTCCTTTTGCGACATTTCAGGATATGTTTGATAAGGGAGTTAATACACTGCTGACTGAGATTAGACTAGTGGTCTGCAGGAGAAGAGGTTTGGATAGAAGCTTCATCAGAGGAGAACTGAAAATGACCACCTTTTGTAGGAAATGCCTACATTGTCCATTCCTAATATTGTTACATGAAAGCATATAACTTCTTTCTGATTTATGATTTCTGTAGTCAACCCACTGGGAGGTAACACGTTACAGTGCTAAAGAGGTCCATTTTGGGATATAACATATGGGTCACTAGCTTCATGATGGAAACTCATAAATTTTGCCCATAAAGGCTAAACACCTCCAGTGTGTCTACATCTCTATCACGTTCTGTTTGCTTCAAATTTCGCACTGTATTCATATGTTGTAACCCAGCTGTCCCATATAAGAAACCATGGGTGACCAGCACACCTATTTGAGATTTGTAACAATACTCCTTTGCTATGGTTTTGGTCCATGCTAGGCAATGCTGTAGACTGTTTTTGAGAACCACACAGGTCAGATGCCATTCCCATGATAATGTCTAAATGACACACTGGTGTGGGCGGAGGAAGGATTTTAATGACATTGCAGCTTTAATAGATAACGCTGTTGTTGTGTATAGGGTGCAGATCAAATTATCCCCATAACCCTTCCTTGGTTTAGTCTGAGAGATAACAACTTAGTTCCATCCAGATACAGCTCTGGGCAAACTAACATACAGATCACATGACTGAACAGGAGATTTGAAAACAAAATAAGAATATGTTTGGCAGTGTAAATGCATCCCAGAAGGATATTTGCGTTTAGAATGATGTTCACTGCCCTCACTGGGCCTACTCAGACACGTCAAAAAGAGAGTATTGGAAGAATGATCAAATGATTCTGTAAAAGACAAGACTGACATGCCAACAGCATTTTTTAGGGACTCTAGCATGAAAGTTTTTGTTAAAGGTGCATACTTGGCATACACTTCTCTAGAACAATTTGGAAATGTGAGTTAGGCCAGAACAAAAATCTACCTGTGATTCAAGAAGGAGTTTCTGTTCATATTAAAAAATACTGTAAGCACTTAAGATGACAGCTATATCAATTATTTATCTCCAGAAATTAAGTTTTCAATCTTTTCAATCATTTTGATTGCTAAATTAAAATCTGCTTCCTGACACACTTCTTCCTTCATTTTAAGTGTAATTACCTGAGAACCCTAAGTAATCCAAAAGAATTTCAGCAATTTTTTTCCATTATTTAAGGGAGTTAAAATCCCCCCTTTAAGACAAAACTCTCTAACTACACTAGGCTATAAAGAGGGTCCATATTTTAGCCTTTTCTGTTATGTACATGTCTCCATAAAGAAAATTAAGAGTCACTAGGACAAGAGAAGACCTCCCTCTAACCAAGTAATAAACCACTTATTAAAAAAAAAAAGAGCACCGACTCATCTCTGTACTTTCAGACATCATTTTTATTTTACTCAATGGCAATTCATCTTAAAATATGCTGTGATGAATATGTGTGAACCTGCATGAAGACTGCTCAGGTAATTTTGATAGGTTTATTTCTAGATTTAGGCATAGTTTATGTAGGAGTGCAAGACTGATGTTTACTTTAGCCAGGAGAGTAGCAGATCTAGACATGAATGGAAATGCAGATCTAGGCCCACAGCCAAAGTACAGCACCTTAGGTTCATGTGTCTCTTTATGAACTAGAGTTCATTTATGGATAAATCTCTGTTAATGTGATAATCCTAACACTTCCTCCAGATGTGTTTCTGTGACAAGAAGAAACTTCCTACACAAGGAAGTCCTAGCATGATACTTATCTTTACTTATAGATACTCTTATTTTAAAAGTAATGCACATTTGCTTATCTGTCACAACACTAAACAGTACCACTCTGTTATAGAATTCTTCCTGTTTATATATTTCACAGCTGGAAAAACATTAATTAGGAACACATATAAATTATTGAAAAGAAAATAAACCTGTGTAGTATACATATATTTGAATTCTGTATTGAATTTTCTCAATACATAAAATATTTAACATATAGAAAAACACTTAAAGAAGGTGAACTAAGTGAATGGACATGAGACATTTTTCTTAGAAAATTGGAATTCAAGTCTGCTTTCTCCAAATTCATAAGAAACAGTTAAACCAAGTACTTTTTTCTTTTTCCTATTCAGGACAATGACATGGCTGTATATATGATCAAAAGCAGAAAAGAATGATGTTTTCTGATACCTCTTCATCTGACAGCACAGCACCTTCTTTCTATTTTGTTACTGAGCATGGCTGTGTTCCAAGTAGGTTTTGCACACATATTATTTCAGTCCAAAAGTACATGAAGCTCAGTTATGATTTATTACTGAAAACTAGCTAAGAAATGCTTAATGCACACAAATGTGGACTATAATGGATATTCCAATAGGCACATAATATAAATCATGTTTTGGAAATAAAACCTGATTGGCTGATACTGACATAATAATCAGGGGCAATGTTTGTTAGGATAAAAAATAAGCAGACTTATATTGTCCCTTTATAATTACATTGTTAGCACAACGGGTTGCATTTTGTAGCAGTCAACTACAGTCTACTGGATAAAGTACTGGAAAGTTTCATAATACAGATTTCCAGTTGAATGATCTCTTTCTAATTAACTATTTCCATTCAGAGGGCCATACTGAAATCCTATGTTTTCTATAACTTACTTTATAGAGACTTCCAATATATTTATATTTTTTTTTAATTTTTCTTTTATTTTTACTTACTCTTTTTTATTTATTTTCTCTTTCTTCAAGAATTGAAGTATTATGTAATAGCAAGACCTGTCAGTAAAATTTGACCACTATCCCCTAATTTTGTCAGTTTGTGCTGCAACAGAATGACTGACTTTCCTTTAAAAAATATGGTAATTGTTTCAAGCAAACCATCATGCCAGCAATAAATACACCAATTATTTAACTGCTCTTACTCTTATGCTGACAAGATTAAATCCACGTCTACTCTGTGAAGTTTAGTTTTCTAATTATGCATGGTTGCTTTATACAGTAGAGTGGCAAGATTAAAGCTCCAGTGATGACAAAATCTTAGAAGCTGCATTTACACCCCAAACCACAGCTAAGAGAGCTCAACCATTAAGCATCTGGCTGTGAAAAAAAAAGGGAGTGATTTATTCTTTTATACTAGAAATATATAGGTCGTGAAGAATTATTTTAGCTGGTAAAAAGGTTGTTCAGGGCGACAATGCACTTCCAGGGTCACTAGGCTTCCATATGACTCAGTAAACAAAAAAAGAACCATTCAAAACAGACATACAGACATGCAAAGTTGAAGGATGAAATAACAATTTGTTACTTTCTGGAAGAGGTTTTAATCTGCAATCAAAAATGTATACTATTCTCTAACAGACTATATTTTTAAATCAAGCTACTAGGTATTGATGAAGAAGTGCTTTATTAGTTGTCCCCATTATGATCTTTTCAGGAAAAACATTTTAATTTCACCTACCTTCTAGCTGAACTTTGCATAAATTGCTGAAAATTAATCAGAGATTTCTTTGTCCCTCTTATAAATGGTATAATAGGAGTTTAAGATATGTCAATGAGAAGGAAAACAGTTGGCATTTTTCTATGCTTTACAGCTGTGCTTCACAGTTGTGATTACTCTTATGCTTCTCTGCTTACTGTCCTTGTTCAGTTGCTGCACATTTCACCTCTGTACTAGCTTCAATCTGAGCAGTGACTGCTACATCATTTCTTCTATGCCAGAAATGTCATATGAGGACTCTTACGAATGCAAAAATGTTTGCAGAAAATCTAAAAACTACATAGTGGAAAATGTTTTGCAAGATTTTTTTTTCACTCTTAGTTTTTTATAAATACAGCATTTACAGGTATGCCAATGATTTTATGCTGTCAGGGGAAGGTGCACCATGTGATTTACTTACTCACACTAAAAATCAAATCAGGCATATATAAAAAAATGGGACTCTAGAGGTCGAATTTCAATCTGATGAGCTAAGAATAGATTATCAATTGTATCTGTAGAGGAGTTTAGGCTAGACTCTCTATTTTGATTTATCCAAAGGATTTTGTTCACATATTTGAAGTGCTGTGTAATATTTGGGGCTTTTCATTCCAGAAATATAACAAAAGGCTGAGATATGTTGCCATAAATCACAGTCAGCATGATAGTTTTTTTCCTCCTTTTAATGGCTTCACAAATCCAGGCTACCTTACACTAACTTTAGACACCTCCATTAGAAAAGCTCCATTTAGTGAAGCTGAATGCTAAACATTTAGAAAACGAATTTTGTTTTAGTCAAGTCATCCAAAACTCAGATTCCCCAGGCATTTTTGAAAATGTAAGTGGGCTTTGTTTCTGTCAGCCTTTCCTCAGTGTTCCTCTTCTGTCTGTATTATTGTTGCCATAGGGACTGAAGGAACATCAGCACACAGCATTTGAATATACAGGAATCACTGTTTTCTTGCCAAGTAAAGTTCTTTAATTTGCTAATCCCCTTTTTACCTCAAAAGTTGCAGTCTGTCATGCTCCTGTTTCATTCTTCCATCTTCTTTCCCCATGTTTTTAAAAGGAGAAATACAAATATTCTTACTGCATTCTCGTCCTGTTTGTGCAACATTCATCCTCAGCTCTTTAAGCTCTAACCACAATTTTCAATCAGAACATCCTGAGCCACTTGACTAAACAATGACAAGAAGAAAGATGAAAGGGAAAAGGTGGGAAGTGGAGAAGTAAGTGTGGAAGGAAGTGTGGAACTGCCGAAGGAAGGAAGTGTGGAAGGAAGTGCAGGAGGGAGGGCAGGCAGGCAGGCAGGCAGGAAGGCAGGCAGGGAGGGAGGGAGGGTAAATCATTCAACTGTGGGGAATGGTGAGAAATTCTTTTAAAAATAGATATTCTATGATGAAATGCAGTCAAAGGATACAACATTGTATCTATGAACCATTTATTTGTCATAGAAAATGAAAGCAAGAAAGCAAGCAAGAAATAAATGAGAGAAAACAACAAAAGAATGAGGTATCAGGTGGGAGGCGGGGGTGAGAAAGACAGAGGCAGATTAGTACAAAAACTTCACCCCTCCATGCATCCCAACTGTGTCCCATTGGTGCTCTCCGTCAGGTCACTTGGGGCTGAGGGTCCCCTCATAACATCGATTTCAGCCTGTTGACGGACACTTGGGCCAGGGGGAACACCCAGGTATCTGCCCTGCCTGGTCGAAGTTTGACTCATTCTCAGCAGTGAGCCCGCAGAAAGCTTTGGGGCTCTTGGAGGGACTGTGACTCCTCCTCACTGCCTCTGCTTGTTGTTACTGTTTGTTGTTGTTGTTGCTATTCTTCTTCTTGTTCTTTGTGCACTTGTTCTACTTCTTGTTCTTACTATCCTTGTTCTTGCTCTTATTCTACTCCTTCTTTTTCATTCTCCTACTTTTGTTACTCTTATTCCTATTCTTATTATTTTACTTCTGCTTTTCTTTTTCTTATGCTTTATCTTACGCCTTTTCTTATTCTTTTCCTTAATTCTACTATTTGTTAATTTTTTAATATTCTTACTCTTACTATTCTTATTCTCAATCCTTATTCTCATTCCTCCTTCTACTTCTTAGTCCTTTTTCTTCTTTTATTTATTCTTAAGCTTTTCTTATGATTTTTCTTATTTCTTTCCTTATTTCTACTCTTATTCTGATTATTTTCCTATTCTTATTCTCATTCTCATTCTTATTTTTTTCAATTTTTTTTTTTTTATTTTTGTAGTTTTGGCAGGGTTTTGAGCTGGGTTTGGTGTGGGTCTTACAGGTTTTTTTTCTTTCCTACTACTAATTCTTAAACCAAACTTTCTTTTCTTTTTTAGAATTGTGTGTGTTGCAGTCTGGCAGGGTGCGGTCATGTCGTGGGAGTGACAACTCCTGTCTCTGCCCATTCCTTAAGGACAAAATGCCAAATGATCAGCATGGAATCCTTTCCAGAGGAGAGGAAATGGCCTTAGATTCCTGCAGGGGGGTGCTGGAGTGAGTGTCCCTGCAAAAGGGTGACAGCCATATGGCTGTGGCCCTTGGGGACACAGAGCAGAGGTGCCACTGGCAGTGCCAGGCTGCCAGTGGGACTGGATGACTTTCCAGGTCCCTTTCTGGCTGGACAATTGGGTGGGATGCAGCATTGAGCATCCGGTGAGCAGCGAGCGTCCCCCACGGCTGCTGCTTTGTGACTGGCCACAGGGCTACCATCTGCCCAAAGATGGTGCTCCAAAGCAGCCGGGGCTGGCTCAGCCTGCAGGAACAGCACAGGCCGAGGCAGCCCATGTGGATCCCTTGGGGCACTGGGCAGGCTCTGGGCCAGCTGCCATCTGCGGCTCTGCTGCCAGGCAGGGGCAGTGGAACAGCCCCCGCAGCGCCTGCCTGAAGAGTGAGCGGCTTTTCTTGTGGGGAAGCAGCTGCACAGGAGAAGAGCAGTGTCCCACGGCAGCTCGGGTTGCCAGAGGGCTAGGCCCAGCACAGAGCCACTCTTGGGGGCACGGCTTGGTCGCCTGGTGCTCCACCCAAACCTCCCAAGGGACAGGCACAGCGAGTCTCTCTCAAGCTAAATCTACTGTCTTTTCTGCCTGACCTCTTCTCCTTCTTCATGCAGGCCCAGGACACTCACTTCATCCCAGTCATTGTCCTTCCACTGCCAGGCCTTGAGCCGGCTGCTCAGGTTGCTGCTGTGAAACAGAGAAATTAAGAATTAGAAAGAAATGCTTGACTAAAAGGGGTGTCTGACAAAAACCACACCCTGACACCATAATCCACAAGAGCAGGAAAAAGAGTCAGACTGCAAGATGAGATAAGGAGCTGGAATACACAAACAAGATGCAAAGACAAAGGCACCACAAGATAAAGGAGATTCCTCGGACCCTAAGCCGGAAAAAACGGATTTGAAGTCCCAAAAGGCAGCCAAAATACTGAAGAGGGCATGGAGCTAATTGTAATATGAAGTGAAGACAGGCGGGGTTAGGAAATTAATATGTATTTGGCGTATCATGTAAACCTAGTCTGTAAAGGATAAAAAGGGAAAACCCAATCAAAAAGGTGTGCATACTTTTGGAGGAGATATCCCCATGCACCTCAGCGCTGAATAAATTCATACCTACTCTTATAACTACTCTGCGAGTTATAGAGTTCCTTTATTCCACACATCAGCTGTGTTCCCAGCTGTCCTGCCCCGGCTCTCGGTCGCTGTCATCATCCCAGCTGGACTTTGAGGATTTTCTCTTTGCTTTGCCTCTGGTCACCTCCAGTGCCAATGCACTCTTCCCAGTCCAAGAGTTCTTTATAACTCCTGACCGCTTCCTGGGACCACTCTTCCTTGCTGAAAGCATCCCAGCCAGAGAGTCCCGGGTGGCTAGTGCCTTCTCCTGGGGACAGCCACTGCTCAGGAGATTCTTCCCAGTCTGAGAATTCCTGACAGTCATCATTGTGTCCCTGGCACAGCTCTTGGTCCCTGCATTCGTCCCAGTCAGCGACTTCTGGGGAGGGCTCTTGTTTGCTCTGTTCTTCGCAGTCAGAAAAATTCCACTAGCTCCCACACTTTTCTTGGTCCAGTTCTTGCTCAAGGCCTTCATCCTAGTCAGAGAGCTCCTGGGGGCTAGGGGCATCTCCTGGGGACAGCTGTGGCTCAGCACAGGCTTTGCCTGGAGTCTTTTGCTGGATTTGTTTTCTTCTCAGGAGAGCTCTGGCGCTTCCTCAGTGTCAAACTGGATAAACAGAAACTCCCCATCCAATGCCCCTCTCCTTCCTCTCCTTGCCATCATGGCCTCCTCCTGCTGCTCCCTCAAGGCCTGGGCTCTCTCTGGGCTGGGTGAGGGCCTGAGAGGCTGGGAGTTGTGGTTTGCCTTGTCCTCCTCCATGTCTGACATCCTCTGGTACACACACAGGTCCCTGAACACGGCCACTCTCCTTGGACTGGCCAGCCCAGGGCCCTGCAAACCCTTTGGATACCCGCAGCTGGGGCGGGCCTCTGCCATGTCACAATGGACTTCGGGCACCACAAGGTCCTGCTTCACTGAGGGCCACAACATATAGATGTACAAAGCATGCACTCACGGTGAGAGACTTCTCCAGGGTCAATCTGTTCAGGTATAAGCAATATATTATTTGAGTAGAGGGAAGAAGAGACCTGTTTCTGCCACCAGCCACAGCATCCATGTGGTCAGGGAGGGAGAGGAAGAATGGAGTTGGAAGAGAGAAAGTAGGAGAAGGGAGTAAGAGTTAAGAAAGGTGCAGGTAAGAGAGGGTAAGAGAGTTTAACAGCTAGGGGAGAGAAGCTAAGAGCAAGGGGAGAGAGCTTGAGAGAGAGAGAGGGGAGAGGGAATGAGAGTTAAGAGAGATGCAGAAGTTAAGAGAGTGAAGTTCTTGTTACAATACATTATATCCTTTTCTATAGTGAATATTCTAATTCCCAGTAACCAACCACTATGAAACACACATACTAGAGATTTTACATATAGCCAATAAGAATTACTTCATTACCATACAGTGTTACATTTTAAACTGTAAAAGCTACCTTTTAAATTCTTCTCTTGATGCTTGGCCTTTGGATTCTCTAGCAGCAGAAGGGTATTGTTATAAATTGGCTTGACAAAATAGAAGGGACAATTTAAAGAATCATTCATGGCAGCCAATTTTATTAATTCAGCAAGCAGTAAAGCAAGCAAAAGCCAGCTAGCCGGGATGGCTGGGAGGGACGCTGCTCTGCTTAGCAGTGCCCCCACTCACAGTGTGTGCCTTGGCTGAGGAGGTTCCTCACTTTATGTAGTCCCTGCATCTGTGTCTTCCTGGATCACGTCAGCACCTGCACCACCTGTTGCTAGGGGGTCTTCTGCTTCTTGGTGGTCGTGGGTAGTCTTCCTCAGTCTCGTGATCAGGCATTGGTTTTAAAATGATTAAACAACTCCCTCCTTCTTAAGCAACCCCCGTTTCTTGCTTGCGCAGCCAGATACTGTGGGTTTTACCTTTTCTGTAGCTACAGTAGTTTCTTGTTTTTGCAACTGAATGTTTGTGGTTAGGCATTTTTACAGTGTTAACTCTTAAAACAGCTTTAACAATCATATTGTATTTAACAATTATATTAAATTTGATTAACAAACAATAATCATTTATTACAGTATTGTTTCATCAACAAGAATTCTCCTTCAGCTGGCTAGGCTATTGTTCTTTGGTTATTATAGTAACTAGTGCTTAGTATCCTATGACTCAAAGCTAGCTTTCATTTCTATTTTAATTCTAGGCTTCATGTTTTCAGAAACTTTTGCTAAACAATCATAAAGTTTCCCTGTTTCATCCTCCCCAACAACGACACACCGTACTTGTGTCACAAAGGCCACCCTGGCACCCCTTCAACAGCCGAAGGCAATGGGAGTGGCCTGAAGCAGCCCCAACCTTGGGGCTTGCAGCCTCTTCTGAGCCGCTCCTTCAAATGACCAGGAACAGCTGTGGCCAAGTGAAGGTGCAGAGACTGGGTGTTTTCATTTGAAAGACATGTGTCTGCTAAGGAAGGCAGGAGCCTCCTTTGTGAAATAAATTGGTGAGGAGATGGACTCCCATTTTGTTCCTTTATTAGGACTCAGCCTTGGGGTGGGGGTCCAAGGGGTGACTTGCATTGCCCCTGCTCCCACTCTGGCAGCTTCAAAGAGGAGGCACAATGCAGCTTTGCAGCACACACTGCAGAGCTAGGGCTTCTGTCCTCACGGAAGTCGCCAGATGGCGTGTTGTTCTGGCACATTGTCCGGCGGGGAGGGGTCACTCCTTTCCAGCCCTCTTAGGCCATGGCGACCACTTTTAAGCAGGCTCAGGTGATGCAGGAGGGCGGTTTTCCATCATAGCTTGCTAGGATATGTCTCTTTGACCTTTTATTCCTTTGCTAGCTCATTGTTTTTTGAGAACTCTTAAAACACTTCAACAACCGGTTAGTAATTAACATTACTAACAACTATCAGGGTAAACAAGGGGTACAACAAACAAAGTTTACAAATGGGACAAGAACATTAACTGGACACAACCAAACACTTACAATATTTTAACCGGGGTGGATTTCTTGAGAGATTTTATTCATGACACTTTGCATTGGAAAATGTAAACCCCCTCCCTCTGAATTATTATCATTTTGAAATTAAGGCACTCTGGCAAAGATACGAGGATAGAAAGAAGAGATTATGCTGGTTTTGCATTAATAGATATTTGGTGAGGCAGGAAGAAGCCACCCATGGAAATGATTTTTCTGAGAGAAGCTGCTAAGAGTTGCCTTTATGCCTAGCAAAAACCAGGACCTGGCTAGCTCTGAGAATTGGCAACCTATTAAACCATTTTAAAAGCTAGATCCACTTTTGTGAGATTGACATTTTGAGGACGAGCAAGCCTGGGAAATCTCTCTATTGCTTCTGGCTTTGAGGAGGTACCCGAGTGCCGGTGGGCCGGCCCCGCTTCGCTGCTGCTGGCGTGGCTTGGTGGGGTTGGGCTGGCCCCAGCGGTGGCCGGGCAGGGGACAGGAGGCTGTGGGACCCCGTCCGAGGCTGAGCTGGGCTGCGGCAGCTCACACACTGCCAACCTTAAGCCCTGGCCCACTGCTGGCCCGCGCCAAGCTCCGGGAGTGGCAATAGGCCGGGCCAGGTCTCCTCACCCACAGCCCCTGCGCGGCCCCAGAGGGAGGGGAAGCCACCGGCCCACAGCTGAAATTGAAGGAAGCCGGGGCCAGACATCAGCCAAGCAGCCAGAGCGGCCAGCACCGTTCTGGACGGGCCCCCTGAGATCTCGGCACAGCTTCACCGTGGCCCTGAAGAACTTCCATCCTAAGCAGCTTCGGCTGCAGCCCAGCAGAGATCATAAGACTACCCGCAGGCCTGGGCGAGATACTAACTCTTTTGCTGCAGTGCAGCTGAAGCTCGGAGCCGCGCCGAAGAAGCGGCGGAGACGGAGCAGCAGCCACGCTGCAGGGCAGGGAGAGCCAAGCTCGGGACCCAAGCACTAAGCGGATGGGGATAGCTCCCTGTTTTGGGGAGGTAGCTGATCATAAGGTCCCAGTGCAGTGGCTGCTCTCACCAGCACAAGTTCATGCCACAGTAGAAGAAGCAGGAGCCAGCTGGGCTCCAGCGGCAGCAGCCAATCCCTTTCCCCAAGTAGCAGCTCCGACTGACCTCCTCCGAAGGCGCAAGAGAGAGGCAGCAGCTACCCCAGCCCCGTCCTTTACCTGCCCAATTCTCCGTATCACTCCCCTCATGCAGAAACCCCCAGATAAGAGAAGTGCAACCAAATACCCTCTGCCCCTGAGGCTTGGCCATTCTATTTTCTTAAGTACCCAGTTGTTCATGCACCCTAGTAACTTCTGGGGAAAAAATTCTATTAGCAAAAAGAAACAAAAGGAGGGAAACCTAACACCCAAAAATGTGGCAAAGTCTATTGTGTGAGTTTTATTGAACTGTTAAAGTCTGAGACAAAGTAGGGAGAAAAGAGAAGAGAAGAGAAGAGAAGAGAAGAGAAGAGAAGAGAAGAGAAGAGAAGAGAAGAGAAGAGAAGAGAAGAGAAGAGAAGAGAAGAGAAGAGAAGAGAAGAGAAGAGAAGAGAAGAGAAGAGAAGAGAAGAGAAGAGAAGAGAAGAGAAGAGAAGAGAAGAGAAGAGAAGAGAAGAGAGGAGAGAAGGAGCAAGAAAACAGGCAAGGAATGAATCAAGAAGGAAGGAAGGAATAGGAAAAAGAGAAAAAAAAATTGAAGGAGAGAAAGAAGGAGAAAATGTGATAAATGCCTTATAATTTTAAGGTCTTCTTCACAGTATAAAAATCTCCAATTCAGACAAACATAATCTTCTGACATACTAGTTAAATTGTTTACTTATGGGAAAATACATGGAGAAAGATTTTAGTTGCAATGCAAATATTCAGATTCAGATGTTGGCTTGGCTTCCAAGAACAATGGTTGCTGGCTACCATTGCTAGCTACTGGTTTTTAAGTGGAGAACTTGGCTTTCTGTAGCTGATTTTTCTTGCAGGGAAAAAAAAAAAGTAAATTAAACTATAATATTGTTTTTATCCTAGAATCTATGTTGCAAATTCAAACCTACAGAAAAATGACTTTGCAGAAGAGCAGCTGGTTTGTGAAATAACAACTTGCAGAAAAACCCCAGCCTGTAAGTAACTTCAACAGTAAAACAAATCCACATAAACACTGAAGAAGTGGGTTTGTAATGATATCCATGTTCCTCTTTCACATCACCCATAAATAGAAATATTTTTCTATTTATTATCTTCTTTCTCTACTGTGTTTCCAATCCAACAGTACATTATATTCTGCTTCTATTGTTTCCATTTTCATGACAATAAAATAGCAACAAAACAGAGTAATTACTATACTTCAGCATTTTGTGTCTCTGAAAACTTTTTCTAATCACATTTTTCTGCAAACAAAAGGTGTTAGCATGTTCTCACTTCACCTCTTTCACTGAAGACTGATGCTACTGATTGTTTCACCTTCACTGCTTCTTGACGTATTGCATGATTTCAGTAACTTTCAGGTCTAGATATTTAGTTTTGTTTCTGCAGAGAAATTCTTGTCTAGGATTCTTGTCTAGAATTCTGTTCTTAGATCTTATGGATATGGTGTTCAATAATACATAGATAGGTTATTTCAGCTATTCACATTGGAGATTAACAGGAATAATCAATCATTAGTAGAGATAGCAGCAAAGTGTCTAAGACTATATGTCATCCAAAACTCAGTTCTGCCACCAGCTGGGGATGTTATTACAGGATGTGCTTTCATTAATACCTCCATGAACCTGTGTGAATTTCAGTACATTCTTTTTCTGCATGACATCCACATTTACAGTTCATAGATTCTTATATATGCCAGTGATTTTCATACAAACAACTAATCTGTGCAAAGTGCACAGACAACACCCAGGAAAACAAGCAATATATTTTGTATTCAAAAAGCTCATCATATTGACAGCTGCACATGATTCTTCAGGTTCCTATTTCATTCCATTCTCCTCACATATTAAAACAGAAACAATTTGTTGCCCTCTATTACCCCCATCTTCCTCTTCTGTCCTACCTTCCACCCCTCACCTAATCAATCCTTCTCATATCCCCGAGTGCACATACAGTTTCTGCATCCTAGTGATTTTTCCCGTTTTCTCATGTAGCTGCTCTATCACCCTATCTCACCTCCTGATCTATTCAGCTCTTTCCCCTTTGTCAAGAAAGTTTTTATATTTTCATCCGCAACCATATTGGTCAAATTGATTCAGGTCTGAAAGAACTGAAAAAGCACCAGATAGAACTCTAATAATGATAAAATTGGTTTTCCGCCCTTCTAGAATCTTGCTTAGCGAAAAAGATAATTTACAGCTCCAGCTTCCAGCTGTGATTTAAAAACAATAAATTAGTGAAGTATCTCCCTTGTCAGTGGAGTTAATATTGTGGACTAAATACACAAATATCCCTATATAGCTAAAAATGGTAATTCAATAACTTCTACTAAGATAAAATCATACAGGAAAAGCTGATTTGCATAAGTAATTTGCAATACATCATATGGTCTAGCCAGTCTGATCTTAGTAGAACACTTTGGTTTACAGGGTAAACAGCTAAGTAAAACATATTTCTGTGAGGAACTGGATCCTTAGTCTCAGAAAAAAAAAGCATCATAATTTTTGTCATTCCCCTGTGTACTAGGCTGTGCTGCTGAAGCTAGCACAAAGCCTTATTTGCTATATTTCACTACAACAATAATAGATAGAGTTATATAGCACACGTCTTAAGAATAAATTACTTCAATTATTTTATTCTGAGGAACAATGAGAATCACACTGATGATGCTCAAACAGTAAGAACTACATCATTATTTTACTCTTTAGATAATATTATCTGTGATTCAGAAGTCTTTATACATTTAAAATTTACCTACTCACTTCAGGCATTTAGTATCTGCCCTTAGATACCTGCTATTCACCTTCTACATGGAAAGCAAACCCTTAAAAACAGACACAACCCATCTAAATAAATAAGTGCATGTATGGGCACTTTCTGTCAATGCTACCTTAAGAACAACTAGTGACAATATATTACACCGAGTCTTTATTACTCACCAAGTGAAATAAGGTTTCTATTTTAAATTAACATAAAGTGAAAGTTTTTTTTTTAAAAGAACACAAGAGATGCAACTGGCAGAGTTTACACAGATTTTTGTGGGCAGTGTTCCACAAAAACCAGAGGGACACTGAAACAACATATGCCAGTGAGTACCCCTGGAACTCCCAAATGTCTGCAGATATCACAGTGGTTTAGCAAGAGCAAACCTGCCCCACTGGCCAGTGGAATGCATTCCTACTAGGGATATATGTATTCAAGGGTTAACAAGGCTCTTCAACACTCCCACCTTTCTCAATAGAGAGGAGGAATATGATGATATCTCACCCTGGAAAATCTCCATCTGTGGTTGGAGGAAAACGTTGTTATTATCACAATATGGATCATAAATTGCACTTATAGTAGTGCATATGTGTACAGTCATACTGTGACTAGAGCCTTGGATTGCCTTTATCAGATCTAACTGCTACACTGACTTTTATTATGCCTCAAGATCAAGCGATCTGTATTCTGAGAATGATAGGCATTAGCCCATAAAATATCCAAGTCAATGGCAGAAGTGCAGACCGTCAAATAAAGCTGAGTCATTGAAATGGAGGGCAAGGATTCAAAAGATAGTAGTTAAAAAATAAAGCATGAGTCTAGATTGATACAAAGTCAGGCATAGATCCTGATCATTCTCATGAAAAAAATATCTCAGAAAGCTATGTTTATTATTTGACAAAGCAATAAATCATGCCAGTTACTTTGCTTATGTAGCGCTCTCGATTGCTGTTACAGGCTGCTCTACCTCTAAAGCTCTTAGATCAAAGACACACTTATTTGTCAATATGTTAGCTTAGCTACAAAAGATATACAGAAACAATAGCTTACTGTGTTTCAGAAAGAACACTGACCGTAAGATAGAAAATGGTTTGACAGCTGTAAGATCTTCCTGTGATGAAAACTGCTAAAAAAAAATTAAAATATTCATGACTTCTTTTTTTGCAATGTATATATTTACAGAAGAAACAAAGGACAAAATATGGATATTATTAGACTAAACTCCAGAAAAATATGTCATAGCAACATTAAGACAGAACAGAGAAGTAATGATTATTACAAATAGTGAAACATAAGTGACTGGATTTATTTTTGTTGCCCAAAAAGACTATGTTGAAGACTGGGCTTAGAAGACTGATGTGTGATTATCTGCTCCATCAAGAGCCTTGCAGTGTAGGACTTTGCATTCATTCAGGCAAAGCTGGCCAGTGGAACTCCTTATGATTAAATATCTTTAGCTTGATTCTGATATAAAAAGTAAAAAGAATAGTCTGTCTTTTTTTCCCTGTTTGGACTGCTTATTCTGCAACTGTGTAGAATTATGTAGGAACAGAAGATTAACAATTAAGTTAGAAGAACTAACAGACAAATTAATTTGTAATAGTTTGTCTCTGACAGTCCTATCAAGAGAAAGAACCATTTTTATCCTGTTGAGTTGATTTCTTCAGTAAGATGAATTTGTTTTAGAAGAATGCTATTTAAAGTACAAATGTTCAGCATTTTCCAGGGTAAGAAAGTTTGTGGGGCTTTTTCCCCACAAACTCTTAGACTCTTTGAATAATAAGGCTTGTTGCTCCATCACTAGTTTCAAATACAAGCAAATTTAAGAAAGTATTAATGACCTCCATTTTAGTCCTTGAAAAAAATACCAATATAGTTTCAATGTAGATTATACATCTAGTAAAATTGCAAGAGATGTACTCATCACAAGGGTAATTTTACACCTGAAGAATCGGGAGACTTCAGTAGGTGTCTCTGAAGTTACTGTGCATCCAGCACTTCCTCTTTTACATGCTGTTTTGGAACTGCACACTTCACTCATCCATATTCTGGCTTTTTGTCCTGCATAGAAATAGCTCACCTTACAGAAAAATATACTATAAATAATTGGGAAGTGGATGATCTGAAGTATCAGCAATTTTGAGTAGATTTCATATGATTTCTGATTGTCTAACTGTAGTAAAGTAGATGAAAGAAATTTTGAAGAATAAAAACTTTCAAGATCTGAATGATATTTATTATATGAAATATTTTAAAATAACTCAAAAAATATCATCTCAGTAATATGGATTTTATATAAAGAATGTATTTATTAAAAAGGTAGGGTTTGGTTTTACATTTCAAAGATGGCAAATAGTTAAATTCAGAAAACAGGACACATGAAGGACAACGACAGATTGAACTGTTAATTTTTTTCTATTTTTTTTTTAACATTGAGAAATATTGATACTATTCAGGATTTATTGATTCACTCTTGTGTGTTCAATAACCAGAAATGTAACCTCCATGTCTAATCATATGATGGGTTATTTCACCCACATAAAGCAAATGGACCATATGTTTGACTTCAAAATTAATTCATTATCATATGAATTAATGCTAGGTTTAGTTTCTGGACAAAATATTCAGCAAGAGAGAAAAACATTGACATTGGGAGCCTATTTTGCTGGAAAGTTAATGGCAATCTTTGCTCAAGTGGTAGGATATTTAGATTTAATTCCAAAAGAAATTAGTGGCCTGAATTTGCTTTTCTAAATTCAAGCAACTGCTCAAGAAGGTATATCAGAATCTACCTTTAACCATGTCTCTTGTGCATAGTTTAA
Source organism: Pseudopodoces humilis (assembly GCF_049639895.1). Classification (NCBI taxonomy): domain Eukaryota; kingdom Metazoa; phylum Chordata; class Aves; order Passeriformes; family Paridae; genus Pseudopodoces; species Pseudopodoces humilis. The sequence goes on from NC_142203.1 coordinate 11,261,755, forward strand.
CACATGACCAGTGTCAGTTCTTTTGACACTACTTAAATAAAAAAATAGTTATGATGTACTTAAATGCCACTGCCTAAATAACAAAATAGTATTGAAATTGAAGCAAGCATTGGAACAGTTGTCCCTAAGTGAGATTTTCAGGATACATATCAGCATGGAGTTTCCACTCTTTCTGAGGCAAAACACTGTGCTACTTGTATACTTGCAATCACTTGTGTGTATTAGTAATTAGTATTACACCCAAAGTTATCATAACTGTCTTGAGCTCTAAATTATGTGAAAACAAAATATCCTGTGAGAATTTATGTATTTCAAGCTAGCAAAATCATGAAATCTTCAATGAGTAAGATCACTACTTAATTTTCCTTGAGATTTGGGCTCAGAGTGGGATTTCCTCCAATTTTATGGGCTGTATTTTGTTTACAAAGTTGGTCTATAAAGACAGAACAGAATTTACTCAAAGATGACTGGATCAAAGCTGAGGAAATGACTGAACAATGGTGAGTGGCTGGAGCAAGAAGGGGATGAAACAGGAAGTAATTATTAGGCTTTGAATTTAGTAATAATTTTGGTAAAATTCTAGTATTTATCTTAAAAGAATGACACCTTGGAGCTTTCATGACACCCTTCTATTAGCGAAAGTAAGCACTGAATGAATTTCTTCAGAAAGTACAAACCATCTAGAACACATTCCCATGTGTCTCTGCTGAACCTCTATGCCTTAACCAGTTAATACCTCAGATCATACTCAGATGAACTATCTCAATGGAGTAGCTACTGAAAAAACTTAAATGAGATTGTGAGATGTAAAGCTGACTGGGAAGTAGATACATTTACATATTTATTAGTAAAAAAGCAATAAAATCCTCAGAAGAAAATCGTATATTACTAGTGAGTGAATTTGCCAAAATTAATCAGTTAGGATCTGAGATAGAAGGAATTCATTAACGCATTGGGCTGGAGCTTATCTGGCTCTATCACTTCGGCCTGCGACAGGAGTGGGTCACACCCCAGGAGCAGGATGACCCGAGGTGTGACTAGAGCACTCGCTCTATGGGACACATGGACTTATCAAGCATCAAAGTTTAGGGGATTTCCAAAGTGGAATTCCAAGCATGCGGTGGGCCTAAGACGGGATTGACAGGAGACTCAGGGTAGATTGACAATGTGGGGTGGGAGGGTCTCATTTGGATCAAACCATCAACTTGGGTAATAACAGAACATACCATTAACAAGAAACACACTGCAACAATTCATGTCTTGCTCTATGTAAATGCACTCTTGATTTGTAAGACTGGACCGACCATAACTTTTTATTTTCCCTGCATGTCTGCTTAATGTCATTTGTAGCCTTTTAAGGGATCACATAAGAGTACTCATATTCTTAGCATTTTAAGAAATTACTGGCATCAAGCCGTGATGCAATTGAAGCAGAGATGCTGCAATTAACAGGGCGAGCTGGTTACAGTCAGACAAATGCTTGTGATTGACTGGCTCTACTACTGCTTCCCTCTCCTCTGCTGGATATGAGTCCTGTTGTAGTTTAAGGCCTGGCGCTGCGGAAGAATTCGGGATGTAACGGAAAGTTAGCAGACCCCCTCTCTGTCAGGATAGTAAGTTCTCTTGCAATTAGCCAATAGCACCTAGGTGTGACTTATGTAGATGGGAGTAACACAATGACCCAGGCTATAAAATGTTAAGTTTCCCTGCAATAAATTGCCATATTTGCCATCCATCACATTGATGCTGTGGAGTATGGACCGCGCGGCTGGGATAGCCGCCTGTGCTGGAGCGGGTCAGGGTGCTTATCTTGCTAAAAACCCAACAGAGTCCTCTCTCTGATGTGATTTAAACTGACCTGTATCACTGAAACAGAAAGGTTGTGCTCATCCAGTCGATGCTATGCTCTAGGATAGGTGTAGAAATCAGCCATGGTGGAGCAGCTCTGGAGATTAACCAAATGTACCAGGAAGTGGCTTCCTAAGCATTTTCAAGTATACCACAGAAAAACCTATCTGACTACAGGAGGAACCCCAACTGTCAACTTTTCTCTATAAAATTCTTTTCTGTTTCTTTTTTCTCTTTCTCTGATTCTGCTGCATGTCTTCTGTATTTTTCCTTCTCCTCCTGGATTTCTCAGTCTCCTCTGAGCTGAGCTCCTTTGGGATCCTCCCTCATAGGGAATCCCACTTATCTCAGTTCTTTAGGTTTGAAGAAAACTCCCAAGCTCGTTAGAATCTTGTTTCTCATGTTTATTAGAAGGTCATTACAAAACTTGGCAGGTCTCTCCAGAATGACTGCACAAGTTTAAATCACTGCCATCTGGTACATTTCTTTCTGATGGTACAACAAAGCCTTGTGGCTCACTTTGGCTTTGAAAGCACAAAATGGCTCCAAACTACACAGTTCTTTTATCTTTATCCTTATTCTTACCCAATTAACAATAGACACGTATATTATTTTTCTTAATGACCCAATGACCCATCACCTGTGTGCTGTGCTGCAGCATTTTCTGTCCACTCACTACTACCCAAAAACCTCTAGAAGAACATGAAGAAGAAAGAAGGAAAAGAAAGAACATTCTAAATCCTCCATCTTGCCTTCTGCTTTCTAAACTAACTTAAACTCTAAACTAACTTTTTCACCCAGTGACTTAAGAAAACTCTCTAATTTACACACTCACACTTTTAGCTTTTCTATCTAACTTTAACATGTATCAACATTTCATGATGATAACATGTATCATCATGAAAACATGTTCATGAATTTCATATTGTATGAAATTCAGTGTTCTTCTGGATCTTAGAACTAGTATCAGTATCAGAAACAAGGGCACATGTTCTGAAAGGCCAGGATGAGGATGCAGGAACTGTCTGTTTGTGACTTTGTGTGTGTATTCACCTCCTGGTCAAACTTTCTGGGAAGGGAAAGCACTCTTCTGAGAAACTGACCAAGGAGATGTTTGAGCACCTGCTGCCAGAGCATTGCTAGCCTTCAGTTATCTCTGGACAGCTACAATGGACAAATATCAGTCCATGCACCATCGCACAAATTGTTTCATGAGGAATTCCACCTCATTCCTTGTGAGAAAAGGAGCTGTAGGCCACTCAAAGGTCTTGGAGTGTTCACTGATGCATCTGGGACATCCCGCAAGTCGGTGATGACTTGAAGAGATCCTCAGACTCAGCTTTGGGAAGCTGATGTTGAGTTTCTTGAAGAGGTCACCCCAGACAGCTGAACTGGCTGCGGCCATGAGAGCCTTTGAGAAGTTTTCAGAACCAATTAATTTGGTTACTGATTCAGCCTACGTAGCAGGAGTGGTGTCCAGAGCAGAGCAGGCAGTTCTCAAGGACATTTGAGATTGCTCTTAAAACTGATTTATTTAGTTTCAAATCAAGAGCATCCTTTCTATGTGATGCATGTGAGGTCACATACAGATTTACCAGGCGAAATTGCCAAAGGAAACCGCAAAGCTGATTCCCTTGCCACCCCAGCCAAAAAGGTAAGTCTCCCAGATGTATTCCAGCAGGCCAAGCTGAGCCACCAGCAATGCCATCAAAATGTGTCTGGACTGATCCATCAGTTCCAGCTGACATGGGGTCAGGCTCAAGCCATTGTGGCTACCTGTCCCAGTTGCCAGCTCCAGGCTGTGCCATTGCTGGGTGTAGGGGTTAACCCCTGAGACCTTGGGAGCTGCGAAGTGTGGCAGACAGACATCACACACTTTCCCAGTTTTGGTCGCCTAAAGTATGTACATGTGAGCATTGACACATACTCAGGTGCAGTTCATGCCTCTGCCCATGGAGGGGAAAAGGCTGTGCATGCCAAACAACACCTGGTAGAGGCCTTTTCAGTGTTGGGGATCCCTAGAGAGATTAAAACTGATAATGGCCCAGCATATAAATCCAAAGAGTTTCTTGAATTTGTCCAGCAGTGGGGAGTGGAACACAAAACTGGCATCCCCCACTCCCCCACAGGTCAAGCTGTGATTGAGCGCATTCATCAAACGCTCAAACAAGTCCTAGCCAGGCAGGGCAGTGGGACAGTGTGGATGTCTCCACAACAAAAGCTCTGCAAAGCCATATATACCATCAGTTTCCCGAACCGTTCATTTGGAAAACATGAGTCCTCTGGTGGCTCAGCATTTTAACAGTGGTGATCAATTTAAGTTGTCGTAGTGTCCGCCAGTTTTAATCAGGAACCCAGAAACCTGGCAGACCTAAGGCCCCTGTGAACTCGTCACCTGGGGGCGCAGCTATGCGTGTGTATCCACCCCTACAGGTCTTCGATGGATACCTCAAAAACGGGTAAAGCCTTTTGTTCCCAAAAACCCAGCCCCAGCAGAAAGAGATGAGAAACAAGTGCCAGTTGCTTCCAAAAGAAGACACTGCCAGAAAGAGCAAGAAGAAACCTTCCTAGCCTCTGGTTACTCTCTGACCTGCACACCCTGACTGTGAATGTGCTTTAAAAAACGTTTGTTTCTTTTCTTTTAGAAAAAACCTACCTCACACTCAAACCCATGATAAGCCTTATCTCAGCTGTCCTCCTGCTCACTGTGAGCAGCCTGGCAGCTGCCTGGATCGTCCCTCAGCCATGACAGAACATCTGGGTGACTCTGGCACAAACACTCCAGCAAGAGAATATCTGCTTGTTCACTGCAGCAGCAAAAGACCCTATGTCCACCTCTCTGGTAGGAATCCCACTGCAGGCTTTCCAGCCAGCTTTGACACTCTCAGGCCCAACACAGTTCCCAAAACACACAGCACCCAGCCATGCAAAGGCTGTAAGCGGCGGGCTGTAGAAGTTAAGAACGCTGTGGACGAGTGGTTACCAAAACTGCCCAAAGCAGATAAGGAACCCCAAGAAGTAGAGCTATTAGGTTCCTCCCCCACACCTTGTGTCCACTTCACTTAAAACTCGCTGTCTGATACTAAACTATATCACCACATAATCCAGTATCAAGAAGAATTCAAAGCAAATAAATAGTGTAGTATGCTAAGTCATGTCACAGCAGATGATCCTCTCCGCTTACATCCAAAAAACCTCTCTAAAGGTATATTTCTGATTTGCAGGGATAGAGCATGGGCAGAGATCCCATCTTGACTTTGAGGAGGGCCTTGTACTTTTGGGCAGCTGTTCCTGTTAGCACCCAACCAAACCCAAATCACTAAATGGATTTGGGAAAACAATTCAACCCATGAAGTCCACAAAAGAAGCACTGATATTTTGGACCCAAATTGTGATTCTGAAATTTTCCACTGGGCAAAATCAAAAAGAATTGCTGCATCCATATTTCTTCCATGGGTTGCAGCTGCCAAAGCACTAGGTGAATTAGGACATCGAGAGTGCTGGGTAGTCAAACAGGCAAATTTAACATCCACCGCCCTCAGCTCCCCCCTAGAAGATGAGGAGATCACCAGGCAGGCCATGCTCCAGAAGCAAGTGGTCATAGATTTCCTTCTGCTGCTGCATGGACACCAATGCCAGGAATTTGAAGGACTTTGCTGCTTAAACCTGACCTCAAAAGCTCCCAAAGTCCACGTAGCCCTCCGTAGCCTCCTGTTCAAAGGCTGGGGACTCACGGGATGGTGGACTTCCAATAGTTAAAACAATCCTGTTGGTTTTTGCTGTTCTGTTTCTGATCGTACTGGCATTCGGGATTGTTTGTTGTTTGATTTTAAAAACTCTCAGTAGTTTAATCCCCTCTACCTCAGAAGCCAACCACATAGAACTAGCGGACCAGCTAACCAACCTAACCAGCCCACCAATCACGAGTGGTGGACAAACTTGTGTTTTGTCTAAGAATAAGCCCAAAGCCCTCTCTTTAATTTTATATAATAAAAAAGGGTGAGGTGTTGTAATGCATTAAGGAACATGGTATGACCGGGAGAGACACCCTCTGAGCTGCAAAGTGGTTAGTCTCTTCCCCTGACTCCTCCCTTGTAATGTTTTTCTACTGGCTGTAATTTGTAACCCTTCCCCCTTTCCCCTCTGCTTCAAAAAGCAGCGGGGACTCAGTCTCTTCCTCTTTTCTGCATCAGATCCCCTGAATAAAGCTGGGACCTTGTCCCAGAAAGAGAAGAGCCTCGTTTTTACCTCTAATCCTTGCTATTTAGATATAACCCCCCCTCCTCTGGACCATGGCTGGGCAGAATGCGGCCCCAGGGGAGCAGGGGGAATAAAAATAGCACCACTTTGGTTTGATTTTCTTCTTAAACATGTTATCACAGAGGTTAGCCATCATCTTAAATCAGCCCAGCTTTGGCCAGCAGCATGTCCACCTTCAGAGCCATCAGGGATTGGCTCTGCCGGATATGGTGGAAGCTTCTGGCAGCTTCTCCTCAGAGATGCCGTCTCTGTGGCCCCCCAGCTACCAAAAACCAGGCTGTGCCAAGCCAGTATCAAACACTGCATGCTTTCCCTTTCTCTTTTTTTTTTTTTTTCCTCAGGTTGATATTTTGCTAACATAAAGAATTCATTGCTCCAGAAACATACTGTAAAATCCTCAGTAATACTGTGTAGAACAGCTGGATAATTGTTTGTCAGGAATTAAATTATTACATTTCTTTGTATTGTCTTTAATAGAATTTTAATTAAAATTTTGGCACACCTGAACTGGGTAAATGAACTATTGTTAAACTACACGTAAATTGATAGCCAAAAAAAGGAACAAGAAAGTCAGTGTCATTTTCTTTATCTTTCAGTCATAATTCATTGTATTCATTGAACTGATTATTTAATTTTCAAGTTTCATATCTCTTTTTTTACTACCGTAGGTGTATACAATCAGATCTTGTGGGCTGCAAATTTTCTTCATCTGTTTAAAAAAGAGCTAGTGGGATTACAAATTATTTTGCTTATTTTCCCACCAACTCCTTGGTTCATTCTTCAATTATTATTTATATTCCAACATTTATTTACCTTTCAAAACATGAGTTTTCAATGGCATATGTATATAAATAAGATGTAAAGACTCTACAATCACAGACCTACTTAGTATACCTTCTTCTGCCTTTCTGATCCTCACCATCTTTTTATTTCTTCCCGCTCAGTTAACTCACTTTTGCACATGCTCATTTCAGTTTTGTTTCAGAGTCTCCAGCACCACAGAAACATTTAATACCCTCTGTTAACCCACAGTACAGCCCTAAGTTGCTCTTTTGCTGTCTGCTTTTCCTGTCCACTGGAGAAGAAAAAACATAGTTTCAACACATTTAGTTTTGCAGAAGATAGGAGATTTGGGGCTCTTTGAGTGACTGAGCAGAAACAACGGAAAAAAGTGGGATGGCATCAGAGAAAATTGGTACAGAAAGATATGTTCACTCTCTAATACCACAAAAACCACAATAGCTTTGCTCATTTCAAAAAGACAACTGAAGTGTCATGTCAGTTTCTGTTTATGTCATTCTAGAATGGGAAAGCAACCTTGATAGCAACAAAATTTTAGCTTTTTTCTGTTTGTTTTTTCTCCTCTGTTCAGCTGGAAGCAGTGGGAAGTTAGAATCTGATCCAGCCAGCTACAGGGCCATTTTCTCCCCTTAGTCACACAGCTTTAGTTAGCATGGGTAAAGCCAGATGGAGCTAACTCAGGAGCACTGGTGTATCTAAGCAGGGAATTTGGACCACACTATTCATATGAATTTTGGATCATAGCGGGCAGATAGAGGAATACAAAGTAGAGTAATGTGCAGGAAATGCAGCTGAGGCTGCACATATCCATCTTTCTTGTTGCTAATTACTCCTTCTCAAAAGCTGCTCATTCAATGGTGTTCCCTGATTCTCTCACATGACTGTAGTGGTTGTGCTATTGGAGCTGCACTTCAAACATCCCAAATTATCTGTTCCATTAAGTGATTTTGATCACATTTGCTTACTTCAAGGGTTAGGAGTAAATTCCGCACATCCTGTGGCATCCCACATTCCCTAGTTGCTGTTGGTGTGATCTCCAAGAAAATTCAATGCTAACGCCAAAGGCACTGACTGAGCAAACTTCAATTCTGAAAGTCAAAAGGTTCAAAGCCAAAACAGTGGACCAACTGTTCCTACTGGAACAGAAAGAAAATGTGAATAACAAGGACTCGAAATGTCTTTCTTCATTAAAATCATGTCTGTGTTGTGTTTTCCTTCTTGAAGACTCTGCATCATTTATTTATGAATACATTATTTTTGAACAACATTATATTTTGAACAACATTAATTTATGAAGTACAATCTTTGGAGCATTTCAGAGCCTCTTTAAAATCCCATCAGTTTTTTACCCTGTTTCGAATGATGAAGCTAACAGAAAAAAAAATGCTGCTTTCTGTTGGGGAGGATGAAACAGGGAAACCTTATGAATATGATTGTTTAGCAAAAGATTTTGAAAATATGAAGCCTAGAATCGAAGTAGAAATGAGAACTATCTCTGAGTCATGGATACCGAGTGGTATCCAAAGAGCAATAGCCTAGCTAGCTAAAGGAGAATCCCGGTTGATGATACAATGTCCTTCTGCTGATAAAGAATCCAAAGGTCCAGCAGCAAGATAAGAATTTGTAAAGCTTTTAGAAGTTGAAATGTAACTGTATGGTAATATAGTAGTTCTTATAGGGTATATGTAAATTCTTTAGTGGGTGTATCTCGTAGTGATTCGTTACTGGGAATTAGAATATTCACTATAGAAAGACATATATTGTATTGTAACAGGAACTTTGCTCTCTTGGTTTCCCCTCTCTTACTCTCTTGCTCTTACACTCTTGTTTTTCCCCCTCTTACCCCTCTCTTGTCCTCTTCCTCTCTCCTAAGCCTCCCTGGTTCTCCCTGCTCTTCCTCATGCTCTCTTGATTCTTCCCTCCCCCTCTTTAACCTCTCTTCTCCTGCTCTCTGCACTCTGCCCTCCCCCCCCCCGACCATGTGGACGCCAAGGCTGGTGGCAGACACGGGTCTCTCCCTCTCTTTACCCATATAATAAACTGCTTATACCTGAACAGCTTGACCCTGGAGAAGCCTCTCACCACGAGCAAGTGTTTTGTACTGCAATAGCTTTCTATCCAGATGAATGATAGACAAACTCTTACTGGGGAAACCAGTCTACTCCCAGTTATATCTAAAAGAGAAATTTACTTTGGCTGAGAGGCCAAGCTTACTGCTGGTACATAAATATGATACCAGATTGCATACATTACAATGCATATCATTGTAAATATGTACCACCAGGTCAGTCATCAAGTGAAACAAACTTTCCTGAAGAACTGTCCTTAACAGTTCACAGACACATGAATAGGCAGTGGTCTGCTCAGCTTTTCTTAAATAAAATGGTGATTTAGAATTTAAATTTCTATCTGAAAATAATTTGAAATACTTGAAAATAATTCTGTGAATTTATCAAAAAGAGCAGAAAACCTTATATAAAACTATGATTCTTTTTACCTTCATATTTCATTGTGCTTTCTGTGTGAAGGAATAATGAAGTGTTATATTATCTAGAGCGCCTGAAACTCCTATGAAATACACGTGACTGACAGAAAGAAAGAAAGAAACCATGAAGAAGGAATGAAAGTCTTATCTATGCTTAATCTTGTGAGACTTATTTCATTCCAACAGAGTTTGTGAAAAAAAATAAATTTCAACATTTACCCTAACACATCGGGTTGTTTTCGTATTTTTAGTCTACTGGTATTAATGTATAATCAGGGTTGGATTCCAGCTTTAAATTGTAACTTAATGATTTTGCCTTTTGCTTCCTCATTTCACTTAGTAGTTTTGAGTAAAAGTTACACATGATTGGATTACACTTCTCTGAAGGGACCCTTATATTTAATTACTGAAGTGGCTGCAAAATAACATGCCTAGATAAGTCTTTGCTACTCTCAGCTACAAAACTCAATGATTTCATAAGAGTTGGTGTTGGAGTCTGAGACACAGAGTACTGATCCATCAAATCTTGTGACTTAGTGATAGTTTTGGGTCATTGATGGGAAAGGAAGACACACTATGATTAAGAGTGAATATCTCTGTCCCTCGGCCCATTGGAATATCAGCCCATGTAAGTGTGGAAGTTTCCCCAGGATAATAAATTTGAAAGGCAGCTCAGGTTTATAGCAATGTGCCTGTCCCTCTGTGCTTTTTCAATTGTGATTTTTGCTTCTGGAGTCAGTTCCCTGGGAAGAAAGCAGCTCTCTCTCCCCTTTCAATAAATTGAGCAGGGGACTCAGATCTTTATTAGTGGGACCTAGCCAGGGTCTGACCCAGTTCAAGGACCCACACAGGGAATGGAGATCCACTAGAGTTTTGGGATTACTAATGATTTCTAACCTCTGCGGAACCACAGTCCGTGCGGTGATCTCCAGGCCCAGGTATTTCCAAGGCAGCATCCTTTGAACTTTGTCCTCCTGCAGTTGGAATCCAGCAGAGATTAAAACTTTAACCACTAGGTCAAATATGTGTTGGAGTATAGGGTCATTGGGACAGCACATTAGAACATCATCCACATAGTGCAAAATGATGGCATCTCTTTTTTCAGCGCAAACAGGGGATAATAATGACACTACATACCACTAGCAGATAAAAGGACTGGACTTCATCCCCTGAGGTAATACTCTCCAGTGGTATTGTTTCATTGGGGCTTCCTGGTTAACTGCGGCCATTGAGAAAGCAAACTATGGTGCAGCTGCTGGGTGTAAGGGAATTTGGAAGAAACAATCTTTAATGTCCAGAACTGCCAATTGCCAATTTTGTGGGAGCATTGTTGGAGAGGGCATCCCAGGTTGGAGTGACCCCATGTCCTCAATTTTCTTGTTTATTTCTCTCAAATCCTGAAAGAGGTGCCACTTATCTTTCCCTGGCTTCTTTATTACAAAGACTGGGGAATTCCAAGGGCTGGTTGTTTCCACTATGTGGCCTTTGGCTAATTGTTCCTCCACAATCTCTTCAAGCACCCTGAGCTTTAGTTTCCTCAGAGGCCACTGATTTACCCACACTGGATTGTCATCCAGCCACGTTAACTTTTGGGTGGAGCACTCCACAGTGGCCCCCTCTAAAAATCCTGGGGGGTCTCAGGAATGGTTAGTTTAACTTCCCACTGGCACATGGTGTCTCTCCCCTACAGGGAGCACTTGTACTCAGTGACAAACGGACGGACACCAGCCAATCTTCCATCCGGGCCCTCAATCTGAACAATGGTCTTACAGATCTTTTCCAATTTTACCCCTCCCAACACTCAGTATTTTGCCCGCCACGGGTTGCAATTCCCAATGTGAAGGCCACACCCTTTCAGGTATGATAGTCACATCTGCCCCAGTGTAAATCAACCCTTCCACATGGAGATGATCTGATCCGTGGGTTAGGTTGCATCCCTTGACGGGTTTATCCTCACCAACCACTTCTGCCCAGTAGACTCCTGGTGCTTTGTCATCTGCTGAGACCTCTGCTGGCACAGGGATCACCTGGGCTATTATCTGCCCTTCGGTCAAAGAGAAGGGTGGCTGTGAACATTGTGCCAAGAGAATGAGGTGTGTTAGGTCTCCTTTAATTGTCATGGGAACCACCTCAATTTCCATAGGTGTGTGTGTGCTGTGTCCTCAGTAACAAAATACCTGCTATCCAGTCCTGCCATGTCTTGTGAATTGTCCTGCAGGTCCACTCCAATGACTGTCCAATGGTTAGACCTGAAATGAAAAGCTTCTGCAGTTACAAGTCTGGATCACTTTTGAGGCTGTCAGATCTTAATAGGCATGTGTTCCCAGCAAGTTTTTTTTTGCAGTCCCACACCTCGCTTCCCTTCCTCCCTCTTTTCAATTAAATAGAGGCTTTTTTTTATTTTTTGATCTGCTACATTTGTGTCTTTGCACTGGGCAGGAAAGCACTTCACTTCCAGTTTTTTTGTTGATTAGCTTCAGTTTCTTTTTGGTATTTCGTTTGGTGCTGGCTTTGAGGGCACTCTCTGGTGCAATGTCCTGGCCTCTTACACTGGAAGCAGATGATGTGCTATAGCTGTTCTGCTGATGTCTGTGGCTTGTTCATTACTGGTGTTGCTGCTTCCACAGTCCTTGCATTTGTTGGTCCTGACTTCTTCTTGTGTGCACTATACAGATCTGCCTTCTTGGCACATGCTTCTATCATATCTGCTATGGTAGGTGGAGGATTAATGGGCAGACCTAGGATCACTCTGTGGCAGGCCTTGTTGGCATTTCTCTGAGCCATCTCTTTAATTAGTTCTGTCTGGATCACTGGTCCTTCCACCTACCTTTGTATTTGCACTTGAAGTCAGTCTGAAAACTGCAAAAAACTTTCTGATGGAAGCTGTTTAATATTAACATAACTAACTTGAGTTTCAACTGTTGGTAATTGGTTAAAAGTTTTTTCTGCTACATCACAGATCATATCTGCAATAGATTTTGTTAATACTTGCACCTGGTCTTCAGGTTTAGCCCACCTTCCTTCCCCGCACAGATGCTCTAAAGTTATTTCATTATCCTCTGCATCCTGTGCATCCTGGGTACTTTGTCTAAGCTCCACTAGGAGGATTCTTAAGGCTTTATTCCATGAGCTTTCCCAAAGATCAAACTTGGAGGGAATTACGAGACAGCAGAAAAGGTCTTTGAGATCAGCAGGAACTAGATCCTGTGATTTTAATGTAGCTCTTGTTATTCCTTTTAATACTTCTCTATCTCTACCAAATTCCCTCTGTGCCTTGCATAATTCTTTCATATTTTGGTAAGAAAATGGTTGATATTGCACTCGAATTCTTCTATTACCAGTATATACCACAGGAGCGGTTGTAAGTGTATCTTCATCTTCCCCAGGGCCTGTATCTCCTGGGTTTCCCCACCCACCCCCACCAGGCCCAGGGGGCCTCGCTCCCCCACTGGGTCTGTGGAGGAGCCCAGCCCCATCCCCACAGGAACTGGGCAATGGCCCATTCCCCTCCCCCCACCGGGGGCAGGGTCAGGACACCCCTCACCCTGCCCCCTTGCGGGAGGAAGGGGTAGGGCTTTCTCTTCCACCCCATTCCCTGACTCCTGGAGACAGGAGGAAGGGGCCTGGGGAGCCAGATTGCAACATCTGGAGGCGGGGTTGCAGGGTGATGTCATGGAGGGCGGGAGCATGGTGGTGGGGGGAGGAAGGGGTTATGGTGTCCTAGGGAAGGAAGGGGTTATGGGTGGGGTAAGGGTTGTGGGCAGAGACAGGTAGGCAGAAGGGATTATGGGAAGGGGAAGTATGATGGAGGTCTCCCCATGTGGCCATCTGGCACATGGCCAGCACCACGTTGGGTCCCAGCCACATGGGGATGGGGGGGGGTTCATTGCCTTTAACAATCAGGAGGGTACAGGGAAAGACCCCTGATAGCCTGTGCCTCACTATCAGGGATAGGGGGCTGAATGAGACACATGGAGCCAGGAATGGCATTGTCAAAATGCATTTCCTGAGTTTCTTGATCCGTTCTGCCTTTTTCAGCTCAGGAGTAGAGGGTTTGGAAGAAGGGTTAGGGGAAACTAATGGAACCTGCAGTGGCTGTTTTTTCACTTCTCTTTCCCTGTTAACCAGTTCTTTCCAAATTAAAAGTAAAAATGAGAGATACTTTGAAGCAGATCTGTTTCCCTCCTCTACTTTAAGGATTAACAAATTCCCGATCCTATCCCAAGCAGGGACAGAGTCTACATCTAGCATGTCAAGCCGTGGGATGAGACAGCCATGAGATAAAATGTTTCAACTTATTTCTAGAAATCTTAACATTTGTGGTACTTAAAAATTCCTATAATTTGGCTTCCAAATTATTTTGGGGTGCAGACAGCTTGGATCCCATTTCTGCTGTTAAAAAACTGTTAGCACAACTTTCTCTTCTTTCACTGCAAAAGCAAGAAAGCCAGCAGTGGCAGGCTTCTCTCAGTTCGCCTCCCCCGCCCCCTGCACACCGGGGTAAGACACAAACTGTTAAGCCCAGCCACAGCTGCTTCTGCTGAGCTGCTAAAACACATGGCCAAGGCCATGGTGGGGGCAAAACGCTGTCGCCCGTCCCCAGTGTCGTGGCCATCGGGTCAAGTGGCTCCCGCTTGCCCCTGCCATACGGCTGTCACGTGTGGCCTGCCACAGCTGTCTCTGCGCCGAGTCCACCACTCGCACGGCCTGGGGCCACCTCTGTTGCAGCCGCCGGGCTCCCTGCTGCTCCTGCCGCTCGCCGCTGCCTGTGGGAACACCCCCGCCACAGCTACCGGCTCCACAGCATTCCATGGTGCCCGTGCTCGCTGCAGCCGCCGCACCGGGCACATGCTGCTCACTCGCAGTGCCGGGCATGGGTTGAGACTGGTGCCACCGCTCCGCTGCTGGCCGGCCCTGCACGCTGGCTCCGCACCCGCCACTGCCCATGCAGGCCGCGCCCAGGGGCCGCTCTGCCACTGCATGGGGTCGCCACGCCGTCGCTGCTCCGCCACGGCTCCACACGCGCTGCCGCCCTGGCTCGGCTCCCACCACTGTCAGCCGGTCTGATTCACTGCTTTTACGTCCTCAGTTGTCTCGGACACTGTAAGAAGATCCATGTTCCTGAGACTGACCTTCTCCGGGCTTGAGAAGGCTACCAGTCTCTCCTTTGTGAGCTGTGCCTGCGCTGTAGGTCGCAAGGTAGCTGGTTTGCGAAACACACATGTGAGTTTCCAGACGCTCTTGCGGGGGGTCTCTAAAAAGCCCCACCTTTGGGTGCCAACTGCTAGTTTTATTCCCCCTGCTCCCCTGGGGCCGCATTCTGCCCAGCCATGGTCCAGAGGAGGGGGGGTTATATCTAAATAGCAAGGATTAGAGGTAAAAACGAGGCTCTTCTCTTTCTGGGACAAGGTCCCAGCTTTATTCAGGGGATCTGATGCAGAAAAGAGGAAGAGACTGAGTCCCCGCTGCTTTTTGAAGCAGAGGGGAAAGGGGGAAGGGTTACAAATTACAGCCAGTAGAAAAACATTACAAGGGAGGAGTCAGGGGAAGAGACTAACCACTTTGCAGCTCAGAGGGTGTCTCTCCCGGTCATACCATGGTCCTTAATGCATTACAACAAAGTGGGACGCAGTGTTAATTCCAGCTAAAGAGGGGGAGGTGAGAACACGAGAGGGAAACAAGGTGGAGACACCGCGGTCAGTGGGGAAGCAGGGGCAGGAGGTGCTCCAGGCGCTGGAGCCGAGGTTCCCCTGCAGGCCGTGCTGATGACCACGGTGAAGCAGCCGTGCCCCGCAGCCCATGGGGATCCCCGGGGAACGCAGAGATCCACCCGCAGCCCCTGGGGGAGGTGCCCACGCCGGAGCGGTGGGTGCCTGGAGGAGGCCGCGATCCAGTGGGAGACCCGGAGGAGAGCGAGGGCCCTGCTTCCAGGCCGGAGCAGCCTGTCCTTGGAGGATGCAGCCCGTGGAAGAGAGAGCCACGCTGCAGCAGTCTGGGGAGCGCTGTGCGCCCGTGGGGGCAGCTCCCGCTGCAGCAGGTGCGCTTTGGCTGCTGCTCTGAGAGCGGCCCCACGCCAGGGAAGTTCCCGGAGAGCTGTTTCCTCTGGGAGGGACCCCTCGGCCTCACAGGGGAAGGACTCCTCTCCCGGAGCAGTAGAAAATCTCAGTGATGAGCTGACCGTGTCCGGTCTCCCTGCACTGTCCGTGGGAAGGAGGGAGGGACTGGGAGGAAATGGTGTTTTAAGGGCTTATTTTACTTCTCATTATCCTCTTCTGATTCTGTTAGTAATAAATTCACTTTGCAACTTTAAGTTAAGCCTCCTTTGCCTTTGACCAGACCTTAACTCATGAACCCTTCATTGTTTTTTTTTCTCTCTCCTCTGCCCAGCTGTGGCAGGGGAGTGTGAGCGAGCCACTCTTGTGGGTGCCTGGTACTGGGACAGTGTTTCTTTATTTGCTTGGGTTTTTTCCCCTCTGCATTCTAGGTTCATGACTTATATATAAAAGCAAGGAGCAATGTCTTAGTGCTATTTGCTGTGAACTGTCTTCCCCTTCTCTCAACTGAGAACTGTTGTTTTGAAGGACAATTATTGCTAAGATCTCTCTCTATATATATTGTTTTGTTCCTGCCTAAGTTATTTAGGTATTTCAACATCTCATCACTAAATCAAATTCCAATAAATTTTTGGCAAATTTAATTTTCTGCTACCTTGTTGCTCTTGCCTAAGTGGTCTAACTTTTATCTACTTCATAGATGCAAACCATTTTGTAATTATTTTGGAATACATCTGGCAAATTAGCTGTTCCTTGGATAGCTAAGCCTTTACTATCTACCCTTAAGTTTGCTTTATGTGATTTTGGATATCTGTGTGGACTTATAATTTCTTGTCAGAGACATCAGTTGACTCCTTGAAGCTGCACTTCAACTTGATGTATTTGTTTTTAAGCCCTTACCCAATTTTCCTGATATCTACCATAACTGAACTGTGATTGAAACTCACAGTAGCTTATACTTTCTCTGCACACAGATAAGCTTTTAAAAGTGTGGCCAAGGCTTGTTCTGATTTTCAGGTCATTTGCCACTGTACTTGAAAATTATGTCTAGAGTCTGTTCTGTGAGCAGAATAAGCTTGGTACACCAAGCACTGCAGTCTGGAACCTGCCATAAGAGAATAGGCAGTTACTGTTGTCACTTTTTGTTTACTAAATTGAGCTAAGTGAAACAATTAGTTGTTCCCATCACCATTGATGTAAAATCTTTGAATTTTATTGCAGACTGAGTAGAGACTTCCACTTTGTTTCTTTATTTTTCTTTTGTGCCTAGATAGTTTTTAGTTTATTGACCAAGGATAATATCACCAAATATGAAAAGCTTTTTATGTATACAACTTTACTAAATCAGTAAAATATATTGAGTTAATAGATGCTGATTTTGCCAGGATTGTAGTTCTCAAAACTTTTCCAAACCTAGTAAAAATACTAAATTTTTTTTGTTATTATTAAACCAGATTAAAAATGTTGACTCTAAATCTCAAAACCCTGCCTAAACTTATTCCTGTCCCAGGTGTCTTTCCTGCCTTCTGGTGAATTGTGAATGTGTACAATTCTTCAAATCCTTCAAATGTGCCTAATCCTTCAAAGTTTGGGTTTTTTGTTTTTTGTTTTTTTTTTTTTTTTTTTTAGAAAGGATGTAAGCTGAGATCTGGAAATTGGTTTTCCCAAAGAATAGCTGCATTACTCAGGGATAATGCTGTTGATGGACTGTGCTTAATAGCAAGTCATATTAAGGCAATTATAGTTGTAACAGGTGTTTCAGGGATAACTATTAGAGTGCCTTCTAGTATTTCAAATGTACAATTGTATTTTAATCCAAATGAAGGCCCTATCTGCCAGTATATTTGTAAATAATGTTTATATTTTTTCCATTCATGTTTCTGAATATATTCAAGTATTTCAATGAAAATCCCTTGGATTTTGTGGCACATTGTTTTGCTTTGTGAGAGAGCTGACATTACAGAACTGACTGAGAATTAAAGATTCAAGCACTTAGGAAGCATACAAGGTAGCATAGTTTCTCTCCATAATTGTCCTTTATAGTACTCCAATTAAAATTTCCTTTTTCAAGGCCCTTCATTACTTAATCCATTGTGCAGCATTTCTTAGGCAATCAGGGATTTAATGTATGTCCTAGTACTTCAGCAACTTTATAATATTTGCTGCAATATTTACACTTCATCCTCTGTTCAGTAAAAGATAAAGAAGCTACCCAGTCTAATAAATGGGCAGAGTGTTTTGGTTGGTTGATTAATTTTGATTTGGGAGTTTCTTTTGCAGCTAAGGATGAAATAGAGTGAATTGGAATTATTAGTTTAATTATATCCAGCCTAATAAGAAGACAGTTAAAAATCTGAAAAAACCCGTTGATGTAGAAAATATCTTTAGGGAAATATTTCTGTCTCTGAGGTATGTGTCTTGGGAAATTCAGAGAAGAAAAACATATCTAGAATATTTTCTGGATATAAAAGTGTTATATAGAACCCTTAAACCATTGTTGCAAACTGCATTGGCAATAACAGTCTTAATTTATTTCTCTATATAAGTAAACAATTTGTAATTTTTAGGTTGCTTTTCATCCACATTATATTCAATCCTATTATATGCCTCTTTCTTTCTGGCACACCATTTATAATATTCTTGACCTCCTAAAACATGCATATATGAGTGTTGCCATCCATTCTCTAAGCAGTTAATGATATTTTTACAGTAATAATCTATTTTTAACTTTCCTCCTCTAGTAGTCAAAATGTATACAAAGGTTAATTTTTTATACAGTAAATGCATTCAGTTAAGAGCTTATAAAAATACCTTACATCAGCAAATGTGTTTATTATGAAGTTATTTTCTTACCAGAAGTTTAAAGAAATTATATCCTGGATATAGCATGACTAAGATTTAATTAGTTTCAAAGTAAATGTGGAGTTTTACAGTTCAATCATTATGTTATGCATCTGTGCTGTATTTATTTTAAAATTATACCAATGAATTTAATGTCAGACAATACAAATTTTATAGTTACTAGAAAAATCATAAAAAAATAAACCAAGTAAAATAAAAATAGATTTTTTAAATAATTGTAAAATTAAACATAGGTGGGAAATGCAAGCAAAATAGTCTTTTTTCTTAAGTGTACTCTTGTCAATCTGTTTGCACATTCAGAAGGGCAATAGACCAATTCAATGAAAACAAAAGGTCTTGTCCATAGTATGTTGTGAATGTTTCTCTTGACTGTTGAGACTGATAAAAAGAATATTAGTGATGAGTGAGTTACTGTACATGAATTTTTTAATGGAGAAAGTAAAACTGAATGCAATTACTGATTAATACTAGAATTATACACTATTCCTGCAAAGAAAAAACATAAAAGAGAACTTCTGCAAATAAAACTAATATAGCTTCTCTTCATAATAACTGGCAAATGATACTTTGCAAAATTCTTTAAGATGGGGAAAACAAAAAAAAAAGGCTGATGGCTCATGCAACATCCTTCTTTCAACCCTACAGAGAATTGAAAAGCAATTCGTAGCAAATCAAGGTCAGTGGGTCCTATGCTGTATCTGGAAACAGTTTTTGAAATTGAAAATAATTGTTACACAGCAAATGTTGTCCTGGTAAATAAATATTTAATAAAAACTCTTCTGACTGGTAAAATATTCATGGAGTGATGGCAATATCTTTTTTCTAGATGCATTAATTAAAGCAGCAGATGAAGAGTACAGAAACATATAAAACACCTAATGCGCAATTCCCTATCATATATAAAAAATTGCCAGGTGAAAAATAAAAGTTTCAGTGTCAGTATTTCATGCCTGTATCATCCCATGTAAGTACCAAGTACACAGAGTTTTAGGCATTTCTTATTCCATTAGAGAAAACATATTTCTTTTCATGGCTGCATTTTTCTTATAATCATAGTGTAAAATCATGGTGTTCATTTCATTTTTATCCATCTCTTCAGAGAAAAATCAACTTTTTTGTTTGTCTAGAATGTTTTATTGTCTTATCAGAAGACAGAATATTTTTCAGCATTCCACTTTTAATTAACTTGCTTAGCAAACGAAGTCAACTGTATGAACACAGTTTATCCACAGTATGCATATTCAGCTAGGAGGCAGATAATTATTGCTCACTGCAGAAATACTGTTATTCTACTTGCTCATGTAAAACCAACTTTAAATGTAATTTTACAGAGATAATAATTACACACCACCATACCATCTTAAGATGCAGCAATTACACAGAGGAACTTCTCATTAAACCAAAGGTCAGAGGTGAGAGATGATCACTAATTCTTACTAATACAAGCTTAAATTAGTTTAAGCTAAATGTAATGATCTGATAATCATGAAAATGGGGACAGTAAAAGCGTAACAGCTATTGTGATACACTTCCAAACAGAATCATGCAGTCTGTAAATGGAACAGTGTCACTTTCAGCTCCCATTCTCTCTCGCTGTTGGGTATTTCTTCTGGTGTATTCCAGGAAGAAACATAGCACAAAGTAGCTGCTATGCCTGTTACAGGATAAAACTACCTTTTTAAATAAACTAGTGACAGCTTTGGAACATTAAAATATATTGTTTCAATTAAAATAAATAACCACAAAATAATCTTTAAACATTAAGAGAAAATTGCATTTTCAGTGCAAGTGTTGTAATAGCTCTAAACATATTTACTTCTGAACATTTAGCAGTTCATAGAATGCAGCAGAAAAAGAAAGACAGCAGTTGAGTAATTCTAAATTAGTCATTAAAAATGCTGTTTCTTGGTTTCAAATACCCCTTTCAGCGTGATTCAATCAAGACCTCTTTAATCACTAGCTGAATTCTCTTCATTTTTCATTTTTTCCTCCCCTACTTTTTCTTCCATAAATACCTAGATTTCATATATTTTCTGTTTATTTTAAATCAAGTGTTTGACTGATGGATTCATTGACAAACAGCTTAGATTTGAATGGACATACTGGAAAACAAATATTGACCAAAGGCAAAGGCAAAACATAATTATGTTTCCTAGGAAAATGTTGTGTACAAACAAGAAAAGTTGCGTACAAAAGTTTTCTTTCAATATATCAGACATAAAAGCATCAGACAAAACCTTTAAGATCTTTGTGTATGCTGTGTAATTACTCAAAAGGCAAATTCAGGGAAGAAAGTTTTTAAGATTCATTTCCTAATGAATCTGAGCTATAGAGAAAGTAGTCATGCTAAACAGCATTTATTTTCTGCATAATTTAAGCAGTACTGTAACAGAACTACTGAGCTTAAGTTGCATCTTTTCTATAAATCCTATCTGTGTATGTACCAGAAAATTATTTCAGCAATGAATTGGTCAATAAATTAAGGAGGCAAAATGCACCTAACAAATACATCCAACACATACACATCACTGTTCATCTCTGCAATTTGCCGGCCATGTCACAGCAGATTGTACAGGGGGGAAGAAGAGCAAAGCCTTTCTTTGAATTTAGCTGGCTGTTTTCTAGCTTCATGTGCAGAGAAAATATGTCCATATTTAATAGAAAACTGTTCTGCTATGGGTAGCTGGGATCATCCCCAAGGGACTGTGCCACCAGGCATGCAATGGCTTGCATGAATATCAACAAACTGCTTCTGCCACATCAGGTGGCAGCTCACACACAGGCACTGCTGTGTTTTCAGATGCTGACACAGCCTATGTATGTCTCACCTGCATACCCAATGGGGGTGATAAATTACTCCGTATCATGGGTCATAATAATAAAAACATGAACATGTGTTTTCAAAGTTTCCTGCATTTTATTCTCAGTTAAAATATGGTACAGTGTAAGTTGTTTATCTAATTCCAGGTAAGTGAATTACTCTCATCTGCATTCAATCTTAAGATAAAATGATTTTTTGTGTTGAATTTTAATTCTGATGCAATATATGAAGGCATTTTAAGACACATAAATATGTTTGAATAGGGGGAATCTTACTGTTTGCTTAGCTTTGGCAAAACATTTTTCTAGTAGGTGAAGTCTTCCTTAATCTTCTGTCTTTTAATTCCATCATTTCTGAGGGGGCTTTTTTTCTCATAGGACTCACTTATTTGAGAATAACCCTTGAGGTTGAATAAAATAGCTCTCTATAATGAACACAACAAAAAATATCTTCAAGGTCACAGAAATTATTCTGTTGATATGTGAGGAATATCTATGGTTTGAAAGTGCTTTTTTAGGGGGGAAGGAGTGGTTTGCCCTTTCTCTGTAGGTGTCAGTTGTTACAAGCTACATGCACAAAAAGATTTAACAAGATGAATCAGCAAATCCAAATCCTTAGTATTACATCAAGTTGTCAGGTTTATGAGCTACAGGGGAAGATGACTGATGTGCTGCCCAAGACTATATAGATACATACGGTTGATAGTTCTCATAAGATTTTACAACAGGACATAGGTTTTGAAAGACCTTTGTTCCCCATTACTTTGTAGGGGAAAAAAAAGTTCATTTTTTACAACAATCAGTAAACAATCTCATTCCCCATGCTTCTTCTAGTCCTGTGTACATTGTCATAATTTATGAAAACATGTTATAGACGTAACTCATTTTCTTACTCCTATTACAGTTTTCTACTGGATATTTGAAACTCTCCTGCTTTGAAGTCAAGTCACTAATGTCACAAATGGGATATTTTAGGATAAAATCTCCTATTTCATTTTTAATATGCTTTGAAATGAGCATCCAAAGTATGATTACCTCCTTGGAGATAGAAGAAATGAATGCAAATACTACAAATTAGGCCATAGGAGATGAGAAGTGTAAGCATTCAAAGAACATCCTAAGAGCTTGAAAGGTTTTTCCTAATGAGTACAATGCATATCTATATCTATATCTATATCTATATCTATATCTATATCTATATATCTATATCTATCTATATCTATATCTATATCTATATCTATATCTATATCTATATCTATATCTATATCTATATCTATATCTATATCTATATCTATATCTATCTTCTAAAGGCGGTAGAAAACTGTGTTCTACTTAGTAACCACTTGCATAGTTGAAGATTCATTTTTCACAGTTTGATTTATCCTGGAGCCACACACTCTTCTTTTTGTTGTAGGCTTTGATGTCTAAAGCAGCAAGAGAATGTGTAAACATCTCCTATTTCATAAGCTCTTTAATTCAGTGGATGTCAAAATACTCAGGAAAAAAATAATGCGAAATGATAAAAGCTGTCTGAATTAAACCCCAGAAATTTTAGCAAGCATGGAAGTTACTACCCTGAAAGGAGAAGAAGAATAGTATCAAAATAGAACACAAAATAATGGCTGTGCAGGCACAGCTACAGGAGGCTATTTTAGATTGATAATGTATCACTAGTTTGAAGACCAGAGTTTCGTCTCCAAAGCAAACAAAATGGACAATGTGCAAACCTAAACAGACAGGTGAAACACATTTATCAATATTGAAACTTCTAAGCAGCTTATATCTCTTAACAATTTAAGAAAAAGTAAAATGCGAGAAGATTTATGATAATTAATAAATAATATATTAATAAAAACGGTTTGGAAAAAATACAATTATAAACTATTCAAAAGTTAGCAAGGACAATGAAGAAAAAATTTAAGGATATTAACCTATTGACAATTTACAAACTTTTCCCAGAGGCACGACATCCAAAAGACCAGAACTTACCTAAGAAAACAACTGAGGCTCTGAATCTACTACAGTGAAAAATACTTCTGCTAATTCTGATATGTCAGATTCTCAATATCTGGGTTAAAGTCTTTAATGTTACAAACCATGAGTGTTCTCTTGCATTTTTCTTGTGTGCTTCTAATTTTCTCTTAAAAATTAATCATTCAGTAAGACAAAACTTGTGTTATTTGTAATTCAGTTTAGCTTCCCCTCAAAAATAGTTGGAAATCTCCCAAATCTTTCTAGTTGGAAACCTTTAAGATTTAAATTTTATTTATTTATTTATTTATTTGTTTGGTTGGTTGGTTGGTTGGTTGGTTTGAATAGGAAAAGAAAGAAACCTTTATAGGTTTAAATAAATAGAGGTGATATATATCATGTAATGTACTGCCCCAGCATCTACCACGAATTAAAGGATTTATATGTTAAATAATAATCCTTCCAGAACACATGATTTAATTGAATGCAGTATTCTTCCCTAAATTAAGAACTCAGTAGGAACTGATCATTTGTTAAAATGTAGCTCTGTGGATTATGAATAGGAACAATTCATGGGTAGCAGTTACTATTTTGCATTAGGGTATTTTGATTTTTTGCAATGTACGATGTGTTCTCACTGATGATCCAACCCAGTAACATCAACAGATACCAAAATGAAATGTTGCATAAATAAGGAAATGAAAATATGAAATTGATTCAGAATCAAAACTGGAACAAAGCATTAATAGATTATTAGATGTCACAATTTCTGCCCCTATGTTCATGTATACAAACCTTCCACTTAGATTATAGATTTTCTAATGGAAAAGAGCAATCATACACTTTCATTATATGTGGATTTTCTTCCAGATGGAAGAAAACAGCAAATAAAAAGGAACAGGTAGTAGAAAAAAGAGAAAGTGTGGTGTTGCTTCCTGTTGGCTCACAGAAATAACCCAAAAGACATGTTGATAATGTAAGCATTAAAATTTCGTAGTTCTGCCATACTTATCATCAGTACCTTGTCAAGTGCCTTATTATCAGCACACTTTAGTAAATACTTACCTAGAAGTACAACTGACATTAATTGGTTTGACGTTCAGTCCCTGCTGTGTGGTGAGCATGGAGCTGTGTCTGCCTCTGCAGAGTCCAGAGGTTGTACAGAGAATGTCAATTACCCAGCTCACCTACTTTTGCAATGCTGGGTACTGCATGTCATCAACAGTCACAAGAGGTTCCTGTTGGAGTCTGGAATACAGAGTGTGTGCCCTTGTTTCTGATACTTAGTTATAAGATCCAGAAAAACACTGAATTTCATATAACATGAAATTCATGAGCATGTTTTCATGGTGATACATGAGAACAACTGTTAAAGTTAGAAAAAGCTAAAAGTGTAAGTGTGTCGATTAGAAAGTTTTCTTAAGTCATTGGGTGAAAAAGTTAGTTTAGAGAACAAGAGACAAGATGGAGGATTTAGGGTGTTGTCTCTTGTCCCTTCTTTCTTCTTCATGTTCTTCTCCTAGATGTTTTTGGGTAGCAGTAATTTTGGACAAAATTGGGTAGCATTTTGGACAAAAAATGCCACAGTGCAGCACATAGGTGAGGGGTCATTGGGTCATTAAGAAAAATAATATACATGTCTATTTTTAATTGGGTAAAAATAGGTATAAAGATAAAAGAACTGCATATTTTGGGGCCATTTTGTGCATCAGACACAAACCGTGCCACAAGGCTTGTTTGTACCATCAGAAGAAAGAAATGTACCAGATTACAAAGATTAACTTTGTGTAGCCAGCCTAGAAAGACCTGTTAAGTTTTATGATGACCTTTTAATAAACACGAGAAACAAGATTCTAATGAGCTCAGGAGTTTTCTTCTAATCATAAGAACTGAGATAAGCAGGGCTCCCCTCGAGGGAGGATCCCAAAAGAATTCAGTCCAAAGGAGGCTGAGAAATCCAGGAAGAAAAAGAAAAATACAGAAGAAATGAAATAGAATCAGAGAAACAGAAAAAATATTTTTTAGAGAAAAGTTACAGTTCCCACAGAAATGCTGGGGTTTATCTTATGCAATGAATGATAGAGGTTTGTGTTTGTTCTAAAATGTTGTATATCTATCTGATTTGCCTAAAGATCTAGTAGAATAAGAATGGTTTTTATCAGAAAATTGGTTTATTCAGTACCTATTCATGTTGTTAAACCAACCCATCCATCAGTATGTTGATTGATTACTCCCAAAGATTTAATTATTTTTATGTGCTCTTCACAATGAATACCATTCTTATATTTGTGTGTTTAGCTTTTGATGCATACTCAGGAAAAGTGTTATCTGATTTAGTCAAGACCACTGTAAGTACAGCTAAACCCCATTTTTTCTTATAAATTTCTCTTTTTAAAATGTATTTATTATTTTTACTTTTAAGGTTGCTTTAGGGGTCATCAATTTTAAATCAGTCCTATACAATTTTTTTAGCTTTCTAGCATCCAGTAACTTTTTAAAAGGTCTTCATAGTCTGTGTACTTATGTTTTAAATGTCACATATATTTTTCCCTTCATCTTTTTTTTACCTATCTGGTTATCTACTTCTGCAGTATTCTTTTTCTCAGTTTAGTTCTTCACGATGCACAGATTTGCTTTGCTTTGTATGAGATGTACATATATTGTGTGTATGTTTTATTTTGAAAGTCAACATATCTCTTCTGTAATTGTTTCTGACTTTATTCATCATCAGGTTTGCCAGTGACAAAAAGCTGGGTGGAGGTGCTGACACATTAGAGTGCCCTGCAGCCCGTCAATGAGACATGGACAGACTAGAGAAATGGGCAGAGAGGAACTTAATGAAGTTCAGCAAACACAGATGCATGGTCCTGCACCTGAAGAAGAACAACCCCGAGCGCCAGCACAGCATGAGGGCTGACCTGCTAGAAAGCAGCTCCGCAGAGAAGGACGCGGGGGTCAAGGTTGACAACAAGCTATCCATGAGCCAACAGTGCCCTTGGGGCCAAGAATGCCAGTGGTATCTTGGGGTGCTTTAGGAAGAGCGTTGACAGCAAGGGCTGTGATCCTGCCCTTCTATTCAGCACTGGTGGGGGCTCAGGAGTAGTACCTGGAGTGCTGTGTTCAGTTCTGGGTTACTCAGGACAAAACAGAAAAGAAAGTATTGGAACAGGTCCAGCTGAGGGCTGTGCAGATGCTGAGGCAACTGGGGCATCTCACTTATGCGTCATCTCCCTTATCACTCATTCCTCCTTATAAGGGAATTGGACCTGTTTAGACTGGAAAAGAGATGACTGAGAGGGGACCTGTGCATACGGACAGCTTAAATGAAGGTGTCTGAGGATGAGGCCAGACTCTTTCCTGTGTCCAGAAACAGGATGATGGGCACAACAATAAACACAGGAAGTTCAGTCTGAATATAAAAGGAAAATTCTTTACTCTGAGGGTAAAAAGATAGGACAGCGGATTGGAATAGGCTGCCCAGAGAAGTGACAGTGTTTTCTTCTTTGGAAATATTAAAAACCCATCTGAATGCAATACTGTAATACAATGTAATATACTCTGTGAACTTCCTGTAGGAGTGGGGTTGAGTTACATGGTCTCCAGAGGCCCCCTTCAACCAATGGTTCTGTGGTTATGTGTGATCCTGCACAATCTTTTTCAACAATCACTTCAGCTTTTAGAATTCTAACTTTTTAATTCCAGTCAGCAGCTCACACACTTGCATTATCCTTGAAAATGACTATCGTATTTTTCTTGCTGTTTTGGTTTCTCATTATTTTTACTGCACCATGAATGAATTTTCCTTGTTAGTCATGAATTGTTATTCATTCTTAGAGACCCCAGGCATTAGGAAGACATTTGAAAAATGAGTGTTGTGTAATCCCAGGTTTTCTGCAAGCATTTTCTTTCTTGCTAGGACATATTACAAATAACTGAACTGTCACTTAGACCTGCACAGTAGCTGTCATTGAAGCAGCTGATGTTTATTTGTAGCGTGCTCTTGGGAACTAATTTTTTTTGGTCTTTCTTAGATATTTATCCTTTAAACTCCAAGTATACTGTTATGTCTATACAATACTGCTTAAAGCAGACAAATGGTTTTAAGAACATTTTGAAGCTTAATTAATGTTTTCTACTTGAATATTTGAAGGATACAAACGCCAAAGAGATAGAAGAGTAGATTAGAATATTGCCTAGGGTATGTAAAGGAATAATGAGATGGAATTACAAATGAAATGTTTAAGTTAAGCAACAAGAAAATCTTTCTGACATTGAGAACTACTTGCCTGTGAAATTGTTTCTAAAGGAAAAAGGTTAAGAAATAATTTTTTAAGACAATTACAAATATGTGAGCATAAAGAAATGCTGTAGGGTGGAGGCAATGTCTTACTGGAATAAAAAGGAAGACCAGATAAAATTCCCCATCTTCATTTTTACTTGTACTTTTTCAGTTTCAGTATTGAGTGCCAAGATGTTCTGAGGAAAGCAACCTTTTCTTTAAGATGAAATGACATGAAGGAGCCATTCATGGGTTTCTAGTCATCAGACACTGTTGTTAAATCACTAAGTTCTATAGCATTAAAACTCTTTAACTCCTCTAGTCAGTCATTACATGACTGGTAAAGACCAAATATATCATTAATACTTAAATATGTATCAGTGTTTTTTCATACTGCAGAATTCAAAATGTCACTCATCTATAATTCAAAAGATGTTTAAGGACAGCAATTAATGGCTTGCAGTAGCCTTCTAATCCTTGAATTGCAGTCTCACATAAGATTAAAGGCAAATGTAATTCAAATGAGATGAGTAATGTAACAATTTTATCTGAACACATGAGGGAGTAAAAACCTTTCAGCTTGATTCTGAGAAAAAGAAGACCTGTTTATGTGGGTGTGTCATTATTTTGTAAAATATTAATCACAGTCAATTGGACAAAAGGATAAATTTGTCCTTGGGGGTGGAATATAGATTTACATTTAAGATATGTTTAGTGGTTGTCACACAGAGCTCAATTCTGTTTAGTCAGCTTTGACAAATTCCTATTAAATAAATGTTTGTATTCCAAGTGTAATCTATAATTCCAAGTCTAATCTAATCTGCCTTTGTGTAGTTAAACATCCTTCTCAACATAGATCCTGTGCTGTTGTATTAACAGTGCAGATGGGTCTCATTCAATGATTAAAGGACACCTAAGATATTCAGCCCTCACTAGTCATTTTGTGCCTTTAGCTAAAAAATATTTTGAACAAAAGGAACAAGTAGTCTTAAGAATCTAATGATTTTTAACAACCACAATTATCAGAGGATATGCATAAAAGTAATGTAGTTATTGCTGACTTGACTAATAGTCAACCGCATCAGCTCAGTAAAATACTGTAAGTCAATTAATGAAGTATAATATTATGTGTAGAGGCAGAGAACACTTTGTTTAATGTAGTGCTGCTATAAGAGATTTTTTTTTTTAAAAAAAAGACTAACGATTCATTTAAATTACCTATAAATATAGTTCACGGAGGAACAAAAGGCAAAAAAGAAATATAAAAAGAATAGTTGTTAACTTTATAAAGAGTGTTAATAACATTACTTAAAATGATAAAACACACAAAGTTGAACTTAACTCCAAAAATGTTTTTGTTTTTTACAGGGCTTATTTACATTATAGAACATACGGAGTGGAGCATGTATTAGAACAAATAAATTTTAAAACAGCATATATGTATATATATTATTTTTGGTGATGAATTTAATTAAAATTATTTTGCATTTGTGTTGTGAATACTCACTAATTTTCCTAAATACAACAGATTTATCATGTTATAAGATTGACTTAACTATTACATCATCAGGTCACATTGAATTCACATAGATAAGGCAACAAGACGTGGAGCCTCAAGCATGGATAAATGAATCCCCTGGAATTAGTGCTTCCTTTGGATGAAACAATGTATCATCTGAGAGTCTTTACATAGCTGCCCAGAAAACTGTCATTTTGCAAAAGTTTGATGGAGGAATGTAACCATTTGCATTTGCATTTGCAAGGTCATATGGACACTTATGTTTGCTGACTGAAGGGTATTCATTAAGCAGTTCTCTCAGCTTACAAAAACTACTTTTCAGAAGTTTTTTCCATCTTTATTTTATCAATCTACTTCACTAACAGTGTATTGCAAACACTGAAAATAGTACCAGTCCAAAGATACGTCATAACAGGATACTGAAATTTCAAATTGTGGGATATTTACATAAATGTTACTCTTACTAAGGAGGTTAAATTTGTCACATTGAGACCTTTTTCATCTTATATTTTCCTTCACTTGTCTGATGAAAGTGAGGCAGTGGCTTGGTGGACACCTTCTGTCCACCAGGGTCAACCCACCACAGTGTTTTTTGGAGCATGAACATGGAGCACAAGGCAATGGCAATTGTGCATTAAGTCATGCTGTAGTTATAGCTGTTACTGGGCAGCAAGATTTTTTGTGCATCACACAGCTTGTTGGCTGCACTGTTTGTCTCTTTATTTTGCTGAGCTCAGGAACATTCTAGTACAAAAAATGACTCTGTGCTTTGCCCTCGTGTTGATGACCTTGCTGTTCTGGGGAAGATGTCTTGTGGAACACACAAAGGAATATGTCTCCCTCTTCCCAGGTGGTCATGCACTCTTATGTGAACTGTTTAGTGTGTAATTACATTGAATCTTATACAATTATATCATTAATAATTCACACTATTAGCATATCATGGATTCTGTGGAATCTGATGTTGCCCTGGTACAAGAGAAGATAATCTTTTGGGTGAAGAAATGTTGCAGTCCTTCTCCCCGATGGGACCCCTCTGTCCCACCCCCCGTGGTGAGAGCCTGCTCGTCTCAAGGCACAGGCGGCCAAGGGGGTCCTGGAGTGGATACAACACGGACTCAAAGTATCTAGACACAGGAGGCTCAAACTTGCTGGAATAATCCCGTTTATTGTCTGTCGTCCATCCGGGGCAAGAGAGAGAGCGAAATGCTCTGGGTCTCATCTCTTATACCAGGGGGCAGGGGTGATTAGGGGATGCAGGGAGGTCACAGCCAATGGGAAGGGGGAAGGGAAAGAAGGCTCTCAGGTAGGAACTAACATTACACAAACCAGACGTGAGTTTAACCCTTGGGAGGTACCAAGATTTTTAGATGCACTACAACACCTCACCCTTTTCTGTTATACAAAAATGAGAAACATGGATTTGAGTAAGAGGTAGGTTATTTCTAAAAAAAGGAAACAGAAATTTTTTAAAACATATTCACAGTTACAGTATGCAGGTCAGAGGCTAGAGAGGTTTCTTCTTGCTCTCTTCGGTGGCGTCTTCTCTTGGAAGCAACAGCCACTTGCTTCTCTTCTCTTCTTGCTGGTGCTGGATTCTTTGAAACAAAAGGTTTTACCCATTTCTGAGGAATCCATCGGGGGCCTGAAGGGGTGGATACACACGCATAACCTCGCCCCCAGGTGACAAGTTCATAGGGGCCCTTGGTTTGCCAAGTTTCAGGGTCCCTGATTAACACCGGTGGATGCTGTGACAATTTAAACTGATCACCACTGTTAAAATGCCGAGTTACAGGAGGATTCATGTTTTCAAATGAGCAGTTTAGGAAGTTAATGGTAAACAGAGCTTTACAGAGTTTCTGTTGTGGAGACATCCACACTGCCTCGCTACCTTGCCTGGCTAGGACTTGTTTGAGCATCTGGTGGGTACGCTCCATTACAGCCTGACCTGTGGGGGAGTGGGGGATGCCAGTTTTATGTTCCACTCCCCACTGCTGGACGAATTCCAGGAACTCCTTGGATTTATACGCTGGGCCATTATCTGTTTTAATTTCCTTAGGGATCCCCAATACGGAAAAGGCCTCCACTAAGTGTTGTTTAGCATGCACAGACTTTTCTCCTGCATGAGCAGAGGCATACACCGCTCCTGAGTATGTATCAATACTCACATGTACATACTTGAGGCGACCAAAACTGGGAATGTGTGTGATGTCTGTTTGCCACACCTCACAGCTCTTAAGGCCTTGGGGATTAACCCCGATGCCTAATGATGGCACTGCCTGGAGCTGGCAATTGGGACAGGTAGCCACGATGGCTTTAGCCTGATCCCGTGTCAGCTGGAACTGACACATCAGTCCTGGCACATTTTGATGGTATTGCTGGTGACTTATCTTTGCCTGTTGAAAAACATCTGGGAGACATACCTTTTCAGCTGGGGCAGCAAGGGAATCCGCCTTCCGGTTCCCCTCAGTGATTTCACCTGGCAATGGGGTGTGCGATCTTATAGGCATCACATAGAAAGGTTGTTCTCGATTTGAAACCAAATAAATCAGTTTTGAAAGCAATCTAAAGAGATGCTCATTCTCAATGTCCTTGAGAACTGCCTGTTCCGCTCTGGACACCACTCCTGCTACGTAGGCTGAGTCAGTAACCAAATTAATTGGTTCTGGAAATTTCTCAAAGGCTCTCACAACCACAGCTAGTTCAGCTATCTGGGGTGACCCCTCTACAAACTCAACATCAGCTTCCCAAAGCTGAGTCTGTGGATTTCTCCAAGTCATCACCGACTTGTGGGATGTCCCAGATGCATCAGTGAACACTGTGAGTGCTTTGAGTGGCCTCCGGCTCCTTTTCTCACGAGGAATGAGATGGAATTCCTCATGAAACAATTTGTGTGATGGTGCATGAACTGAAATTTGCCCACTATAGCTGTCCAGAGCTAACTGGAGGTTAGCATTGCTCTGCAGCAGATGCTCAAACATCTCTTTGGTCAGTCTCTCAGGGGAGTTTTTACCTTCTCCAGAGAGCCTGACTGGGAGGTGAATACACATAAAGTCACAACCTGCCAGTTCCCGCAGCCTTACTCTGGCTTTTTGGATCAGCTGAGCTATCAGCTCTTGTGGCTTGGTGATAGTTTTGGGTCTTTGATGAGAGAGGAAGACCCACTCTATGATTAAGAGTGCATCTCTCTGCCCCTCGGCCCATTGGAATATTAACCCATGTAGGTGTGGCAATTTCCCCAGGACAATAAATTTGAAAGGCAGCTCAGGTTTGAAGCGATGTGCCTGTCTTTCTGTCAAGGCCCTTTGTGCCTTTTCAATTACAGTTTTTGCTTCTGGAGTCAGCTCCCTGGGAGATAGTAATTCTCTCTCCCCTTTCAATAAATTGAGTAGGGGACTCAGGTCCTCATTTGTGAGACCTAGCCATGGTCTGACCCAGTTTAGTGACCCGCATAGAGAATGAAGATCTGCTAGAGTTTTAGGATTACCAATAATTTCCAATTTTTGTGGAACAACAGTCCGTGCAGTAATTTCCAGGCCCAGGTATTTCCAAGGTGGCATCCTTTGAACTTTGTCTTCCTGCAACTGGAATCCAGCAGAGGTTAAAACTTTAACCACTAGGTCAAGGGTATCTTTCAGTATGTTGTTATTGGGACAGCATATTAAAATGTCATCCATGTAGTGCAAAATGATAGCCTCTCTCTTTTCAGCACGCACTGAGGACAGCAATGACCCCACATACCACTGGCAGACGAAGGGGCTCGCTTTCATCCCCTGAGGTAATACTGTCCAGTGGTACTGTTTCATTGGAGCTTCCCGGTTAATTGTAGGAATGGAAAAGGCAAACCTTGGTGCATCAGCTGGATGCAGGGGAATTTGAAAAAAACCAGTCTTTAATATCCAGTACTGCTAGGAGCCAGTCTTGTGGTAGCATGGTTGGGGATGGCATTCCTGGTTGGAGAGATCCAATGTCTTGTATTTTTTTGTTTATTTCTCTTAAATCTTGAAGGAGACGCCATTTATCTTTCCCTGGCTTTTTTATTACAAACACCGGGGAATTCCAAGGGCTGGTTGTTTCTACTATGTGTCCTTTAGCCAATTCTTCTTCCACTAATTTTTCTAGCGCCCCAAGTTTTTGTTTGCTGAGAGGCCACTGGTTCACCCAAATTGGATCATTATCTAGCCAAGATAATTTTTGGACCGGATGCTCTACAGTGGCCTCTATCAAAAATCCTGAGGTGTCTCAGGAATAGTTAGTTTTACCCCCCACTGCGACATGGTATCTCTCCCCCACAAGGGGCACTTGTAGTCAATTACAAAAGGTCGGACACTAGCTATCCTACCGTCCAGACCTTCGATCTGGACGATATCTTTAGCAATTTTTGCCAGTTTCATCCCTCCAACACCCTGTATTTTCCCTGCCACTGGTTGTAGGTCCCAATGTGAGGGCCACACCTTTTCCGGTATGATGGTCACATCTGCCCCAGTGTCAATTAACCCTTCTACATGGAGATGTTCTGATTTATGTGTTAAATTGCATCCCATAATGGGCTTGTTTTCACCCACTACTTCTGCCCAGTAGACTCCCGGTGCTTTGTCATCTACTGGGACTTCTGTTGGAACAGGGATTACCTGGGCTATTACTTGCCCTTTATCTACATAGAAAGGTGGTTGGGGGCACCAAGCTAAGAGAATGAGGTGTGTTAGGTCTCCCGTGATTGTCATGGGAGCCACCTCAATCTCTATTGGTGTGTGTGCTGTGTCTCCAATAACAAAATACCTACTAACCAGTCCAGCCAGGTCTTGTGAATTATCCTGCAAATCTACTCCCACGACAGTCCAGCGGTCAGATCTGAAACAAAAGGCTTTAGAAGTTACAAGTCTGAATTGCTTTTGTGGTTGCCAGACCTTATTAGGCAAACATTCCTCACAATTATATTTTTGCAGTCTCCCACCCTGCTCCCTTTCCTCCCCTTTTCCCATTAAAACAGAGTCTTTTTTCTGCTGTTTCCCTTGTTGCTGGGTTTGAGGACAGTTCCTTGCAAAATGTCCTGGCCTCTTGCACTGGAAACAGACAATGTGCTGCAGCTGTCCTGGTGACATCTGTGGCTTGTTCATTCCTGGTGTCACTGCTGCTACTGTCCTTGGGTTGTCTGGTTTCTTGTCGTGTACACTGTACAAGTCTTCTTTCTGGGCACACGCTTCAATCATATCTGCTATGGTGGGTGGAGGGTTGATAGGAAGACTCAGAATTACTCTACGACAAGCCTCGTTGGCATTTCTTTGGGCCATTTCTTTAAGCAGTTCCGTCTGGGCCACTGGTTCTTGTCTCTGTATCTGTAGTCTCAGACGATCTACAAACTGTAAGAAACTCTCACATGGGAGCTGGTTAATATTAACATAACTGACTTGAATATCAACTGACACACCGGACTAGAACTTGTATTGTTTGTCTCGGGTATCTTTTTCATTGGGGGAACAGAGGTTTTGGGGGAAAAGTTAGGAAAGTTAGGTGGATACTGTGGTGCTTGTTTGTCTTCCGTTTTTATTTCTCTGTTAACTAATTCTTTTCGAATTAAAAGAAAAACCGGGAGGAATTTCAGGGCCGATTTGTCTCCTCCTTCTATTTTTAAGGTTAATAAATTTCCAATTTCATCCCAGGCAGTTACGGAACCTAATTTCAACAATTCGATCTGTTCACTTTGCTGAGTCAAATATGATACAAACTGTTTTATCTTATGTTTTGAAATTTTTACATTTGTGGTTTTTAAAAAATTCTGTATTTGTTGTGTATGGCTTCTTTCTTGTGTGCAGAGCCGGGATCCCATTTTGGAGGTCACAGCAGCTCTGCACACAATCTGTCTATTTTCCCTACCACAGAAAACAAAGTTGCACCAAAAGGATTACAATTAAACTCACACTGTACAGGCAGCAGGGAGAATTCCCTCTCCCCCCCACCCCGTCTCTGCCCACGGCTGGGGGATTCCCCACACGCTTGGGGCGCTGCCGCTGGGAAGGAGTTACACAGAACACAGTCCCCCAGGGTCTGTTTCACTCTCCACCCCTCCCAGCCCGGTGTCGGAGTTCAATCTTACCTTTTTCTGTCGTTTTCTGGCGGTGGAAAGATACTTGTTGCCCTGGAATCAGTCCTCTGGTGCTGGAGGATTTTCGACTCCTTTTCAGAAACTTTTTTTGCTGTATTTTTTAAACTGCATCCAAAGTCTCCAAAGAACGGCTCACCCTGGCTCCGATAAGCCTTTAACGTGGGCTTGTACAGCCCCACGTTGGGCGCCACTCTGTTGTAATCCTTCTACCTGATGGGACCCCTCTGTCCCACCCCCCGTGGTGAGAGCCTGCTCGTCTCAGGGCACAGGCGGCGGAGGGGGTCCTGGAGTGGATACAACACGGACTCAAAGTATCTAGACACAGGAGGCTCAAACTTGCTGGAATAATCCCGGGTTTATTGTCTGTCGTCCATCTGGAGCAAGAGAGAGACCGAAATGCTCTGGGTCTCATCTCTTATACCGGGGGGCAGGGGTGATTAGGGAAAGAAATACTGAAAATCGCCCTGAAGTAGTTCTTACTTGGTTGTCAGGGTGTGCAGAATGATTTGGGTGCAGAAAGTTCCTAGGTCCTAAGTCTAGTTCCTAGGTCTCCCATAACCTGAGAATTTATGTTTGAACATGCAAATAAGCCTGTCACTACTTGATAGAAAGATTCCTTGCCTATCCTGGAGAAAACCAACAGCTTCTCACACTGTGCTATGAACTACATGTCATCAACAGTTTTGGAGGTATAAATTCTGAAAGTATAAGGAACATATGGGTTTTTATAAATTCAGAAATTTCTCATTAGCTTAAATTTTATGCCAAATGTCTAAAGCATATACCAAAAGATTAATAATTTTCATGATCTTTATTACATTATCACTAACCTTCAGATTACTCACACAGTAGTGATGCATATTATGAATTTCTAAACATTACCAGTGGCTTGTTGCAGAAGTTGATAATGTTGCAACAGGAACATCAAGTACACTTTCCTTACTTATGTTCATTAACTAGTTTAATATTGGTGGTTTCTAGGGGAAAAGAAGTGACAAAAGCCTTGACAGAAATTCTGACTGCTTTGAATATTCTGTTCTGTTCTGTGTGCCTTTAGTACCTCCCCCTGAAGTAAAAAATGTGGTTGGTCCAAGGAGCATGAAGGACAGATCTGTGTAACATTTTTGTTTGAAGTCATTAAATTAATAAGTGTTCTCCTCCCCTGTGAAATAATGAGTGCCCTTGTCACAATGGACAAGTCTTTCAGATATTTTTTGTAAGATTTCCACTGTGCTTAGGAAGGGTAATAAATTCTATGTAATAAGTAGCACTTTTAATGTTTCTTCATGTAGAGGTTGTTTCTTTCTTCAAAAGTCAGCTTTCTATTAAGGAAGCAAGAGTTTATAGGGCAGGAAATAGATGACCTTCATTCTTGTTATCTGTCATGACCGATGGCAACACATTTGTCACTTTTCTGTCAGCTAGAAATCTTCTTTTTCATGTTTGACTCGACCTGTCTTCTGAGATCCACTTCTGCAATATTTTGGAAGTTTACTTTGTTATTTCTCGATGCTGTGCTGCTGGGGTTAATATTGTCTTGGAAGACCTTGAATAGTTAATTCTAGCTTTGGTTGCATCAACATATTCTTGCTTGCTGAGACCTCGTTTCCTGAGCTGACAGAAGACTGTTTGCATAATATACAGGCTGCTGAAAATTCAGCAACCTCAATGTCATGTTATTAGAGATCTAGTCATAAGTTGGGCTTCCATTTTCAAAGTCAGAACCTTGTCTAGAGTTGCTTCACTCTTTTAGCTCACTGTGCAGAGCCCCTGAGCTGTTCCCTAAACTACAGAAGGTCACACCACCAGACTGCATAACCCTGCTTATGAAAAGAACTGATACTGAGATGCAAGGCAAGAAGCCATAAAAATAAAGCAACAAAATGTGTGAGCTGAAACCTAACAGTTTCAGGAGAGACATAATGAGTACATCTTGGAGTACAATTAGTAATGTCTTTTTATGCTGGTACTACAACATGACAAAAACAATACACAGCTTATGAAATACTAAGATTCACTCTGTAAGGTTAGCCTGATATAGGCCTAATATAGAATTATTGGTTAATAAAGAATACATTCTTTGTATGTAATTTTGCCTCACTGCTTACCATGATGACCAACACGGTTTTTTTATATATTTTGGAAAGCAGAATCAACATTTTTAGGTGAAAAATGTAGGTAACATTTCTTAAATAGATGGTAGGATGACCCATATTTAATATTATTTTCTTTTGGTTCTGTCTGAATGTGTGAAGAGAGGAGAGGAGAGGAGAGAGGAAAGGGGAGAGGAAAGGGGAGAGGAAAAGGATAATGGGAAAGGGAGAGAGAGAGGGGAAGAGAGAGGGAGAACTCAGTGAGCTCTCCCAGTCTGTACTTATGTCTGCAATTGTCCTGTCTAGTTCTGTCAGAATAAAGATAGAAAAGGCACAAACTATTTCCTTTAGGTGTCATTTTAAAATTAATGGTGTGGGCTTTAAAATTCAACTTTAATAAACAGTTGATATTTATATTGTATCCAATTTCCCCTTCATTACACATTAATTTTTTTTGAATCACATTTCTCTGTTGAAGGGTTTGGAACATCTAATGTTGTGTAAGCCTCAGAAGCAATTAATAAAAGCAATACTGTCAGTGTCAAAACAATGTAGTATGAGATGTTGGACTGCACAGTAATGAATTATATAATGATAATTCATACTGAGCTTCTGTTTAAATCTCACAAAGGAAAATAGTCTATTTCAGGACAGGTAAATTATCAGAAAATCTAGTCATTGTACTTAGATTTGAACTGTGTTTTATAAAATACTATTTTCTGTGTCTTCATATATAAAAAGAATTTATAACTTTGAATGTGAAATTGCCCATCTTAATCTAAGATGTAAATATAACTATGTTAGTGCTCTAAGAGTGCTCTCAATGAAGGTCACTCCATTCAACCCTAATTCACCTACTTATACAAAAGATTTACATCTATTATAATTTTACTTTGTTACAATCCAGTAACAAGAATAAAAGTGAAATTAACTGCAGTATTTTACCCAGGAAAAGCAAATAGCTCTTCAGTGAACACAAATTAGAAATGGATAAGATTTGTTTTTCAGCATTTTATTCTCTTAAATTTTTAAGAAGCCTTCTAATCTATGAATTGTGTTACAGATCAGAGCTGAAGGCATTAAAACATATATCAAACACTCTGTCTCCCTGATGCACTTTTTTTCTTGGTTTTTTTTTTTATTCTTATAAAAATAATTTATATCCAGTACATGGACTGAATAGGAAACTATGATTTAATGTAACCTGGAAGAAGTAGGAGGCTATAATTAGTCATTGCACCTAAATAAACAGCTCAGCATCTCTGAAAACATAATTACAAGAATAAACCCAGTTATATATAGCATATAACATATATCTCTGTGTGTATATATATATATATATATATATATATATATATAAAATTTCTTTTTCATCGATATTGCTCATATATAAAGTCTGCATGGTAGCAGCAGCAGCAGTGGTAACTGGAGTAAGTCTAAGCATGAGGGTTTGACTGAGTTGTGCAGGGGGTTTCTGAGCTCAGGGACACTCAAGAAGGAGCCTCAAGCCCCATCCAAATCCAGAAGCCCTTGGCAGTCATGGATAAGGGACATTACAGGACAAGTCTCCAGTCTAGTAAGACTATCTGATTACTATCCATTATTCTCTGTACAAACTAGCAGCAACAAAATCATAGAAGTACAAGGGCAATCAAAAGATGCTTCAGGGCCTTAAGATGATTTGTTGAAGAATCAGGAGCAACAGTAGTTGCTTTCCTTCAATCAATGGTAGTTATTTTCCTTCATCCTTCCAGCAGCAAGGAATAATATTGATAAGAATAGACAGATCCATAAAAAAAATGTGTGGCTCCAAAGCTGGTGCAATCAGAAAAAAATTAAGGTTTTTTGACTGTGGGATGTTCTGTTCAACACCTGCTCTACTGACACTGACACCTGATGGGATACAACTTTTTCAGAAGGTAGAACAATTTCTAGCACAGCAATTAGCAGGACTTATTGATGGAGCTGTAGAACAGGAAAGGAAAAATATCAGGCTTGACAGTGATGAGCAATGGGATGCTGTGTCAAAACTTGAAAAAAGCATTAATGTAATATTAATATATTAATATAATATAATATAATGTAATATCCCTCAATATTCTTCATGAAGTGTTGTCTACAATGAAGCACAACTGAAATGTTTCCACACTAATGCATGCATGAGGAACAAGCAAGTTGAGCTCAAAGCTTTGGCCCAGTCCACAAGATTTGACATCATTGGTGTAAGCAAAAGGGATAAAATGTATGGAGCACACAGTTGTCAATGGAACAGTTTAAACCCTCTGGGTAAGAATCAAGG
This sequence comes from Pseudopodoces humilis, assembly GCF_049639895.1. Classification (NCBI taxonomy): domain Eukaryota; kingdom Metazoa; phylum Chordata; class Aves; order Passeriformes; family Paridae; genus Pseudopodoces; species Pseudopodoces humilis. The sequence goes on from NC_142203.1 coordinate 11,301,148, forward strand.
AGCAAGCAAATGATGTGGATGTCACTGTGAGAGTCTACTACAGACCACCTGGCCCAGATGATGATGTTGATGAATTATTCTTTGAGGAACTAAAGGATGCTTCCAAGTCAACTGCCTTTGTCTTTATGGGGGACTTCAACTTGCCTGAAATCAACTAGGACCATCAAACAGCTGGTACAACCCTGACCAAAAAAACTGGATGACAACTGTATGGAACAACTCCTAAGAGACTCAGCTTAGGAAGATGTCCTCCCTGATTTGCTGTTTGTAAATAGAGTGGATCTCATGAGCAAAATGGAGACTGGCATCCATCTTGGACACAACAATTATAAAGCAATTGAATTTAAAATTTTTGTTGCCAGGAGGAAAAGTGTCAGAAAAACCTCAACTCTGAACATGAGAAGAGCAGACTTCAGGCTCCTCAGGGAATTAGTAATTAATGCCTCCTAGGAAAATATTTTTGCAGGTTCTGGGGTCTATCTGTTTTGGATCTTTTCAAACTTCACCTCCTAAGGGTGTAGAAGCAGACACTCACAAATGTCAGAAGTCAGACAGGTGAGACAGAAGGCTGGGTAGGCTGAACAGGAATCTTCTCTGGAAATAAGGTGGAAAGGAAGGTGTACGTCCAGCGCAAACAAGGTTAGGTGGCATGGGAAGAATACAGAGATGCTGCTGGTAACTTTAGGAAGAAAATTCCTGTGGCCAAAGCTCAACTGGAGTTGAAGCTCACCGTAGGGGAAATAAAGAGTTTTTCCAAATAAATTTATATTTATTTTGGTTTATTTTCAAAAGTCAGTGTATTTATAATATCAGAATAATGTTACAAAATTAGGATGGTCGCCTCACAAACAGGGATTTGGACAAGGTAGAAGCGTTTAGTGCTTTCTTTGATTCTGACTTCAACACAGATGATGGACCAAAAAGGTCCCAGTGCCCTTTGCTGAAGGACCATGACTCTGAGAATGATCAACTCCCAGTGGACGTTGAACTCATGTGGATTCTACTGCTCCAATTAGAGATCCGTACAAATCCATGAGACCTGATGAGATTCATTCAGGGATCCTCAAAGGGCTGGCTGGTGTCATCTCAAAGGCTCTTGATTATTTTTGAGCAATCTTGGGAATCCCAAGAAGCTGACAAATGTAATCTGATTTTTCAAGAAGGGCAAGAAAGAGGACTCTGGAAACTGCAGGCCTGTCAGTCTCACTTCAGTGCCTGTTAAAATAATGGACAAGATTATTCTGGAGGTACTGAAGAACACCTGGAGGTCATTGGTCACAGCTAGCACAGCTTCATGTGGGGAAAGTCATTCTGGTTGCACCTGATGATGCTCTACAGCTAGGGTAACTCCACTAGTTAATCAAGGAAAGACAGTTGATGTAATCTTTCTGAGCTTCAGCAAAGCTTTTGGTACTGTCTTTCCTAGGATCCTTCTGGACAAAACACCCAGCGCTCAGCTGGATAGACACATCATACAATGAGTAACTGGCTCAAGGGTTGGGCACAAAGGGTTACAGTGGATGGGGTGATATCACCCTGGTGACCATTCACCTGTGGGGTTCCACAGGGCTCCATCCCCAGCCCAGTTCTCTTCAACATCTTTGTTAATGACCTGGACGTAGAACTCAAAGGAACACTAAGTGTGAAAATGAGACTAAGTTGGGAGGAGCTGTTGACTCACTCAGTGATAGAGAGGCCCTGCAGAGAGATCTCAACAGATTAGAGAGGTGAGTAATCACCAACCTTATGGAGCTTAACAAAGGAAAGTTCCTCTTTCTGCACCTGGAAATTGGCAACCCTGTATGTCCATATGGATTGGGAAATGAACCCATATGGACTGCTGGAAAGCAGCTCTATGGAAAGGGACCTAGGGCTCCTGGTCAACAGAAAGATGAGTAAGAGTCAGCAGTGCCCTGGCAGCCAGGAGGCCCAACCCTGTCCTGGGGGGCATCAGGCCCAGCATCAGCAGCTGGACAAGGGAGGCCATTGTCCTGCTCTGCAACAAAGTGGTCTTACCTCAAGTTCTAGGGGCAGTTTTGGGCACTACAATATAAGAAAGGTATAAAGCTGTTGGAGAGTGTTTAAAGGAGTACCATGAGGATGGTGAAGGGTCTGGAGGGGAAGCCATATGAGGAGTGGCTGAGGTCATTTGGTCTGTTCAGCCTGAAGAAAAGACAGGAGAGAAACCTCATCACAGTCTGCAATTTCCTCATGAGGGGAAAAGGTGGGGCAGACCCTTAGCTCTTCTCTGTCATGCCACATGACAGGACTCAAGTTAAATGGCGTGAAGCTGAGGCAGGAGAGGTTTAGGTTGGATATCGGGAAAATTTTTTTCACCCAGAGGGTGGCTGGGCACTGGAACAGGCTCCCCAGGAAAGGGCCCACTGTAGCAGCCTGACAGAGTTCAAGAAGTGTTTGGACAATGCTCTCAAGCATATGGTGTAATTCTTGGGGTTTCCTTTTTTGAGCCAGGAGCTTGACTCAGTTCTATTGATGGATCCCCTTCAACTCAGCATATTCTATAATTCTCTGATTCAGTAATCATTCCTGTGGGAATTCAGTGGCAGTATTCCAAGTTATACTACCAGTTTTCTTTATATTTCAATAGATGCTTCTCTCCAGTCAAAATTTTGGGCATGAAAGTATGCAAGATCATTAATAACCAAGTATTTTCTGCTGAATTTCCTTTTCTAATATGTTTTCTGTGTAATTATTATTTTATTTTAATGCAGATTTTAAAATGTTTAAACGCCAGAATTAATTTTTTTAAAATATCTAGCAAACATCTTTGTGACAAATTTAAAAGAGAGCAACACAAAGTTCAAAATGAAATATAATTCTATTTAGGAACTAATGCAAGTAGTTCTTTACAAAGGGAGTGATTCGTCTTGATTCAGTGTCCTTTAGTTCAAATCTGAAAAGGATGTGTTGCTTGTTATTTGACACTGGTGTGTGTAGGCATATTTTCAAAGTGCCAAATGAAGCCATAGCAGATATCTATATTTTTGTGTATATATAGAAACCCCATAAAATTTGTATGGTTTTTTTTGAACAAAAATTATACCTGACAATAATTAATCAATTAATTTATTGTACTTTCAGGCTGTATAATTTTAATTAATAAGTGAGAGAAATGTATTTTAATATTGAAATTCATAGTGAAGGTTTCTCTGTTCATTTGTCAACTGGCATAAAACATGTGCTTTCTTGGTGTAGAAAAAAAGGCTATTCAAGGTTCCTGAGAGCCTCTGGCTAAAGTTCTATCATCATACTAAAAGAAATATTAATAAGATCTACCTCCTCCTTATAGGGCTCATTTTCCTTCTGTGCAATCTCTTCGTGTTCATTTTCAAGGCTGATTAAAAAAAAAGTAATCTGAATTAGGATTACTGAATCAGTAAATGAATCTACATAGTGAATAGCTGGATGCAATGGAAGTCACTTGGCCCATAGCTGATAAATTCTGAACTCAGACAAGTATATGCATAAGGGTCACAGAGAAAAAGTTCAGAACACAGATAGTCATAGCAGTCTTCTGACAGTAGCAGAGAACGGACGTATGAGGAGTGGGTATTCAAAAATCTCTAACAGTCACAACTTTTTAAAATCACATGTTTATTGCAGTTTGTTCAATAACAACCCCCCACCCCCCCACCCCCAAGCAGAAATAATGGACTGTGGGGACTTCAGAGGTTTTTAAATGTTTCCTGACCATCTTTACTATTCTTCAAAACTTTTGCTTTTAAGACCCCTGCCTTCAGATCCTCTCTGGAACATTGTCCTGGGTTCATAGGTAACAAGCTGTGGGCCAAAATTACTATTTCTAAGCAGTTTCCACTTTGGTTTGCTCCCTGATTTGCTATTTGCTCCTTCTCTTGTTTTCATTCTCATTTCATTTTATTTAGTATATTGCTTCCTTGCTGATTCCATTTGGCCTCTCATTGCAAACTGATTCTTACCCCAAACACATACACAGAAAATCTTTAAAGCAGCCTTTCACTGCAGTTGCTTATTGAAAGTTTAGTTACTCCCTCACTCATGTTTCAGTTGAAACATGTTCAGTGAAAACTCTTTCAGAAGGGGACCTAGACATTTAAAAGTGTTCTCAATGGTACCCAGAGAGCAACTGCCATTTTTTTTTTTTAAATAAAGGATTCAAATTGATTCTTTAACTTTTCTTCAAAATAAAAAACAAACAAACCAAATGTAAACCAAAAAAACGCCACCACAGCAATAAAACCTCACCAAAATTAAAGTCTTTAATATTAATTGCAAATTCCCTAGTTTTAGTAATTGACACAAAGAAATAGTAGTGTCATCAGTATCGAACAAGAAGTCTTCCTCAGCACAATTAAGGCATTTTTACTGAATCACTGACACCTTTACTGGTCATGCATCCTGTTGATACAGTTTGAAACAATCAGGAGATCATGAAGTCATGTGAAAATAGACACAGCATTTTTTAAAACTTTAGTTGAATGAAATATAAAATCCATTACTGGGCAAATGTTACAAAACAATTTCAGAAAATGGGAGAATTTTCTGGTAATTGCTATGGATATTTTCCACTTAAAATATCTTAAAAGTGAAAAATCGCAATAGTTAAATCAAGTGTTACTTGAATTTATATTTTCCTTCTACCCTTGCTGCTGAACATTTAATATAATGTCTTGTAGAGCAGATATGCAACAGGAAGCTTAATAGGGATGCTGTTTCCATAACAACAAGTAGGATTTGAACAAAAACACAATACAAAATGGTTACTATTCTTCACAGTACATAAAACAGTTATTCAAAATTAACAGCAGCACGACATTGAAAAAACAAATTCAGGCAAAGAGTGCTAACAATTCTGTTCCATATTTGGTAATGCTTAAGTCATAAATACTTCAGGAGCAACCATAAGAACCCTGAAATTTATTGTATTGTCAATGTCAAGTTAAATCATGACCTGAGAGAGACTTTTTTAAATGAACAATTAAATGAAAAAACAGTCCCATTCAGACAAACCACAGAAACAAGTCATTTAGTTAGCTATAAATTGGCTTATACAATGAGTAAATGAAAGGTCTAACTCTGCCTCCAGTGAGAGTAATTTTTAACTTTTAAATTTGTATTCATAGAACAGGGTGTTAATGATTTATTGAATCTTTTCTGTTTTTCATCAACTGCATTTTACTTTACATACTTTATATAATTCTGAAAGTGCCATGATTTTCTCAATCTTATATCTCTAAGGTATATATTTTTAATTTCTTTACAGAATTTAAATTTATGTTCATTTTTCCAAGTAATAATGTTGCATATCAATGATGCAAAATTAAAAATATTTCAGCACCATAGGAAGTTCTTCCACTTCTTTGTGGGTTTGCATTTTGGTGTGAGGTCTTTTTTGTTTTGATTTTAGTTTCAGGGACTAGTATTTTTGTTGAATTTTTAAATTTTCTACTTTATATATTATGAAATGTACAGATCAGTCAGAAACTGAGTTTAAAAGTCTAATGAGATCTGACTCATTAAATATTTCCCAGTGTAGATTTTGGAAGCGCAGCCTACTTGAATTATTCTAATGCCATATTGACACAGCAGAACTAAAGTAGTCATGGCTTTAGTGACATCTAAGGGTAGTTGGTATGAAAAGGAGAATATTTAGTATATTTTTAATTAAAAGAATTACCTGTTGCTAGTGTCACTTCATTAGAATACCAAATTTCAAGTGTATCTCTATCTTTCTCACTCTGATTTTATCTCATAAAATTGACCTTTTTATGCAAGTAATTAGAATGCGCTCATCCTGGGAACAAATGCTGGAAAGTTTTAAAAAAGTTCTCAAGTTCCTGAAAACAAAAAACCCAAAAAGTCAAAAAAACCCACAAAACAAAACAAAAACCCTAAAACAAACAAACAAACAAAACCAAAAATACCCCAAACAAACAAGGGAGATATAGGAAAAGGGATCACAATGAAATAATTTTGATATTGACCATAACAGGCCTATTCCTACTGAGCTTCTGCTTTCTAAACTACATTTTGCAATGAAAAGTAGAAACCACTGCAGACTTCTGCCTTCTCTTTTGCATTCACAGTATCATATTGTTTGTTCACCTAAGAAGCTTCTTGATATTTAAATGATACATTAAAGATGCTCCTGTCAATATAGTGTGGAGACCTGATAATTACACAAGAACAGATAATCAGAAAATGAGAACTATGAAAAGCTGAGAAAGCATACCATGCCCAGATTAATTACATTCCCTGTTCCTACAGGAAACAGAAAGAAGAAATAAAAGACCATCTGATTTTAATGATGGAGCTGTTTCAAACAGAGGTAGTGAATTGTATCCACTGGATATGGATGCTATGGGATATATCATGAGAGCATCTCCATTTAAGAAATGGATCAAGGCATTTAGCAGACTTTTGTCTTTGGTATGAATGACCATGACAAAAGTTTGAAATATTCAGAAGTGTATAATTTAATATAGGTAGCCAAAGATTTATATTATTATTATTATTATTATTATTATTATTATAGTCCCCTGATTTTAACAGGGCAGTTTGTAGACTGCCACATGGCCAAATGCAAATGTCTGGTGTTAAGAATATTGAAAGTGATCAGTTAAATTATTTTGAAGTCAACATTTATTGTTTTCAAGTGGAATGCAATGTGGACTAAAGTAATGCCAAGAATCTTTCTGTCATGTATCTTTCACTTCAAGATTACGTGCAATTAAAAATAATTGTGAGAACTAATTTGGTATTAAGAAAAACTTGTGGCTTGGCATGCAGAGCAGTTTTAAATAAAAATGCAGAGAAAAGGTATGAGGAAATGCTCTTAAAAACTACTGATGACTACTTAGCAAATACAGCAAAGTATGTAGAATTAGAAAAGATGGCAATTTCTTGAGTCAAAAAACTAGGCCTGAATTACTGTTAACTTAAAAACCTAGTGAAATCCACACTTTCTTTTTATTATGAATGAAAACATGTCACTGAGAACTTTGGCTAACTACATTTTGCACGTATTGAATATCTTAAGCCAAAAACAATCACTCAAGCTTTGTTTCCATTTAAGTTATTATGTTTACTTTTATTTTTGCTTGTTTCATTTCTGGAATGAGTGTTTTGTTTTGTTTTGTTTTTAAACAGAACATCAGCAACAAAACCCTGGGGAAAAGAAAAAAAAAAGGTCCCAAATTTGAAAGGAGTAATTAATTAATAAAATTTTATTAATTTTCTAATAAAAAATAAAGAGAAACAGCCATGAAATTTCAATTGTTTAAAAAAGTGTCTCCATCAAACAAAATTTTTCTGTACTCTGGAACTGAAGGATTAAGCTAATCATTCAGCAATTAGATTTTGAGAACTTTTTTTTTTTTTCCTGAAGGAATACATGAAGAAAATTAGATGCTCTGAAAAAGAACTTTCTAAAATTCAACGGGTAAAAAAACTAAACCATCTAAAAATACCTTCAAAACCTGAAAAAGCTTCAATTGCTCCATCCCCTGAGTTTCTCAAGTAAATTTCTAAGTGGCATAAAATGGTACTTTCATAAAACACTGACTTGATATGTATCTACTTCACTGGAAACTAATTAGGAAAAGAGTAATTTACTTACTTTTCCATTAGATATATAACAGTCAGGTTTAAAGGTCTTTGTGAAATTCATGCAAGATGGGCAGCATCATTACCACATTTCATGAGAGGCATTTACTTGACTTTAATGCTTAAAAGAGACTTTGTCTGAGCTTCCTCTTAAAGAAAAAAAATATACTTGTTTAAGTCCGTGTGAAATTAGATAATACAGGATTCTTGTTTTCACTTAACAATTTTAAACAAATTTTAACACGTGAATCTGTACAAATTAATTTTGGTGAAATAAAACTGATGCCTAAATATTTTCAGTCTTTTCATATATTTGTCACTGTAGATTTTTAATATATAGCTTTATAGTTCCTAGCACTTTCTTACACTTTCGAACACAAGTTACCCTTTCTCACATATTATGTCACACTCTTGAAATTCTGTTTGGTCTTATTTTCAAGGAAAAGAAATTGCACCAATGCCTGGGAGATATAACAAGATGAAGGGCTAAGAACCCCTTGGAAGGACTCTAATGGGGCAGAGCCAAGGATGGTTTACCATGGCAACCCCTCTCCTCTTGGATTTACTTGCAGTATATACTAATTATTTAAAATTAAAAGAACTGTGAAATTTTGACCCTGCACATGTGCAGAAGGTATCATCTCTGCACCTGAAACCTTTCACTAAGGCTGCTTTTTATGTTATCAATTATAATATTGTTTGGAAAAGTTTTTTCCCAGTTTTAGACATGACAACAAAATCTCTCAGCCAAATTTCAACAGATCACATAAAATTGCTAACCCAATTTAGATAACAAAGAGAAAAAATATTCTAACATTTTTCTAAACAGCTTGCTAACATGTTATCTGCTTCTTTTCTAAGAAAACAGCCCAAGAAATTAAATTGCACAAAAAAAAAAGAAAAACCACAGCACTTGTTGTCAACCAGTAATTATTACATGCCATTAAGCAAACACAGCTTCACAAAGAACTTGAAAAAATAACTTGTTATGAAAAAGTAGGTGAGTATTGTATATGAGAAGGACTTTTAAAAACAGAAGGAAGGAACTGATGCTAAAATTTATATTTCAGATAAAAACAGGGGTTTCTTGTCCTGAAGTTATGACTATTTACGGCATAATTAAAATATAATCCAAGTTTTGACTTAGATAAGCATACATAAGCAACAAAAGTCTCAGCAGGTAATGAAACACACTGGTTTTGAAGAAAGAAAAAGCAGGGTTTTGTTGAGTGGGTAGGTATATGAGGGGAGAAAAAAACCCAACATGGTGTCAAGTATTCAAACTGCTAAAACCTGTAATGGAAATCTCACATACCAAGACAATATCACAGAGAACTGTAGACCACATCTTCTTTCGGGAATAAATTAGTCCTGGAATTGCAGAACACCACAAAGCAGTGGTCAAAAAAAATTAACAGATGGCAAGGAGCATAATAGCTTTTTAAAAAATAACACAATAAAAGTGTAGAAAACATATTTAAAAGGAGAATCAAAAAAGCACCTGCTAATGGATATGCAGTCAATTATTACTGATTATCTGATTTCTAAAAAGTTTAGAAAACAAAAACATTACAAAATGCTGTATCTTGACAGTTATTTGATAAAGAAGATGGGACTATGAAAAAAAGAATGTTAAGGATTGAAACAATATTCCTACCCTGCAGCACAACAGAAATTTTGAAACAAAGCTATAACGAGTGCCTCCTTGGTAAGTTTACTGCTGACACAAAACTGGGAGGAGTGGCTGATACTCCAGAGAGCTGTGCAGCCTTTCAGAAAGACTTCGAGAAGCTGGAGATATGGGCAGACTGGGACTTAATGAGGTTCAACAAAGCAAGTGCAGAGTCCTGCACCTCAGGACAAATAACTCCTGACACAGGACAGGCTGGGGACAGACCTTCTGGAAAGAAGCTCTAAGGAGAAGGACTTTGGGAGGCCAGTGGACAAGAAGCTGACCATAAGCCAGCAGTGCCCTTGGAGCCAGGGATCCTGAGGTACCTCAGGAAGAGCATTGCCAGCAGGTGAGAGGGTGATCCTGTATCTCCTGCTAAGCCCTGGTGAGGCACATCTAGAGTGCTGTGTCCAGTTCTGGGCTTATCAGCATAAAACAGACAAGAAAGGGCTGGAGAAGGTCCAGCATTATGATGAAGAGGGGATGGGAGCATCTCCTAAGGAAAGGCTGAGGGAGCTGGATTTGTCTAGCCTGGAGAAAAAACAACTGAGAGGGACCCCATCAATGTATGTGATTATCTGAAGAGGAGAGTCAATCCTATGGACCTGTTTGGTGTTGTCAATTTAGTGCTGCCAAATAGGACAAGAGGTAATGGGCAGAAACTGATGCACGTCTTTACCGTGCTGGTCAACAAGAACTGGAACAGACTGTCCAGAGAGTGTGTGAAGTCTCCTCACTGGAGATATTTTAAAGATGTCTGGACACAATCATGTGCCATATACTTAGATGTCACATTCTTGTTTCTTCCATGTTATCCATTTTCTGATTCTGTGATTCTATAATGCACTCGCTATAACAAAAATCAGTATAGATGAAGCAGTGTGTGTAACTCTTCCAGAAATACAGAAAATGTGTTCCTTCTCCTATTGAGAAAAATAAATTCATATATATGTGTGTGTGTGTGTGTAGATATATATATATATATACGGCTTAAGTATTTTTAAAAATTGATGCTTAAGACAAGGTATATACATTTCATAACAGATTTTCATAGGAGAAATGGAGTATGTGCCAAGGTTATTTCTAGGCAACTTCTAACTGGTGTTTTCATTCAGATCAAAATTGGCACTCTATTATGGAGGATATTGAATTCAGTCATCCAATTTGGTCCTGTCTTCTACTGTGACTTTTTCTACAACTGGAATAATAAAACCAAATCAAGCAATTAATTAGTAGTGCATATATTGTATTGGTGACAGCTAGAAGAATCCATCAAATTGTTTTTTTCAATAACTTTAATGGAAAAATTAGCAAGCATTTTTACAACATGCATTTGATATTTTTAATAATCTATTTTAAAAAGTCAGGCTTTTGTTTGTTTGCCCGTGTTATTTCCTATGTGTAAGAAAACATACTTCTTTTTAAACAGCCTTCAGTAGCTGGCGATTTTTACACATCCATCTTTAACATTTCTAATGATTCCGTGTAGTTTTCTCTTACACCTATTAATCTAAGGGAAGAAGAGAATTAAAATTAAATAATAATTAAATAAAAATTAAATAAAAATAAAAAATAAAAATAGTGCAAATGATAAAGGATTTTTATTGTAAAGGCAAATAAGCAACATCTTTGTTAATCAGGTATGGTATTACTCTAATTCTGAATAAAAAGAAAAATTTAAAAAAATCTATTTTACTTCTATCACTTTTGACACAATCCAAGCAGCTTTCATTTTCACTGTCTGAAAATAATGTATGATTAAGCAGTACCACACTGAATCACATGGAATTAACACCACTGGTTTACCCAGTATCTCTTGTAGCATGAACATGTGTGGAGGAAGCCAGTCCTCTGACAGGCATCCTCCCTGGAGATCTGTATCCTAAGATAAGACAAAACTGCCTAGTCATGGTGTCTAAGCTGTGCACCCCTTCCTGCCTCTGGACCCCATGTTATCTCCCTGTTAACTGTTCATCATCTTAGCCCAGTCTCAGACCATTGGACCCCTTCTCGATTCTCCCCTTCCCTAGAAAAAACCCAGCTTTTGCCCAGATCAGGGGTTAGATCATCACTGGCCCCCTTTGCTGAAGCCTGCATTAAAGACTTTCTGTGGAACACCACATGATCTTCCCCTCTCTTATCTACATCAGCTGGGGTAACCCCTGAATGGAGCTGGCTGGGCTGAACAGAGCTGATCACAGAGCAGAAGTCACTGCTAAAAGAGCTGGTCCCCTTGAAGCCTCTGCCCGTGCTCCAAGGGTTACACCTGGCTGGAGACTGCCTGGAAACCCCTCACGGTGGCTCTCCCGTGGGACGTCTATCTGGGCTGATTGTCGGCAGAAGCTGGGGGTCAGACAGGCCCCCAGGACCCAGCCACAAAAAATGTGTCTTCAAACAAGAAACCAAAAATAGCTATTATTTAGATAAGAATGTTAATGCTTTTTAATTTCTTTGTTCCTTTCTTAGAATGCAGTCTTGTCTACTTCACATAGTCAAGGTGAAGAGCCTTACCTTCTGCTTAGATTCACATCTGAAAGGATACTTTCAAGGGGTATACTGTGCAAGACCTTCAAATGGGAAAGATTTGAAAGATTTTTAAAATCCTCTGGGCTTAAAAATCACAGTTTATTCCTACCCAGAAATATGCTTACATTATAAAATGCATCTAAAAATAACTGACTGAGTTGTAATAAAACAGAAAGAGCTTCATATGTTGTCTAAGTGACTCTGAGTCTTCAAATGTAAGCCAAAAATATGTGTCATATGATGTAATACAGATTATGATAACCCATTTTTAGATATTACTGCTAAATTGAAAGCAGAATTTAAAGAGATTTTTCAGTCTGAGATGAATACTTTTAGTGTTAGGAATAGTGCTTTCTTAGTTTTTCCCTGGGCCATGCAGAATAAAATAAGTTTAAAATTTTGGAATGTCTTATGTATCTTAAAATAAATGTTTGGTATTTTGGTTCCAGTTGTAAAATAAATTTTTTCAAAGAAAAGGTTAGATTTCTCCATTTTGCAAATCCTGATTTAGGATTCTGCTAACTATGCTAGTTTTTCACAAATGTGATTTAGATTTCTTGAAGAGCCATTGTCAAAGGCAGAAGCAAAATTAGTTTTAATCTGATTTGGTAAACCATGAATTAACACAGTTCCAAGGTTCACTCAGTTATTTACAACAAGGAAGAACACACAAATGGAGACTGATTTAGCATCTAACTAGAATGATTAACACAGAGATCAGAAGCACAAAAAGTTCCTCGGGAGATCCCCACCATGCAATCATGCTGTGTGGCAAAGAGAGCTCAAAGAAGGCTGTCATATCTATGGGATGAAGTGGTTGGCTCATAGCTAATTTGCACACAATGGGAATGTAACCATGTTCATGACGTTACTTATACCCACAACTGTCTTTGAGCAATAATGATGCTTGAAAAAGCCACTCGCTATTCCTTTGTTAATTGCTTGATCAATGTTCCAATCTCATGGGTGACTCCACCCCTTTGCAGTTTTCCTAGAAGGGTTCCTTGCTCAGCTCTGGCTTGTGACTTTCTCTCCTTTGTAATTTGTACAATACAGCTGCTTATTTGGTTTAGGGTCCAAGTCCATCTGTTACACACCCATGTTATTCTTTGTATCACCATTATTATGACTGATTTATTACTGTATCACTATATTTGTATCATTATCAATTATTTGCAAGCAATTCCACTGTACTTTTAAGATAAACTTCTAAAAATGTGTTGATCAACTGCTGTACATGAATTTTTCTTAGCAGTTTGGAGAGGTGTGAATCATCAAAATATCTTCAGACATGAATGTGACATGAATAAAATTGTGGAAAACACCATGCAGCCTGGCCTACCCTTCCTCTCCTGCCCTGTCCTGCCTGCCCCAGGGGAGCCCTCTTCCCCACCCCAAGTTGCCTGCACTGTACCATAGCTTCACTTTCACTTGTGGCTGAAACTCAGTCCAGGGAGATTTCTCTATTTGGGATGTTGATGTAGAAATATGATGAACAGCGCAAGTCTGGGTCTGACTCAGATAAAATAAAAACTGCAAATACACTTGTGAGCATACTGCCATAGATCTGTTTTATTTCTTTTGGCTTTAGATCAAATAATCACAGTGAATAAAGGAATTTTTTTGAGGAGCAATTAAGGTGATTTGATTGTAGAATTTATGAAACTACAGAGCAAATTGTTTAGTCAGACATATAAATCTCTGCAAGGGCTGAGACAAGAGAAGCAAAATTCATCAAGCTTAAGCCTTGTGATGCATATTTTTTTCTCCAATAGTTTTCAAAGGTGTTTTGCAGTGCCACAAGAAAATTAACTATGTAAGTTATAAAAGAAATAAATAAAGTTGAGCCAAAGGCAGGGTAGTTAGAGTGGTGGGTGGTAGCTAATACCAGAATCAAGGCATAGACCTTTATTTAAAGAAAGACTGGAGACAGACAGTTTATTGTTCAAGCTGGAGTTGCCCAGAGATGCACATCAATAAAATCAGCATTTACACACACCTAATTGCAGACACTGCTACCCTCCTCAATAATTCATCACTATTTCTCAAAACAACTGCATGTGATCTGAATAATTTATTCTTTTTTGTTTTCACTGTATCTTCAATGTTGTCCATCCAAACAAGCTTATTGATAAGAACTTTCTCTTTATAGATCACTGTTCACCATCCAGAACTATATTTAACGTAAAACTTGTTAAAGTGCCCGGGAAACTCTACCACACATACTTTGCTTAAAAGTTATTTCTGACTTCATTTACTTTGTCATAGTCCTGTTGTAAATGAGGCTGATTGCTTTCTTTCTTTAAAGAAAAGTAAACTCATTTATTTAAAAAAAAACAAGAGCAGCTGAAAGAAGAGAGGCCTTGAGATAAGCACAGAAGCCTGCACCAACAAATCTGATAACAAGCAACCTGGTACAGCCTGCACACCACCGCAGCTGGATGCCTCTCAGGACTTGAGTTCTGTCGGCAGACCTCAAGTAGAACTTTCAATCAGCCTTTATACCTCTATTGGGTCTGTGATTGGTGCTTTCTTCGATCCTCCTGCTGACTGGCTCGCTGTCAGTCCTCTCATTGGTCTTTACAAATTAACATCCTGGACCAATAATTTCCAATTTTCTCCACCTTATTGGTCAGTCTTTCCTCCAATCAGACTTCAAGGTGCTGTCTTCCTCCATGACACTGCTTTTCTAGAAGATTCCTCCTATGCAATTTATCTCCCTCCTTCCACATGGGCTGAACAACCATTACATTCTCTTACACCCGTACATCAGCACAATCACCAAACAATAGTAACTTGTAACCTTAACCACTAGAAATTAGTTCATTTATAACAGTCCTTTTACACAAACCTTCCTTCTGAGCCATGTGTCTTTGAAATTTTAACATGGGAATAACACCTCAGTGTTTAGAGATTTCCCACTGATTTTTTCTTCAGAAATGACTAATTCAGTAGGACATCCATTTAATTCTTCACCTGTGATTTCTTCTCAAAACATGAAAGCATTTTGAATGGAGTTTGTTTATTAATGTATTTTGTTTTCTCTGTTTTCATTGCTGTTGTTATTTTAGTTTACTATACTAAATACTAAATACTAAATACTAAATACTAAATACTAAAATACTGCCATATTTTCCTTCTAACACTATTTAGTGGTAATGGATTTCCCCCTGACTTCCCTAACAGTCTAATTGCTATTCCCATATTTCACTGTCATTTCAAAGGCAAAAAACCTTACTTTCTAAGTACTGGTGTATTTAAATCTTACCAGCCTGTTCTCAATTTAGATACCTTGAGAAATATAATATTTGTTACGCTTACTGTCATATTTCTTGATAAATGTAATGTGAATAAATCTCAGATGAGAATTAAAATTTTGGACATTTCAAACAAACTTCATATAAAAGCATTGCTGAGATATGCCCTGAATAAAATGTTTCTTTTTTATTTTTTCTGGAAGATGCACTGTTTTGGGAAATTTAGAGAATTTATATGGTTTGATTTTTGGTTGGTTTGTTTTGGGGTTTTATAATTTTTTTAAATTACCTTTCTTTCAGGACAATACTATTCTACTTCACTCCACTTGTAAACATCTCTTTTTCTGGAAGAAAAACATTCCTCACCTCCCTGCTTTCCTACAGGAATCTGAATATGCAATCTTTGCCAAATTTTTACTGTCTTTTTTATTTTAACTTCAAATTAATAAGAATAGATGAAGCCTACAGAGAGCAAATAAATACCTTCATCCTTTCTATTTCATAAATAGTCCTCCTGCATATCATTAAAATATATCCTAAGTGGTTTTTTGCCATAGCGAGATGCAACCTGTTAAATTCTGGCAACACATAAAAGTTTACTTCCTCTTCAAACATCCAATATTTTTTATAATCACATGTAAATAAAACCTTATTATAACATGAGGTTGCTGCAGGACAATTGATTCCTGTTTTGAAAGGAAAAGTCTATGTAGCCATACAATCCAATGCTGTAATATCTTCTTGAGAATAAGGAGAAAAAAATATGTCTAAAAGCATTGCATTCTTTCAGACAAGACAACCGCACTCCAGATATTTCCTCAGAACATGTAAAGACCAATTGGACTTAAAGCCTCTCCCCCATCCTCTCCCATCTCAGCCAAAAAGGCTGTCACGGGGTCCCTGGTTCTATTTTCTTCCTAATGTTGTAGTTATTGTTTGTTTTGTTATAAATACTAGTAAAGAACTGTTATTCCTATCCCCAGATCTCTGCCTGAAAGCCCCTTGATTTCAGAAGTATAATAATTGGGAGGGAGGGGGTCTACATTTTCATTCCAGGGGAGGCTCCTGCCCTCCCTAGCAGACACCTGTCTTCCAAAACCGAGACATGGGAATAACTAGTTCATTGTCTTTGTAATATAGAATTGGTGCTTCTCCTTTGAATACTATTTCAAAGAAGCATATTCACAATTCAAGAAAATGCTGACATGACCCTTCTCTAGAAAATTCATGCTAAATACTCTTTACCAAATTAACATTGAATTCCAAGACCTGAGGAGGCTTGATCAATTTCAGTAACTTACTTTTAAGGTTGATTAAATTATTATATGGATCATATTTTAATTACATTATTTGCACTTAGCTTTAAAAAAAGAAAATGGGACTATAGCAGTTTGTAAATGATCCTGTTGAATTTCATTCTGCAAGGCATCCACCATTGACTGGTATTAGTAAAACAACCAAGGAGTATTAGAGGTTGTGAAAGTATACCCATATGTTTTCTCTAGTCACCGCCCTGTTTTAAATAGAAAAACAGGAATTTCAAACTGCTCATAGGTGAGCATCAAATGAGAATAAATTATTCTAATCGTCCTATCATATAGATTCCTGGGATATATCAGTGGAAATTACTATAATATTTTTTAATAAATTACATTGATTATAACTAGTTTGTTTGCACAAGCCATGTGTAACAATTTGAAAGAAGCTGACCCTGCATTGCACTGGAGCTCCAGCTAGCTCTACAGTGTTTGCTCTCGTTCTGGCACAGGCAAATCCCAAGAGTGGGGAATAAGGCTTGTCCCATACTGAAACCTCCAGAGACTTAGGCAGCCCCAAGCTCTGTAGTGCATGGCATCACAAGCAGAAGCAAGAAAGCAGAGGAGACTCTGAAGTTCCCAGCAATGGTTTATTTAGGGTAGAGTAAACGAGGGATCCACACCACAAACGCCGAGGTCCAAGAGAGCCCTGTGCTACTGTGCAAGGGGTTAAATACAGCCTGGCCTCCAGGGGAGGGTGTAGACAAGGGGCCAATAGGGAATCCTGAGGGGAGGAGCAAAGGCAGGGGATTACAAATCCAGAACCAATAAGGATACACAGAGGGAGGGAGCAAGATACCAGTAGGATAACCGGTAGGACCTTAAGGGACAAATTATTATCATGGAAGGATCTGGAAGACAGTTTTGCACTTACAGTGATGGGCGGGGGCGTGGGGGCAGGGTTGGGGTGGCAGACAAGGAACTTTTGGGAAGGAAGGGAGGGATTCACTTTGATGGATAGGATATGGGAGGGATAACAAATGGGAAAAACCAATACATTAGACCTGGCGGGAGGAACAGGAACATACCAACTCACAATTTGAACATATCAACTTTGAAAAATATAACAAACACCTACAACAAGAAGCATGTTGTTATTTGAAAATCCCAAGGTGCAGAATGAATCTGAGAAACTTTTAAGTCAACCACTTGGAGATATATGGGAGATTTTTTTTTTCTTTCAGTTATAGTATAAAGAATTCAAGAGAAAAACAGGGTTATTTCAAGGTGAAAGGCTAAAACTTTCCAAACCCAGATAACGTAGCTGATGAACGTAGAATAACTAGTTCATATGATTAAATAGGACTTTTCAATTGAGGAGGAATGCAGAGAATCTATTTGGTATTTGCAGGAGTTGATTTAAGTTTTCACACCCTGCTGTGTGGGATATGAGAAGGCTTATCCAAAAGTACACATCATGTTGAGAAACAATATCATTTTAGATAGTTCCAAGCCTTATAACATCAATGTGGGTAAACAGCCTTAAATGGCTAAACAACAGCCTAACATTTTGCACATATTTTTATTAAATCCAGTTAGGAGTGCTGGGTACAGATGTTCCTTTCATGATGAGAACCTTGTTGGAAATTGCAACAAACCAAATATAATTTCTTTTATGGACAACTGCAGAAACTTTATTTCCTTTTTCTTTTTTTTAAGCACTGTGTATTGAAAACAGTTTGTGTCCTGGGGTGACTTTATGATACTGGTATCCCCAGTCGTCTGGTTTATGTTATATATTAAGTTCTGCACCTTTAAAACTGGCTTTGAGAACAAGAGAGGGGGAAGAAGAAGCGCACAGTTTGTGTTAAGGAAAAACATCACTCCCACACATCCCGCTCCTGGACTGTGGTGTCTGCAGCACAGACAGACAGCGGGACAGAGCTTCTCTCTGGCTTTTAGTTAGTTCTAGCTAGCTGAGGCAGAGGAGTTCCCTGGACCTTTGTTTGTTTTTTTCCCAATTTTCTTGGATCTGTGCAAGCCTGCTCTGGACTGAACACCCAGCCAAACCCCGGGAGCTCACGCCTGTGGCCCACCGGGGCCTGGGCCTCAGCACTTTCCAGCGACAGAGGGACTGATAAGAACCTGAGCGAGCTGAGCTACACCACATGAAAAGGACTTTTTTTCCTCCTAGATTTGCCATCCCATCGAACAGCAAGAGGTTTTATTATTTAATATTACTCAATTTCTGTTAAATAAACAGCTTTTTCCACTTCTCTCTAAAGAATTTTTTCTTTTCCCGGACCAGTTAGTGGGGAGGGGCATTTCCCTGGGGAAATCCCCATTTGGAGTTTTCCTTCCTAATTTGCCCTAAACTAAGACAGTTTGCTAAGAGCTTTTAGAGAATATTTGGACAATAATGTTTCTTATATATGTTCCAATGGCAAAATTCTGGTAATGTGTCTTAGGATTATTATATTAATTCAAAAGTGTGATAGATGTTGCTAAAAAAACATAAATATGAAAAAAAATTATACTTTGAGGTATTATGGTTTAACAAATTAACTTTACTTGTTTGGACAAATAATATTTTGCATATAAAAAATTAAATCTTCTGTACAAGATTTACAGCTAAGATTCCAAAACAAGTTTGGATTAACTTCCAAGATAGCTAACATATTTTGGGGGTTCAAAGTTATTTGCACAGAAAGACCTTTGATAGTCCTGTGGTAAAGAGTTCTGATGAATTATCATCAACTACCTTATATTAGTTTGAAATACATGGCAGAACCTGAGAGTTAAGTTAGTTCTGCCATGGTCAAAAATGATAACAATAACAATAATAATAATAATATTACATCTGATCTACTGTGAAGGTTATATTCTGAAAAACACCAGTACATGCTATGTGTCATATTTCACTGTCTGTGAATGGCAAATCTGACCCATCAAGAGCATGACAGTAGATCTGTGATGGAACTGAGTATGTTTTGAATAAATTAACGTGAAGAAGTTTGATTCTGGAATGATGAGGCTTCTAGATGAGCTAAGGATTCCCTGAAAAACAGATCACCTCATTGTAATAAAGAAAACACATATGAATTCAATGTAACATTCTATATACTCTTGACACATTCATATGTAAAGAATCTCCATTTATTCAGATGAAAAAATATTTTCTACAGCTGGTTAATTTTGCTTTTGGTCACAGATTCCAGAAATATGGACCATTGTGACAAAAGGGTACAAACTTTCTGGTTTTAATTTTGGAAAACTGATTTTGAGCCTTTTTCATATAAGTACTGAAAGCTGGGTAATGGTCTGCCTGGCTATAAGCATGTTCATCTGGGCTAAGAACTCCAAGACATCTGGATGTGGTACTAACTGCATAGGCATGCCATGTATTCCTGGCTACAAGAAACTGACATGCTTAAATTGTGCTAACCAGCGTTTTTTGTGAAATTTTGAAAATTCTGTGAAATTTGAAATTTTGTGCAGATGAGAGAGGAAATATCAAACTAGAAGGAGAAGACAGTTGACTGTTGGACAGTTGAAATCTTATGATGCCTAGTGTCAGGTTCCAAATTCAGTGAGACATCTTTCTTGTTAACAAAAATGCTGAGGATGTAAACTATGTACAATAAAACCCATGGGAATGCATTAAGGAACACGATGCAAATAATGAGAATTCATGTACATATACTTGTTATTAGGTTACTGTAAAGTTATATTGGGGTATTTGGGCATTTACTTTTGTGTGATTTATTTAGCATACTGGCAGAATTGTTAGGAAATGAACATGTAAATCCATACAAATAGATCCAGATAAAGCATGTGGTGGAGTGGGACAACACCCAAACTAATAGCTATGACAAAGCTGTTTTCAGGCTTTGGATAAAGTTACCCAGCTATTTTTCTAAGGCTACAAGCTCAAATACTCAAAGAATTCTAACAGTTAAGAAGTGATCCTACAGGAAAAAATACCTACCAAGGATTCATTATTTTTCATTAAATATTAATAAGAAGGAATAACTTTGAATAAATTATACTGTATATAATTTATAAAACTGCAGCTTTGCTTTTCCTTTTAGAAAATAAAATATTTATTTACAGATACTATCTGATTTCCCTATCCACAAATCAAAATTCATGACAGGAAACCTGGAAGTAGCCATGAGGTTTGATGAGTTACTCTGTTTGGAAGCAGCTGACGTTGAGAGAAAAATTTGATTCCAAGTAGAAGTGAATAAGAAAAGGTTCTTGAATATGAAGGATATAGAAGAGCTGTGAAGAAATTAAAAGTGCTATTTTTTGATAAGACTGTAAGCAACGGCCACAGCCCTAGTATACACCATCACTTCCTCTCTGCTCCTCTATTTCCAAAAGAAATATTTATATGAGACCCCAAGAATAGATGTTTTAACTATGTCCCAGATCTAAACAATTAATGTATGAGGCTGTGGTTCTTTTCACACAGATTTTGTGGTCTAGACATAACTTCATACATCACAGTGATCAAAACCATATATCTCATAGAGAACAATTATCTAGTTCAGCATAGTTCCTCTCTTGAAATGAAAATGTTTGCTTTGTTCTGAAGGTTCACTCTAACATGAATTTTAAAGATAATATAAATTTAAAATTTAATTTAGATATAATTTCCATTTATTTTTTCCAGTTTTGCCTACAATGCACTCATACTCCAATATACCTGCAGATGAGATTTTCTAGAAATTACCTGTTAATCTCTATATTAGCTCTGTGAGTTTCAGCTGATTATTTGTCCTATTTTCCTTCCTAGACAGTCTACTTTTCATTTAAACATACAAATGCATTACACATTACACTGTCCTTTACATAGGAAACATATTATCAAAGCTGTGTGTCTTGCTTACAAGTTATTTATTTGGAATTAGGCACCAAATAGGTTAGGTATCTTATTTTCAAAAGCAGATGTGTTAGACCATCATTGTACATATATTCAGATCACTATAATGTTTTAAAACTAGATTGAGAATTGAATACAGATCATCTTCTCATGACAAAGACTGTAATGAGAACTGGGAGAAAGACAGCTTGAGTCTCTACCTGTGACAATTACAGGGAGAGCAGGAAATGTCAGGAACAGAAGTTTATGGCTTTAGGTTTATAATCATAGTGGATGGAGGTCAGGTGCTACAATTGTGTCTTTGCCATCACAGAAATGCATTTCAAAACAAATTTGAGACCTAACCTCAAAGAGGAAAGCAGCTGAGTAAGTTTCAGGAAAATTCTTACAGGCAACGTAGGTAACGTTGCAGTTCTTAAGTCATGGAGAGAGCCACTGTAATCAAATCAAGACACAGTTACTTGCTGGTATTTACTTCTGAGCAGAGGTGAAGGCCAATAATAGGATAAACAGAAGAAAATAAGGTACATAAAAAAGCCATGGAGTGAAATACATTTTCTGTATTAAACACAGACCTTCTTTACTTTGTGAAATCTATTCACAACTGTATACTTTGCTAATCTTTATACCTATCATATATGAATGAATATTTTGAGAGAATTAAAATGAAATTGATTTAATATTCTGGTTTCCTAATGACTTTCATTGTTTTTATTACTAAGTTTAAAATTCCTGAAATCAGTCGTGTCTTAGTTCTTCTCCTTATTATTAGATGAAGATTTTTAGTTTACAATAAATAATTTCCTTCTAAGTGTTAGGCTGATGATAGGTCAGAAATAAAAATTATTAAAAAAATAAATTTCTTGTTATTTTCTTCTACTTATAACTTCAGACCTTGTGGATAATTCTGTTTCTTCACTCTCACTACAAAGCAAAATAATTCCTTGGTAGAGTACCAGCAATGTTACGAAGCTTACAAAGGTAATAGTGAAATAGGACTGTTACACCATTTATCACAAAACAGTAGAAAAAGACTAATAGGCAGCAAAACTAGAGACATTGTGATATCTTAGAAAGCTAGAGATTTCTTCAGCATTGTTGCAAAGTTGTTAGAGGGCAGTGATGTGCCAGAGTTAGAGCAAAAGGATTTGCTTTATATGTGATCCCTTCATTGTAGGCAGCTTCAAATCTTCCACTTCTTTAGTTGCTAACAAAATTGGTTTAGGCCTCTGCTATCTTGGGTCTCCTGAAAGCAAGCCATGAAGAAATCTTCATGTGATTTTACAGCAGGAGTCAGGAAGAATGGATTAAATTGTAATTGTGTGTAAAACAATGTAGACAATGCTCTTTCATCCATTATTAAGAGCTGCCCTATATAACTATGAATAGGCTATCCTGTCTTCATTCTTCTACCCAATCCTGATGATAATTTGGAATATAGGTATTGAGACAAATGTCACAACAGTTTTAGAAATTAAATCTAAGTTGTTGTTTTCTCCAGGAAAGCAATGACAAAATGCCCACTCTCGACAGATGTCCCACTGGCATTTCATCTAAGGGCTGCCCCATATCTGCTACAACCAGTTCACCCTCTAGCAGAAGCAACCTGCCAGGAGGGGAGCACTAGTACAAATAAATGCACTGCAAGATACATATAGAAGGAAGGTGGAGCTCCTTTCCTATTCCATTTCTCACTCTGAATCCCTTAGAAGGGAGATCAAGAGTCAGTAGTGGGAAATCACACTGAAAGATGCAAGAGAAATAAGCTGGTTAACAGTATTTCTCAGTAACTGCCACTCCCCATTAAGATATTTTCCAATAAAGAAATTAAAATACTTGCTTCCAGTAAGCCAGCTGGTAAGCTGTTTTCCAATTGACTGCTTTCCTATTGTTTGTTTGTTTTTGTTGTTGTTGTTGAAAAGTGTCAGCTATTACTTCCTACATATTTTGAGAAAAAATATTGCACGATCCCCCATTAAGACATTTTTTTTTCAGAAAGGTACATCTCCATATCATCTCTCAGACATTAAACAGTCTAGATGACTAGTCTGCTTTAAATAATGCTGGGAAATAGTTTTCTATCTTCACATGGGAAAACAATTCAAGCTGAGTTTGGAGAATCTTCCATTATCTTCTGTGGGCTGTGTTCCGTATCAGTGTCATAAAAGAAGGATTTGTGATCTCTTGAAATAATTTCATACTTTGGAGAACAGCTGCTGATTTCCTTTCCCTGTGATTGAGCAGCAATACCTATTAGGCATAGAGGTTTGAGCAAAATGGGAATGAATGTGATTGATTTGTTAACGTTATTAAATTTAAAAATTTCCTTGAAATATTATATTGAAGAGCATTTACAATGTTGTCTGTTTGTTTCCCAGGCAGTTTTGTACTATTAAAGTATTTTTTTTCAACATTTTTAATACTCATTATGTGTCTAACTTAAATCCTTACAATATTGCAGTAGTTACCAATTTTAGGGGAGAAGAAAAGGAATGCAAGAGGGGGAGCTCATGCTTTTCTGTATTATGATGTCTTCAAGTTGAGTTATCCAGTCCCAGAATGATTTTTTTCACATTTTGAAAACATAGCAGATATCAAATTAATTCTACAGCAGAAGTTGCTTAATGAAGAAATCCCTGTTTCAGGAATCACAAAAGGTTACATCTCTCAATAAATAGGTAATGATAGGTAAATTCTCCACATTAGGTAGGTGGCTAGATGTAATGCAATAGATTCCTTGGTTTCATTAAATTTTACTGTATAAAAAAAATAACGTTTTACCCCATGGTGTGCTGGATTTGTAGAAACTTCTGCCTTGCACCCTGCACAGAATAAATGATGTCTTCTTAATGATGTCTTCTTTCTTAGCTCAACTCTGTGTCTGTTTAGAAAACTCCCGAAATCAACATTTTTAGAAAGCTAACACATACACATTTCCCTGCTTTGTCTGCTGGATAATCACTGTGCTCTTCCAACCATAGAACAAGGTGCTCTGCACTTGAAGGTAAACCTAGATTTGATACATTAAGTTATTTGATGAGATTAGTTTTAGTTTTAAAATCAAACTTTTTCCTAGAAGTTGGGATTTCTTCCAGTAATAAATTATATATATATATCTATATATATATGCAAAATGATCTTGTCAAATCATACAAGCCAAATCCATGAAGTGACCAGGACAATTCTTATATTTAAGCCATAAGCAAGGCCTTGTCTTGCAGCTTACTCAAGTTGATGGTATATGTAATCACTCACTGCTCTTTTTATTTTCATTTTCTCATTCTAAAAAAACAGTAGAAACTATTAAAAGGGTTTTATTGCGCTCTTCTGGCTTTCCCTATAGGTCAAGACTGTCAGAGACTGAATGTTATAATGTATAACTTAAACACCTTCATGAAGTTTAATGAACTTTTTCTGTTCTAGAAAAACTGTATTTCAAAAGCTGCAGAGACCACCACACCCTGAATAGGCCTTCTGACCTCCACTACCCATTGATGAAGATAAGACTACTTTCCCAGAGGGATCAAGCATGGCACCTTTGGGGTGGAGACCACAGCCCCAGGGCTATCACCTGCCAAGCTCCAACAGACCCTCACACCAGAGGTGGGGGGAAGGAGAGTTTTTGGGTGTGTGGTGAAAAAGCCTCTGGTCCCAGACAGTTCACACCCACGCTGTACTGTGCAGACAGCTCAGCTGTGAGGTCCCTTCCCCCTGGGAAAAGCTGCATCCATGTGAAGGGCAGTGGTGGGGGTGTCATGGCCCATCAAAGGCTAGACCCCGCTAAGGGGTCCCCAGAGCCAGCACCAGAGCACTGCAAATGATGCAACAGATTCACAGGGTTGCAAGGGACAGTGCCAAACTTGCCCATCCCAAAGGAGGTACCTGGTCCACTAGCCCAAATGTGTATTAATCCGCAGGATTTTCAGTGCAGTGGGCTGCAGGGGACCCTCACCACCAAGAGGGGCAGATGGAGGGGAACAATGAGATGTCTTCAGGATCCCCAGAAAGGTAATATGTTTCTACCTAACACCTGTCACTCTCTCCCTGTGCCCCCACATGCACACCTCTTTTTCTTTCTCTTTTCTCTTTCTTGCCCCTTGCATCTTTCACTATTAAATAAAACATATTTTTTTGGCACATAAATCTAATCCTGTTTGGTTTTAATCATGATTTTTGGCTATATTTTGAACCTTTCTAGGTTCAGTCTGTTTTATTTACAGACCCTTAGTTTCCTTTGGTCTTCTTTCCTTGGTTCATAACAACCACTGACATTACCTGTGCTGCAAATGTCAGCAGAAAGATGAAGATCCTTAAACTTTGCAGTACCTGATAGCTGGATTAATTGCTACTGTGAATACAACTTTGTTTTATCCTAGACAGGAGGCTGAACCACCTAGAGTAATTTTTGTGTAGATTCTAACAAAATATATCTTCATTTAAACAATCCATATATGCTTCTTATCAGGCAAGCAGACATGCAATAAGGTATTTTCTATGATTCTGAAAAAAATAAATTACTTTTCTTTCCACTCCAAATCAGATCAATCAAAATAATACAAAGAAAACTGGAGACATAGTTTAAAAACCTCTTGCAAGTCCTTATCAACTTCTTAAGACTCCTAAATTTTTACTAAAATGAGGAAGTTACCAAGATTTCATTCTCAGAACATAAATGCTGCTGGGCTTATTTTCAGGTAATTTTAAGTCATATATATACACATACGTATTTGTATATGATATGTTATTTATACTATGTGAAACTATACTGATATTGACAATCAAGTTACATTTTGAGATGATGGTCATAATACAGACATTCAGTGTGCTGACTTTTATGCAGTGTCCTGGCCAATCAGTAACTCTTTCTCTTTTGGTAGACTTTCTTTTGAGTATTTAATAGTTAATGAATAATATTAAACCATACTAAAATATATGATACAATATTCTAGACTTTCTTTTTTTCTTAATTATTGAATTCTTTCCATCATTGGCATAGCTACTTTTCTAATCTGAAGATTGGAAGACTTGAAAGGATCTCAAATGATCTGAAAGATAAGAGCACTATTATTCACAGATTCTCTCACATAATATTTCAGAATTTACTATAACTTTTACTTTCCATTGTAAATACTATTTTATTTAGAATTCTTTGATTGGTGTGTAGTCTATTTAAATAGAATATTTTTTTGTCTAAGTACTCTCATTCCCTTACCATCCTTACCAAAAGTTTTCTTGAGTGATTTACTTTATCCCAGTTCTAAATGTTTCTTCTCACAATTCAGTATCACACTTTCTTCAGGTTTTTTTCCCATTTCCTGTCAGTTTTCTTCAGATCTGTTCCAACACAACTATATCATCAGACTTATTCCTTCTCTACCTTAATTTTCGTATAGTAGTGATTAATTGATCATAGAATTATAGAATCATGGAGTGGTTTGGATTGGAACGGACCTTAAAGCTCATCTCATCCCACTCCCTTCCACCAGGTGGTGGACACTTTCCACCGGACCAGGTTGCTCTATGCCCTATCCAACTTAGCCTCCCTGGGATGGGGCAGCCACAGCTTCTCTGGGCAACCTGTGCCCGGGCCTCACCTCCCTCACAAGAAGGAATTTCTTCCTAATAGCTAATCTGTGTTCTACAGCAGGGGAAATATTACACCCCTTGGGATTTGGTCAGATCAATGGAGAAATTATTCCTATTCAAAATTAGTATTCACTATGTAGTATCTTTATCATACAGTACAGGTACAAAACTTGTTCTTTCAGAAATATGGTAGTCATCAGTTGAGAGTATTAATAATCCTTAGGCATTATTAGGGATTATGTACATGTACATACATTAAAAAAAATACTGATTAATGCTGTTATATAACTTGTTTCTATCTTGCATCAGGTAAACAGTTTAATGTTATATATAATCAGGAAATATTTTCACATTTTCTCTAGTTGTAATTTTCAGTGCTGAGCAGTTTTCATTCTCCCTACAATCAAGGTATATGGAGATGAACCACACAGGCACAGTGTGAAGTCAGAGGCAAGCCAGACTGCTACTTAAAATTTCTATTTGCCTTTTAGACTATACTCTAAGACTATCAGAACAATGTGTCAGATCAGGGAGATGTGTACCTCTGATGCATCTTGACAGAGATATTTCAGACTGGGGAGGCAGAGCAGGGCACTGAAGTGCCATCTAATTAGTTCTCAAAAGAGAAGCTATTAATGATTCTATATTACTGCCACAAACAGTAGCAGCTACAGCAAAGACTGAGATCTGCACATTTTCTGTACAACTGTTTGCAGTAACAGAGACACATGTCACTGTGATGCCAAGCATTGAAGCCTCCTGTGTCCAGAAGTTCAGTTTTGGTATCTAGCTGTTTTTTGTAAAGATTTATTTTCCTTACAATATTTAATCAACCATAATTTGTTATGGATTATGCTGCTACACTATAATTTTATTAGCTATTGGAAGTTTGTTCCAGAAAAAAAGGCAAACCAGATTTATCATCCTCCTAGCATTGAGGACAAAAATAGCTGCATATAATGAAACTGCCAAGAGCTGTGAGAGCAGCACTGGGGTCAGGATAACTAACTGGCAACAGCTGCTGAAACATTCTTCATATGTGTACTAACAGTATGCCAAAATGCCAAACATCACCCAGGAATGACAATAAATAGGGATACCTCTCAATATTTTAATTTTCATGCATATCATGGCCTTTCTGCTCCTTTTCATACTAGAAGATTCTACTCAGGTGGTTCTTCTTAAACAGAACATATATGATACCTGACTGAAAAAATGCTTTTTAAATCTTCCATGTTTCTTACAAAAAAATAATCAGGTTATAACTTCAGATTATTTCCCATTAAATTACAGAACAGTGATGAGCAAAATATGATTTCTTAATGTTTTAACTGTTGGGGGGGGGGTGTTTCTCCAGTATGACAAAGAAAAGTTTAATGCTGTTTCATGGGAATGGGAAAATTCTGTCTCTTTTCACACGATTTTGTATTTCAGGAATATGAACATATGCATAAACACTACCTGAAGTCAAAGGAAAATGGCTGTGTTCTGAGAACGCAGAAAATTTCTATACCATTTCTGAGATAAGCAAATAACTAATCCAAGTGATTTTTTTCAAGCTTATTCTAAATAAGCTTATATTAGGTCAGTTTATAAAGTCACTAATGAAAATGTGACTAACAATAATGCGTTGTTTTTAAATACAAAGGAGGAAATACTATATTGAAACTATTAATTGGGGAAAGTACTTCAATCTTTTGAAGTTCTTGGGAAATTTCAAAAGGTTCCTGGCCATAAAGTGAATTGTTTAGCAAGAGTATATTTAAATTCATTAGGATCAGTAAAGAAAAGCAGTAAGACTTTAAAAAAGAGTAAGTGTAAATTATAAAATAGATAAATCAAGTGTTATTTGGAGTAAAACTACATCATCTTTCTCTCAGAGAATATAAATCCTGAGATCTGGGATAAATTAGAGAAAGAATATAATTCGGTTTTAAATCCAAACTAATATGATTTAAAAAAGAACATTTAAAAAGTAAATTGATTTCCATGTGACTAGAATAAGTTATGACTTCTGATTAAGCAAAAACAACCTGGTCAATACTGACAGAGATTTTCCTCCTGGAAAACACTTCCATAAATATAGAAGAAAGAGTTTGAAAAGAAATCCAGTATGGATTGAATATATATAATATCTTAAATTTAAAATCTGATATTAATTGCTGCAAACTTATTCATTAGTATGATGCAAAATGAATTTTAAAACTACTTGTGTTGTAGAGGAAAGCAGACAAAAAGCCAACAGATATTGTTATACCTCAGGCCAGGTTATACATCATTGGTACACAGTTTAGAAAGAAATGTTATTATTATCTAAATTGGACTGTCTAGTCCTCTAAGAAAAAAAAAAGAAAAGAAGCACTATAAAATGTTATAACAACCATTTTGCAACAAAACCTTAAAAATTAAATATTCTTTTTAATTTAATTCATGACCTGTAGTCCTCCCTTGCTGTGTGGCAGAAAAATAGCATTCATAAATGTGTTTTGTTCTTCTCAATGTCCTAAAGTTTGTGTTTAGGCAGTCTTGAAAGTTAACTCTTTGCCCTTCTTGTCCTTTACATGCATTCTCTTAAATTTGTCTGATCTCTGTCCTGTAAATTCCCTTTATTCCTGACTCTCTTCTTTACTGAACTCATATTACAGAATGTCACGCTATTCTGTGACTCAGAACTAGCTCATGTAGGGATCAGAAATACCTTCCTTTCAATTCTCTTTTCTCTAATAATAAGTCTCTTCTCTGGCATCCTAGCTAAACTATTTTTGTTTGGTTTATTTTTTAAGTGATATTTGTTTTCTGAGGCTGGCAAGTACTGAAGCATGAATCTTGCTTGAGTGAAATCTGTCTTCTAGCTGAAAATCTGGAATGCCCAAAGGATAGACTTTGTTATTGTGGACACTTCAGGAAGAGCGCCGAGTAAGATTTTGGGCAAAATACTGAGGGATTTTTCTCTCATTAAATATAGATTTATTACAAACAGAGTTGTTAGATATTAGCACTAATATGCAGCAGAATCTGGGCATAGAACACACATGTCAGGAGCAAATTTCTCCACTCATTCCATTTCGAAGCCAGGTAAACACATTTATTACTTAATGATGCATAGCATTTGGTAAGTCTGTGAGAAATCCTAAAGCATTTGAATCTCTATGCTGCTCCTGTATTCCAACCTTTAAAGCCACTAAACCTTACCTCTACTGGAACAGAGAAGATAAAAAACAGGCACGGCCTGCTGGGAGCCAGTGACAAACATTTTTGTCAGGATTTAAATAGATTTTTCTCATTGCACATCAGGTCTCAATACACTTTTCATATCATACTGTATGGGAGGACTTGGATTTCATGAGCTCAAGAGATTTTTGTGGGCCAGTACATCACCCAGTGGCAGTAGGAAATTAGGAAAAGCATCTGAAGCACAGCAATGTGTAAAGGTTATTTTAAATAAGTAATTAAACAGTTGATATATGGATTTTCACTATTATTCTTCAGGTTACCATAGCAAAGCTAACCTCACTTCTCAATTAGCATATCTAACATGACTCTTAAAAGCTGTGTCAACAATGCAGGAAAATACAAAGCAGAATAATGCTAAGAACTATATCTTCTATCACCACTGTAGGGGCTGCATCACTAGAATCAATGAAAGTCAGTATGATCGAGCTCACATGTCTGCAGTAAAAAAATTGTACTGCCAAAAGAAGATCTGCACAAAATTTATTGTTTTTTGCCTATGGGAAGATATTTTATTTGACTTTTTTTTTCCTTAAGAACAGTGACAGATTGAGGCTGTACTGGAGCTAATTCGAATATAAATAGCTTTCCTATATCCTTTTCTTACACAAACAATACACTGCTAAGAATTTCAGGTGTCTTCATTGTTATGCACAAAATGCTTATCAATAATGTCTACTGTAGCCTGATATTAAAGCTCCAAATGTGCTTGCTAGGATATAGGCTTTAAATACTGCCAGTTGATTACTGTTATAGGTTCTCTAGGTAAACACACCATAGTGCTCTATATACTCCATCCCTGGACATTCCTGTAGATTCTCCATCCCTGCCTTATTTGTAAATTGAGTCTTGGTGATACAGTGTCACAGCTCTGTTCATTTTTCACACTGGCAAGTATCCTGCTGAGTCAAAATTCCACTAGAGTTGGATGAGTCACAAGAAAAATTTAAATTCAGGCATTATCATACAGATATAGAGATCTATGCTGAAGATGAATAAAGTGGAAAAACTCCCAAAGGACTTTGGCTGTATTCAATTAAAACTTAAATATAGCTAATTGAGTACCCCTAAAGAAATTTTAGTTCACCAAGGATGAACAAACATGCCTGCTGATGAAGTCTGTCTTTATCATTGCCATGATCTGTTTCTAGCACAGTGGTTCTTGGCAGGCTGTTGTGGCACTGCTTCTCCATATGTTTGCCATTTAAATCAGTAATTTCCCAGAAAAAATACTTTTTTTATATCATTTCATGGCACTGTCACAAAATATTACACCTAGTCTTTATTTTTAGAGTACGTACATCAAATAAACCTAGTGGAACCAGAAGTGAAACCAGGCTGAACACAAATGAAAGTCTCTTTGCATGGCCAGAAGCATGATGCCAAATAATTCCTGACAAAGGATGCTGTGAATAAAATTTCCAGGAAAGCCTAAGCAAGTTCAAGGAATGGAAATCCAGTGGGCTTTACAGAGCAGTAAAACATATCAGAGAAGTCATGTTAGGATCATACATCCTCTGAGATGAATGCAGGTGTAGCTTGGGAGAACACTATATACTACATGAGAGTACCAGCTCCTTTTTTTGCACTAGTAGCTTGTGATGGCTACTTAAAAGACCTAGTAGACCTCTGTTTATGCATGCAGCATAGGAAATAAATTATGATGATATTTCACCTAAGTGGAATTAACAGGCAGATTCTTTGTAAATATTAACATAATTTGTGTTTAAAGTTGAGAAGTCATGAATGATAACTTAAAGATGTCAGATCTTCACAGATTAAAGTTTTCTTCAAAATGTTTTGTGATTTGAAGGTAGAAGTACGGACTTCTATATTACAAGATTCAACTGAAAAGAAAAACTACTATGTTTAGGACTCTCAGGAAACTCAGAAGTTTTGTAAAATAAACAGAACTCAGAAATTGCTGCTACAAGTTAGGCAAGGAAACATGTTTTGAGAAGTAATGAGTCATGCTAATGGCAGTGTTACCTAATGATATACAACAGCATAGGAAAACAACTTTAATGAAGATTGTCATTTAGTTTGGCACACAGCTTCCCATTCAAAGCACGTATCAATTAGAAACTTGAAAACTTACTGGTATTGGTATTTCTTAATATATTTTTACAATCTTCCCTTTCTGATATTTTTAAAGGCAGAGATTTAGGAGCCTTTCTAGCATTATTTAAAATGATAAACCAATAGATAAAGATTAATTCACTGATATTATTTATATCTGATATTTATTTATATCAGAAATATTTGTACTCAGTTACTAGTTATTCTTTTCTTAAAACGGCTTATGAACTTGACACTTCGGTCTTTCAGGTCTTTGACCATAGAATTAAACTTTAAAGTAATTTAAAATCAATGCAATTGGAAGAATAATGTATTTATAGAGGAAAACAGAAGAAGAAAATAAACTTTTTAGAAGAGGCACACTTAACCTCTCAAAACTAAATTTTATTAATAAAATTTTATCTGGTAGTTGTCATAATATGTTCTACATTTATATGTCTATCTTCTTCAGCATTATAGAAAGAAGTAGTATGAAACTGACAGGATGCCTTCTTCAAATGATGTAAAGAAACTTACTAGACAGACACTAAAACCTGCTATTTCAGTAATTTCCAAAGAAATTTCACTTTAAAACCTCTAAAAAGTCTCAAAGTATAATGGGAAAAGACACTTCACATGTGTCAAACAAACAAAAAATTTCCTAGTTTTTCTCGCTGATTTTCTGATTCATGTTTTAGTCAGCTTTAAGTACCTTTTTATCTACCACAAAGATTCCATACTCCCATGTTCTTGGAGTTCTGTGGTTCAAACCATTTTGCAGTAGCAATAAGTGTTATTGAACAAAACTAGGTTTAGATGTTTGCACTGTGATCTATTTTCTCTTGTTGCTCTTGAGCACATGCCTGTGTGCAATTAACTATGCCAATCTATTACTGATGGTATTAATTTCACAACATTTTCTGTAATTGTTGTGATTTCATTTGACCTTTGATTTTATGAGTATTTTAATTCACAGGTTTAATAATGTCTGCTTATTTTATAACCAGTGTACTAGACAGTATCTGTTCCCTAAGTATATTGACTAGAGTAAGTAGGGGTATTACAGTAGCATATTGTTTTGGCAACTTTTTAAAATTTGCAGTCATTTGGTAAAACATTGAAAGCAATATTAGTTTAATAAGAGCTAAATTTCCACTTCAAACTTTTAAACCACTCAAATTTTCATATTATCTTGCAGTTGGTATTAATGAATCAGAAAATAATTGAAGCAGTGCAGCAAAAACTTAAATTTTGAATGGAAGTTTCAACTTAAAGTGATGAGAAGTATTTCTGAGTTAAAATTTAAAAAAACATTCATCCACCTAGAAAGGCAGATGGGCAGATGGATGTCTGTATATCTATATTATGCACTGGGAGTTTCATTAAATCCATATTACTTAGTGAAGGAAAATCACTGTTATCCAGATGGGGTTTTTTATTCTATTAACTACAGCTTGCTTTCATTCCTTTATATTGGCTTGAAAAGAATCAAGGCTAGATCCTCTTCATACTAGACAGAAATTTAACTTCAAGTAGACAGGTCATACTAAAAGTAACTTCCAAATAATTTTTAATCAGTAAAATTATTTCTCCAGATCCTTCCATTTTGGGATGTTATTTGTTTGCATAATTTTTACCAACAAAAAAGAAATCAGACTTGATATAATCTTCACTTTATATAATATGTAATTAATTTTTTAAAATCCAAACAATTGTTTTAAAATAAAACAATCTAAGAAACTTTAAAACTAAATCTAAGGCATCTAAGAATGCCTTTAAAAATTAACTTTTTCTAGTTGTTTTTCCCTCTCCTAGTTTATATGTACCTCAGCTGTAATGTACGTCTTCTTCCTCAAGAAGACATTTACATTTTTTACATTACATTACATTTTCAAGCCATCAAGAAGCAAAATGAAAATGAACTTAATCTAAAAGCATGCACTTGTTATTAATGACATCACTCTTTCCTGACCTTGAAATGTACTCATGCTGATGGTCTTAAACCTCTTAATTACTTGAGAAATAATGTTCCTATTCTTTTTTGTAGGTAAATAAATCTGGGATTATTAACTTGTCAAAGGATCAACTGCCACAGAAAACATTTTCTATTATTTACACTGGGAAAGATGGCTTTTTTAATTAAAATAACAATTATGATGCTACTTAATAGAAAGTGAAGTGAAAACAGTCACTTCTGAGATTTTTTTTTGTTTTTGAAAGTTTAATAACTGTTTGATGCTAATTGTTTTCTAATACTCTGACATTTCTGAGCTGATCTCTTTTTAATGCACTCATCCTGTCACTACTATGCAATGATACAATAAAGAATTCATCTGTCTATTTGTAATTATCCTGACAAAGTGATAATATGTGGCTTAGGTTTAAATTGTGGAAAAGGAAACTGGGAGATATAAGTGTTTATGTTTGCTTCTTCATTTCATTATTCAGAAGCAATTTTGTAGCAATCACTTCCTTAGTGTCAAAGTGCCAAAGTTGCCATCCTTTTATACATATAGTGTTCAAATGCACTTAAATTAAGGAATTGGTTTTACATTTTTAAAAATATGTTTTCAAAAGAAAACAGACACAAAAAAAGGAATATTGCATATATCTTACATTCAGTTCACTACAAAAATTGCAGGACTTTATGAGCTGAAGTTTTCAGCATACTTTTTAAAATTTTTTGTCATTTATATTCATAGCCACCTTCATTCCTACTAAAAAAGTAGAAAATTATTTCTGTTTTTTTTTTTCCCTATAGAAAGTAATATATGCTACTTTATTTTTACTGCCTTATTACTTATCTTTCTTGTTCCCTGCACTGTTCATTTCTGCATGGATAGCACACAAAAGAAGAAATGCCAAAGGCTTAAAGCATTAAAGACAAAACTAGTCACTTAATTGTGTGTCTTTAATGAAAAAATTAGTTTCTACACATTATGGTCATGAATAAACTATTCAAATTATCCATTTATTTTAAAAAAAAAAAAAAAATGGAGAATTGGTTAATAAAATATTATGGATATAATCAAAGGTTGCCATAAGCTGAGCTTTACCCATGTGCTCTAGAAAAATGTCCCACTAAGGTAAGTTCAGCACTGTTGAAACTTTTCACTGCTTAAATTAGCAGTGGCAGAGACAGTAACTGAAGTGTCATTAATGTGAGGTTTCACAAATGTGAGGTACAACATTTGTCGGGAAAAAAAACAGGACACCTGTTCCATAAACATTGTCTTGTCTGGGAAATACCTACTTCAAATTTAGTGTGGTCAGACTTCATAAAAACATACTATCAGCCTGTTCGCACAAAATATAATCTGGTACTTATATCCACAAATTCCAGTACTTTTTCTCTATATCTGATAGAAAATTAACTAATTATATTGTTTTATTAAATATTCTTCCCAATCTTAGAACATGTCAAACACATTGCCCATTTCATACTTCAGTAAATGCAATGTGCCTATTTAAAGAAACAAGAAAAAGGTATACTTCTGTATTTTCAAAGTACAGCCCTACTTTTACCCTTCCCTATTAGCAGCAAAGGTAAAAAGAAAAGGTAAGGTATCTCCCAATATGTTATGATAATGACATTGGAGAGGTAGTCATACATTAGCAAGCAACAGCAAAGATCAACCACATGATTTTAGAAAACTGCTTGAGATTTATGAACTGACCTTCATATGCAGGAAAGAGTAAGTGTGCTGCAGTCTGAAGAACAACCCAAATATTAGGTTCCAAATATACTTAAAAGAAATATGCCAAGAATTATCTAACCTGATAATTACATAATTAAATAAATTAACTCTGTGTTACAGAAATGTTTCTATTGAAAGTCCAAGAGCTCATGATTCCCACATGGAAAAATCAGTGAAAGAAGGCAGAACACAAGTACTGCTAAGTGAGGACCTCCTGGTGAAAATGACATCTAAGATGCTAATATGTCCTGGAAGAATATACAGATACTACACACATATATGGATCTGGGATTAGGAAATCTGAGGCACAATGGGTGCTGACTTTGGCAAGGAGTATGAAGAATAACAAGAAGAGTTTCTATAGATATATGTGCAACAAAAGAAAAATTAAAGCACAGGTACTCCTCCAATAAATGAAAAAGGAGAATGGACTACTGAAAAGGAGAAGACTAAGGTATAAAATAATTAATTTTTTTTTTTTTTAACTTCAGTTTTCACTTTGCCATCACTCTTCCCACATTTCTCATGCCTTTGAACCTCAAGGCAGGGACTGGGGGAATGAAGTCCTTCTCAGCATAAGTTGGTGGTTGGAGACCCACTGGTCACCCATGTGCACCAAACGGATTCATCTCAGGGTCATGAGGCATGTGGCAAGTGTTTTTGCTAAGCCACTCTCCATCATATTTGAAAAATCATGGAAGGCAGTTGAAGTGCCTAGAGAAAAGAGAGTATCACACCCATTTTACAAATCCTCCAGGAAGTTATGTGAAATATGTAGAAGTCAGAGAGGTGACTGGAGACAGTCAGTGTGGCTTCAACAAGGGCAAATCATTCTAATGATGAACTAATCCAATGGCCTCTTTGAGTAACTTTCTCACTGAACAAAGGAAGAGCTAGTTGGATTTCTATAAGACCTTTAATATAGTACCCCACACCCACAACATTCTCGACTCTACATAGAAAAGGTTAGTGTTCGATGGATGAATGCTTAGGAGAATAAAGATTTGTCTGGATGGCCATGTACAAAGATTAAAATCAAATGCTCACTGTTCAGTGTGAAACCAGTACCAAGGGCTGTGTCTCAATGAGTGCACCCTCAGCTTTGCAATTGACATCAAGCTAAGTTGTGCAGTTAACATGACTGAGGGATGGGAGGCTTGAGGAACTGGTCTGCATGAAACTCAAAAAGTTCAGTAAGACCAAATGCAAGGTCCTGCAGGTATAGGTAAGGACAATCCCCAGTATTAACACAGGCTGGAGGATTCACTGAATGAGAGAAGTCCTACAGATGAAAATTATGGGATACTGCTCTGTGTAAAATTGAATTTGAGTGGCCAGTTTGAAATCTTAGTCTGGAGACTCAGCTAAATCCTGGGCTGCATCTGTAGGCAGCAGGGCAGGGAGGGGATTCTGCACCTCTGGTCTGCTCTGGTGAGACCCCACTTACAGGGCAGTATCCAGCCCTGGGGTGCCCAGTACAAGAAAGACATGGAGATGTTTGGCTGGGCTAGAACACCTTTGCTATAAGGATTTGCAGAGATTTGGCGTTGTTCAGGAAAAGAGAAGGCTCCAGGGGGGCCTCATTGCAGTCTTTTAATATTTAAAGTAAGCTTAAAAGAAAATTGAGAAGCAGGACAAGGGGCAACTGTTTTAAATTTAAAAATATTCAATTTAGATTGGATATAAAGAGCAAATATTTTAACAGGGATGATGGTAAAACACTAAAACATGTCGCCCAGAGAAATTGTAGATGTCCCATCATTGGCAGTGTTGAAAGTCAGGCAGGACAGGACTTTGAGTCACCTGATCCACAGAAATATGTCCCTGTCCATGGCCTGGAGGTTGTACTAGAGGATTTTCAAGGGTCTCTTCCAACCCAAATGATCCTACAATTTTATGTTCTACAATATCAACTATTTTAATTTAAATTTAGAAAAGAGAAATTGGTATATGGCAACATTGGAGGTATATGTGTTACTAGGGCATTTAAAATTGTAAAATCAAATAAAAGAACCTTTCAAAAGAAGTTGTGTGATAGTCTGTGAATTGATCTCATAATGTCACTATCACTTTTCGTGAAGTGTCCAATTGTCCAACTGCAATACAGCAGTCAGCTTTTGTCAGCCTCAGTAGAATCAGTCTCAGTACTGCTACTACTCAGTAGCCTCAGTAGTAGCAGTCAGCCTCAGTAAAAATATCAAAGACTGAGTGGGCTTGGAAGTGATCCAAAAGCTAGTTCCTCCAAGACTTGATTTATACTTGTAGCAAGACTTCTATGTCTTCCCCTGTTTAATCAACAAATCAGTTTCCTCAGTCTCATCTTTATCTATCCAGCAACTTCCTTAAACCTTTTAGTTTCATATTTTGGGAAAGTAAAATAATTTTGTCCTGCACTAGTCTTTATACGTTAATATTCTTACCATTAGGCACATGTAAAAGACAAGAACTGGAGCATTCAAAACAAAATCCTAACACACAAAATTAGTCGACTATCCACTTATAGAAGTGCATGCCTCCACTTTTTGCTTAGCAAGTAATCCTGTGTCTCCCTGAAAACTCAGCTTCTGAGCTTGCTAACATAGTTTTCTAAAGACTTTCCCAGGACAGTAACTGTAAACATAGATATGTGTACATTCTTTCTGTTACATGTCTTGTGATGGACATCTCTCATGGCCAGTGCAGTGAGAAAGTGTTATCCTGACCATCCAATCCCTGGCCATGGTCAGGAGCCTATAAATCCTGGGAGGAAAAATAAACTCTCTTCTTTTCACCACACCTCGACCTGTGTCTGTGTGATCTATTCATCTTCTGTGGCAACATCTGGTGACCTCCGACATGTGTAGCAGGTGACAGTCAGGGTACTATCTAGCCTGTGGCTATGGCTGTTTTTGGGCTCTCTCCTACGGAGGGCCTGGTTATGGAAATATGGCATGCGGTGTTTGATCACAGGGGAATTGATGTTTTGAATGCTGACTTTCAGCGATTGTGTGAGTATGGGAGAAATGAGGGTTTTTTCCCTGTGGTTGAGGCCATTTTTTCAGAGTCGGCTTGGGATGCTTTAGGCGATTCCCTGCTCGAGGCTTTGCTGCTCGATTATGAGCCCTGGCTGCTCCGGCTGCTGGGGATCTGGCAAAGGTGCGGCAGAGTTCTGAGGAGCTGCGCGTCCTCTTCTGCCAGATCGAGAGCTGCTTCCTCTGCCCTGGGTGAGAGGTCTGGCTCTGGCTCTGACTGTGGGAGCAGGGCAGGGCTCTCCCTCTCCTCCGGTGGCACAGAGCCAGGGGGCAGCTGTGTCTTGGGTCCTGAGGTCGGCTCCCCTGGGATCACCAGGGCCCCCAGCGGGTTGAATGGGGGCACCACGGGACCGGGGGGACGTAACCCCGCCTCGGCCAGCGCCTCAGGTGGTGTAAGCCTGAGGCGGGGTTGGATCCTTGCCAACGAGCTGTCGGGGGCGCCGTGGACCCGGGGGGTCGCCTCCTTCGTGTGCCCTCCCGGCGCAGACTGATGAGGGGCTGCCTGAATGGGGGGTGGCGCCGGCCCTGGGGGATGCCTCAGGGTCGGTTCCATGTCCCTGCTGTGGCTGGGCTGTGCCCTGCCCCATGGTGGAAGACGAGATGGGCCCAGGCTCTGCGCCAACAGCTGTGCACACTGTTCCAGTGGAGGAGCGGCCGGCACCGCTTCTTGGACCTTTTGCCCCTGAAGAAATGCTGTTCGGGGTGATTCCACGTGCTGATCCCCCTGTGCTGGATTCGAGGGGCGTGGGGATGGGTGCTGTGAGTGATGCGGATGCCAGGCCGGGTTCTGCCAGACCCATGCTGTGGGTTTCCCCTCCTGTGAGCCCGGGTTGTCCCCTGGCATTGGAGCAGGACAATGCTGCGGCTCCGTGTACTGTGCCTCTACCGGCACCTCAGTCCCCCCCGGCACTAGAGGCGGGCTGTGCCGATTTGGCTCCAACCCACCCTGCCTCGGGTTCCTGGGCATCGCCCAAGCCTGCGGCTGGAGGTGGCCCTCCCCTGTCGCCTCCTGCGGCCACACAGGACCAAGGTCCTGAGCTGTTTACCACTGGCTCTGGTGGTGCTGCCGCGGGGGAGAAGCCGGTGGCCTCCACAGGCAGAGGGTCCCAGGCTGCTGGAGCTTCTTCGGCTGGCCTGTGGACTTTGTCCTCCTGCCAGATGACTGTGCAGCTGAGCGTATCAGGCATTCCATGTGCTTCAGAATGCTTTGGTCCGGTGGGTGAGGCCATGAGTGCTCTTCTTGTGGTGTGCTTGCATACCACTGCTCAGGGCATCATTGTTCACCTAGGGGACGTTGATTTGGAATTCCTGGGGTGCATTTCTGCCATGGGTTCCACACTCACCCCTCCTGTTCCTATCCCTGTGGGACCTGGATTTGCTCACCTTGTACCTTTTGAGTCTTGTGTTCGCAGAGCTGAGAACCAGCTGCGGGGAGATGGTGGCTTTGGGTTCCCTGGACTTCGCTGGGTTCACAGACT
Source organism: Pseudopodoces humilis (assembly GCF_049639895.1). Taxonomy (NCBI): domain Eukaryota; kingdom Metazoa; phylum Chordata; class Aves; order Passeriformes; family Paridae; genus Pseudopodoces; species Pseudopodoces humilis. The sequence goes on from NC_142203.1 coordinate 11,341,414, forward strand.
GCTGTTCTGACAGCCAAGGATCATCCTGAACAGGTCTGCACCCTGTCCATCCTTGGTGAGATTTGGTGAGATGCTGTCAGAGATTAGCCTCCGCAGGCTTCTTGACACTGGCATGGACATCACGATTGTCTGGTTTGCTGACGGGCCCCAGAGTGACCCTTGGACCCGATGCTGACACATTCAGCGCAAAGAAGAACTTGAGACTGACTCTTTGTTCGGCAGATTCTGTTGTCCTCCCTCATGATAGACTAGTCTCCCTCCATGACTTGATGCAGGAGCAGTTGGATCACAGTGATCTGGATCTTCGACCAGTCCCTGGGACATTCCTGTTTTCTGTATCAAGAAGTCTGGGAAATGGAGGTTATTGCAAGACCTCCAGAAAGTTAATGCTATGATGGAAAGCATGGGGATGTTGCAGGCTAGCATGCCTTCACCTGCCATGCTTCCTGCTGATTGGCTAGTCCTCATCGTGGATCTGAAGGATTGTTTTTTACAATTCCTTTGCATCCCAATGACAGACCGAAATTTGCATTTCTGGTGCCAGCTATCATTAATGCTGAGCCCACACAGAGGTATCAATGGAGATTTTGCCGTAAGGCATGTGAAAATTTGCTGGCATTTGCCAATGATATAGGGCTCTAGCCCTCTCTGGAGTTTGCGAGCAGTTTCCTGCTGCTTGTCTCTGAGCAACCTCCCTGAAATTATTTGAGGGTCAAAATAATTTTGGGACGAACAGTCCTGCATTTGGAGGTGCAATTATTTTTTTCTTGCATTCAGTGCAGACACTGCATGAATGATGTCCAGATATTAATGGACTTTTACATGGTTGTGTCCCTATATGGGACTGACCATGACACAACTGTCTCCCTTGTTTGGTCTATTAAAGGGGGACTCTGCTTTAAAGTCACCTCTGATACTGACCCCACAGGCACAGTAGATGCTGGAGGAGGTTCTGTGAGCAGTTTCTACTCCTCAAATTTATTACATTAATCTTTCCATTGATGTCACTGTGTTCATTGTTACTCCAGATTTGCATCCTGCGGGTATCATTTGCCAATGAAATGATGAATGGTTCAATCCCTTGAAATGTCATTGCTACCTGGAAGGATGGATCTGCGCGGCAGGTTTTAAAGAGTCATGAGGTTGGATCAGCCCAATTGGTGGAATTACAGGCTGCTGTCATAGCATTTCAGAAGTTTTCTCAGGCACCTTTCAATTTGGCCATGGATTCTGCCTCCGTGACCAAATTGGGAGCCATCCACAAGCAGGTGTTGATGTTGGACATTTGTTTCATTTATTTTTTGGTGGGATTTTTTGTTTGTTTTTTTTGGGGGGCATTTTTTTGTAATAACGAAAGGGTGAGATATCACCCTGAAATTACAGCCTTCTGATTGTATGAAGTATTATATTTTCCTATTATTTATCCTTTTGATTGTTTATAATGTCGCTAGTTTCTTTGTTCATTTTTCTTTTTCCTTTTCTTTTTGTTAAACCAAAAATGGTGAGATGTTGCCCTGAAAACTCAGCTTCTGAGCTTGCTGACATGGTTTTCTAAAGACTTTCCCAGGACAGTAACTGTAAACATAGATATGTGTACATTCTTTCTGTCACACGTCTTGTGATGGACATCTCTCATGGCCAGTGCAGTGAGAAAGCGTTATCCTGACCATCCAATCCCTGGCCGTGGTCAGAAGCCTATAAATCCTGGGAGGAAAAATAAACTTTCTCTTCTTTTCACCACACCTCGACTTGTGTCCGTGTGATCTATTCATCTTCTGTGGCAACAATCCTGTCTTTGTTTTAAAGAGGAAAAAGAATAAGGAAATTGGTGTGGTATATAGTATTCCTCAAATCCTGAATATGTGTCCAAATTACAGAGATATTCACTCACAGAAGAAATTTTAGAATTAGAAACAATTGGGTTTTTTCTGCCTGAAATCAAGTCTGCTGACTCAAAATCCAAAGTTTTTCTATTTGTGAGTGTCGTGGTTTTAAAGCAGTAACTAAAAAAAATTACTTATTTCTTGCTGTGAGATATGGATTAGAACAAGAGCAAAACAGGCTTAAACCTTAAAAGGAATAAAGAAAGTTTATTAACAAAACTACAAGAATAAAAACACCAGAATAAACTTCCAGAATACTCTTTTATTCCCCACTACCTGACCATTCTTTTCTACACGTGACAACATAGATACAGAAAAACTTTAGAACTTTGGTGGTTAAAACAGTCCCAATTCCTGCTACAGTCTTTTCATCAGCCTTTGTAGAGAAACAGAAGTTTTCTTCTGCTAATTTATGGAGTTTCTCACGAGAAAACTATTTCTGTTATAGTTTTCTATTTTTCTGATGCCAGCTGCCCAGAAATCTTGTCATCAGAAATTCACTCCTCCCATTTCACATCACTCTGAGGTGTGTATGGGCCATGAGTCTAGGGATGTCATTTTAAGGATGAGTTATTCAAAGGCAAAAGTTCTCTTCATCTGTTTCTGTGAGCTTCTCTGGAAACAGTTTTCTCATTGGCTCTCAAGGCCTCAACTCTTCAACTATTACTTTATCTCACTCTGTTCCAGCACTTCACTGTATCACAATTACTCTCTCTTTTGCTCAAAATCCACACTTTGAACACTCCATTCCTCCCTATATACTCTATCATGAATTAAAGGAGTTTTTTTCAAGACCCTATTGTCCATCTCCATAGCTTTAACAGAAAAATATTTCAGCTTATAAAGCATCTCCTTATTCTGTACCTTTTCTGAAGCTTCTTTTCTTTACTGTCTCTGATAGTTTATAAAGTTTCTTTACACGTTGATTACTCTCTTTTTCTCTCTTTGGAAAAAAGGATTAATCTGCAAGTCTCATCTGGGTAATGAAAGGGTTAAAATCTTGCCCAGGCTTTGTAGATGGTTCTGTGATCTCTGCCGGAGCAGCAGCTGGAGTTGTCTGCGATGGAAGATTCTTCCTGGCTGCTCTGGAGAGTGTGGTCGCTGTCTCAGCCTGCCGCAGTCAAGAGCTTATTTTTCCTTTCTTTACTCAACAGTCTCTGGTGAATTCAGTCACAGCAAAAACTGCAGCCGAGCCAGGAACCGGCCCGGCCCAGCCAGAGCCCGGGGCAAGCCCCGCAGGCCCCATCTCCTGGCCAGGAGCCGTGGCAGGCTCAGCCCAGCCCCTGCCCGGGCTGCATGGCCTGGGCAGGGAACGGGAGGCCAGCCGGAGCTCTGTTACCTTTCACAGCCAGGAAACAAAGAGACAAAGAAATTCTCAGGCTTAGGTCTTAAGGTGGTGTTCACAAGTTGATCTCACTTTTCAATGGTCAAAACTGCTGTCAGTTCTTAGAAATGACTGATAATCGGTCAAGAGAAAAGACTCCCATCAGTCACCAGCAGCTTCAAAGTCCTTAGCTCCCAAAGCTATCTTAAAGGTAAAGTCAGCCCATGACAGTGAGTTAATTCAGTAGGACAATATTCATTAAACCAAATCTTATGTGGGTAGGCAGATATAATTCCTGTTCTTTCTCTACACCCTCTTTGTCCTCATTAATCTGTTTTCCAATTCAGATCCTAATCCTGACAAGAAAGCAGAAGCACAACATATTTCCCAGTTACAAAGCCATGAACATCATGAGAAACCTCAGTTTCATGAGGGTTTTCCATTTTTGGCTTTGTATTATTTCATGGTTGTTTTCAATATGCTTTATGCTGATAGACATTTCCCAATAGAAAGTATATTTTTATGTCTCTGAAACAAGATGATTTTCTCTTTTGATTTTGATTAAAAGGAGTGAGTTCTTGCTGTAAATCTATTATACCTGTAGTGGATAATATTGAAAAAGCTATTTGTAAGCCGTAAGCTTTCTACAGCACTTAAAGATCTAAATAATTTATATATTAGTAAAGGCCTGTCTGCACAAACCAGCCTTTGGAATAAGTCATGATATTAAAGTCTAAAGTCCTGGAAACCTTCCTGCAGCAGAGAGAGTAAAGCAAAACAATATCCTTGTGTATAAGAGAAAAAATGTAAACCTGTGTGCATTAGCCAATAGTAACTTGCTTAGCTCACAGACCCTGGCAAACCCTATAAAAGGTGTGCTAAAGATAGAAATAAACGGCGTTCACTCTTACTTCTGTGAAGACTCATGAATAGCTGGTGGTCTCTCAATATCTAAATGCAATAATTTTGCTTTACAAGATGAAGCTATGTATTCTAACCTCAACAAGTCAGAAGGTTAGAAGAAACAACAATGGGCAAAAATAGGTTGAAGTTGCAAACAGGGAAGAGACATGGTGATAGTTTCAGGAAACCAGAAGACCAAAGAAAACCAACATTGCTAACAGATTTAAATCAAACATGAGCTGCAGTTTACATTTGAGATTGTGGCTTTCCTAAAAGTATAACTGTAATCTCCAGTTTTACCAACATATTGAATGCATCTGTCACTTGTTGGTGTCATTTAAAACTGTGAATAACTCTTCAAATTATTTCCTCCTTCTGCATCAAAGAGAGGGAATGATCAAATTTCCAGGCTTTACCAGAAATGTTCTCTCCAATATGATTAAAACCACTATTGTGATAGGAATACAGACATTTTCAATAGCTACAAAATAATGAATAAAGAGTCCAGATGCTTAAACCCAGAAGAAAATAAAAGTCAAAGGGAAGATTAGTAAGGAAGAGTAATTATTCTATATATAATATGAGTGAGGCAAACAGACAAGAAACAGATTTTTATTTTGTATAAGCATTGAAATGGAACATTTTATTTTCCATCTAAATTTTTGTGCACTTATTTAATAAATAGTTTCTTTCATAGAGAGGTAATAAAATGCTTCATAGATGTATTAGTATGCAGACCATAATAAAATAATTTAAATTCAGCTCTCTGTTCTATATATCATCATACCGTGAACAATAAATGTCTTAGGGTATATGTAGAAAGAAAAAGAGAGGGCAAATTCTTCAGAGATTTATTGAACAGGTAAATCTGGGAGACTTGAAGAATAGGCTATAAAAAGCAAGTCTAAAGAGGATACAGTTTTGCAAATACATATGTACAGGTACAAATTCTACTGCAAATTGTCTGTCTGACTTTACATTATGAACCACTTAGTCATTTCAATAAGGGAGGATAAAAATGCAAATATATTGTAGGAATTGTTATGAATGCACTCAAGAGAGTGATATGGTTCAATCAGAGAAAAGTTTTTATTAATTACAGCAAGCAAGCAATAAGCAAAAGATCAGCGCTGGGCAACAGGGGAGCAGGGGAGTTCCCTCTCCACGAAACTGCCGCGCCGTCAGTTTCCGTATTCCCCCTTTTAAGCTATTCAGCTTTCGGGTTACGTGTCCTTTCTCGGGTGTCTCTGCGCATGTGTCTCTGGTTGTTAGGGGGTCTTTTTCTGCCTTCTGGTGGTTGTGGGATGAAGTTCAAGAGTCTTCCTCAATCCTCTCTCTTTGACCTTTTCTCACTGTTTTCTTTTAAGGCTTATCTCGGTTACTTTCTGGAATTCAAGAAAGCTCGCAAGGGCATTAGTAATTTATGCAACCGTCAGTAGCAGCCTTCAACCTCATCCTGATTCCACAAAGCATAGCTTTGCGAAGCATCGTATCTTATATGTTTAGGCGAACAAAAGGGTCTCTACTTACACAATCATCACAGGAATGTTTCTTGAATGTTGACTCCCTGCTTGCATTATTTGGTGATTTAATTGATCTGAAAAGCTTTATTATAGCCTCAAGTGCTGAATAAATGATGATTCACAACTATTCTAATTTTACAAGACTCATATCAGTAATAAAATAATTTTAAGCTTTCAGGTCTTCTCATGTCACATTTGGGAATTCAGTGAGCACATTCACTGATTTGAGGGACAAAAGTAGAAAATCAAGGTTCACTAAATTTCTGAAAATGTTTTGTATTAAAGCTAAAGCAATTTGAAAGAAATGTTACCTGAGATTGCTGATTAGTTCCTTGATCACAAACCATTCTCTCCCTGCGTGTATTTATCACTGTAAGACTCATCTGACTTTAAATATGGGCTACAAAGGAGCTTTTTAAGGGACAAAGTACTACTATATGCAAAAACATAACTGGAATAGAAGTGCAATGTTGACTCCCTGCTTGCGTTCCTATATAATATTTTAATTGTTCTGAAATTTTGGTTTATATCCTCAAGTGCTGAAGAAATGGAAAACAGGCTAGTGATATTATCTCAAATTCAGCCACTGACAGTAGAATTATCAAAAGATCACTTTTAGTCTAGGTTCTAGAATTTGGGATAAGGCTCTTATCGCCTGCTTTAGTTTTGCTACTGTGCTCTGTTTGGGGATGCATCTAGGAGATTCATTAGAATTCCCAGATGGTCTATCTGGTCAAAGTAAATAAAATTTAATTCCCTCAAAGAATCAGTTTCACATTTTTTCTGAAAATATTGTAGGCCCAGGACTGTGTCCACTATATCAAGTTATGTCAAATAACTTCCCAGTGATTATGTGTTAAATATAATAGACCTCTTAAGCTTTACTGAAGTGTATATATATATTTGACTCAGCAGAGGAAAGACTATCTTAAAAAATTCTATATGGACACTTAGACCTTGGCCAGGGGGAGCTAGAATACTTTTCTTCATGGAGTGTGAACTACAACAGCATGTCAGGTCCCTAAAAGTTCCAAACTCTCATCACTCTGAAATCATCATCTGAGTGACGTCACTGTCATCTTGAAACAGAACCTCTTAAATGGCTGCATTCCATAGGTACTTTCATTAATGGCATAATGTGAGGAAGTTCATCTATGTGATAAGAAATCTATGGGTAACGTGTGATAAGAAAGCTAACCTTGAGAAATTCAGCTCACAGCCTAAGGAAAACAATATCAGACAGGTGCTACATCTGGATGCCAGCTGCACCAGTTGGCAGCATTTTATACCCTCACACACACCAATATCCTCTGAAGTCAGTTGCAAACATGTCAATAGCCTCATCTCTGAAATGTATTAATCATGTAAGCATCCAGACAGTTCCTTCTGCAAACCCACCATCTTATCTTGGGACAAACCACCATCAGAGAAAGCAAGAGGGGGTATGTGGCAGGAGTGGGACAGATGGACAGGAACACAAGACTATAATAGACAACATACAATGGTAACACATGCAGGCAATGGAGACCTAACTATCTCTCATCCACATCACAGCACATTAACACATATAAAACTCTTTAATCCACAATAACATAGTAAGATAGAGGTGATTAAAACTAAAATAAGTTTCTTAAGAACACAGACTGCAGAAGAAGAAAGATGGAAAAATAGAAGGCATCTTTCAAAAATGAGACTTAGAAAATAAGTCTTAATAATCTAACTCATTTGTGTAAATGTCTTGTGTATACAACTGTTTCTATTATAATGCAGAAAAATACTGATACAGTGTGAAAAACGAGGTTCACTCTTAATAAATTATAAAGGGTTTAATATAAACAAAAAGACAATTAGGAGACAAAGATAATATAGCAAAGCAAATAAATAATTTTTTTTAAATAAAAATAAAACAAAGGGTTAAAATGGCCAGGTGCCCTGGCATTCCAGGAACACACCTGGTATCTTTGGAACACCCCTTTTATCCCATTCTGCTATGGGGTTTTTAATGCATATTCATTCTTTTCCAAGAAGTATTTTGTATGGCTACACCCTGAATCTGCCTTTTTAGAGCATGCGTCTTAAAGATTTTTTTCCCTTTATCACATTTCTTTTTGGGCTGGAGTTCCTTCTTCTGCAGGCAGTCAGTGTTGATAGCAGCCTGGGCCCCATTGTCTTGCCCACTGGGGTTATCTTGCTTTGTAGAGACAAGACATAGCCCTAACATTCTAAATTCTTCTAAAGTTTGCCTAAAACTTGCTAGCAAGAGAAAAAGGAAAGACACAGCAAAAGCATGTAACATATAACATTCATCCTAATACTTGCAAAAAAGCCAATATCACAATTTGAATTCACAACATACAGAATCATAGAATCAAAGAATATCCTGAGTTGGTAGACACCTACAAAGATCTTGAGTCCAGCTCCTGGCCTGGAACAGCACAGCCCTGAGAAACACACCTGAGTACACTGTCCAAAGTTTTCTTGAACTCTGTTAGGCTGGTGCTGTGACCACAGCCCCAGGAAGCCTGTTCCAGTGCCCAAATTCCCTAGGGGTGGAAAATAAACCCTTTTGTAATACCTGACTTAAATATCCCCTGAAACAATTTCAGGCCATTCTCTCAGGTCTTGCCACTGGTCACCACAGAGCAGAGATCAGTGCCTGGCCCTCCCTTTCCCCCCACAAGGAAGTTGCAGACTGCAATGACATCTCCCCTCAGTCTCCTCTTCTCCAGGTTGGACAGACCAGGTGGCCTCAGCTGCTCCTCATATGGCTTCCACTCTGGACCCTTCATCATTTTTGTAGCACTCCTCTGGACACTGTAATGGCTTTATATCTTGTGCCCTCGAGGTGAGGCTGCCCCAGCCCAGAGCAGAGAAGGACAATCCCCTCCCTTGCCCAACTGGTGACACTGGACCTGATGTACCCCAGGACAGGGTTGGCCTTCCTGGCTGCCAGGGCACTTCTAACTCATTTCCAGTTTGCCTCCAGTTCCACTTCTCTGGTGCCACTCTCCAGCCTCTCATTTCCCAGTCTATCTGTACATCCAGAACTGCCCCATCAGAGGTGCAGAATCTGTCACTTGTCCTTGTTAAATACCACAGAGTCAGTGATTGCCCAGTCCTCTGATTTGTTGAGGGCTCTATGGAGGATCTCTCTGATCTCAAGGGAATTGACAGATTCTGATGCGGGCCAGAGATTTCCAGGGCCAGCTCAGATAGGTTTTCTTTTTCTCTCTGGCTCAGCCCAGGAGGGCTACTGTTTTAGCCCTGATTCGGGTTTGGGCTTTCCAGCCCTTCTTTGAACACACGTCTTTGAGGTCAGGCGAAGGAGTGAGGGGAGGACTTTCTTCAGGTTTGCAATTCACAGGTTTATTTTGTAAGGAGAAACTCAGGAGAAAGACAAAGGACAGGGGGTCTGACCATCACCTTTTTAAAGGGTTAATGCCTCAGGGGGTTGGGAATTGTGAGAACCAGTTAAAAATTACAGCTGGCACACACACAAACTTTCTACAAATAAAATACCAACAGGTAAAGATAAGCGGTAACGGACATGGGAACACTCTAATTAGTTTCCAAGGATTAGGGTGTCAAAAACAAGGGTCTGGACTCTTCTGGATGTTAAAAGAAGTAGCCAAACCTTTATTTGATGACAAAAAAAAAAATACCAACAGGAGTAGGGAGACAGGCTAGCCTGAATCCCTGCAACTCACAACCCGACGAGGAAGGAGCCCCCCAACACAGCTGTGCACAAGGTTATATACCGCTCCATCCCCAGGGGCGGGTACAACTCGGGGTCCAATGAGGGATCAGGGGAGGAGGAGTGAGGGAAGGAGGTTGCACTACTGGGAACCAATAGGGACATGTCATGGGCGGGACGGCAACTAGGGAACCAATCGCGAACCGAACTAGGGGTGAGGAGCATGGAAGGTTCTGGAAGGAAGGGTCGGGTTTACAATGATGGATAGGGGACTAGGGCAGGCCGGGCTGACGGGCAGGGAAGGTTCGAGAATAAGGGGAGGGGTTTACATAATTGACAACTGGGGTCAAAACCAACACAGTTAATAGGGGAGAACAAGAACATACCAACAGACTAACAATTACAGTCATAACACTATAAATACTTATAACAAGGGGGTTTTCCAAGATGGGATGGACCCATGTGGTGGAGCCGCGGGGGAGAGGGGGAGAGACCGAGTTGCCCGAGCCCCTGCTTCTGGGACACAGGGAAGCAGAAACACACGGGCAGAACCGGCAGAGACACTGCGCCGGGGCCGGGGAGATGGGGCCAGAACAGGGCCAAAGTGGGGCCGGAGCCAGCGAACTTGCTGCAAGCTGGGCGGGACTGGGGCCCTGCGTCAGCACGGGGGGAATGCAGTGGTGCCAAGCCTGGCTCAGGTGGCTGCGGAAGCACGGGGCCGGGACCGGCCTGGCGGGGATGGTAGGCATGGCAGGCACTGCAGGCACAGCCATGGCAGCGGGGGAGGGGGGGCGGTGAACCCGCAAAAGCTTCAGCTGCAGCAGCAGAAGTGTGGGCCACAAGCACCAGCGGGGCTCAGAAAGGGGAAAAACAAGTACAAAAACCTCTACCTTAGCTAGCAACTGAACTCCTACCGGAGTAGGAGTTCCTACATCTCCCCCCATCTTTTTCAGAAAGAAGAAGCGGGGTCTGGTTTAACATCTTCAAACCAAGGTGAGGGAGTTTGGGGATCTGAGGAATCTGGGGACTCTAAAACATTTATCTGGGGTGAGGGGGATGCTAACTGGTTTGTGGTGGTATGGCACCAACGTTGTAACACAGAAAACATAATCAGAACTATAACAATAATTGCAAAGAACCCTGTAACAGTCTGGAGAACAGACGACAGCCATCCAGAAATTCCCCATCCTGGAAAGATATTAGTGAACCAGTCTTCGGATTCTTGTTTGATATTCCCTATTAACTCTTGCATTTTGTTCAAGGTGGAGTGGACATTCTCTTGTTTTGAAGTCAAATTGAGACTGCAGAGACCTTCAAATTCTGAACAGTTATGACTATGTAGCAGTAACAGAAAGCCAATAGTAACCCGATTTTGGAGGGTGGCTCTCCTGGTTATTTCCTCATCTGCTAGGAGGTTGCTGATGGCAGTTGAAGTCAGGTTCGCTTGTTTAACTACCCAGCATTCTAGGTGGCCCAATTCACCTAGAGCTTTGGCTGGAGCTACTCAGGGCAGAAATACTGAGACTGCAACTCTTTTTCCTTTGGCCCAATGAATGATTTCTTCATCACAGTGTTCGTCAAATTCATTAACACTGTGTTTTAGTTTTCAGGTTTAATGCATAATTTTGTTTTGCCAATTTGCAACATGGGTTTTGTTGGGGATAAACAAGGAAAGCCTCCCGTACAAGGCCCTCCTACCAGGTGAGAGGGGATGCCAGGCCAAGCTCTATCACCACAGATAAGGAACATGCCCTTCTCGAGTGCCAGGCGACGCCCTAAGGGGTTAGAGTGTGCATTAATTTTAACAAGGGACTGGCACCAATGGGCAGAGTGAAATTCTTTTTTTGTGCTGCCGGAAGAACGTGTATCCTTTGGGGTAAAGAGGTTTGAACTCAAAATACACACAATATGTGGCAAGAGATTTCAAACTCTTGTGGTTCTGCTAAGGCTACTGACAGGTCTTGGGTCCATCCTTGCCAAAGGGTAAAAGGGTCAGTAACAGGGGAAATAACTTCAAAAACCTGACCAGTTTGTCTGTTTAGGGTCTCAACTTTGGTATTGGAGGGATGGGAACTAACTTTATAAAACAGGGCTTTTATACTGAGTGGGAGTTCATTGAACTTATCTGGGATCCCCACTAGGCATGTTGACATTGAATTTTCTGCTGCTTCTGTAGACAGATGTCGTCCAGTCTGAGGGTCTCTGCCAGCGCAACCCAGACGTTTTTTTCTGGGCTGCAGGACAATCCATGCCTCTGAGGCTGACATCAGCATGGAGAGGATGAAAGTGATCCACAGCAACTGTCATGCTGGGGATGGTTTCTTCCTAAAATACAGGTAAACAAGGAGCAAAAACATTAACTGAATTCATCAATGAACAAATTCAACAGGGGAAAATCAGGATAAAATGGGGAGTCTGGATTTCCTTCTCCACCCAAATATCTGGTTGTTCCTTGAACTTCTGATACTGAGATATCAGGGGGTCTCGTGGGATGTTTTTCAATGTACGGCTTCACCCACTTCTGTGGGATCCATCGTAAGCCCTGGGGTGTTGATACGCAGGCATACCCTCAACCCCATGTCACTAATTTGTAGGGTCCTTCAATTTTACCACTTTCAGGGTCTTGCACCAGCACCAGTGGATGTTCTTGGAGCCTGTGGTTGCCATGGGGGGAGAAATGCTTAACCATTGGGGGGGGTTTTGATCCTCCATAGAGCAATTTAAAAAATTGATGGTGAAGAGGGCTTTGCATAATCTCTCCTGTGGTGTTAGCCTTACCCTGTTTTCCCATTGGTGTTTCAGGACTCGTTTAGGTGACTAGTGTGCCCTCTCGACCATGGCTTGACCTGTTGGAGAGTGTGTGATGCCTGTTTTGTGCCTCACTCCCTATTCTTGCAGGAATTTATTAAACACTTTGGAAGTGTACGCTGGGCCATTATCTGTTTTAATCTCTTTTGGGATCCCCAGCAACAGGTGTTTGGTTGCATGCACCCCTCTTTCTCCTGCATGGGCTGAGGCAAAGATTGCTCCAGAGAAGGTATCAATGGAGACATGTATGTATTTTACCTGTCTGAATTCAGGGATGTGTGTTACATCAGTTTGCCACACTTAACAGCTTCTGAGTTCTTTCGGCTTTACTCCAGCACCCAGTGATGGTATGGCTGAGTGCTGGCAGTGGGGACATATGGCCACAATGGCTTTGGCCTGATCTTGCTTCTGATGAAACTGGCAAATCAGACCAGGCACATTCTGATGAAACGTTTGGTGGCTCAGCTTCACCTGCTGGAAAAGGTCAGGAAGCCTTGCCAGTTCAGCAGCAGCAGCAGCCAGGGAATCAGCTCTGTGATTCCCCTCTGCAATGAAGCCTGTGTGTGATCTCACGTGCATAACAAAATATGGATGCTCTTGATGGGCAATGGCATAAATTAATTTTGATCTCAAACAACATCTTGTTGATCTCCTTGAGGACTGCATTTTCTGCTCTGGAAACTACTCCTCCTACATATGCTGAATCAGTAATCAAATTAAATGGTTCTGAAAACCTCTCAAATGCTCTAACCACTGCTGCCAACTCAGCAATCTGAGGGAATCCCTCAACATACTCAACATCCATCTCCCATTGCTGAGTCTGAAGATCCTTCCAGGTCATTACTGACCTTCAGGATGCTCCAGACGCATCAGTAAAAACAGTCAAAGCCTCAAGAGGCTTCTGACTCCTTTTATCTTTCGGCACAAATTTAAATTTGCAATTAAACAATTTGTGAGCAGGAGTGTGTACTGAAATCTGCCCCATGAAATTTTCCAAAGCAATCTGCAGTGTCTCTTGATTCCTCAAGAGATGTTCAAACATTTCCCTGGTCAGCTTCACTGAGGATATTCCTCGGAAAGGCTGATGGGCAAATGTATGCACAAAAAATCACAACCAGCCAGTTCCCACAATCTCATCCTGGCCTTCCTGACCAGTTGGGGCATCAATTCTTGTGGCCACATGATATGCTTGGACCAGTGGTGGCTGAGAAAGACCACTCTATGATTAAAAGATGGTCCTTCTGGTCCTGGTCCCATTGAAAAATCAACCCATGGCATTACAATAAATTTCAAAGGCAGCTCTGCGTGGCACCTATGTGCCTGTCTCTTCTCCATCATGCTGCTTACTTTCCTCAAAGCAGCCCTGGCCTCTGGAGTCAGAATCCTTGGAGCACTCAGCTCTTCTCCCCCTTTCAATAAATTGAAAAGAGGGGCTTGGTCATCAGTAGCAATGCCTAGCCAAGGCCTGACCCAATTCAAAGTCACACATAGGGAGTGCAAATCTGCTAAGGTTTTGGGATCACTATTAAAAGCTAATGTTTTAGGAACAATGGTTCTTGCAGTGATTTTCAGACCCAAGTACTTCCAAGGAGACATCCTTTGCACTTTTTCCTCCTGGAGGGGGAGTCCTGCAGTTCTTAAAACTTGGATCACATGGTCAAGCGTGAATTGCAGTAATTTGTCATCGGGGGTGTACACGAGCACATCATCCATATAATGCAGGATGATGGCTTCTCCCACTTTGGCACACACAGGGAACAACAGCGAGGCAACATACCATTGGCAGATCATAGGTGAATTTTTTATCCCTCGAGGGAGAGATTTCCAATGAAACCTTCTCATTGGGGCTTCCCGGTTGATTGTAGGTAATGAAAAAGCAAACCTAGGGGCATCTGCAGGATCTAGGGGAATTCTGAAAAAGCAATCTTGGATGTCAATTACAGACAATTCCCAATTTTGGGGGAGCATTGCAGGGGAAGGCATACCTGGTTGAAGAGATCCCATGTCTACAATGACTTTCTTAGTTTCTCTAAGATTGTGAATGAGCCTCCACTTGTCCTTCCCTGGCTTTTTGATGACAAACACCAGAGAGTTCCAAGGACTAAAACTTTGCTTGATATTTCCTTGAGCTAGTTGCTCTTCCACAAGCTCACTTAGTGCCTTTAACTTCTCTTTACTGAGCTGCCACTGGTCTACCCAAATTGGTGAATCAGTGGTCCAATTGAGTTTCTGGGTCTGGCACTTTTCAGTGACTGCGATCAAAAATCCCAAGGGGTTTTTGGAATTTCAATGCATACTCCCCATTATGACATGACATGTCTTCCCCACAGAGGAACCTGGAAATCAGTGATGACTGAGTGTACAGATGCCACTTGCTCATCGGACCCCATAATTTGTATGGCCTCCTTTGATGTTTTGGCCAACTGGACACCCCCTATGCCCTGGAGGTGGCTCACCATAAGTTGCAGTTACCATTGCAACAGCCATCTCCTTTCAGGGATGACAGTTGTATCTGCCCCTGTGTCTATCACGCCCGTCATTCCCAGGCCTTCACTGCCTTTTTTCAAGTGACATGAAATGACGGGCTTGTTTTCACCCACTACCTAAGCCCAGTAGATTTGAGGTGCAACATCATCTACTGGGATTCCCAATGGAATGGGGATGGCTTGAGCGATGACTTGCTCTTTTGCCAGGTAAAATGGTGGGTTAATCATGCCAGGAGGATGAGTCTGTCCAAGTCAGCCGAAAGGGTGACTGAAGAGATCTCAGTCTCTGGGGGTGTGTTTTTTTGTGTCCCAAATGATAATGAACTTACAGTTCAGGTCTGGGGTAAATTTTTCACTCAGCAAGTCAACAGAAACAACTGTCCAGTGGCAGGACCTGAACAAATGAATAATGTTAATCAATTTGAGTGGTAATTGAGGTTGCCATACTTTGTTACTCCTGGTGCTATTTTGGTGGCAGACGTCAATCTGTCACATTTGGTAGTGTTGTCACATCCAGTTCTCCCTCCCCCTGTGACTCCCACTCCACTTGTATCTTGGCACAGAGCAGGTTTGTGCTGTGTTTTTAGTTTTTTTTATTTTGAGGTCCCCCTCCCTTTACCCTGTTTCCCTGCCCTTGCTTGTTAGGATATGGCACAAGGCAGAACTTCGCAAAATGTCCTGGCTGTCCACATCAGTGACAGGTAGGCGGTCCCCTCAGCATAGCCGGCGATGGCAGAGTTGGTACAGCTGTGGCTACAGTCTTTCCCGGGGTTTTCTTGGGGTCCCCGGTCTTTGACACTTGGCGGGTGACCACGTCTGTACACATCTCGATCAGAGCTGTCAAGGTAGGTGGAGGATCCTTTGGCAGCACTCTGATGAATGCTTGGCAGGTTTCAAGCATTGGCCGAGCATTGGCTCGGGCCAACTCCAATAGCTGGTCTGAATGCAGGGTGGTATTCCTCATTTGTCTTCCAATCTGTGCCTTTAATCTATTTACAAAATCTACAAATCATTCATCAAAAAATTGCTTAATTTGAGCATAAGCAATAGACGGTTCAGGGAGAGGAACAATGAGAAATGCTTCCTCTGCAGCCTTCCTTATTTCTGCTAAGACTGGCCCTGATAATGCTTGGGCCTGATCTCTGGCTTGACTCCATTCACCTTCTCCACACAAATGGTCCACAGTAATTATATTCCCAATTGCATCCACAGCATCAGAGCCACTCTGTAATAACTCAGTTCAAAGAGCCCTCAACAGTCTTATCCATGCCCTTTCCCATAACAAATATTCTCCTGGAGATAGAAGGTATGAAAACAAGTCTTTTAAATCATATGGAACCAATCAGTTGGAAGAGAGGGTTGCCTTTAAAAGACCTTAGAAAAATTCACTTTATCTTCCAAACTCTTTTAGGGTTTTACACAAATCTCTCTTAACTTTAAAAGAAAAAGGGCTCCATTCTGGCAGAATTTCTCCACAACCATTAAAAGTCACAGGTGCTGTGAATGAAGCAGGCTTTGATCTCAGCTTCCTGTTTCCCTCCTCCCCCCTTCCTGTCTCCACACTATGGGGACTGAAGGGACTGGCCTGGGAAAGAGCAACTGAGAGAGGGTAGGTGGGGCTGCAGGGAGGATAGGAGGAGTCAGAGGTGGGATAACTTGTAAGGGAGACGCCCCTGGGAGGCGGGGCTGAGGTGGAGGAGGGAAGGTAAAGGGGACCAGGAGGGGGAAGGTCCTTAGGGGGGGAAGGGGTTGTGGGGGTGGGGAAGGGGTTGTGGGGGAGGGGAGAAGGGATTGTGGTAATAAGCAGCAGGAGTTGGGTGGTTCACTATGTGCTCGCTACCATTTTGTGACCTCTGGGTACCTGGTGGAGCACTGGGGGAGGGGCTAACCATGTGGTCCCCTCCATTTTGTGCACTCCAAGGGCTGTTAGGAGGGAAGGGAGGGGGATAATGGGTATAAGAAGGAAGATGGAGCTGCAAAACAAACCATCTTGGGGGTTTGAACTGGGGTAATAGGGATGAATCTCCTGCAGCTTGGCCAGGACTGCAAAAGCATCAATGCTGGGAGGAACGCCCCAACTTAGGGTGAGAGGGTTGAGGTAAAGAAATAGGATTAGCAATTAGGGTAGAATTTTGTGGACATTTTTCTATTTCCTCTTTTTCAGTGAGTGCTAGTCTAATTAAAACAAATAAAGGAATTAGTTTTGCTGCAGAGTTGTCCCCAGCACTCATTGACTCAGTCAGTTTTGTTCCCACTCTGTTCGAAAATGAAACAGAAGATACATCTGTGGGGGAAACTTGAGGGAATGGTAAAAAAACCCAACAAATTAACTTTTTTGACTTTGCCTTAGAAAATGGTTTCCCTCCCCCCTCTAGGACTCCAACAACTTGGGTAAAAATGCCCCTTTGTGCCACAGACAGCTTCGCACCCATCTTACCTCTGATGTTCTGTCTGTCTGCCACACGCACTCCACCAACAGCCACAGGAAAAGTGCAGTCTAGAAGTTTTGCCTGGGATGAGACTTGACTACCCACTCCCACCTGGTTCACTGCTCTCCCCACTGTGGGGGATTCCATCCTCTGGTTGCTTTTGGTGTCATCCTGACCTGAAGATGCAGCCCCTTGGTGCACAGGGGTTATTGCTTCTGTCCCCAAAAGCATCTTCAACTTAAAAGAGTGGAGTCACGTTTCTGGGATGGCTTCCCAATAGTGATCAGAAACTCACTTTCCATGGGTCCTCTGTGCCCCTTTGACTGAGGAGGAAGGTGCCCACTCACATTGGGTGCCAATGTGACCCCGCTGTGAACCTGGTGAAAGCTTCAGCTGCGGCAGCAGAAGCCCTGGGCTGCAAGCAGCAGCGGGGCCTCAAAATGGGAAAAACAAACACAAAAACCTCTAACTTAGCTAGCAACTGAACCCCTACCGTAACAAAGTCCTTGCTTTTCAATATTGTTGCCAAACAATATACATTCAAGTCCTGCATCCAATTCAGTTACAAAGATTTTGGAGGAGAATTCACCCTGAAATGAAGCCCTGTGGAACACCACTGGTGACAGGTCACTAGTCTGATGTATTTAATTCACTTTGTGCCTGATGCATGGGCCAGTGTCTCACCCGTTGCACGATGTGTTTATCCAGCTCTGCGCTGGACATTTTTTCAAGAAGGATGCTGTGAAAGACTGTGTTGGAAGTTTTACTGAAATCTAAAAAGATAGTTAACATCAACTATTTTCCCTTGGTTTGACGCTGCCCGCCGCAGCCCGTCACGCCTGGGCTAGCTCTGCTCACTGGCCAGGAGTGGGGAATGGTCTGGGAGCTGTTTTCCCCAGGCCGAACCTTCAGAGCCTTTCTACCACGCAAGGCTCTGCGGATCTCGGCGTCGTGGGCTTCAGCAAAGAGGTGGAGGAGACCCAGAGTCCAAGCAGCTTTCCAGGAAAACGATTTATTGAGGAAAAGGAGCGGTGACAGGACGAGGGCTGGAAAGGCACACGTGAACCCAGAGGACTCTGAGCCCCGAGCACTTCTGTGCAACACAGTTTAAAGGAAGGAGGGTACAAACTCAGGAACCAATGAAAACACAGCTTGGGAGGAGTCAAAGGAGGGGTTTACAACATCTGGGACCAATGGGAGGAATACATGGGAGGGACGGCAGCTGTAACACCAATGGGGCTTCGAGTAAGGGATGAATGGCAGGGAACATGCTGGAACAGAGGGCTGGGTTTACATTGACCGACAGGGGCTAGGGGCAGGCTAAAAGTGATGGGCAAGGAAGGTTCAGGAAAAAGGGGAGGGGTTTACAAAACTGACAAGTGGGTAAAACCATTACAAAACCATAGGGGGACAACAGGAACAAACCATTAAATTTAACAATAAAATAAACTGGCTGCAACATTGGTTAACTAGGTGGTTTACCTTGCCATAAAAAGAAATTAAATTTTAAAAACAAGACTTTCCCCTCATGAAGCTACATTGTCTGTGACCTATGACTGCACTGTCCTTCAATTGCTTTTCAATACCACCAGAATAATCTCCATAATTTTACCAGGCACTGAAAGTGAGACTGAGAGGCTCAGAGTTTCCAGGGTCATCTCTATTACGCTAGATGTCTAAAACAACAATGGAAAAAGAGAAGATACATTCTCTCTGTTGGGAGAGGGGAGAAACAATATCTCCTTCAATTTTTCTTTACTCTTCCCCACAGTTCCTTTCATTCTTGTGACAGGATATGAAATCCTACAAGACAGTGTACCTATTTCAAATACAGGAAGTGAAGGAAATGAGAGATGAGGATACAGGAAGGATTAACAGTTTCTGGTTTTAAAACCTAAAAATGTGATCAAATGACTTTAAGTTCATCTGCTAATATATGATTCATAGTTCCTTCTTTCTATTTAGAATGATGACACCAACATCTACTAAATTTCTGAAGAGAATCTTACACATTTACACTCTAATGTTTATGGGTCAATAAAAATGGAAGGGATTTTCATAAATATTACTTTATTTGATTGAGTTACTTCAGCAGTACCTTACAAATTTACAATTTATCAGGCCAAGCTATAAAATATGATAGAATGAGTAACACATAGCATGCCTTCACTTGCCAGTTCCAAGTTTCATTGAGCTTCTTCTGCTGTTTTTCAGATTTTCCTATCAATAAAATAGAAAATGGAGAATTACTGATCAAGTATATTTATAATATTTGAAGCATAACTTTAGATTTTTTTAAATTAAGTTTAAAAATTCTTCATATAAGATACCAGATCATCTTTAGCCTGACCTAAAATGCTGTGAGTGCCAGGACTGTTTTCCACTTCTTCAACTTATTAATTTTTACGTATGAAGTCATTTACTTTGTACATTCTGCAAGTTTGAGAACAGCAAATAATTTCCATAAGTCTAATATTCAAGTAATGAAATGCAACCTGGCCAACCACATGCTAACTTGGATTTGTACCTTTTTTTGCTTCCTAAACATAGTCGTCACAGAAATCTGCCATTTACACATTATATTACTGTAGGCTTCAAAGTAGTTATAAGCAAAAAAATAACCCTATAAAAATGTCCACTTAGTTATTATAGGAGACCTCGCCACTGCTTTCTGTTCTTTCTACTTTATCATGTATCATAACCAAAGTATGTATTAAATTGCTTTCCCAATTGCATACTTTGGAGAAGGTGATGGAGGAGAGAGGGTGTGAAGGAAGAACTTGTGTCTAAGGGGTTATTTTATGCTTGGATGATGGATAAGGACAGCATTGAAGGGGAGTATGCTGGTTACTACTGAGGGCCTTAATTTAGTGTAAATTGTGAAGTGTTTAGTATAAATTGATAGTTTTCATGCAGAGCAATGAGCTATAAAATTACCAAAGTTATGGCACATTCAGCTTTTCTTACTGCTGGTCTGCTTAATATGTAAGAAAGTGTCTTTCTTTTTTCCAGGTTTATTCAAACTCAGATTTATACAACCTAAAAAATCTGTCACATCTGGACCTTCACTCTTCCAAGGTGAAATTGTTTCCTACTGTATATTTATCAACGCACTGTCTTAACAGACATATAATTTAGTCTCATTTTAAATATCCTGAAGGAAGTTACTCCATGGCCTAATAGATCTCACTTTCAAGTGGCTTTTACATGAAATTCAGCTTGAGTTTTCCCTTTCTTAATCTTACCTCATTACTCAAAAATGATGCACCACAAACTAATGTAAATATTTCTTCTCTTACCTACTAGGAAACACCTGCAGGAGCTGTGGATTGTCATCATCGTTTTCTATTAGCTATTACTCACACACACTAAAGAGGGAGCCTTGAAGTCTGACATTTTACCATAGAAGATACTAGACCTACTAGCCAAGATTCCTTTCCAAGTAACACGTAACTACCCTCATCCATACTGGTAATTGTGGGTGCGGAGGAGCCCGCCGAGCCCAAGACCCTGGCTCTCCCCTGGAGACAAGATACTTCTCTGTAAGACAGAGAAAATGTATCCCTCCCAGGGATCTTTGAGTTAGTTATGTTAAACTGTTGTGCTTCATTGGTGTTCCCCCCTGCCGTCCCACCTCGATACAGGTATCTCGGGCTCCCCCCGCCCCTCTCCTCCCCTATAAATATCCCAGGTTTTTCCCTATTTGGGAGATTAGCTGTTGCTGGCTCCCTTCGCCAAGGCTCTGTCTGAATAAAGGATTGTGCATGGCGCAGCGCTAGACCAGCTTTCTTGTCCCTTCTTCCCGTGTCGCCTGCCCGCCGCCGCTGAGCCGAGCTGGAATCACTCACCTGCCCGAAGCTGCTCACACGTGCTTCGGCCCAGCCCTTTTCAGGGCTGCTTCTCTAGAGAAGTCGCGGCACTCCGGCCTTTCCATCGCCGCGGCAGTAATAAGTACTCCAAGTGTATATATCCAGTTTTCATCTCTTTCTATACTTACAGTTCTGCAGAATTCATTCCTTCCATTTTTCTTTCGCACTTTTTAATTTTTGTTGCTGTTTTGGGGGCTTTGTTCTGTTTTGTTTTTTACATTATGCACAGGGAAGCACAAGTTAGAAACCCAAATGCTGTAGTTATTGCTTCAAATATATTATAAACAAAAAGATAAGTGACATATGATAGAAGTTACAGAATAGAAGACAATTTACTCTAAAATTGAAATACAAACTGACAAATTAATCCCAGCTTCATTTCTTAACATATTAACCTCTCCTCAGTTACATGAATAAGGTGGAAATGAGTCAGCCGGGCAAGAGATCAGGAAAGAATTTCCATGTGCTTAGTAATGTCTGTAGAACTGGTGACCACAGTCAGTAATATTGATCTTGGTTTTATAGTGTGGAACAGGCAGTAAGATCAGCAGGTTAATAAGGGACTGACTTTGGAGGCAAGGATGGTATTATTGACTTAAAGATCTTTTCTTATACATTGAAGAAAAGTTTACAGTTAGGAGTATCAGAGAAGAATTCATAGTAATCAGATAAAAGATTATGAGATCCAGTGGAAAGGTTTTTGGCTAAAACCAAAGTCTGTGCAGGACATATGCCAATTCAGAAAGAGGACATCACCACTAAGGACAACAAAGCACTCTTAACAAAGTGAGCCAGGCTCCATGAAGGCAATTTTCTTAAATGTTGTTTGACAATACATTTGACAAATAGAGAAATAGGTTCCTCTTTTCTACTAAACAGAGTGACTACCTGGTTTTTAAGTGTCACAGATCTACTGTTAATCTTGTTTCCGGATAAGCCTCTGTAGACTCATACCTAGTTCCACAACATACCTGTTTTCCAATATTACTAATATATCTCTTCAAAAAAACTTCTTCCCCTTCCTATGACTATTTTCTGATTGATTTCTCCTGTCTTAAAAAAAGTCTTTTTCTGAGCTAAATCTCTTCCAATGCACATATCTAATCGTTCTGCAGAATTAGGTTTCCAATGGATACTACTAAGTCTTTCCAATCTAAAATAACTTGTGATTGTCATTAAGATGTTTACTATCTCTTTGAGATCATAAAACAAAATGTTTGGGTTAACTAAATGTTACATCATTTCAATAGGCTTCTATTAAGTTGTGGCTATTTGTTAGTGTTGTTGTTTTTCACAGCTTTTATTATGTCTATAGTATATTCCAGCTTCAATTTGATTCACAACAGATATAGGTACCAATCTATTATTCTATTATGTGTGTGCATGGGTGTGTACTGTTCATAATTTTGGTGGGGTTTAAATGTTTTCCTTGTCTTTTTTTTTTGTTTTTGTTAACATATCACTGGGTTTTGTTTTGTTTTATTTGTTCAAAAATCTTTAGTTCCCTTTTGTTCATAGTAAACAGTTACAAGAGAGTAAAGGAGAATCGCATACTAAAAGAAATATTTTCTCTACTCAGTAGAAAGCATATGGTGACCAATATATTTGTAGATTCATCTGTAGGAAGAAAATCTGCACCAGAGCAAAAGGACTTGTCTTTTAATTTATCATAAAACAGCACAGGTATCTTTAAAATTGAAGGAAGATACGTGGTGTGAAGTTTTGAGATTTTTTTCCTAAATTTTAGGAGAAACTGGATTTTTTTCTGACTGTCGTTGAGTTTAACTTGCATGTACTTCATACCAAAACTAATAGTGACGCTCAGCACTATTTACCTGATAGAAATGAACTAAAAGGAAACTAAGATGTTCTCTGTACTTTTGCTCTGGAAAAAGATGCAAAGTTCAAGAGTAAAGCTGACTGAATTCTTACAAAACTATTCCTCCACTTCTGCAGGAGAAATCACTCCTGCTAACAGCTGGGCTAAATACTAGAACTTAGAGACAACTGCTTGATAGGATTTTTTAATTCACACTTATTTGCAGTTACACTTCAAATCACAGGTTCTGATGGGTGAAAGGAAATGAAAGAGAAAGAAAGTAACTATAACATGTCCAAATTCTCCTCTGTTACTTGGTCAGGGGTGCAAAGATCAAATGTAAGGTTATTTCAAGAGACCCATTAAATCTACACAGAGACACAATACACCTGATATTTTTGTGTATTAGCTCCTTTCCAACCATGTACCTTTTTTTTTTTTGTAGGCTTCTATAATTCCCCTTCTATTTTCTATACAAAATAATAATAATAGTAATAATTCAAGGGGAGAAAATCAAAAATCAGTAATGAGCTGAGTCATATTGTCCCTATGGCCTCTATTGTTCAAACACACATCCTCTTAATGGTCAGGCACTGCTATTCAGAACACACAGTCTTTCACAGTAAAGTACATGCAACTTCTTCAGTGAGACAATATAATATTTCTGTCCTAGTACATATTGTATTGTGTTCTCTGTCTGTGACTGACCTCCATTTATAGCTACCTGTCAAAGAAAAATAACACTTATGAAATTAAAAGAAACATATTTTATGCTCAGAGCACACTGTAGGTCTATCTAAAGCCTTTTCTGGTTTTGGTACCTTCACAGGCAGCTTCACTGCTCCCACAATTTATCTCCAGTCAAAACTCCAAAACCCAGTAAGGTATTTTTTTTCCCAGAATTTTGATGACTGATTTAGTCTAAGAGATACAAAGAGAAATGTAAAGCTTCTGTAAATGAAATCTAAAGTAATTTTTCTTCATTGTGTAAGAACTGGATTTCCAAGACTTTGTGAGATTGTTGTTAAATAGGGTAACATCTAAAATACAGAAAAAAGAAAAATCACCAAACGAAATTTATGTGACATATACTACAGGTAAAGCATGATTATTTACACAGAATTTAGCTTTTATGGACATAAAAAACAGTGACAATAAGGGATTTTTACCATCAGACTGCCAATTAAACTGTGAAATTACACTTTTTCAGTGGGATAGTAAAAATTACACAGCTAGCAAATAGGACCCGTTGCGATCACCTATAAGGTCACTTAATAATAGGACACTTAAGAAAGTAGCTTGTTAAGAGCTGGACTGCAACATCCTTCAATAAGTCCTTATCAACTATTTTAAAACTCTAGTTCAGAGTTTATGGATATGGCATCATTACTGTTTATCTTTCAATAATTACTTTCAATAATTTCAATAATTATTTTCAATAATTTCAACATTACTTATTATCCTTCAATATCAGAGTTCAGAGGTTATAGGCCTTCAGAAATAGTCATAACCTTTTTATTCTAACCTAGAAGTCTACAGCTATAGTAAACAGCTGATCAAAATCAGAAGCTAAAGAAAAGTCTGTGCATTATCATAATGCCATGATGGTAATAGCAGCATAGAAAAAGGCTTTTGCTAAGATAGTAATAAAAATCTCTTAAAGTGATCACCCACAAAGAGTTCAGTGAGGCATTGCAATACATAATGTTTTGGAAAACAATCATTAATAACAAGCAAATCACTCAGGAAAAATAGAAATAATTTCCACCAAATGTTATTATTGACTATGAACACTAGATAAAACCACACTGTTTATTCTAAAATTCAGAGAGACAAGAAAAAACATGAAATCATGGGGCAAATTCTGAAGTAGAATTTAGATATGTAATATTTATTTTGTGGGTAGATATACTTCTCTTTTGTGTCCAAAAGTACATCTTCAGTTGTATGTATTTTGATATAAGCGCAATGTAAATTTCATATCTTACTCATATTGTCATTCTTCCAGTTGATATGCAGCCAGATTATTTTAAAACTAACTTTTTCTACATCTCCACTTATTACTTATATTTCCCTTCACCTATTAGTTCACTAAACACTAAGACATTTTTAAAACCAGTCTCCATTTTTTCCCATAGCCATACCTTTCTTTCATTCTCTACTTGAATATTTTGCATTGTGAAATCTAGGTTTTGCTCCTTGCTTTTTGCATAAGCTAAACCCATGGACCCTTCAACCCCAAAACAACCATCCTCAATCTGTTTTTATTTATGTGGCCCTCTTTTTCAAAAAGAACTCTGCCATTTCCATCTTCCTTGTATCTTGCAACTATGTCCCATATGCTGTACCTAATTATGATTTCCTCACCTACTGCTTAGTTATTTTCCTTTGTCCTTGTTGTCCTGTTAAAATTTATGCAGTCATATCTACACTTTTTGGTTTGCTATCACAATACATAGAACAATGGACAAAGCAGCTCCTGTAATGTGATCTCTCCCTATCAAGTAGAAAAGAACAGTCTCACTGTTACCTTGTGGTTTCCTTTTCTGCTGTTTCACTCATTTATGCCACTGGTCTTGAACTTTCCATAGTAAGCCTTAGGCTTCTTAATTGTAAAATGGACAATAAGGCTTTTCCAAGTTATTTCTTCACAAAATAGGCAATTTACTTTAAACAGACTTTCAATAACTAGCTAGCAAATAATCTCTAACATGTAGACACCTAAATTACATTTAGTAAATTATCTCTAATTGAATATAGTGAAGAGTCTTCAAAAAACCCTTCGAATTGTAGTACAATAAAAAGGTTTGGTTTGGATGTGACCTTTAAACATCATTTAGTCCAACACAACTCTAATGAGCTTCCACTAATTCAGGTTTCACTAGTAGAATTTCTTCCATGAAAATTTAGAATTTTCTGACAGTATATTGCATTTAATATTTTTATCTCCCGATTTTCAACTGAATGAGGAAGATTTGTCTTCGTTGCGTCTAACCTAATTTTGGGGCTTAGGAGCTCAGCAGTGAAAAGCTAGAAAAAATAGTGAGTCACCATGTTGTATAGTGTAATTTTGGGGTTGCAAAGAGCTAATTTAATTTTGATTCTGTCTCAACACTGATTGTTAGAGGCCTGTGTGGGAGGGTTTGCACATGTGCCACTGCAGGAGGCAGTAGGAGATGGAGGAAACCCTCGTCTCTGGGGAGACTTTGTCTGGCAGGCAGTTCATGTCTCACCTGGGCCAGACAGGTGGCAGGAGATACTGTACCCTCCAGAGGGGCTCTCCAGTCAGATGGAAAAAGGTCTGCACCCATGGGCTGCAGTGGAATGTTGGACTGGGCCAGCGGTCTCCTGTCTGCAGGCAGACCTTGGGAGGAGCCAGGGGACATAAAAGTAACTGCGTCACTAGCTCTGGGGCTTTCTGTTATGTCTCCAGCCAGCTGTCTGCTTCTTGCCCTGGCCCTAGCCTGTCTGTCCTTTTTGCCCCAGCTCCAGCCTCCTTTATGGCCTTTTTGCCCCCTGGGCCCTCACTCTCCCTGACGTCGTCGCCCCACTCCCGCCGGGCACTTGGCCGGGCACCGGCTGCCTTTGTGCGCAGCCCGTGTCCTGCCCTGCCCTTCGCTCGTCCCAGCCGCCGCCTGGCCTGCCTCCCCGCCTCCCTGACCGACGCCCTGCCCGCTTCATTCCTGCATTCCCGCCTGCCTCCAGCCCGGCTTGGCCGAGCCAGCCCACCTCCACTACGACACCGCAGGGCTGTGCAGCGTTCTGGGCCTGCCGCCCAAGCGCCGCTGCCAGCCCCGCGGCCGCGGGAGCGCTGCCTGTGGAGCCCCTCCGAGAGCTGCGCGGGCTGCCCAGCAGACAGCGACACTCACTCTGACACTCGGACCTCGACCGCATTCCCGGACTGCTGCTGGTGATGCCGGCTTCTTCCCGCTGCCCGCCCTCCACTCCCCGCATTCTTCTTCATTCTCCTTCCTCCTTTTTCTGTCTTTTCTAGTCCTCTTTTGTAGGGCAACTCTCTCTTTTTTTTGTTACCAATAACCGGTTCTCAGATACAATACTATCTCGTTTGACTTAATTTCGTCACAGACCGTCTGTTTTCAAAGAACTCCTTGCAGTTCCCCATAGTGGAACTTGACAGAGGGTCAAGCAATAAAGTAAAAAACAACAATTTCCAAGATGATGTTCTAGGATGCATTCTTGCATTCCCCAAAATGTTGCAAAACTGAAACTATTGACATGCTTACTGATTTTTTGCATTGTAAAGTATCATGCTAGTTAGCCCACATTCCAGTTAAAGTCTTACAGTTTATAAATTTAGAAAACAAGAAAAGACATTTCTTTAAAAACCTCAATTTCTTTCACTGATTATATTAATTTAGACAAAGGTATTTTGCACATAAGCACTAAAAGCTTCAAAACTACACACACAGATTATCAGTCAGAGTAATAGATACCTGTTAGTTTGCTTCACACACTCAGTTTTTACATATTGATTAAATATTAACTTCAGATGAAGTTTTTCTTTGTATAAGAGAATTCATTGTATGCTGGAACAGAGACCTACATGGACATGGACTCACATTGCAAGGAACTACAGTTAACTTCTCATCTCTGCCATCTGACTCTTATGACCTTACCAAGAGCAAAAGACAAGGGACTTTGCATCAGTCTGTACCAGTCACTGATGTCATGGTGTCTGCAATTTCTGTTCTCTTCAGCAGTGAGAGTAAAAATATGACTTTGATTTTTCATAAAAAACCAGGACCCTGACCTTTAACATTCTTCTCAGAAGAATGCCTGCAGAAAGGTAAAAAACAGGACAAACATATACATCATTTTGCTCCGGTGCTCCTGAGTCAAATGTTGGTTTATCCATGTGAAAAACTAAGTGGAAGTAACTTCAACAAATCTCTCCTGTCTCATTTTAAGTTCTTTCCAGCTTTAAAGACTAACCATCTTCAGCATAGATCTCTACAGTTGTAGCACCCACTAAACAAAACAGTCCATTCTAAAATTTTTCTGTATTTTTTTATTTCATTTAATTCTTCTACTGAAAAATAATAAAACCAGTGTGTGCCTCTTAACCTGAGTTCCATGCTGACTGTAAGTGGAATATGGATGTGGATTTTTATTAGGGGAATATGGTCCTATTTGAATTTGGTATACCTTTTGTATTGCCAGTTATGCCAGAATAATGGAAGAAAGATGTATCTTACAATTTCCAATGGTGAAATATTTCACAAAGATTAAATGACCCAATTATATTGAAAAACTTGAATGCTTTGTTTTTGAAAACAAGTTTGTTTTGTCTTTTTGAGGGGATGAAAGAAAATTTTGTATGAAGTACAAAATTTGTATTCCTGTGTGTCAGAAGCTGTTCTTATACAATATACAAGGCAGCTAAAGGGAAACTAATTCACAAGAGAAATATAACTTAAATGGAATTACTGTAGCATTCTGACAGGATGCTATTCAATTCAGAGGAATTGGCATGCAGGCAAGAAAAGAAGTATGTTAGAATTTTGCCAAAAATTTCAGTCAGAAAAATAGAGAATACAAATAATGCCCATGAAATATAATTATAAATGATCTCTTAAACTGTGTTTAGAAAGTAATAGGCAGCTGTCTATGAATGGAGTGTAGCCCGTTTTTGTTACCTTTTCAGACAGGCAAAGTGACAAGTGCACACCAGGTTCATGCAGCAACAGCCAAATTTTATTGTTGGGTGGCTCCTTTTATAGGGCTTTTAAATTTCCCATGCTTACAGATATGATTGCTTAGCTGTCTCAACTCCACCCAGTTCACTGTCCAATGATTGGGGTGCATCCATGCTTCAACGGAATTGGCTGAGATCCCCTGTTTGGGTTTGAATCTGACCAATCGTTATTGTGTCCGGGGACTTGTTTCTCTTAATGAACTAGGCTGGTCGAGCTGGTATCTGTTAAGCTGTGCAGCTTACAGACCATCTATAGCTGTCACATGTTTTGTCTAGTGTTACAAGTGGATAAAGTACATAGAGTATTTTAATTCCAAATAATTTCTCCTGTTAATATAAACATGATAATGAAATTCCACAGCTTTATAAACTTTGACATGCTTCAGTATTATTCATCTAGTCAGTAGACCATAGTGTTTACTGTTTTCCATCAAAGGCTTCATTCACACCAGTTCTTGCACATTCCAAATAAACAGTCAGTTTGGATCCATTTTTTAGCTGAAATAAGTAAATCTTCTGAAAATGAGAGCCCAAGATAAGACTGTTTCTGAGGCTTATCTTGTTACCTTGATGTTGGTTGTGTAGTCCAGGGCAGATTTTTCACTCTCTAAAATACTAAACTGGAATAGTATATAGACACATATGGTATGTACACATAGTAGAATTATATGTATGTATATATTTATGTATATATATGGTAATGGAAAACCTCTCAGACTATTCACTGAGTCCCCATAGAGGTATAGTGAACGTGAACGTCGCTTATTTCTATCTTTAGCACACTTTTATAGGGTCCGACAGGGTCCGCAGGCTTAGCAAGCTACTATTGGTTAATACATATTGTTTTACATTCTTTTCCAAGTACACAATGCCATTGTTTTTCTTTATTTTAGCTGTTCCAGGAGAGTTTCAAGGACACTGCCTTTAATATTGTCACCTGGATTGAAAGGTGGGTTGTGCAGACAGGCTTTTACTAAAATATCATGCCCTTGCTTTGTTAAAATGTTCCACTGCAATTCCCCCTTTTTTCTTTTTGCACAACCCAGGTTTTGGACGTGATTCATTTCAGACTTTTATAGATATGGGATAACATACAGCTTACAATAACTATCTCTATTAATACTATAATATTTTTTTTTTCTTCTAGTATAAGAGATTTCAACTACTTAGTAATGCTTTAACTGGTTAACCAACTTTTAATGGGGTCATCAGCTTTTTTCAGGGTGTGAAACCTGTTTAACCTGTTTTGCATCTGTTTTAGTTGTTCATGGGTAGAGACTGAGTGGTTAAAAAGATCTATACAACACATTCTTTCAAATCTTAAAACAGAGAATAACTGAAGAAAATTGGTAGAGACATGACATGATGACAACATAAAACTTCTGCTGGCAAACTGTCTGTGTAGCTTTCGGACACAATTGTGTCCTGGAAGATCCACTTCTGATCTTGTTCGGAGTATTAAGGCTGTATGGTGACTTCTCTGTTCACTGGGTCTCATGTTTTCAGAGGCAGACAATCTGGCCAGACAAACAGGTGACCTTTTTGAACCTGTCAACAAAACATAGGCACTTCTCCCTTTAAAGTTAATGAATCATTTTGGCTCAGCTGTGGTACACTTAATTGTAATTTCAGATTATATGTTCTTTTCTAAATTTTGATGTAAATATTTCTTTATTCAAAATTAATTGTGGTCTAAATTTCTAATGCACATACTACATTAATCAAATGTTTTTAGGGCATCAATTTTTTTTTGTTTTTCAAAGTGAGATTTGCTTCTATTATTCATTTTAATATTTACACAAAACTATACACATAATAAAAAAACCCCTACAAAAGTCAGAAATCAGTCAGATAATAAACATTATTAATAACATATGTGATATAGAATTATTATCAAAATAATTCTACTAAAACACTGCACCAGCATCCCATAGTCTGTAAACAAACAACAAAATCAGTGAAGGGCTGGATAATCACCTCCGGAAATAATTCTCTAAGCCCATGTCAAAATTGATCCAGCTGTCATATTAATAGGGTCAAATTGCCAAGTCAAAAAGTGACTCAAATACTGATTTGGTGTAGAAAACATCTGGATCTGTTGGCAAATATTCTATCCAGGTAAAGTCAAGGCTTGGCCAGGGCCTTAGGCTTTAAACTGGAAAGATGTCTCTTAAGTAATTTTCAAAACAAAGTTCTTAATAATAGCAGCTACGAGATGCTTACAGCACAGCAAACTGTTGAAATGCATTTGTATGAAACAAATTATCAAATGTCTTAGGTAATAGACCAATTAAACAGTTTTGCAGTTGGTTTAATCTGAAGTTTCTCTTGTAACAGCTGACCTTCAGCAATGATACATTTTCTTGGAATTCTGGAAGTACTGAAAAATAATAGAACTACACTTTTTTAAAGCAAAAGCAAGCCTTCTTAAACAAGGGAAGGAGTAAAAAACAAGAAAAAAACCTTATATAGGAACAGTTGTACAGCTTTTTTATCAAGATGCATCTGTAGTTAAAAAACAAAAAAGATCTTAACTGACAAGTGTCTAAAAGGTAGTTACACAAAGATATGTTAAAATATATGAAAAGCCAGCTATAAATACAATAAAAACACTCTATAGATAATGCTCATTATAAAAATCCATGAATTCACATTATACAATGAATATGTCAGCAGTGTTTGAGAAAATCAAGATAATATTTTTAAAACATTTATGTCTTAATGACTAAAAATGAAATAAGGTAAAAAGCTTCTAAATTTTCTAGTAAATAACAGTCACTATTCTTTTGTGTTACCTATAGAAAACAAAAACTGCAGAAATTGCAACAAACAATAGAACTTCCAATGAAATCAAGGGTGTTACAGACTGCATTCACCTCTATCCACAAGCAAGTGTTCATCAGTGTTCTATTACAGCTATTTCAGTCATAGTTATCTTCATCTTTCTAGGAAAATAACTATACTTTGCAGTTTAGACAAGTGTTTTCAACAAAATGTGAAACAATTAAAATTAAACAATATTCAAACCTGGTAAAATTAATTATGACATAAGGAAATAACAAAACTTAACCTTAAAAGAATACCAAAGTTACAAAACTTAACTTAAAAACACTAAGACTAAAACATAGTGAAAATTAACTTTGCTTAATTCTATTAACACTTAATCTATATCAAATGAAAGCATAACTCAGTCTTACTTTATTATTACAAAAAGAGCAACTGAAAGTTTGGTATGTACCTTTTGAACACAATATAGCAGTAACATGGATTCACTATAGAGATTATAAGGATGTAACAAATACATCACAATTCCATGTCATCTGGATTTGAGAATAGCTCACAATAACTCCAGATGGCACTGAAAATACTTATTCTTAACAGGAATTTGCTTGGTATATGCTTAAATTGGTTAGGATTCTTAAAGTATAGTTTTACTAGAGAAAAACCACAACAACACAGGATTTGACAAGTTGTCATTCAGCTTTTGTAGCACTTTTCAAAAGCATCAAGTCCAATTTTTAATTAAAATCTGAAGTCTAAACTGATATATATGCTGTTATATGTGTTTTTTATAGCAAAAAGACGCACATTGAAATTACCTTATTAAAACAGTGGAAAAAACAAGCAAATGGATAATACATAGTTAACTTTATTGAGTCTTGTACAGTGAAGTTCTCTTAGCTAATTATTTTTTAAACCATGAATATCTTCTATAGATAAAATTCATTAAAAGGTCATTTTATTAGTAGCTGTAAAACATTCAATATTTTAACATTAAGTTTCAAAACTAATTATTGCAAGGTAACCTTTTACCTTTGTTAATATTTACTTTAAACATTTTTAAAGAAGGGTTTTTTGAATTTTCTAAAGAATTGCAATAATTTCTTTAGTAAAACTCTGAAAAACTCATTTAAAACACAAAATTAACTCTAAAAGAGTATATAAAGACATTCTAAGAAAACTGTTGGAGTCTGGAATACAGAGTGTGTGCCCTTGTTTCTGATACTTAGTTATAAGATCTAGAAAAACATTGAATTTCATATAACATGAAATTCATGAGCATGTTTTCATGATGATACATGAAAACAAATGTTAAAGTTAGATAGAAAAAGCTAAAAGTGTAAGTGTGTAGATTAGAAAGTTTTTTTAATCACTGGGTGAAAAATTTAGTTTAGAGAATAGGAGACAAGATGGAGGATTTAGGGTGTTGTCCCTTGTCCCTTCTTTCTTCTTCATGTTCTTCTCCTAGAGGTTTTTGGGTAATAGTAAGTGATTGGATAGAAAGTGCCGCAGTGCATCACAGAGGTGATGAGTCATTGGGTCATTAAGAAAAATAATATACGTGTCTACTCTTAACTGGGTAAAAATAGGTATAAAGATAAAAGAACTGCGTAGTTCGAGGCCATTTTGTGCATCAGACGCAAAGTGAGCCACAAGGCCTTGTTTGTACCATCAGAAGAAAGAAATGTGCCAAATTGCAAAGATTAACCTTGTGACCAGCCTGGAGAGATCTGTTTTGTAAGGATCCTTCAATAAACACAAGAAACAAGATTCTAACGAGCTCGGGAGTTTTCTTCGAATCATAAGGACTGAGATAAGTGGAACTCCCCATGAGGGAGGATCCCAGAGGAATTCAGCCCAAAGGAGGCTGAGAGACTAGAGAAAAGTTGTATCCACAGAGAATTCAGCCCAAAGGAGGCAAAGGGGAAAGAAAATTACAAAAACAATGAATCATGACTTTTTAACAAACTGGGTACTATCCCGGTCCATCTTCTGCAGTGCCTCTGTCATGTGGGGTGCTTTTGTTTTCTGCACATGCTTCAGTGTTTCCCCCATGCCCCCCTGGTTCGAGTGGAAACTGATCTAAATCTGGCTTCTCTTCTTCCAGGGTAGTAGAGTTGGAACTTGAATAAGATTGTGGTGTTAAAAGTGTCTCCAAAGGTGGAGTAGATAGTTAAGGACATATCATATCTTGCTGCTGCTGAACAGATTCTGCTTGTTTCAGAGTTTGCTGTGGAGCTGCTTTTTCTTGATGATGCTGAGTTCCACTTGTACTTGATGACTGCTCAGTTTGAGCTTGCAGTTGTTGCACAAGCTGTTCTATTTGCTGTTGCCACTCTGATAGATCTTTCTTCGATGCATCGTTACAATTTATTGGTTCTTTTCCTGCCAGTGGTTGCCTGTCTTCTGAATGCATCAACACGTCATCGTCTGTGGGGAGAGGGTCATCTTGCAGTTTTCCTCAGTGAACAGTAGATGATGACTTGCAATCTGGGGCTCTGATTTCTGCTGACATTTGGGGCTCTGCCTCTGTCCAACTCCAAAGAAAGCACCCAGACAGCTGATTGATGTGGCAGGAGATAACTGCGACATGTCCCTCTCGGGACTGAGAGATAGAGCATCTTTGCTTTTCCCTGTAATAGCTTTTTCCCACAACAGATCTCCTGTATCTTTCCATTATTGTGCTGGAAAAAGCAGCGGTGGCACCTGGAGATGCCCATTCTCTCTAGCCCATAAAACGAGTCTTTGAAGGTCCTTATCCTTGACTGCTTCTCCTCATTTAAGACTGCTTAGAAGCAGTTTCCATGCTGCCGCAAATTCAACCTCCATGCTAGCAGCCCTGTGGATGGGGGAAGGTTCGCGACACCTTCTCCCTGGGCACCGAAGCATATCTAACTTCGGTCTTCTTCCTCAGGCCCCTCGGTCCCGGTTTTCCCCAGCTTAGGCTCACTTCCACATATCACCACATGTGAACCTGCCAACCTGGTTCCAATTCGCTTCCACACCCTCCTGCTGCATGGACCTGCTGAGATGGTCCCTCTGCCCGCAAAGGGTTCCTGTTCAGAGCGCCAGGTAATGGAAAACTGCTCAGACTATTCACTGAGTCCTCATAGAGGTATAGCAAACGTCACTTATTTCTATCTTTAGCACACTTTTATAGGGTACTACAGGGGTTTTGTGGCTTAACAAGCTACTATTGGTTAATTCATATTGTTTTACATTCTTTTCCAAGTACACAATACCATTGTTTTTCTTTATTTTAGCTGTTCCAGGAGAGTTGCAAGGACACTGCCTTTAATACTGTCACCTGGATTGAAAGCTGGGTTGTGCAGACAGGCTTTTACTAAAATATCATGCTTTTACTCTGTTAAAATGTTTCCCCACATATATATACACATATACTCTGCAAAGATAAGCTTAAGTGTAAAGATACAAGTATTTATTCTTGATAAGAATAAATAATGTGTCTATAAATAAGAAACCAATATGTGATTCAGCATTTTATTTTGGATAGTTGATTGTCAAAACTACATGCAATATATTGTACAAGATCCAAATGTGATTTATAATCTTCACAGGAAATATGTTTCATAAGTTTTCATCATTAGAACAAATTCCTTTCTATTTTCCTATGAAAACCTTAAACAGTGAAAACTTACTGCTAGTCATATATGTCTGGGCTGTATACTGAATCATACTGACTAAAAGGTCTTTTACTTATGCACCATTAATTTCACACTCCATTCAGACTCCTGAATCTCAGTGATAATGAAGATTGCAAAATCCTGTTTATCATGCTCAGTCAGTTTGTTGATTATTTTGATTATCTCCTAAGTGAAATGTGTGTGTGTGTACTAAAAATTTTGATGTACAGTATGGAACTGTGTTTTGGATTTGTGGTGCAAACAGTGTTGATAACACAAGGATGGTTTTGTTATCATTGCACACTGAGCCAAGCCATTTCTGCTTCTCATCCCACCAGTGAGCAGGCTGGGGGTGCACAAGGCGTTAAGAGGGAACACAGCCAGGACAGGTGACTTCAACTGACCAAAGGGATAATCCAGGCCAAATTATGTCATTCTCAACATATAAACGGAAACATGAAGAAGGAAGAAGGGGGGATTTCAGACAGATGAATTTGTCTTTCCTAGTCACCATGATATGGTGGAGCACTGTTCTGCTGGAGATGGCTGAATGCCTGCCTGCAGATGGGAACTGGTGAATGAATTTCTTATTTTGCTTTGCTTGCATATGTGACTTCTACTTTCCCTGTTTAGCTCTTTGTCTCAACTGATAAGTTCTCCCACTTTTACCCTTCCAGTTCTCTCCCCTGTCTCACTGGTGGGGGAGTGAGTCAGTGGCTGCATGGAGCTCTGAGACTGGACATACTATCCATGACAGATGTACATCCTGTCAAGAATCTACAAATCTTTGCATTGTAAGCATATTAAAAAAAAAAAGTTTAACATTACAAAACAATATTCTAAAATTGAAAGCTATTTAGGAATTTTAAGTCCTTAAGAAGCAGCTTTTTCCAAAATTAAAGTGTGATTTTTCACTTGAAACAAAATAAAGAAAATATTTGCTGATTGTGTCATCAAGGTTATAATCAGTGTAAAACAAGAGCAACTTTGCAGTCTAGCCAAAAGACAGGCACACATTCATAGAATTAATTGTGTGAAGCCAGGGGTATCATCTTCCAGTGATTACCAAATAGGTCTTTAGCAAACTGTCTGATCAGTCCCAAACTTCTCCTCTAACTAATTCAATTAATTTTGTTTGTTTATTTTAGAAATATATATATTGCAGAGTGTGTGTGGATGCTAAATGCAAGCAGCAAGCAAGGAGCACAGTGTCTGTAGAAAAGCAAGTCACATAACTTTCTCAGACTAGCCTAAGAAAGTACCCTGGGAAATCATAAGGAGGAATTAAAATAATCCTTAGAGATAGAAGACAGCCTTGCAGGTGTTGTTTGTCAGTTTCTCGTTTTCTTGCAAGAGAAGGTCAAGCGGTGGTGTACCCCACTGACCAATGATGGTGATGTCTTAGTTTACTGACCAATAAGAATTTTACCTTCCCGGACCTTCACGTACTTCTCTGTGAAAGAAGATCTGAGGTAATAAACCTTGCTCTGCTGTTTAACTCACAAGACAGTCTGTGTCGTTACTACCTCGCCATTCCCAATATCATGCGACAAGTGTGGAGCAGTTATTAGAAGTTCTTAGAAAGTATTATTGGATGCAATCTCAGAACAGCAGTCTTAAGCACAGACAAATGCTTTCCACCACAGGAGCCATCCTACTGTTTGTAACACGTTGAGAAAACTCACTGCTTATCGTCCTGAAGGTTTCATTGCTTGTTTTGAATAAAGGCTACAACTTGATGCCCAAAATTTGCTAAGTGGTGCCTTTCAGTGCAGTGATTAAGAGTGATGGTTGTTCTTGGTCTTTCCAAGATACATAACTGAAATATAAATTTTGAATTAAATGGCATGGCAGTTTCAGATTAGGGGAAGTATCAACCTTTGTTATTTGGAACGTAGCCATTTGTGAATCAGTGTTTTAACTGTATAATGATACTGATATGGTTGTTTAAGGTAACCTGCTTGGATTTGTTTCTACTTGTTTCAATCATCTTTTTCCCACCACTGTTTTTCAAATAATTCTTGGTCTTGTATTTTCTCTTTGTTGAATTTGTTCTCCCATGAGTCTGACTTTCATTACATTGAATTATTTTTTCTTATAACTGTGTCAGTTCTTATCATGTCCTTTTTTATTTTCTTTCTCTTTTTTTTTTTATTTGCTTTTCTACATAATAAATCCTGCTTTTCAACATTTGTCCCTCACTTACGCCACCTTTTTGGCACACTTAATCCCTTTCTTTGCCTTCCATTTGACTGCTAGCTCCTGCAAATAACAATCTTTTTCTTATATTCTCAAATTTTTTATATTCTTAGTTGTTCTACGTGAAGTTAATTTGGAAAAATATCTTCTTTTATAGTGTCTGGCAGCAAAAGAAAGCTGATGAAAAACAGTGATATTTTGCCTAGATGTGACTGCTTTTTTCTTTTTTTTCTTTTTCCTTTCCTCTCCTTTCCTCTCCTTTCCTCTCCTTTCCTCTCCTTTCCTCCCATTTCCTTTCCTCCCCTTTCCTTTCTTTTCCTTTCCTTTCCTTTCCTTTCCTTTCCTTTCCTTTCCTTTCCTTTCCTTTCCTTTCCTTTCCTTTCCTTTCCTTTCCTTTCCTTTCCTTTCCTTTCCTTTCCTTTCCTTTCCTTTCCTTTCCTTTCCTTTCCTTTCCTTTCCTTTCCTTTCCTTTCCTTTCCTTTCCTTTCCTTTCCTTTCCTTTCCTTTCCTTTCCTTTCCTTCCCTTCCCTTCCCTTCCCTTCCCTTCCCTTCCCTTCCCTTCCCTTCCCGCACCTTCCCGCACCTTCCCGCACCTTCCCGCACCTTCCCTTCCCGCACCTTCCCTTCCCGCACCTTCCCGCACCTTCCCTTCCCTTCCCTTCCCGCACCTTCCCTTCCCGCACCTTCCCTTCCCTTCCCGCACCTTCCCTTCCCTTCCCTTCCCTTCCCTTCCCTTCCCTTCCCTTCCCTTCCCTTCCCTTCCCTTCCCTTCCCTTCCCTTCCCTTCCCTTCCCTTCCCTTCCCTTCCCTTCCCTTCCCTTCCCTTCCCTTCCCTTCCCTTCCCTTCCCTTCCCTTCCCTTCCCCTCCCTTTCCCTTCCCTTCCCTTCCCTTCCCTTCCTTCCCTTCCCCTTTCCCTTCCCTTCCCTTCCCTTCCCTTCCCTTCCCTTCCCGCACCTTCCCTTCCCTTCCCTTCCCTTCCCTTCCCTTCCCTTCCCTTCCCTTCCCTTCCCTTCCCTTCCCTTCCCTTCCCTTCCCTTCCCTTCCCTTCCCTTCCCTTCCCTTCCCTTCCCTTCCCTCCCCTTCCCTTCCCTTCCCTTCCCTTTCTTCTCCTTCCCTTCCCTTTCCTTCCTTCCCTTCCCTTCCCTTCCCTTCCCTTCCCTTCCCTTCCCTTCCCTTCCCTTCCCTTCCCTTCCCTTCCCTTCCCTTCCCTTCCCTTCCCTTCCCGCACCTTCCCTTCCCTTCCCTTCCCTTCCCGCACCTTCCCTTCCCGCACCTTCCCTTCCCGCACCTTCCCTTCCCGCACCTTCCCTTCCCGCACCTTCCCTTCCCTTCCCGCACCTTCCCTTCCCGCACCTTCCCTTCCCGCACCTTCCCGCACCTTCCCGCACCTTCCCGCACCTTCCCTTCCCGCACCTTCCCTTCCCGCACCTTCCCTTCCCTTCCCGCACCTTCCCTTCCCGCACCTTCCCTTCCCGCACCTTCCCGCACCTTCCCGCACCTTCCCTTCCCGCACCTTCCCGCACCTTCCCGCACCTTCCCGCACCTTCCCGCACCTTCCCGCACCTTCCCTTCCCGCACCTTCCCGCACCTTCCCTTCCCGCACCTTCCCTTCCCGTTCCTTTTGTATCCCTGGGCAATCTGGGAGGACAAAACGGATGCCAGGAGATTGGTGTTCCTCATTTTCCCTATAGTTCTGGATTGATGTATTCTGTGTTGGAGAACGACTGGTTTAACACTTTTTGGGAACCAGATCATTTGTTTGGGAGAGGCTCCACTAACTTCATGTGTTAGTTAACTTCATGTTAACTATCGTGTGCTTCATGCAGTTCTGGCAGCCAAGCTTTTTTCTGCTATAAAGTTGTGCACAGGAACAAACTCAACTAAAGAGAATAAATAAGGAGTCCTCAGTCCTGGGAGTGTGTTGCTCTTTGCAAGATTCTGTACTGCAGCGGCATGAATATTGATAGTGTGTAATTATTCTTTTGTTAAATTGAAGTGTATCAATGCTGTGTTACATTTTCTTACTTGAATTAGGACGCATTTTCTCAGAAGTTGTTTGTATTACATGTTGATACAAAGACATACAATTTATTGTATCACTGGAGAACAGGGAGAAATGCCTTCATTTGGAAATGTTTTTGAGCAGAACAAAACATACAAATCTTTTGATCCATGTGTTGATATTGTAAGGATGAAAATGTAGACTCTGAGATAACCTGCAATTAATGGGAATTATGGAGCTGTAAACTGGAAAGAAATTTTAAAAAAAGAGCAAAAAAATTTATGGAGTGAAACATCTTCATCTTCATTCCTGTGAGGCAATCTCTCATTCCTTCCTTTAGTATTCCATAACCCTGAATGAGTACTGTTCATTTATCCTGCTGCCATCACAGTAATTTCTCATCTTCAAAACTTGTAAGAATGTAAAATTAATCAAATACATATTACTAAGTTCAGTTTAAAAAAATAAAAAGGAAAAGAAATCAAGAACAAAAATCCCCCAATACAAACAACACAAAAACAAATCAACCAACCAACAAACCAAAAATCCAAAACACAAGAAAACAAAAAGCAACCTAGCATGTTATCAAATCAATTTCACTTATCTAAGCTTCTTAGTTCTAAGAAGTTCATCTTCCTTCTCTAGCACACCTTCAACCTGGCAACATTTGCTGTATATCACCATATTATATCCTTCTATATCTTATAGATCATTATCACCACTTGTCAAAGTTGGCATGGAATAGTTTGCAACAGTTCTAGGTGGATGTTAAGGAATTAAGCATTTGATATGTTATTTATTTGGAGCTTATATACAGAAAATATACATATTTTAGAATCTACAGAATGCTTCCTGAGTAGCTTTGAGCATGGGCAGCCAGGATACTACAGTGTCATCTGGATTAAAGTTGTCTATTTTATCAATCACCTAGATGTTAATTAACTAAGCCTACTGTGGAGTGTGTTAGATTCAGTCAATTAAGGCTCACTGAACCTCTGTTATTTTTCAGTAATTCAGTAAGTGTATATTTGCCATCTTCTAATTTCTTTGAAATACAGAATTTGTGATTTACTTGGAATTTGGTTTTGGCAATGACTGATGTGAATGCGTGTCTTCTTCCTCATTGAAAATAGCTAGAAAATATAAAAATTTTGCATTGCCTAAGGTGCCAGGAGCAAAATTTTCAATAGGAGAGTCATTATAATGCATTGCAATTACCTTTAACAATTAAGTTGTTTTGTGTCACAGCTGGGTCTGGGGGTCTGTCTGACCCTTAGTTCTGCCAGCAACAAGCCCAGATAGATGTCCTGGGAGAAAGAAGCCGTCGTCCAGGAGGTTCCAGGCAGTCTCCAGCTAGGGATAACTCTTAGGAGCACGGGATGCTTGAGTGATCAGCTCTTTTAGAAAGTGATTTCTGCTCTTGCAATGATCAGCTCTGTTCAGCCCAGCTAGCTCTGTTCAAGGGTTACCCAAGCTGTGCATAGACAAGAGACAGGAGAGCATGTGGCATTCTGCAGGGTCCTTTATTGCAGGCTTCAGTGAAAGGGGCTAGTGATGATCTAACCACTGAACTGGGAAAAAGCTGGGGTTTTTAGAGGGAAGAATTGGGAAAGGGACCAATGGTCTGAGACTGGGGTAAGATGACCAATAGTTAACAGGGAGATAACAGGGGGTCCTGAATCAGGAAGGGGTGCACAGCTTAGACACCGTGACTAGGTGGTTATGTCTTATCTGAGGGGACAGATCTCCAGGGAGGAAGCCTGTCAGAGGACTGGGCTTCCTCCACAGCATTGCATTGTTATTTCTCAGTATGTGACCACTGCAGAACATAATGAGAGAATAATTCACTGTAGAGCCTAAGGAAGGGATGACCACAATACATAAAATTATCTTCACCACAGATGCACTGCAGACCTGTCACTTTCAGTAGACCTATATAAAACAAGAGGTTTGGACAAGTACAGATCTGAATCATTTACCTCTGAAGTGGTTATTCCTCCATGTTAATTTTGTGGGGTTTTTTTAATCTTAATTCAAGACCCATGCTGAATTTGCTAATATTTTCAAAGCAAAAACCAAGGAAAGGTGAAAAAGAAGGATAGCAATATCCTATTCTGTAAAAAATCTTGCAGTGCAACAGTCTGACATATAACAGTCCAAAAGACTGGAGATTCCTTCAAGTC
Source organism: Pseudopodoces humilis (assembly GCF_049639895.1). Taxonomy (NCBI): domain Eukaryota; kingdom Metazoa; phylum Chordata; class Aves; order Passeriformes; family Paridae; genus Pseudopodoces; species Pseudopodoces humilis. The sequence continues at coordinate 11,382,678 of NC_142203.1, forward strand.
TCACCACAACCCCCACAAACAACAACACCACCCAAAAAAACCACACCCCAAAACAAACAAACAACACAACCAACCAATTAACAACAAAGAAAACCCACTCAAAAACCAAAACAGTTACAAGTATTAAAAAAAAAAAAAAATGGAAAAGTTAAAAATTAGTTGTTCTAGACAATTTGCAGTGTAAAATTTTTCACACCAAACATGGCTACTTGATATTTTCTGTTGTTATTTTAGCCACAGTTTTCCTTAGTTCCTTCTGGCTTTTGCAAATTGAACTAATCCACTTTATCTTTTTGATGCCAGTAGACTGACTAGCTTTAGCAAATAGCTGCAGAGTGGAGTGTTACTGGAAGTTAGTCCCAGTTCTGCTTACTGTAGTGCACCCATGTAATCAGGAAACATTCTTTTTATATTATTGTTTAATTTGTGGTCTTCTTATATGTTATTTGCTTCCAATTAACTGAAGACAGAGATGACACCTCACAGCTGATTCTTACAGTGGTAAAAGTAACCGAGTCCATAGGACAGGTAGGAGAATTGCCTTCTGCCCTGGTTGACTCTTGCCAACCACCAGAAATAGTGCCATGCTAGCAACATCTGCCACAAGTGCTGGTGTTGCTGCCTCAGTTGCTCTCATCCCTACTAGTCCTTCATCTATATCTACTGCCTGAGATGAAAACTTGTTAAAATCACTGAAGATTTTACTGTGCACATCAACCTTGCAGGTCAGCTACCAGAGGTTTTGAAATATTTGCTATTTCTGCAGCTAAAGCAGCATCTTTTTCTCCTTCAGCCCTCTGGTTTACAGTATTTTCTTGACAAATGTTTTATTTTCTTTCTCACCAAATATATATATATATATATTTAGTGTTTCTTTCTTTCTCCCTGAATTTCCTGTTTGAGGGAAATTAATATCCTTCCTCATGATTTCACCTCCAAACAAATTGATGTATGTACTCGTGTTAGTGTTTATAGTTTCCTATAAAAGGCCAAAACCAAGGATTGCAATTAAGAGTCATGATAAATAGTGTGAATTAATAATCATATTCAATATGCAATATTTTTTGAGATACCTTTGTTTACTTAACGTATGTCAGACTAGTGCCAATTGTTCAAATAAAATTGTTGTATCTGCTAGCCTTCTGCCACTGTCTTGGCAAAAAGACATATTTCAAAACTACCTACATGTTTCAAAAAATGATTATTTAAAGCTCCTGAAGGTTACCTGGTGACTATAGGAGATTAGTTCACAGGTTAACTCATATCCTGGCTATTAGCTTAAGCATTTCATATTTATGAGTTTAGCATGATCCCACCAGCCTTCTCTCATACGAATCTGGTATGACCATGACGTTAATTTTTATTAATTCTCTGAAAAACTGCTAACTGTCTGAACTGATGAACTGATTTATGGCCAGCTGCCCTCAGTCCTGCCCTGAGACAAGCACAAGATACTTATAGATAACAGTGAAAAGATGTTTTTTGGGTAAGAACTCCCTTTCATGTGCTGCAAAAACTAGTTTTCTGTGTTGTGAAAGAATGATGCAGAAGTTGTTTTCCTAAAATTATCTTGAAATAGAAATATCACCTACCTCTGGTAGCCTGTATATCCCAAAACGCTGTGTCTGCTTTCCTTCAGTGAAGGACATACTAGTGGTTGCAAAGCCTCCACTGGAGGTTTTCTCTTGTCCATAGTAATTTCTCACACCATAAGTTTGTATTCATCATCCCTCAAAAGCACATGAGGTTTCGGTCTGTTTTGAATGCTACAATGTCAGAAACATCAATAAAAAAGGATAGCATCAATCATGCTGCTGTGAAGGAGTTGGATGGCATCTGCCAAAATGCCTTACAATATTACAGTAGTGTACTAGAATTCTGATGAATAATGACAGTAGTTTGCTTAATAGCAATTAATCATGGCTTCTCTTAAATGCATCATGTTTTTAAAGGCATAATACAAAGCTGATAAAATGGCTACTTTCTATTCTTCATTCAGCTGAAGTCTATGAAGATATTCTGAATGCAAAATGCCATAAGAGAGAAGATAAACCAGATTATTAGATTATTCCAAATTTGTTTTACAAGTGCAATGGATTTCATGAAGATATTTTTAACATACCAATGTTAACCATGCTAATATTAGTATTAATTCCATAACAAAACAAATTAAAAAAATCCCTAAAAACACAATTAGCAATGGGAAACAAGCACTTTTTCTTTTTTCCGTTTTAGCTAACATTGCATTTCAGGACAGGATTTTTCCCAGGAAAAGTAAAAGCATGATCTCTTTGTATCTGTAATTAGAAAGATACATGCAAAGATTTAGGCTCCATTCTATCATAAGCTTGGCTACTGGCTCACTTATGTCAGCCAAATAGGTTTTATTAGGCTTATTAAGCATATAATAAATTTGTGAAATTCATCACCACAAACTATTGTTAACATTCAGGCATCTAGTCTTTCTCTTTAAAATTAAGTATTTAATGGATAAAAAAATTCTCTATTCTAAACAGCTTGATAAAAGATTAGATTTTTAGCAATCTATGAAGAATATAAAACTTTCATGCTTACATGATTAGGCAGTTACAGATATGCCTACCATATCTTGATGATATGGAATTGCCATAGTATAGGCAATTTTGCTGTTCCTAATACACAGCCAATTTGCATATGCACTTGGTAATATAGTGCTAACTTTTTTATTTTATCTTTGAGCTACTTTGTTCTGTGTTTAATAAAGTTTTTTTATACCTCTGTGAGGAATCTTCTTTACTCATCTAACTATGCATTAAATTACTTTACATACTATTGGTCACATTTCTGATCAGAGATAAATACTACATTAAATGAATTGTTGTTCTGAAGAAGAAAATGAATGCAAATCTATTTTACTTTTAAGACAGAACTAATAGGAAACATTTTCAACTATTCAGAAAGAATAGAACTTCAGTGGCAATAATAATAAGGAAAATAACAATTTCACATTGAAAAAACCTATATAAATAAAAATGGTAGTGGCTAGCAGTTTCTTCAGGTTTTGCCAGTAACGTCAGAGCCCAGATGCTAAGCACTGAAAATATGTATTCCAACAGCAGCATCTGGTACTTTGGCAGGCTCCATAGGCAATTTTGTTTTACAGTTCTAAAGCTGCTTCTGGATCTATTACATGATTAATCTGATAGGCTGACTTGTTCTCCTGGATGCCATGTGTCAGGAGCTAGAGATGCAGAGAACCGTCTACCCATTATACCTGCATTAAAAGCAGATTTAAAAAATCTGCTGAAAATTATGCACTTCACTACAATAAAGCTTATGATGATGAGTGATTTGCCTTAAAACAGTGCCAAAAAAGCTGCTGGATCACCAAGAGCCAAGGCTGGCAGATGCAGTGCCAACCAGGTAATGTTTCAAATTTTGTCACTGGATACTTGGTCTCTATTGGTTTTGCATTTCTTTTGGTTGATTGGTTGGTTGGTAGGGTGGTTGGTTGGTTGGTTGGTTTGGTAGTTTCAGGGTTTGGGGTTCTTTTGTTCATTTGTTTGCTTGGGGATCTTGTTATTGGGGTTTATTTCCTTCTGTACATATGAAGGTAACTTCAGATGGAAAGGAAATGTATCAAGAGGAGCAGAAAAAAAAGTAAGATGTCTGTATTTCTTTTTGGAATAACAAGGGGTAAAGGTGGACACAATGAATTGCTGACTCCTTTAAAGTCAGAGCATAAAATGTAAATATTAACCAACAGAAAGTCATGTGAAACTGTTGCTCAGGATTTTCAGTATTATCCCATGTGCAGACAGCAAATTTTTGAGTAGCCAGCCTTCCAGTAAAAATGGCCTGGTACCAGCTTTCAAAAAGGTGAATGGATGTCCACCTTTAGTAACGAAGTTTTTAAACAATCTAATTATATAAAACTGATATAGCAGATTGATGTCAAATATATATACCAAATAACCCAGAGGGTGGAAAAAAGTAGTGTGCTCTAGTAAGAAGGAATGTTATGCTATATGAAAAAGATGCTGTGTGTATTTTTCCACTGAATGTGAGTGTTTTCACAGGCAGATTTTTTTTGACCCATCACTAGTTTCCATAAGTGTAATTTCTTGAAAAGAGTTCATAAAATGCAAATTACATATGCCTTTCAGCCACAGTATTCCCTGCATAATTAAAACCTTCCAAGAGTCAATAAAAGTAAAAAGTGAAATCCCCATGTAAAAAGAACTATCATAGAATGCATTACTATCTTATTCTGTATCTAAGTACTTCAACCTTTGAAGCACTTCATGCCCTTAAAGAAAAACTAGATATTAGAGATTAAGTCAGTTAATGTCTTCAGAACTCTGCTTGAAAATGTCTCAATAGGTCAAATGTGTCTGGAATTGATGGGCAAAAAAAAAGTGTTTATGCCTTGAAAAAGCCTGTTATTTTGAAAAGCTCTGGAACTAGTTCACACTAGTTCACTAGTTATTGGAAAGAAAATGAAATTAACTTATTTATATTCATAAGATCTGGAGAGTAAATATTTTCTCTTAGTCACTTGCGTACAGAGGACCTGAACTCACTATTCACAAAACAATTTTTCACAACTAACTAGGACTTTTGTCCAACTGTGTCTTGTATAAGATTTCTGAAAATAAGCCATAGTACTGTCTGTCTGCTCCTCCTAGCTTTAAACTACTAAAGGTCTATCTGTTCCTAACTGAGCATAAGGCACTGCAGCATGACACTGGAATTGTTCTCAGCTGTATTCAGATTGTCAGACCATTTACCACCACGTGTTCATTACACCGGGCATTTCAGACTACAGAGCTTTACATTTCTATTAGCTTGAAGCATTTACACTAGTCACTTTAGATTATTAGCCAAGTTGTCATAATCAACAATAAAGGTGATAGCTGACCATCGTTTATTTTAAATTAATATTGCAAAACATTTAAAATAATTTAATAAAAAAGAGGAGAAAAATAGGGGTAATTTTGTGACTAACAGGTTATGAACAGTGGAGTTCTCCACTTTAAAGTCTCACAGTGCAATTAATCCCACTCCTGAAAGAGCAAATATTCCAGACAGATCTCTTCCCATGATTGACCTTTAGGACATTTGCTGCTAAGGTTTCTCCTAGTATCAAATAGAACTTAGTAGTTTATGCATCAGGGTTATTTTTTTTTCTCAGTGGAAGCAGAAATTTGAGTATTTCTGTCACCAAAATCATAGATTTTATGAATTTCATAGTATCATCTTCTTTTGAAGATCTCTGGCAAATTTGACTGAAATTAACCACGACTAAGAGCAGGAAGTCTCAAACATATAAGCAATGTGATTTTGTACACTTTTCTTTACACAGATAGGTGAAAAATAAGCAATGTGAAACTTGGAGGGATGGAAGAGGGGCATGGTAAAGGAGGGAGGGAGGTATTTTCACTGAAATTTTAGCTTGGATGATTAAATATAGAGTGCTAAATCCTTACAAATATGTAGATCTTCCTAACATCATAGCTGAAATAACCTGAAAAAAGCCAGCCTCCACACAGTTCCCAAAACCAGCCATCATCAGATTTATCAGTGAATAAGAATCAAAGATCTTATTATTAATCCTAGTTTTTAATATTTATGCATGGTGCTGCACATCCTATTGTGTACTCTTGGCAGGGAATTTCTCCCTCTGTACAGCACCTCATCCATCCTATCTCTCAAACAGACTGTAGGGCTGTTGCATAATGACAGTTCTTAGTATCCTTTTTGTTCAATATCTCATGCATTAAGATGGAAATTAATTTCAATTAGAAACTTGAAACATTTGGAAACTTTTAAAATTTGCACTTCAGAGTAAATACTCAAAATGTATAAATACATGCTTGGATAAATGCTTCAAAAGGTGTAGGAGCCTTGTTGAATTGGAGAGAAAGGAAAGCAAGGATTACAATGAAGGAAATTGCCATAGCACGTTTTGAAGCACGTACTACAACAGATGTTGCTAATGGAGAGAAGTTGTAGGCAGAGAGGCACAAGGCTCTTGGCTGCCCCATGCTAAACACATGTTATACATTGCCTTTTTTATATTTTCTTCAAGTCAATTTTTTATCAGACACAGAAATTTTGCATTCACACAGCCCTGGCATACATATAATTTTCCACTCAAAACTATTTATGAAATAAGATCATAAAACTAATTTTACCCACAGGAAATGCATGAGGTATGTATCAATTTTCTTTGCTTCAGAACTGCACACTTATGAGACAGAAATGACATTACACAGGAACTTAAAAATGCTCTAAAGGTTTTTACAAAAATGAAAAGTCCAAAAGTAATGCATATTACAGATTTCATAACACCTCTATCTTAATTCAGTTAAAACCTTTCATTATTATACTGCTGTAATGCTGGAGAAGATGAGAGCTCCTTGAAATTCTTCATTTTATAGTTTTGTTATTCAACTGAGTAAATAAATACAGCACCTCTGAAGATTACAGAGCATTTTAAAATCCTGGTTGGTGAGTGGATCTGATTTCTTCACACCTGTTTGATTTTTAATGTACAAAACCATCAAGATCTTGAACTGTTTCCTTCATGACAAATTGCAGTGATATAAGAAAATGCAACTCATGAAAGCTCTGGTGTGCCAAGCATGAAATAATTGAATAAAATTTAAACCACTACTGCGGAAGACATTCAGCAGAGTGCAGAGGGCCAGTGTTGGATCCATGCATCGAATTACTCCAACAGAGGTATCATTTTGATGTCTGTGTAGGATGGCAGCTTTTTTCACCCACACTGGGGGAAAAGTATTCCATCAGACTTGAGTGAGTCCATCCTTCCTCAGTCCCAGCTGCTAGACATTTGTCATGTGATCTAATCAAGTTACCTGAGCTTTCTTTGTTTGTTTTTTGTAACCAGTTAGATAAGATAGATAGCCACAGAGTACAGAACATTAACATTTAAAAATGGTGGTGCAAACCTCCCAGGAATTTTGTTTTTTAATTAAGCATAAAGACACCCTGGAAGAGAAGTACATACCTACTACTCCATAACTAGTTAAGCATGTCAAATCATTCTTTTCATTCCAAAAAAGTTTTGCTTGCCCATGAACAAATATAAGGTTTAAAATGCAGTTTAAAATATGCAACAAGTTCACAGAAAGTAAAAAATAAAATTATGTTAGAATACATATTTACGTATTTGGGGTTTTTTTCTGTATGCTTAAACTAGGAAAATACTTACAGTTTTCACATACTGATTTATCTTTTAAATTATCGAGGGTTTGTCCCATATTGGTTTCAAGACTTTCAAATGATCAATTAAGCAGAACTTATTATTAAGCAGATCTCCAGATCTTTCCATTTTGAGGAAACCCAGAAGTGACATCACACAGCAGTTATCTTTCTCCTTGACAGAATAATATTGTAAAAAACAGTTTTGAACGAAAAATTGTATAATTCATATTATTCAGTTTTAATTAATAACACTATGTAAATTGCTCTTCAGTCATAAACTTCAGAAACTCATCTAAGATTGCAATAGGTGTCCAAGATATCTGGAGAACACAAATATTACTTCAATGAAACATGATGGGGAACAAGTGAAGTACAAAACATGCCATCTCCTTCCAAACCCATATAGACTTCAAATTTTAAAAAATCCTATCTTTTTTTTTAATTGAAGGCCATTCCTCAAAATAGCAAACTATAACTGAAGACATAAAGGATCTCATGTTATTCTGGATTTAGTCAGGAGTGGCTGAATATCTGGAGAGTCAGTGGTATTATAAAAGCCATAGTGTCCCTTAAAATATTCTGACAGTCTGTCCAGTAACTCATATAAACTCTATTTTGAATTAAGCACTGCTCTTAGCATTCAGGAACACATAATCACAGAATGATTATATGAAGATGCTTTATTAAGAGCTCTGGGTGTCAGGGGTATACATACCCAAATCTGACCCAGCTTGGTTTTGAGTTGAACATGTTTTTGTATTCTATCATTATATAACTTACATATTAATTATTGAACTTTTGAATTATTGAATCCATTGTATGCATTGATTTTACCCAAGCATGGATTTCTTGTGATCCTCTGAAACCCTAACAATAGCTTCTCATGACTCTTTAAACAATAATTATATCTAATCACATATAACAATTGTATAATTTATCATATACTGACTACACAGGTGCAGTTTCACATGATCTTAGCAAGCACAAGGCCTAACATTTCCCATGGCCTACTTTTAACACTTTTCCCAGGACTTGACAAGCCTAACTTTTTTTTCTAACTCCCTGTATTTTCTTTGATTTTAATATCTTTTACTATCACTGCAGTAGATAATATTCTAAAAACTAATACCTAATTTTACACATAACAAAAGAACACATTTGAATGGAGTCTTGACCATCATTAGACTTGATATCATTTACATAAATTTCAGTCCCTGTGTAAAAGTTTTAGTAAGCAAGAGCAAATAAAAAAATAAAGAAACTAAAAAAATTTAGTCCCCTCAAGAACGAAGAAATTTTAGTGTGAGAGGAGAGACTTACTATTTGGTATGGCAGAAAAGAGTATCACAGTTACGTTGTGCAATTGTTTACATAAACTCTGTGCATTGTGACCCAAGATAATTGCATAGCAACTAGGATTGTGGATCTTGATCATAATATCACACTTTACCATAGCGCAATTCCAAGAGTAATTGAAGTGATGTAGGTATAAGGTGCTCTCAAGCAGTCAAGGGAAAACCTTTTATTTGTAGTGCATATCATGTTACTTTCTGAGTTTCTGTTAATGTATTTTGAGCATCATTTTTGTGGTACATCAGTGTGAAAAAAAAAATATAAAGCAGTGTTTCTCCTGAAAGGGTAATGTCATAATAAATGTCAGTGCATTGGTAGTATTTTTTGTCTGTTCATTGACATGACATGATTATTCTCCAGTGGAAACAAGTCCCTGGAAATGAAAACCCATGCTATTCTATCCCAAATTAATCAGAAAAAGTGAGCATAACTGGAGCATAGAACAGCCTACCAAGGGAGGTAATCAGAAAAGTCAGCATTGCTGAAGACACTCAGGACATTAGTCACAATTGTGTTGTGTGACCTTGTAAAACACCAGGAATCATCTTGGCTGACATCCACAGTGGTAATGTTACTGCCATTGACACAACTTAAATAGTTCTCACTTCTGATTTTTAAAATCAATGTGAAATTATTTAATCTATATTTCTAATTTGAACAAACTTTTAAAACCTGAAAGGTTTGAAACCACCTCAGTTGAGAGGGAATCAGAGGAAGGGCAGGTCTTAGTTACAGGTTTCATTCCAAACTTGTAGAATATTGCTTGCTTTATCTATATTCAAATATGGAAATATTTTTGCCAGTATGTAGGTAACTGATAGTAGTCTCCTTAAATTAGGCTAAAATTAATCTCTAAAGCTAAGTGTTAATATAAACCTCATTCACCTAGACTGTGCTGCTCAGGTTTTTTTCATCTTCTGGCATCACCTGAGTGATCATGATATCCAGCAATGGAGTTGGAGTCCACCTTCTCCCAAAGGCTGGATTTTTCCAGGTTGTTTGTAGAAATGCTTCTTTGAAACCTTTCACCACCTCTAAATATAATAAAACAATCAATGTAAAGTTGTCAACAGAAAGTCCTGGTTTTTTTCTCTGAGTCAATAAACCATTCAGTATTTTTCTTATATCTTCACATTCTGTTTACATAAAAATCATAACATTGGAGAAAGTGGGGCTATTTAATTCCTGGTTGAATAAACTATACTTACTATTATTTCACATCATTTTTTCCTCTGTTTTTTTATTCCATCAAAGGATTTAACACCTCTGTGTCTTTATTAGCTATCCAGTGAGATCATTATTATTAGGAAACACGTCTTCTGTCATGTCTCAAAATCACCACAGGTAAGTAAATAGCTGGTGTAAATTCAAAGAAAAAAGACAGTATCATACATTAATATTTCATGCATTACGGCACTTATCAGCAGTGATTTTCAGGCTCAAGCTTTCATTTATCTACTTATATTAATATACAAGTATGTGTACAGAAAAATTCACATACTGAATATTGTGAATTATGAATATGTTCCTCTAATTCCTGAAATCATCTACATGGCATAAATAAAAATTAAAAAAGGTGTTTTAATTTTCAGAACAGTTACTGTGGTGCAGTGTTTTTATAGAATCAATTCTCATGAAATTTCAGTTTCATTTCTTTTTTCAGGTATTGTGATCTACATTCTTTAACTATATCATAGTTTAAGTATAGCATTGATAATTTAGCCTTCTGAAATGAAGCAGAGGACAAAGTAAAGGTACCTATATTTTTTAATTTTGTCCTTTTTTTTAATTGCTTTGTTTTGTTTTGTTTGGGGTTTTTTTTGTTTGTTTTCTGAAGACTGCCATTAACAACTAAAATTTTTTTTTACTAAATGGTGAATATAACAAATTGGACATATTCACTTCTGTTAAGTAACAGTAACTACCTCTTGGGTGACCACATCTTGTAGTTTGTCTTAGAAACAGTCAATACATTTTAGCACCTGTTATTCCTTAGTGTTTCATTCCCAGATGAATAGTGCCAGATTAAAGAGACATGGACAGAGGGAGAAAATGGAAGCTGCTAAACAAAAAATCATACTCTCCAGTAAGTCTCCATAGAACTGGACCATACTGCTTTAAAATTATAAATGAGAAACAGCCAAGCTTGGAGAAATAAACAGAAAGTGACTGCTGGAATGTACTGTTTATTAATCCTTTTTCTGTCAAAGATTTGCAAAGAGGTTCTCAGCAAGTCATTTTGCTTTTCTGCTTTTCTTCCTCTGGAAAGCTTTTCTCTCTCTGGAGAGCTCTAGTAATAAATCTTGCCCATTCTCATGTATGTGAAATATCTTTTTCAGACAATATTTCTGTGAATTCATAAAGACACAGTAAAAATGCACAAAATATAGTCAGCTTGTTGCATTATTTCAAAGACAAGAAAAGAAACTCTTTCTTGCTCCCATGGTACCTGTTACCTACATGCTTACAGAACCAGCTTGTGACAGGTATGATCTGGGTATTTAATAATATTGTATAGATCCCTACATTTTTTTAATGGTATTCTCAGCATCAAAAGACCTAACTCTGCATGAGGGAGCATAAGATAATCATAATGTCACTTTTCCCAAAAATTCTGTGGACATTTAGCATCATGGCAGGCATTGACATCAAATACATATTCCTCACACCTTCCTAAGTCAAGACTGTATTTGTTATGTGGACAGTAACAAGTGGATGGCAAATAACACTTCCTGAGTAACTATTAGAACTCGGTTCAATAAAATATTTTTCACCTTTCAAGAATTTAGGACAATTTGTATAACTGAGTTTTCAGATGCAGTAGGAACGCACTTGGCACAAGTGAAGAACACTGAAAAGCAAAACAATGTAACAGAACAATATCTTGGGGGCATTGCACATGGCAAGGTTTGTGATACATCCTTTCCAGAAAACACAGGGTGACAGTTATACAACCTAACATTATCCACTTCAAAGCTGAGTTTCTGAATAAAAGCAGACAAAAAACCCCAAACAAACAAACAAAACAAACAAACAAATAAAAACAAAAAAAACCCACTTCTTCTGCTTGTTTGAGCGAAAGATCTAGAGCCTCTATCAGTTCACCATGAATTTTATCAATTATCAATAGAAAAGTGGTTTAACTGCATGGACAACCTTCAATTAGACACAGATGTACCAAAAATTAAGCTATTCTTATTTGTATGAGTATTTTTGTTTAATATGAAAAAATTAGAAAATTATAGTTTTCAAAATTAGCTCTGTTCCAGTCTGTATTTTAATGTCTAGCAAAATCAGGAGACGTCACTAAAAATGTCTGAAATTGTGACATGTGTTTTGGTACCTCAGAGCCAGTGAGACTTAATTTTCACTCTGAACATATTTGACTGATTTACAGAGTAACATTTTCCACAAATGGAAGAACATTGTTTAGTCCGCTAGAAGACAAAGACAGTTCTTGGTGTCATTGAAATGAAGTATGTGATTCATGACACTTGAACAACCATTTCTAAACACTTTGATCAAATTATGTCCAGGCTTTACTTATGCTTAAATGATTGGGAAATACTGCCCAGAATTAATAAAGTGGGTATTTGTAATGACATTTTTTGGTGGATTTGATTGCATATCACTAACCACAGAAAGAAAGGGAAACTTCCACATTCTACCTATTTTCTATCAGTCACTGTGTGTCTTTCTTAAGGTATCTTTTGCAAACTCCATGTTCCGAACAGCTCTTGTATACATGCAGAGCTATCATCAAGAGAAAATGTATGAAAATTCTCCTGGATTAAATAAATGCTTCTCAATTCACATGTAGCCCATAGTGCAAGTCAGTGGATTTTTCTCTGGCAGTGTCAAGTGAAAGACTTTTGCAGAGGAAAAACTAAACATTTCCATTTAGTGTCACATTTTTTGGATCAGAGACTAGCCCAGCTCTATTGCTGCATTTTGGGAATTTTTAATCTTTGAGCAGTAAGATCAACAAATTTATTTTCAAAAATAAACTAAAGAATAGTTTTCTGTGATAAGAAAAATGCTGTGTTAAGGTTTCTCTAGTTTATGTTAAAGGTGGCATATGATATTCCTTTAAAATCCTTGTAAATAATCTAGTACTGTTTTTCACTTGATTTTCTCTGTTTATGGTATTGAATTATTTTGGTCCAGGAGAGACAGTTATGCACAAAAAACATTCTATGATGAATTTGATCTTAAAGTATCTCTCATGAATAGCAGCAATACAATACAAATTGTTTGGAGTTCTTCTCAGGGTAATAAAGGTGCAAAGATTAATCAAGGGGCATTGAGTGCCACAAAATTTAAAACATATTTTAGTAGTTCCTCCTATAAATTAAGCCTCAGAAAATTATGTGAGGTTTTTCCCAAGAACAAATGCCAGTGTCAGCTAACCTAGAGGTATATATTGCTTTAAACATGTCTTGCATCCAATATCCATTTTATTCTTACAAAGATTAGCAACTGCAGGGTTTTTTTTCTTAAAAAATTAAAATAAAAATAATCAACAAACCACAAAGAGTTGTGTGTGATGGTGTGTTGGTGCATTCCTCCTGCCTCACATATGATCTCAAAAAATTCCAATTAGCCCTTGGTCTTTATGCAATGAGTTGGGCAGTTGTCACGATCTGCAAGGTGGGATTCGTGATGTGGTTCTTTTAGTTGGTCTTAGAGTACAAAAGATTATCAGCAAACCAGGGACTTAAACAACAAAACACACTTTATTGAGGGCTCATCAGCACTAATATGCGATAGAGAGAAAAGAGGAGAAAGCAAAGCATAAGGAAAAGAGAGTAAGGGGATCATAGCTACCAACGTTGAAGTCCACTCAGCCGTCCACTGATGCAGAGTCTTCTGTCTGCTGGGGAGATCTCAAATGAAAGTAAGTTTTGGGGTGTATTTTATAGTCTTTTAAAAAGCGAGGGGCACAAGGCCAAAACCAGAGGAGACTGATGACCATGGTGAAGAGGCCCATTGCTCAGGGGGGCAAGCATGGGGTACAAGTCTCTACTCGCCAGCAGGAGCGAGGACAGTGTACCGTGGTAGCACAGCAAACACACCTGCAAACAATCACTTGGCAAACATCCACCTCAACCAGGCCAGAGCCCCTGTACCGAGTCCCTTGTGATATTCAGGGTCTTTCGTTGCGGCGGTCATGAGACAGATAGGAGAATCTTCAGATCCTCTCTTACATGAGCAGCCCTCATCCATACCAGGAACTCTTGCAGACAAGATTGAGTAGCACTAGCTGTACTATTGACTCTGTTTCCTGGCCAAAGTGGGGAACAAAAGAGGGAATAATCTATCATTGCCTGACAGCCTTGGAACATTTTTAGCTTGAGTGTAATACTAATTTGAGAATTCCAGGAAGGAAATTTGCTGATGTCAAATGTCAAGTGTCTTTCAACTATATAAACATCAAGCCTAAGTGACACCCTTTGAGCTCCTCTAGATGCAAGAGGTGCATCAGCACCTCATCTCCCTCTGAGTGGGACTCCTCTCACAGCCAATAAACTCTCAAGCATGAGAATTTCAAAGGACCATTGTTACCGCTGAAGATGAATAGATCACGCAGACACAGGTCGAGGTGTGGTGAAAGAAAAAACAGAGATTATTTTTCCTCCCAGGATTTATAGGCTTCTGACCATGGCCAGGGATTGGAGGGTCAGGATAACACTTTCTCACTGCACTGGCCATGAGAGATGTCCATCACAAGACGTGTGACAGAAAGAATGTACACATATCTATGTTTACAGTTACTGTCCTGGGAAAGTCTTTAGAAAACCATGTCAGCAAGCTCAGAAGCTGAGTTTTCAGGGCGACATCTCACCCTTTTTGGTTTAACAAAAAGAAAAGGAAAAAGAAAAATGAACAAAGAATCTAGCAACATCATAAACAATCAAAAAATAAATAACAGGAAAATACAATACTCCATACAATCAGAAGGCTGTAATTTCAGGGTGATATCTCACCCTTTTGTTATTACAAAAAACAAACAAACAAACAAACAAAAAAACCAGAAAAACAACAAAACCCAAAAAAATAAATTAAACAAATGTCCAACATCAACACCTGCTCGTGGATGGCTCCAAATTTGGTCACAGAGGCAGAATCCATGGCCAAATTGAATGGTGCCTGGGAAAACCTATGAAATGCTATGACAGCAGCCTGTAATTCTATCAATTGGGCTGATCCAGCCTCATGACTCTCTAAAAAAAAAAAACCCAAAAAACAAACCAGCGACAACAATGGAAAGATTAATGTAATAAACTTGAGGAGCAGAAACTGCTTGCAGAACCTCCTCCAGCATCTACTGTGCCTGTGGGGTCAGTGTCAGAGGTGACTTTAAAATCAGAGTCCCCCTTTAATAGACCAAACAAGGGAGACAGTTCTGTCGTGGTCAGTCCCATAAAGGGACACAACCATGTAAAAGTCCATTAATATCTGGACACCATTCATGCAGTGTCTGCACTGAATGCAAGAAAAATAATTGCACCTCCAAATGCAGGACTGTTTGTCCCAAAAATGGTTTTTGACCCTCAAATAATTTCAGGGAGGTTGTAGAGACGAGCAGCAGGAAACTGCTTGCAAACTCCAGAGAGGGCTAGAGGGCTAGAGCCCCATATCATCAGCAAATGCCGGCAAATTTTCGCATGCCTTACGGCAAAATCTCCATTGATACCTCTGTGTGGGCTCAGCATTAATGATAGCTGGCACCAAAAAGACAAATTTCGGTCTGTCATTGGGATGCAAAGGAATTGTAAAAAACAATCCTTCAGATCCACGATGAGGACTAGCCAATCAGCAGGAAGCATGGCAGGTGAAGGCATGCTAGCCTGCATCATCCCCATGCTTTCCATCATAGCATGAACTTTCTGGAGGTATTGTAGCAACCTCCGTTTCCCAGACTTCTTGATACAGAAAACAGAAATGTCCCAGGGACTATTCAAAGCTCCAGATCACTGTGATCCAACTGTTCCTGCATCAAGTCACGGAGGGTGTCTAGTCTATCATGAGGGAGGACAACAGAATCTGCCGAACAAAGAGTCAGTCTCAAGTTCTTCATGTTGAATGTGTCAGCATCGGGTCCAAGGGTCACTCCAGGGCCCATCAGCAAACCAGACAATCGTGATGTCCATGCCAGTGTCAAGAAGCCTGCGGAGGCTAATCTCTGACAGCATCTCACCAAATCTCACCAAGGATGGACAGGGTGCAGACCTGTTCAGGATGATCCCTGGCTGTCAGAACAGAAGTCCATGAACCCAGGGAGGTCCAGGGAACCCAAAGCCACCATCTCCCCGCAGCTGGTTCTCAGCCCTGTGAACATAAAACTCAGAAGGCACAAGGTGAGCAAATCCAGGTCCCGCAGGGATAGGAACAGGAGAGGTGAGTGTGGAACCCATGGCAGAAATGCACTCCAGGAATTCCAAATCAACGTCCCCTAGGTGAACAATGATGCTTTGAGGAGTGATATTCAACCACGCCACAAGAAGAGCACTCATGCCCTCACCCACCGGACCAAAGCATTCGGAAGCACATGGAATGCCTGATACGCTCAGCTGCACAGTCATTTGACAAGAGGACAAAGTCCACAGGCCAGCTGAAGAGGCTCCAGCAGCCTGGGACCCCTGGCCCGCCAAGGCCACCGGCTTCTCCCCCGCGGCAGCACCACCCGAGCCAGTGGTAAACAGCTCAGGACCTTGGTCTGCCACGGCCGCAGGAGGTGATGGGGGGGGCTGCCTTCAGCCGCAGGCTCAGCAGAACGCGAGGCGGGGTGAGGTGAACCTGGCGCTGTGCAGCCCGCCCCCCCCGAGGCAGGGGGGCAACGCGGCGCAGGTCTGAGCGCAGCCTGCGGAGACCCGGCACCATCCTGCTCTGCTGCCAGGGAACAACCCGGGCTCACAGGAGGGGAATCCGGCAGCATGGGGCCGGCAGAACCTGGCCCGGCATCGGCACCACTCGCAGAACCCACCCCCACGCCCCACTAATCCGGCACGGGGGGGGCAGCGCTCGGAACCGCCCCTAACAGTGTTTCTCCAGGGGCAAAAAGTCCAAGAAGCGGTGCCGGCCGCTCCTCTGCTGGAAAAGCGTGTGCGGCTGTCAGCATGGAGCCTGGGCCCTGCCGTCAGACCCCCACAGGGCAGGGCATGGCCCAGCCACAGCAGGGACAGGGGACAGACCCTGAGGCATCCCCCAGGGCCGGCGCGGCCCCCCGTTCAGGCACCCCCCCATCGGGCTGTGCCGGGAGGGCACACAGAAGAGGCGACCCCGCCCCGGGCTTACACCACCGGGGCGCCGGCCAAGGCGGGGCTACACCCCCCGGGTCCGTGGCGCCCCTGACAGCCTGCCGGCAGGGATCCAGTCCCGCCCCGGGCCTACATCGCCGGGGTGCCGGCCAAGGTGGGGTCACACCCACCAGTCCCGTGGCGGCCCCGTTCAACCCGCAGCACCTTCGCCAGATCCTGAGCAGCCGGAGCAGCAGGGGCTCATAACCGACCAGTAGAGCCTCAATCAGGGAATAGCCTAAAGCGTCCCAAGCTGACTGAGAAAAAATTGCTTCAACCACAGGGAAAAACCCCTCAATTCTCCCAGACTCACACAATCGCTGAAAGTCAGCATACGAAACATCAATCCCTTTCTGATAAGACACCGCATGCCATATTTCAGTAACCAGGCCCTCTGTAAGAGAAAACCCAAAACCAGCCATAGCCACAGGCTAGACAGAGCCCTGTAACACACGTGCAAGACACGGCGAGGTCACCAGATGTTACTGCTAAAGATGAATAGATCACGCGGACACAGGTCGAGGTGTGGTGAAAGAAAAAGCAGAGTTTATTTTTCCTCCCAGGATTTATAGGCTTCCTACCACGGCCAAGGATTGGATGGTCAGGATAACACTTTCTCACTGCACTGGCCATGAGAGATGCCCATCACAAGACATGTAACAGAAAGAATGTACACATATCTATGTTTACAGTTACTGTCCTGGGAAAGTCTTCAGAAAACTATGTTAGCAAGCTCAGAAGCTTCGTTTTCAGGGCGACAGACCATGTCATGGGGTGACTTTACCTTTAAGATAGCTTTGGGAGCTAAGGAAAGTTGGAGCTGCTGGTGGCTGATGGAAGTCTTTCCTCCTGACCAATTATCAGTCATTTCTAAGAACTGACAGCAGTTTTGACCATTAAAAAGCGAAATCAACCTGTGAACACCTCCTTAAGATGTAGAGTCAGAGTACTCTCGTCCTCTTTGTTTTCTGACTGTGAAAGGTAACAGAGCTCCGGCTGGCCTCCTGTTCCCTGCCCAGGCCATGCAGCCCGGGCAGGGGCTGGGCTGGGCCCAGCGGCTCCCGGCCGGGAGATGGGGCCTGCGGGGCTTGCCCCGGGCTCTGGCCAGGCTGGGCCGGTTCCTGGCTCGGCTCCAGTTTTTTTGCTGTGACTGAATTCACCAGAGATTGCTGAGTAAAGAAAGGAAAAATAAGCTCTTGACCTGCGGCAGGCTGAGACAGCAACCACACTCTCCAGAGCAGCCATGAAGAATCTTCCATCACAGACAACTCCAGCTGCTGCTCCAGCAGAGGTCACAGAATCATCTACAAAGCCTGGGCAAGATTTTAACCTTTTCATTACCCAGATGAGACTTGCAGATTAATCCTTTTTTCCAGAGAGAGAAAAAGAGAGTAATCAACATGTAAAGAGACTTTATAAACTATCAGAGACAGTAAAGAAAAGAATTAAGCTTCAGAAAAGGTACAGAATAAGGAGATGCTTTATAAGCTGAAATATTTTTCTGTTAAAGCTATGGAGATGGACAATAGGGTCTTGAAAAAAACTCCTTTAATTCATGACAGAGTATATTGGGAAGAATGGAGTGTTCAAAGTGTGGTTTTTGAGCAAAAGAGAGAGTAATTGTGATACAGTGAGGTGCTGGAACAGGGTGAAGATTTGAAGCCTTGGGCAGGGGGGGCAATGAGAAAACTGTTTCCAGAGAAGCTCACAGAAACAGATGAAGAGAACTTTTGCCTTTGAATAACTCATCCTTAAAATGACATCCCTAGACTCATGGCCCATACACACCTCAGAGTGATGTGAAATAGGAGGAGTGAACTCTGATGACAAGATTTCCAGGCAGCTGGCATCAGGGAAATAGAAAACTATAACAGAAATAGTTCTCTTGTGAAAAACTCCATAGATTAGCAGAAGGAGACTTCTGTTTCTCTACAAAGATTGATGAAAAGACTCTAGCAGGAATTGGTACTGTATTAACCACCAAAGTTCTGAAGTTTTTTGTCTCTATGTTGTCACGTGTACAAAGGAATGGTCAGGTAGTGGGGGATAAAAGAGTATTCTGGAACTTTATTCTGGTGTTTTTATTCTTGTAGTTTTGTTAATAAACTTTCTTTATTCCTTTTAAGGTTTAAGCCTGTTTTGCTCTTGTTCTAATCCATATCTCACAGCAAGAAATAAGTAATTTTTTAGTTACTGCTTTAAAACCATGACAGACCATCACCAAAAACTGACAAGAGGCCCTGGGCCAGCATCATCCACTCTTTGAGGCTCAACCCTCACCTATTTAGAAATGCCAAGTTATTAGATGTATTTCACTGAACTAGAGGGGAATTTTTGACAGGTATATAACTTTATGTCTGTGTGAAACTATACATTGTCACTCTGAAAACTCAGCTTCTGAGCTTGCTAACATAGTTTTCTAAAGACTTTCCCAGGACAGTAACTGTAAACATAGATATGTGTACATTCTTTCTGTTGCACGTCTTGTGATGGACATCTCTCATGGCCAGTGCAGTGAGAAAGTGTTATCCTGACCCTCCAATCCCTGGCCATGGTCAGAAACCTATAAATCCTGGGAGGAAAAATAAACTCTCTCTTCCTTTCACCACACCTCGACCTGTGTCCGTGTGATCTATTCAGTACCAGAGGCAACATGTGGTGACCTCCGATGTGTGTTGCAGGTGACAGTCACAGGGTACCATCTAGCCTGTGGCTATGGATGGTTTTGGGCTTTCTGTCCTATGGAGGGCCTGGTTATGGAAATATGGCGTGTGGTGTTTGATCAGAAAGGGATTGACCTTTCGGATGCTGACTTTCAGCGATTGTGTGAGTATGGGAGAATTGGGAGGTGAGGTTTTTCCCTGTGGTTGAGGAGATTTTTTTGAGGTCGGCTTGGGACACTTTAGGTGATTCCCTGATCGAGGCTCTGCTGGTCGATTGTGAGCCCTGGCTGCTCCGGCTGCTGGGGATCTGGTGAAGGTGTGGCCGCATTCTGAGGAGCTGCGCGTCCTCTTCTGCCAGATCGAGAGCTGCTTCCTCTGCCCTGGGTGAGAGGTCTGGCTCTGGCTCCAGCTGAGGGAGCAGGTCAGGGCTCTCCCTCTCCCCTGGTGTCACGGAGCTGGGGGGCAGCTGTGTCTTGGATCCCGAGGTCGGCTCCCCCAGGATCACCAGGGCCCCCAGCAGGTTGAACGGGGGCGCGGCGGAACCGGGGGACGTAACACCGCCTCGGCCAGCACCCCGATGGTGCAAGCCCGAGGCAGGGTCTCCTCCTTTGTGTGCCCTTCCGGTGCAGACCGATGAGGGGCTGCCTGAATGGGGGGCCGTGCCGGCCCTGGGGGATGCCTCAGGGACTGTCCCATGTCCCTGCTGTGGCTGGGCCGTGCCCTGCCCCATGGTGGGAGATGTGACAGGCCCAGGCTCCGCGCCGACAGCCGCGCACGCGAACACTGTTCCAGTGGAGATGCAAGTGCTGCCACTACTTGGACCTTTCGCTCCTGAAGAAACGCTGTTAGGGGCGATTCCGAGCGCTGCCCCCCCTGCACCGGACTCGTGGGGCGTGGGTGCTGTGAGTGGTGCAGAAGCCGGGCCACGTTCTGCCGGTCCCATGATGCGGGTTTCCCCTCCTGCAAGCCTGGGTTATCCCTTGGCATTGGAGCAGGACAATGCTGAGGCTCCGTGGGCTGAACCTCTACCTGCGCCTCGGTCCCGCCCGGCGCTGGAGGCAGGCCGTGCCAGTCTGGCTCCAACCCACCCCACCTCAGGTTCCCAGGCATCGCCCAAGCCTGTGATCAGGGAAGAGACTCCTCTGCCGCTTCCTACAGCCATGGCAGATTGGGGTCCTGAGCTGGTTGCTATTGGCTCGGGTGGTTTTGCTGGGGGGGGAGAAGCCGGTGGCCTCCATGGACAAAGGATCCCAGGCTGCTGGAGCCTCTTCAGCTGGCCTGTGGACTTTGTCCTCTTGTCAAATGACTGTGCAGCTGAGCGTATCAGGCATTCCATGTGCTTCCGAATGCTTTGGTCCAGTGGGTGAGGGCATGAGTGCTCTTCTTGTGGCGTGGTTGAATATCACTCCTCAAAGCATCATTGTTCACCTAGGGGACGTTGATTTGGAATTCCTGGGGTGCATTTCTGCCATGGGTTCCACACTCACCTCTCCTGTTCCTATCCCTGCGGGACCTGGATTTGCTCACCTTGTGCCTTCTGAGTTTTATGTTCACAGGGCTGAGAACCAGCTGCAGGGAGATGGTGGCTTTGGGTTCCCTGGACCTCCCTGGGTTCATGGACTTCTGTTCTGACAGCCAGGGATCATCCTGAACAGGTCTGCACCCTGTCCATCCTTGGTGAGATTTGGTGAGATGCTGTCAGAGATTAGCCTCCGCAGGCTTCTTGACACTGGCATGGACATCATGATTGTCTGGTTTGCTGACGGGCCCCGGAGTGACCCTTGGACCCGATGCTGACACATTCAACATGAAGAACTTGAGACTGACTCTTTGTTCAGCAGATTCTGTTGTCCTCCCTCATGATAGACTAGTCACCCTCCGTGACTTGATGCAGGAACAGTTGGATCACAGTGATCTGGAGCTTCGAATAGTCCCTGGGACATTCCTGTTTTCTGTATCAAGAAGTCTGGGAAACGGAGGTTGCTACAATACCTCCAGAAAGTTAATGCTATGATGGAAAGCATGGGGATGTTGCAGGCTAGCATGCCTTCACCTGCCATGCTTCCTGCTGATTGGCTAGTCCTCATTGTGGGTCTGAAGGATTGTTTTTTACAATTCCTTTGCATCCCAATGACAGACCGAAATTTGTCTTTTTGGTGCCAGCTATCATTAATGCTGAGCCCACACAGAGGTATCAATGGAGATTTTGCCGTAAGGCATGCGAAAATTTGCCGGCATTTGCCGATGATATGGGGCTCTAGCCCTCTCTGAAGTTTGCGAGCAGTTTCCTGCTACTCGTCTCTACAACCTCCCTGAAATTATTTGAGGGTCAAAATAATTTTGGGACAAACAGTCCCGCATCTGGAGGTGCAATTATTTTTCTTGCATTCAGTACAGACACTGCATGAATGGTGTCCAGATGGGCTTTTACATGGTTGTGTCCCTATATGGGACTGACCACGACAGAACTGTCTCCCTTGCTTGGTCTATTAAAGGGGGACTCTGATTTTAAAGTCACCTCTGACACTGACCCCAGCGGCACAGTAGATGCTGGAGGAGGTTCTGCGAGCAGTTTCTGCTCCTCAAGTTTATCACATTGATCTTTCCATTGATGTTGCTTATTTTTTTGTTTGGTTTTTTTTTTTGAGAGTCATGAGGCTGGGTCAGCCCAATTGGTGGAATTACAGGCTGCTGTCATAGCATTTCAGTAACCTTTCAATTTGGCCATGGATTCTGCCTCTGTGACCAAATTGAGACCCATCCACGAGCAGGTGTTGATGTTTTTCACTTTTATTTTTTTGGTTTTTTGTAATAACGAAAGGGTGAGATATCACCTTGAAATTATAGCCTTCTGATTGTATGGAGTATTGTATTTTCTTATTATTTTTCCTTTTGATTGTTTATAATGTTGCTAGTTTCTTTGTTCATTTTTCTTTTTCTTTTTGTTAAACCAAAAATGGTGAGATGTTGCCCTGAAAACCCAGCTTCTGAGCTTGCTGACATGGTTTTCTAAAGACTTTCCCAGGACAGTAACTGTAAACATAGATATGTGTACATTCTTTCTGTTACATGTCTTGTGATGGGCATCTCTCATGGCCAGTGCAGTGGGAAAGTGTTATCCTGACCCTCCAATCCCTGGCCGTGGTCAGAAACCTATAAATCCTGGGGGAAAAATAAACTCTCCCTTCCTTTCACTATACCTCGACCTGTGTCCATGTGATCTATTCAGCACCAGTGGCAACAATACATGGCTATGTTATAGCAAGTACAACATGAATGTTGCCATCTTGGATCTATAATTAAGATGCTGTGGTGGTTATAGTAAATCCTACTGACTGACTTTGTAATTGTTAAATTAGTCAATGATTATGTGCTGCTAAAGTCTTTTAAAGACCTTAAAACTGATCCACATTAATAAATCCACTGAATAAACCTCAGGTTGCTGTTAGATCAGAAACTGTAAAAAACTCCTCTGTGTTGAACTCTGCTGATACTTTTACAGCATCATATTAAGATAACTTTTTGGGGATATCTCAGGTAGTGACTCATAGAATGCTCAAAATTTGATATTCCTCTGTATACTTCTTGCTATCAACAGAGAGAAGCTTGCCATCCAGCTCTGTTCAGTAGTATTTTCCAAATTTATATTAAACTTGCTTTTCCTAATACCTTTGATGGTAATTCTTTAAGCACCCTCAACACTCATTAATGACAGATGGTAGAAACATAATTTTAAAATAATACTTTGTTTTAACTAGCTTTAATATCGTTAATTTAAAAAGACATTATGGATGACACACACCTTCTTTAATGGACAAATGTATGGACATTCAGTACATCCAGAGTCCATCTAATCTAAATCAGAGAGTTCATGATAAAGGCAGAAAACAAAGAAACGTATGGGCTTCAGTAAACAACTCTTTAAAGCATCTGTCAAGATGACAGGCACACTGATCTAGACAGATGGGCATATCACACTGAACAAAAGAAAAAACAGAAACTTGGGTGAATGTAAAAAGTCCTGAAAGTACCTAAGAGAGCAGAAGATGAAAGAAGCTTAAAATTAATGTATTTATCAAATGTTCAGAATATAAATTATGGTAAGTTGCAGCTGTAATCACAGTTTAGGACACACAGTTATTTTGATTTCAAAAATCCTATCATATTTGCACATATAAATTATATTAATTCTGCAATTAATTTAGTTTTTGAGAAGCTTTAGCATCTCACCTGTGAGTCTGTGTCCACACTATAGTGTAAGGGTACACAAACTAAATTAAAAGAAGATGCCTCAAGTCAGTAATTGTCTAATCCAAGTGTAGCTACTGCTCTGTATATATCTCTATACATAGTTCTGCCAGAAATTTCTTTGAGAGGGTAAGATTCCAAAAGGTTTCCTTAAAAAGGAAGTATCTTCCATCTCTTATGAAAAACCTGAGAAAGAACTTAAAGAACTTCATCTGTAGTACAGATGTAGTCTCCTGCTTTCACATTATTTAGTAGTTTAAGTACTTTATCAAAAACATCTATAAAAATTTTACCATTTGTTTCCTTTTTGTACAGTGACTAACAGATTAGGCAAGGTGTATACGTTTCTTTCACATGTTCTTTCACATATTGCCAAACAAAATATGGAAATAATGAGAGTTAAGAAAAAGGCATGAACAACAGTACACCAGCAGACCAAAAAAATAATCAAAAACATTGAAGCGACATATCAAAGACTTTAGAAATGTTTTCAGGCTTAAAATGAAAGTTCATTTTTCTTGAAGTCTGATTTTTTTTAAAAAATAAAAAAAATCATAAAATTATTTTGATACAAACAAACCCTTGAAGATCACATAATCATGTATTTACATTTTTCACTAGATCATATTGCTCAAAGCCTTATCTAACCTGATTTTGGACACTGCAAATTATCAGGTATCCACAACTTCTTTGTATCAGGTATCCACAACTTCTTTGAACAATCCGGTTCCAGTGTCTCACTAGTCCCTAAGGCTCTTTTAGTTTAAAACCAGGCCCTTGGTCTTGTTACTATAGACCATGTGAAAAAATTCTCTTTTTGTTATAATCCCCCCTTAGATACTACAGTAGTAAGTCTATATAAGGATGGCTATAGTAAAGTCTTCACACAACTTTTGCTTTTGCAGGCTGAAAAATCCCAGCTCCTTCAGCCTGTCTCCATAACAGGGATGCTCGAGCCCTCTGGACGTTTTAATTGCTCTTCTCCAGACCCAATCCTCCTGTGCTGGGGACCCCAGAGCTAAACACAGTACTCTGAGGGGATTTCATGAGGGCAAAGTACATGGGCAAAACCACTCACTCAAACCTGGCTACAATTCTTTCTGGGCTGCAAGTGCACATTATGACCAGATTTTCAACTGGTTAATCTTCTCTGTACATTCTCCAGACTGTATTGATATTAAGGATTACCTTGACCCAGGTGCAGGACCTTGCTCTTGGTCTTGTTGCATTTTGTGATGTTAATGCTGATCCAGAGGCAGAAAGAAAGTAAAAATGCTTTCTCTTAGAATTTATAGTCTCAAAGCAAGCACACTGTTCATGGACAGTAAATTCTAACTCAGTGCCAAAGAGATCTGTACATGTATTATCAGAGGGCAAAAACTTCCAAAAATTAATAGATTAGGTCAAAAGTACTAGATGAATTATGTTCCTTTGAATAATGAAAGAATACATCAGCAATGAGCAGGAATATGTGTGTTTGTGTGCATATGTGTACTTATCTATAACACGTATGGATATGTTTTGCATTTGCATCTATGCAGGGTTATATGCATCTCTGCAGGTAGTCATATGTGCTCTTACATTGAGTGAGATGTTGTCTCGGTTTTAGAAGACAGGTGTCTGCTAGGGAGGGCAGGAGCCTCCTTTGGAATGAAAGAATGTAGACCCCCTCCCTCAGAATTATTATAATTCTGAAATCAAGGGGCTCTCAGGCAAAGATCTGGGGATAGGAATAACAATTCTTTACTAGCATTTATAACCAGGCAAACAAACAACAATAACTACAGCATTAACAACAAAACAGAACCAGGGACCCCGGGACAGCTCTCTCGGCTGAGACGGGAAGGGATGGAGGAGAGGCTTTGTTTCACAAACCCCTCGGGCAGTCAGTCCCGGTGCTCCTGCAGGGCTCCGAGGAACAGCCGGCCGGAACAGCAGGGATGAGCTGAGATCCTGGGCCAGTGGCTGAGGTGTATCAGCAGCTCTGCGGCGGTGCCTGGCACTGCCACACGTCCCGGCAGGACAGGGGGTGCGAGGCCACCAACGAAGAGAGAAGAAGGAGAAGAAGAAGCAGCTCCGTCTGGGTGATGGCGAAATTCCCTTCTCTCCACAGCAACATCTCCGCATGGGAAGTGTTCTTCTCTGAAGCTGAAGAAAGCCCACCAAACTGTCCCCACCCTCCTTTTTTCCTGCTCCCTTCTCCCCTGGGCCCTGATGACCTCTTTGTCTTCTCTCAAGCACCCACCAAGTACTCACAGTTAGGTTGTCCCTGCAACTAATGGGTAAGAATTCCACAGGCAAGCCAGAAAGAAAAAAAATAGAAAAAGACACCTAACCCCCAACAGATGTCTAATCTTCATTCACTAACTAGTATTTTATAGGTCCACATGTAGAAATCTCATTTGGATGTGAGTCCTGGGACTTTGCAGCAACAGACAGTATTGATCCTTCCTTTTGTTTAATGTACATCACCTCTGTCCTAAAGCAGTATTCTTCATTTGACTCTAAGGGTGGGCAAAACCCATCTTATGTTCCCTACCTTTCTCACAGCAATCCATCTTTGTCCAAAGCCAGCAGAAGACCTGTAGATGTGTTTTAATTGTATGTGGGCACTTAGCTCTGTGTCTGACAACTTCCAGAATGCCAAAGAATGATCAACTTGTCTTTAAATCACTGCTGGTAGATCTATGCCCAAATGAACTTGTCTGACTCATCAGAAGACACCTATATGCAAAGCATTTTACTTGTAAGCTTTATCACTAAGCACATCTTGTACAGTCACATGGATTTGTTCATCTGTAAATCTTTTGTGAGATTTAGTAAAATCCTAGAGGAATAGACAGTCCCAAGACTGATGTGATGATATATGGACTGGCTTATCAATCTGAATCTTAGCCAAGTGCCTGTTTGCTTGCATTTCACAGCTTAAAACATTTCATAGCAGGGAGCACTACATTTCTTTTGGCGTGTTTAAAAAGAGACATAGTTTCCATAAGAAGGAGTCAGCTCTAATACATGTACCTCTGCATATGGGAGCCATATGCAGATGTGACTTCATCTCTAGGTAGTTACCTCTGGTCTCTCCCAGGAGAGAAGCATTCTCAGCCTAAGGAGACAGTGGGAAAGTGAAAATGAAGGACAGAAACAGAGGTACTTGTCCCTGGAGAAAGTCTCAGAAAGGCCTAAGGAAGTCAGGTCAGACAGTAAATCATGAGCATAAGGCAGAACAAAAACTTTGCCCTGTTGGTATATGTATGCTTAGGGGAGTGGGCAGATGCCAGGGCATGAAATTGTAGGGAATAAAAAAGCATGAAGAACTGAAGAAGCCCTCCAGAAAGGACTGTCATGTAGATTCTTCTTTTTACATATTTCAAATTCTCTGAAACAACACTTTGAGCATGTTTTGAAGGAAGTTGCTAGGCCGGTATACCTCTGCATAGTAGGAGACTGAATGCCTAAGGCGAGACACTGTGAAGATAGAGTAGACAGAGATATTTTAGTACCCAGGAAAGAATTTGAAAGGGAATTTTAGCATCAGATAACTACACTGGACAGCCATGTGACTGCATGGTATTTTGAAAGAAGCTGATGTCATAGTTTTAGAGAGAGAAAATAAAGGCAAAATACCAAAACAAGGAGGAAGAGAAGGTAAAACAGGAGCTCAAGCTTCTCCTTGAAGCCTACATGTTACATGTCATGAATAAAATCTCTCAAGAAATCCACCCCAGTTAAAATACTGTGTTTAGTTATGTACAGCTAATGTTTTTATCCCATTTGTAAACCTTGTTTGTTGTGCCCCTTGTTTACTCCTACAGTTATTAGTAATGTTAATTACTTACCAGTTTTTGAAGTGTTTTAAGAGTTCTTATGAGACGTTCTTCTACCCTTTCCCTTACTTCCCTGTTGCTATGTAACAAAGCTGCTCCCATGGGGGCTGGGCCACACTAACAAAAGAAACCCATTAGAAAGGTATGCCATAGAACAAAGCAACTCCCATGGGAGCTGTGCCACACTAGAACAAAGCAACTCCCAGGAAGTTGTGCAACGGAATAATATGCAAACTAAGGCATGCAAGACACCAAAACAATGAGCTAACAGAGGAATAAAAGGACTAGGAAACATATTCTAGCAAGCTATGATGAAAGATCATCTTCCTGCATCACCATCACCTAAAGAGGACTGGAAAGAACTGACACCCCCTAGACAAGGAGCCAGAGCAACAGGCCTCCTGACTACTCTCATGAGGATGGAAGCCCCAGCTCTGCAGTGTGTGCTGCAAAGCCGAATTGTGCCTCCTCCTTGGATCTGCCAGTGTGGGAATGGCCGTGGTGCAAGCAACTCCTCGAGCCCCCCACCCCAAGAGCTGAATCCTAATAAAGGCATCAAACAGGAGTCTTGTCTCCTGGAAAATTTCTTTCAATACAGACATAAGCCATTAAGGTCACACGAACAAAGCAAATAATTAGATACTGATGGATAAGAAGCCAGGTCTCTAGTATCAGATAGGACATGATGATGGACAGAAGAGAGGCCACTACTTAAGAATTAATAGGCTGCTTTTTTATTCTGCACAGTTTTTTAGGATTTCAGGTTTGTCTTAGGTTACTTCATTTTCAGTACTGTGTGGGCAAAAGTCTGGGAAATTTTACATTGGTGCAACAAATTAATTCTTAGTCATTCACACTTCAGCAATCTTCAGGAATTAACTAATCAAGTAGCAAAGACAATTGTTGACCACAAAGTCTACTTGCTATTCTCCAGTTTCTCTCTTGTTCTCCTTTCTTCCTTTTTTTGTAAGGAATGCTATTGAATACCTCAAATTATTTTCCTAAAAATTCTTCCTTTTACATGAAAATAAATTCCAGGTGGATTGAATTCAAGAAGACTCAGGAAATTTGTGGTCAAGAAAGTAGCATTGATTTCTACATCTGTCTCAAATTTTTCCTGAAAAAATTTCTAAATAAGAGGTTGTGTACTGCTGAGAAAGAGAAAACAGACAAATCACCTGAAATATAAACTGACTGTCCAGATTATTTGAAATATTTTAATTTGTTTAAGATTTTTATTTCTGCCTGAAAACCTATTTGTTACATTTCCAGTCTGACTTCAGCATAGGTTGCCTTTTAAACATCATATGCCTAAAAAATCGACAATTTAAAAGCTGACTTAAAATTACATCTCTACATCAACTCAGTGAGACTTTATCAACAGACAAGATACACCCAATGGGGCAGTGTTAGTAGAAGATGAGGAAAATGCATCAGTATTCAGGTAGTAAATTCTACAGTTTCTTTTTTGTGCATTTTTGAGGGATATTAGAAGATAATGCTTGAGTGATTGGTTATGCTACAAGGATAACATTTAGATACCACTTTATTCCCAAAATTCAGTTTGAAATTACAGATACAAAAATGAAAGGGCCATAGATGAACTTTGCAATTGTCATCCATTTACAAATAGAAGCATATGGTTCATGGATATTAGTCATGCACAGACTGATGTGCAAAAATTTTTGCATGCTTATTCTCATGGGAGGTATGAAATCTTAAAGCTTGGGAACATCTGTAAGGACATATTCACATTATAAGCTGCCATTTTCTTCACACAAAATAATATTTGAAATTCAAGCGTAATACACACTAAATCTTATTTATTTAATTTAAGCTCAGATTTACAGAGTCAGATGCTTAGGATCATACATTCAAAATAATAATGTAATTTTCAGATGTCAGAAAGAGCCAGAGATATTTAAAGGTTCCTAAAATACTGCTCTTTTGCAGCCACATCAAGTTTTATATATTTACATTTAAAGAAAAAAAATTAAATTAATAAGGAGCATTTTCTAATTAAAAAAAAATTAAAAGAGGCACAGTATATAATTTTATGACAGCTTTGCACTACTTGTTTACCAGCTGCACCAAGATTATTACCATCCTGTGAATGATGAAAACCCGTTAATTGAAGAAAAAGGATATTGCTTTCAGTAACATAAAAGGTATCACCTCTGGCAAATATTTTCAGATATGTAATTCAGTACAGTAATTTTTTGCAACCTATACTATCATGCATAAAATTACTGTCTTTCCCAAGGATGGGTTAGCATTTACTCTGTTCCAGTTATGTAAATTATGTCACCATTTTCAACATTTTCAATAGTACTGAGCAATGAGATCATATTATTTATCTTGGATGTATATGTCCACTAAACATGAATTTCCTTTTCTGAAAGCATGTATAACTTCTGTAATTGTGTAAATAAATTGCATATATTTGGTTCATATATATATGTGTGTACTTTTTTAATGTTATTTTGTATCCATGTAATGGAAACCAATAGCCTCTAAGGCCTTTTAAACATACAGGTGTCTGATTTGCATGTGAAAATATTAACAAAGAACCACAATATAGCAATAAAAAAAAACAAACAAAAAGCAAATAAACCCCTCCACATGTCTGTGTATCCTCCTGAGGCTTTATTTTTCCTTTTTTTCTGATGTCTTATATATTTTACTAACTCTCAATCATTATTTTTCTGTGCATTCACTTCTACACTCTAAACCCGCCACACCTTTTGCTTTCTCCACTAAAAATGTGATAAACACATCATTGTTTGTATGTTGCCTTTTCTCTGTAAAATTACACTAAGTCAGCATGTCATGTTTGACAAAGGGTAATTAATATGAATAATCCCTTAGGAGCCCTTCAATAACTCAATATTTGGTAATATTGCTAATATAGTGAGATACCACTTTAATTGCTTCAAATTATTTGAACAGTTTTTAGCCAAACTTTGCCAATTAATTAATTCATCATTCATAATTCATAAAATTCATAAAAGGCCTCATATATGTCAACAGAACTGAGCTAATCTCACCTCAGAATTTTATAGCAAAGGTCTCTGCATATGTATTATTCTTTAAATGATAATTTTATAAGATAATAATAGATAAGAATATAATAACTGAAACCTGCATGGTATTCCACATTAGGATCTCGAGGAGAAGGTTTTCTTAAACTTCCTAATTTCATAATTCATTTGGTACTTATATCTTTGTGCCATACAGAAGATTGATTTTCATGCTGAAAATAAAACAAAAGAAACTTTTAATTAGGTTTTTGATTTGTTTTTTATTAAATAATTTCAAATAAAATACATAAAATATATCCAGTAGCATTTAATTTACATATTTACTGACATTTTCAAATTTCTACAAAACTTCAACTCATGGTTAAATTTGTCCTTAGCCATCATAACTTTTAAAGTAATAGATTTCCTTTAAAGGTTTGACCCCTTAGTCTCAGCAGCAGTGCTCAGACATTGCCTATCTTGGTTGACTTCAGGTCCAAAATGTTAACTTGATTTCAGCAAAAGGATCAGGATAAGAAAAATATTTTTTAGTTGCTTAATCTCATTTCAATGCCGTGTTTATCTTGCCAATGCCATTTCAACACATATATCTGACTTTTTATTGAAAGAGAAAATAAAGTGGGATCAATTTTGATAGAAAAAAATTAAGAAAAAGGATATCTCACCAATCATTCATTTTATTTAGCTTGGTAATAATTAATCAATAAAATGCATAATCTAAATTACCTTGAGCTTCTTAGTTACTGATAAGTAGTTTTATCTCTTTATTCTTTGCAAACATTTTCCTTTATTTCATTGGAAAACACAGAAAATAAGACTTTCCAAATTTATTTGTCAGTCCAATACTATCAAATATTACTTTTGTAATTTACATTTTTTTATTTTTTACAATTGTGGATTTTTTAATCTCCACCACAAACATTGTTTTGTCAACAAACCTATCCTGAAACCTACTTATTTCTGTTTCTGCTTCCTAGTAAGTTACAGTGGTCATGAGTCAGCATATTATTTTAATTTGTCATTTCTATAATTATTGTTATTATGTTGAAGGCAAAGTAATTCAGGGTGATTAATTTCTAAAAGTCATTTCACTGAGAGTATCAAAAACATCACTTTAAAATTCAAACCTAAGCAAAATAGTAGTCTGTATTTCACAAGGGAGAAAAGACAATGATATTTATACAATACAATTTTGTAAAATATCAAATATTCCAGTTGAAAATAGTTGAAAAACTATTTTCTTCCCCTTTCTTTTTCATAGTGCTTATTCTACTTTGCATCAAAATTGATGAGATTCAAATAGGTTTCAGCAGCACTTTCTAGGGATTAAAAAGAAAATCCTGGCAATATTTCCTTGTTTTAAGCATAAGAAAAAAATCCATATGATAGTGAAGTTGATAAGGCTGGAACAGCTGTTAGAAGAACTTTTTTTCTGCATTCTGAAGTTTTCCCAGCAACACTAGGAGAGACAGTGTATCCACATCTATTGTTGTACTCTATTTTCTGAAGCAATTTGGATTCCATTTCATGTCTATGTCATTCATACGAGACTCCAACACTAACTTGCAACAATCACAATTAATGAATACTTTTTTTATTACTAATTTAATTACCACAGGTTTTCAAAAGAAAAAGATAGAGATTTACACCATTTAGGAGGGGATTACAAATTGCTTAATAAAGTTCCCTCAGAGTGTGAGAGTAATACGTATATCTGAAATTGTAGCAGAGAGTTCAATGAGCTCAATAGAAGAGACAAAAAAATCTCAGCAGTAGTTCTACTATCACAGTGAATTTAGGCTGTGACATTTTCCTGCTCTTAATGATTCAGGACTAATTACCATACTACCCTCAAAATCACACGTATTACATCTTTTCAAGAAGCTTTTCATTTCTCCTTGACCTCCATAATATTCTGTCCATAAATTCATAAGAACATTGAGCCATTGATATGGCAATATATTTCATCTTGTGCACAGTTTTAAGCACCTGATTAATTCTATTGATTGTTGGATCCAGGTCATTATGACTCACCAGAAGACTTAATAGTGATTAAGATACTGAATAATGACCAGATGATAGGGACATAGAACTCATTTGACGTATTTCTCCTACATAATTTTTGGAGAATTACTTAAACTATGCCTTAAATTCGTCCTCAAAACATTGAAACACTTATCAAGTAAATAGGGTGAGAATACGGTGTTTAAAGTTCTTGAGGTTGCAATATACTAATTTAATAGAGAAACTCATAATAAACATGAATATTTTGGTCAGGATTAACTGAAACAGACCTTACGTTATAAAGAATGGATTTTCAAAACCTGTAGAACTCCTGAAAGTAATGATATAGGAGGTTAGTCTCATCTACAGTGAAAAGACTCTTATGCTTAAAATTATCAAGAGAACTAAATGTTCCTGCTTAGAACTGCCCTAGGGAAAGAACGGCTGTTGAACGTGAGCCATGATTAAGCCCGACACCACAGCAGCAACATAGGCCACCAACCAATACCAAATCCTTCCATTTTCCAAATCCTTCCATGTGTGTCAGTACTGTCACTAAGACACCACTGAAGGAATGAAACTAGTTGAATGGAGTGGCAAGGTATTAAAAACATTTAAAAAGTAAGTCACCTTTCTCTTTCTTGATACACAGACCCATACAAGTATAAGGCTACCTACACACAAATACATGTAGATATGTCTGTGTATGAAGATATGAAGGTGTAAAACAAATACATATACACACCAGTTTCTTTTACATAAGTCAGAATTATTATAAAATAAAATTGTATGGTTTTAATTATTCCATGTTCTTAAATGTTCCTAATTATGGAATCATTCTTAAATTTTGACTTTCTATGGAAAATGCGTAGGGCACATTGTCACAAAGAACAAAAGAGAGAGTTTGCTGAATACTTATGGGTGAGAAATTAAAATCTTTCCATCCGAATATATCACATTTTGTAGGAATGTATATTTGTCTGATGCAGATCAGTTGGGACAGAACCACTTTTCTGTATCCACTTTTTACCAGTAAACAAAATCACAATACATTATGGAAAATTTAATCTGACCTAGGAGATTAAGGATAAACATGGAGACTAAAATCCTGAACTTAAAAGCACTGTCATATCATTTACTTTTTATTTAACTTGGTTTTCTTTCCACATGTATATGCACATGATTTGTTGGTTTGAGGTTTTCAGAAAGTTTAGTTCTAGTTCAGAGATGTTTTAAATATGTGTCATAACCTTCTGATTTTATTCCTGAAAATAGAAATTATAGTAAAAGGTTTTAAAATCATAGAAAATTCGAGGAGTTAGAAAGTTAGGCTTGGCAAGCCCTGGGAAAAGTGTTAAAGGTAGGCCATGGGAAATGTGGGAAATGTGGGAAATGTTGCTAAGATCATGTGTAACTGCACCTGTGTAGTCAGTATATAATAAATTATATAATTGTTAGATGTGATTAGATAAAATTATTGTTTAAATAAATTTGTTGTGTTCTCATGAGAAACTATGTTAGGGTTTTGAGTGGGATCATGAGAAATCCATGCTTGGATGGAATCAATGTATACAATAGAACAATGTAAGTTTAATATATAATATAATATATAATATATAATATGTAAGTTATGTAACAATAGAGTACAAAACATGTTCAGCTCGAAACCAAGTCAGGTCAGATTTGGGTATGTGTACCCCTGACACCCAGAGCTCTTTAATAAAGCACCTTCATATAATCATTCATGATTGATTCTGTTGCTGAACACTAACAGAAATGCTACAGTCAATTCATTACAAGAATGTATAGCTTTACTATAAAGTAATTCTATACAATAAATATTTATCCTACTTTTTAAATTTTGGGTGACAAAGCTATTGAAAATCTGGTCACAGTGCTAATAAAAGATATAATTTGTGCTACTGGTATTAATTTTTTTATGTTCAGTTTTTGATGTCCAGTTTTACTTTTATGTAAAAAGTTCTAAAACGTAATAGCTTAGCTTTGCTGTGAGAGATATATAAAAGTTTTGGTCCCCACCTCCTTGAAATTTTAACCTCTTCTTGGCTTGGACACCACTGGTTTGCCCATCTAACTACCAACTCATAGATGAAAAGCAGAGTTTTCCCTGTTGAAGCAGCTCTTGCTCTTTCAGTGCTGAAGTAGCACTGATGCGAAGTGGAGCAGGGACTGGTGGAGCACAAAGGGGACCTCAGGGTGCAAACAAAATTCTCAAATTCTTGAGAAGGGTTGGAGGTGAACTGATGACTTGCAGGCCCACCAGCTTGCATATCAAGCTGTGCCTGCAACATTGACATCACAGGTGAGGACAGTGTGATGGTTTCACATTGATTGACATTTGGGGAAAAAGTTTCTTAACCACTCACGGAAGTGATTTCTTGGAGAGGAGCTGCTGGGAGCTTCCTCTGTGCCTAGGACAGGCCAACAGCTGGCTAGTTCTGAGAATTTACAACATTTTGCACCATTGAAAATTAAGTCCGCCTCTGTGAATACCACCCTTTAAAAACCACCAGCCCAGGAACTTTTCTCTCTTTACTTCTGGCCTCGAAAGGCAGCAAAGCTCTGATGAGGCCAGCCCCACTCCCCCGCAGCCTGTGTGGCCTGGGAGAGGCTGGGCCAGCCCCCAGAAGCTCCCAGGCAGGGGATGGAGGCTGTAAGGGATGGAGGCTCCAGGGGATGGAGGCTGTAGGGGATGGAGGCTCCAGGGGATGGAGGCTGCAGGGAATGGAGGCTCCAGGGGATGGAGGCTGTAGGGGATGGAGGCCGTAGGGGATGGAGGCTGCAGGGGATGGAGGCTGTAGGGGATGGAGGCTGTAAGGGATGGAGGCTCCAGGGCATGGAGGCTGCAGGGGATGGAGGCTGCAGGGAACTGGGCCCAGGCTGGGCTGGGCCATGGCTGCTGACACTTGTAGACACCAAACCCTCCCACCCTGGGCCCACACTGATGGCTCCAGGCCGAGCCCCCCACTCTCAGCAGCTTCCAGATGGAGAGAGGCTCCCAGCATGGTCTGAAATCCAACACTGTGACTGCTGTGGCCAGTAAGCAAGATTTAACCCTTTCACTACACAGATGAGACTTTCAGACCTTGTTCCTCTCTCCAGGAAGAGAAAAGGAGTGACGACACGCAGAAATGCAACATGAAAACACTAATGTCAGTGAAAGAAAAAGTCAAGCCTCAAACAGAAAAAAACAGAAAGATGAGGGGATTCCGAATGAGGCTGAAATATTCTTTTCGTAGGGCCATGGAGATAGACAAAGATATACTGAAATATCTCCTTTAATTCATGAGAGAGTATGGGGGAATGAAGTATTCAAACCCTAGATCTGAACAGAGGCATCCATTGATGAAGCTAAGCAGATGTTGGAGTAGCTGTGATCCCATGAGAAGCTTGAACAGAGAGAGAGATGAGTATGTCCAGTGAAGGGATACAAACACAATGAAGGCACTGGAGCATTTCTCTGAAGAGGAAAGGCTGAGAGTTACGGCTGTTCAGCTCAGAGAAGGGGATGTTCAGGAGAAACTCAAGTGAAAAGGAGGGAATTAGGCTTTTTTCAGTGGTGGCCAGCAACAGGACCAGAGGGGATGGATGCTCACTGAAACACAGGGTTCAAAGGGTAACACTCACTGTTATCCTCTGAACCAGTAACATTTTCACTATAAGGGTGAATGCAACACTGGCACAGATTGCCCAGCTGATGGAATCTCCATCCTTAAAGATACTAAAAAATTTCTCTGTGGTATTGGCATGTCTTTGGGTGGCCCTGCTTGGATAGAGGGCTTGGAACAGAGTTTCTCCAGAGGTCCCATCCAGACTCAATTATTTGATGATTAAATAACCAAAGATATTGGTGGCATATAATTATAAAATGCAGCCTAACACTGGAACATAACTTAGATTTTTTTTTCTGAATAAAAAAGTCACCTAAAAGTTGAAGCCCACTTATGGAGAGCACACAAAGAGTTCAAAATTCATTTCTTGTATTTCTTGCTTCAAGCAGTGTAGCTCTCTGTATGCTTGGAAGAAGTACAGAGCAAGACTAAAGAACTTGCCACAAATTATGGAAGGCTTTTAAATATCTCAGGACTACAGATGATGGCACTGCACCATTTGTAGGATCAGTTTGGAAATCAGTGTAAGTCTATTCTGTGAGAATGACCCAAAATCCTTCAGTCAAGTATATTAAGTCAGTAATTGTGTCTCAAATAAGCAGCAAAGTATGCATCTGAATGTAAAACTTCCTTACAATATGCTCTTGGGAATTGTGAACATTTGACTGGGCTAGCCATTATTTGGAATATCTTCTAGGAAACTGACATTGTG
This sequence comes from Pseudopodoces humilis, assembly GCF_049639895.1. Classification (NCBI taxonomy): domain Eukaryota; kingdom Metazoa; phylum Chordata; class Aves; order Passeriformes; family Paridae; genus Pseudopodoces; species Pseudopodoces humilis. The sequence continues at coordinate 11,419,670 of NC_142203.1, forward strand.
GAAGGAATGGTTTTCTATATATAGTACCCAGTTTGTATTGCTTTTATGCTGTGCATACATATTCCACAAATTTAAACAGGGTTTCCTGCATGTTCTTTCCTAGACACAGTGAAAATACTTGGATGAAAACACTGCTTCTTGAAAGGCAAAAGTAATAAAAATACTGCTGGGTGGTAGAGTTTGATGTTCAACTTCCCTCTCTGAAAAAAAAAAAAAAAAAAAAAGATTCCTTCTGCAAAGCAAAACTTGCTTATGTTTAAAGTAATATTTTAAATGAAGGTGTCTTTATGCTCACAGTAACATTAACTATTAGAATTTATTAGAATTTGAAAAAAGATAGTAGAAAAATAAGTCTGCTCAATCTGCTCTTTTTGGTAGGTGTAGCTCCAGGGTGCCTTTATCTTTTCAGTAAACTGATGGCCTTGAAGAGCAGAGAAAAAAATCCAAATATAAATATGTGCTATTTCAGGCATACCATTTTGATAGGTTTTCTCCCCATTTTCCTCTTAATCATGATAAATAGTCCAAAAAGGAGAACTTGATCAATCAAATAGTCAGGCGGCAGGTTATAGGTCTGTCAATATTTCAACCAATAGCCAAGCAACTCAGAATTCAAAGCTGCAGCACCTGCAATGCTCACAAGCAACAAAAATAATAGCAGTCCTGATACACTCATTCTGAAATATTACAAGCTTTGCCATTTATCTGAAAGAATTTGTCTCCCTGTTACATTGTAAAAATTTGGATAATTTCATCTGACTTTAGTTGAATTTTGCATCAGTGATACAGAAACAACAAAATTTTCTTTAAACAATAACTACTGGTTGTGACAGAAAACCAGGAAAAACAAGTTTCTGTTCTCTAGTTCATATCAGTTATATGCTTGTTATAATTTTGCCAAAATATAAACTGTCCAATCAACAAAAAATGTCCACTGTATATTTCCTTTGGTTCAGTATCTTCATTGGTCACAGAAGATAAAACCATGACTCAGAAAACACTGATCACCAGCAGCAGTATAAATCAAATTGTTCTGAAATTGGCTATACCAAATCATACAAATAAAAATCTGGATCACTGAGGCAAAAAAATTTTATTTATAACGTCATTTATTTGTTTACAGCACTGAATAAAAAGATAATTCTCTCCAGAGTTTGAAAAGCTAGCACTATTTCCAGAGCAGATTAAACAAGTGGTCTTGAATCTAATGAACTTAACCCTTTAAAGAAAGGTTTTTCATCATGGACCAAATAAAAGATAAAGAAAAAATAAAGTGTCTCTTGATGTTAAGTTTCTATAAAGCCTCCAGATTATACTGCATGGCACTTATTTAATAGATTTATGGGTCAATCATATATCACTATCTGGTTAGAATATGGCCTTGCTCTCAGAGGGAAAAAAATTGCATAATTAGCTTGACAGAAGATGGAGGTCAAAGAAATTTTATACTTCTTACTGCCACTTTTATGGGCATGGGTACTCTCCACAGTGAAGAGGGAACAATTTTTCTTAATCCAGCCCTTGATTTAAATGACTGGTGGTAGTAATTTTTGTGGTCCAGGGAGCTAATAAGAACTCATCTCATCTGCACAAGAATTTCTAATGTGAAGCTGACCTGGTTGTCAGAAGCTGAAAAAATCCAAAGAAATTGCACAGATGATGTGGAAATTCCTGATACCAAATTTGGCTCTGCAGAGCCTTTAGAGTTGGGTAGATTTTCTGAGGTTATCAAACCTTTGGTTTGCACAACTGTAGGGCAGAATTGTAAAGGTAGAGTTAAAGCAAGAATAACTTTTAGATTGACCAGGTTTCAATGTTCACTGACAGTCAAATCTTGTGGCCATCTCCAAGAATTCTCCCACTGCAATTAGTGGGCACTTGTGTTTCAAATATAAATATAAAAATAACATATTATTATAAAATGGGAAAAGTATAGGAAGAGTATTCCTTTACAATTATTTTTCACTCCGTGAAAAATAACTTTCCTTGTACATTGCAGACTAGAGTTTTATCCTCCAAAGAAACTAAAAATAACCCTGTTAGAGATGGTCATGGCAGACCATAGCTGGCAATAGCTGCAGAAAGGGTAATAGTACCCATGGATAAACACAACAATACAATCTTTAATTTCATATTCATATAGCATTTTTCCTTGTCTCATTCAGTGTTCAGTGTTCACTTAATGAACCCCTATTGCAGTGATTTGTTTAATCATATTAATTCAATATCGTCTCTGGCATTTTTCCTGAACTACTGTGTTATACATTGATTTTTTTGATTTCCTAAAAAGTTTTTCATTCAAATTCATTGCTAAAGTATGTGTATGCAGGTAATATAAATTAGGAAAAAATAAAATTAATTTCTTTTCACAACTCTGAACATACTTCCACTCTTACATGCAGACTATGTTTACACTGTTTAGCTTAGAAGCAATCACAGGCTCAAATATGACATTGCTACACTGCTTAATTTAGGAAGCCTGCAGCTGGGGTGTATACGTATCCTATAGTGCTTTGCCTTGTTAAGTCTTTCTGAAAAAAGCTTCCACTGATATACCTGCTTTGCATAAAAAAATGCTTCAAAGACATTCCGGAATATACAGGACCAGCTTTCATGGTGATAAGACATGCCTGTGATTATAGTGATAAATTCACACAGCTGCTAGTGGCATAATTGGAGCTAGCATTATGGGTAACCTTTGGACACTTCATATTATCTTCATAGTATCTTATATTGTCAGAGCACTCACTGTACTACTGGCATCAGCTGCTGCAAGGGCTCAGACACTGAGGCAAATTACAGGCCCTGAGATTAAATGAGGACCCTGCAAAATGAAAGACATACAAGTCCTGGCCACCTGTGAAAAAGCTGAACTTTAATGAAATGTCAGTTATCACAAAGACAGCTTCAGAAAAAACAAAGAAGAATCCTGAACAATTTTCACATCTAAGTGTACTCTTTGTGTTTTCTATAACTGTACCACATTGAACGCCTTCAAATTTTGTAAAGGGGTGGATTAAAAGATTTTAAGGTAAAGCCAGTTTGGTATTTTTGAAAGAGAGTTTTCTGGTCAAAAATCTACTCAAAACCACTTCAATAAGCAGACAACATATCAGGCTAAATTAGAGTGTCCTACATAAATAGCATCCATTTTTTCCCCAACATACATAAATCACAGCAGAATGTGCACTCTATAGCAGAGAATGAAACTGTACATACTTTCAGTTGAATCTTTATAAAATCAGAGAGCCATAAAAACAATGCAGAGAATAGTGTAAGATATTTTAGGAATGAAAATGGAATTGTTTGTCATTTAAAACCAAGATATTTTTATTGCCGCGGAGACGGAGGCGGCAGGGGTGCCGCAGCTCCCAGGGAAGCGGTCCATGGTTGGACTGTCCAGGGGCACACATCCTCTGCTCAGTGAGTGATTCCAGCTCAGCACAGCAGCAGCGTGCAGGTGACACGGAAGGAGAGACCGGAGTGCTGTGGGGCATTCCGCTGAGAACTGGCCTTTATTACAGCAAGGCCCTCGGCTAAGCGAGCCAGTGACAGCAGCTCTCTCGAACAGGGGAAAACATGGGGTATTTACAGGGGAGGAGAGGGGCAGGGGGGGAACTGGGATACATGCATCAGGGTGGGATGGCAGGGGATAACACCAATGGAGTTGTAACAGTTTAACATAACTAACTCAAAGATTTCTGGGAGTGATACTTTTCTCTCTATTATAGAAAAGTATCTTGCCTCCAAGGGAGGGCCAGGATCAGCGGGTTTCCCAGCCCCCACATTTTACTACTATGTGGGTGAAAGAGATAATACCAGGGGGCCAAACTGCCCCAATGTAATGAACTAGGAAAAGATCTTTCTTATTTCTTGCACTTCTCATTTAACATGTCTGCACATGCTGGTTTTGTTGTTTTCATCTGCTACTTTTTATGGTGTTTTGGGACAAGTGGAAATATTTGCACTTGCAGTAAGTAGTACAAGTGAAGTGAGCTTGGGAAGCTGTGGATCTATTGGCAGGACTTATATGTTGGATCTGTGTCTGATAAGCAGATGGTCTCTATCAACAACTCCTCAGGCGCCAAGTTTCTTGGAAGTGCTACCATACACCTACACAGACCTTGAAGACTTATTTCTGCATAGGCACAGTAGTTTATCACATTCCAAATAGATCCATTCTGTTGCACATGTGCAAAACACCTGTGGAGCACATGGACAACAGATTTGAAGTGTCTCTTGAGACAATGGGTTTGGTAGCCACACTTTCATTATGAAATAGAGTATGCAACCTCCTATCTCCTCCCTCTAGCATAATACTTCTGATAATGAAGTACTTAACTTTTGGGGTTTTTTACTATGTAAATAAACCCAAGATGATAGATATTTTTTTATATAACAATCAAAATATGCTTTCAAGAATTCAGCAACTAGGGATGAATTTTTTTTAATGTATGACATCGGCTCCAAAATGGAAAACTTTTTCCAAAACTTTTGTTTTTATTGTAATGCTTTATTTTGCTTATGATATGTGTCATTTGAACACCTAGTATAAGCTTACCTAGTTGAAATCCTTTCACTTCTCATGTAAATATTTTCCTTTCATGTCATGCCTCATGCTTGGCATTATAAAGTCCTTATAATTTTAAATTATAAACAGCAACTTTGTCTTATTGCCATCCTTTTTGACCTTCTAGCATACATTCAACATTTCCTTTCTGTGGAGGGACACTGGATAAAACCGCATTCCAAAAAGATCAAAGAGAATGTCTCTTTGCATCGGCTTTACTTGGAAACAGTGGAGGGCACCACAGTGCCTTTGTGAACTGTTCAGAAACAGGAACTGTTCCACTGGAGTATGGATTTTGAGTGAAAAGCAGAGTCTTAATGTACTTATGTTTGTATGGCTTAATACTCCTGGGCTTGCTATTGCCCCTTTGTGTGTGTTACATTTTAGACTACTTTGCATGGACTTAAGATCTTACAGTTTTTCATCTGTTGTCTATAGAATGTTCCCCTCAATTTATTGAAAGTGTCTCAAATCCAGCATCTGGTGAAAATCAAAGGAAGGAATAAGTAATATAACCAGATTCTGAAAGCTTGTGTACATTACTTTTATCCTGTTAATATGATAAAATCTTTTACCTTCAAACTTTTGTCATAGATTTATTCCTACCGTGAAAAGCTAAAGCTTCTGGGGTGATAAATCATGAAACAACCGTAACTCATTAACTGAGGTATTCTGCAAAGCTACTTATAAATAGGAAGTCAGACGATTCCAAATTAAACCACATTTTCTATTATGTGATGTATTGGCTATTACTTTAAAGTGAAAGTAATTATAAGAAAGTAGAAAATGTCGCATATTATTGCATAATTGAGTAAAAAAAAGGAACACAAAAATCTAAAATGCAGTTTGAAGTTTGCATTTCAAAATAATGATTGAACACTGACTTGGTTGGGAGGAAAAAAAAAAGAATTCAATGTACTTTTGTATTCTTGAGTCTAACATGTCTCTTTTTGGATTTGCAATATTTTTTTCTTTTCTTTCTTAAGAAAAGCTTAGAAGAAGTTTCATTATTAAGCATTTCATTACCCTGACCATTTTACAGCAAACATTTGGGCACCAATCTCCTATAAATGTGTTAGAAGAAGATAAATCATGGTCCTATCACTACCCATAGTCTGCCAGCTTGGTAAGCCAGCTTCCGCAGATGCCCTCCTTAACATCAAAACACAGGGGCCTGTAGGAAGCAAAGAAATGCCAGATATTTCCTGATGCCCAGGAAAGTACTATGTGCTGTAGTAGAATTCCATGTGCTTTGGTAAGTGTCATTGTGATGAATCTACCTGGTGGGCAGGTTTACTTTGTGACCTCCTTGAAGTTGATTGCTTCCCCCATATGTGTCTTTGACACAGCCTATAACACAGACTGTCAAAACCACTAAAGTAAAGGACAGAAATACTTACTTTACTGTTAAGTCATCCTTTCTCTGTGCAGATTTCAGGTGTCTTGTCAATCTCCTGGACTATTTCATATGCTTTATTGTTTCCATCAGCTGTATGGAAGAGTTTTTTTATGTGAGGGAGTGCATTCTTTGCACAGCCCTGTTCTGTCACCCTCACGTTTCACATGTGCTTTGACTATATGGGCCTGGTTTCTAGAAACAATTTGGAACACTTTTGTAGTCTCCTTCAGTTTGAGTATCACTACTGTTACATATACCATATTTAGAGACATACTTCTTTTGGGAGGGGGGAATTGTTTTCAAAACAGTATTATTCACATTAAAAACAAAGGAAATGCAATCTACCCACATTTCAGTGAAAAAAACCTAAAAAACAATCAAACCTAAACCTTACTATACCACCACCACCACCACAACAAAATCTACTAATGCAGATGCAAATTCTAAGGACAACTTTTAAAGGGTTTTAGAATCTTGTGTGTAGATTTCTGAGCTTGAAAGATGTCTCAGACAAGGTAGGCAGAAACAAAGCCTTACCTAAGGATAAGGACAACAATCCCTAGGACAACAGCATGCCATCTTTTTAAGACAAAGAGCTTTACAGAAGGCTGTGGTTAGTTAAATGTCTTTTTCATTCCTTTGATCTCAGTCCCTAATACATTCTGAATCCTTTCTCACTAGCAATAGGGATGGGGCATTCAGGGTAAACATTTTTATGCTAACTATTGCTCCTTGTTTCCATGGGCATTGGCACAAAAGGCCTTTTGCTGGTCTCAGCAGCTGTTGTGGTTTAAAACTAGTAACTAAAAAATTACTATTTCTTTCTGTGAGATATGGATTTGAACAAGAGCAAAACAGGCTTAAAACTTAAAAGGAATAGAAACAGTTTATTAACAAACTACAAGAATAAGAACACTAGAATAAACTTCCAGAAAACTCTTTTATCTCTCACCACTTAACTATTCTTTTGTACACATGATAACAGAGAGACAAAAAAACTTTAGAACTTTGGTGGTCAAAAACAGTCTCAATTTTTGCTAGAGTCTTTCTTTCATTCTTTGTAGAGAAACAGAAATCTCTTTTTGCGATCTATGGAGTTTTTAGAGTTCACTCCTCCCATTCCACATTATTCCGAGGTGTGCATGGGTCAAATGAGTCTAGGGATACTATTTTAAGGATGAGTTATTCAAAGGCAGAAGTCTTCTTCATCTGTCTCTGTGAGCTTTCCTGGAAAACAGCTTTTGCTTTGCTCTTCAAGGCTTCAAAAAATCTTCACTCTATCTATCTCCAGCAACTCACAGTATCACAATCACTCTCTCTTTTTTTAAAAAAGTCCACACTTTGAATACTCTAGTCCTCCCATACTCTAGTCATGAATTAAAGGAGTCTTTTAAACTACTATTACCCATCTCCATAGCTTTTACAAAAAGATATTTCAGCTGTACGCATCTCCTTATTCTCTCCTTCTTATTTAAACTTAACTCTTTCTCTCACTGTTTTTAGTGGTTCTATGATGTTTTTTGCATGTTGATTGTCTCTCTCGTTCTCTGTCTTTTCTGATAAAAAGAAGTAATCTGTTCATTTATCTAAGTAGTAAAAGAATTAAAAGCTTTAGAAAGCTGCAAGAGTTCCTAGTGTCAAGTTTCAGTCCTGCAGCAGAAACTGAAAACTAAGCTCAGCTGACCGACTCTGCTTCTCTTCCCCCCCCTCTCTGCGGCCTTGTCGGCCTGGAGGGGGGGAAGGAGGCCAAGACAGAGCTTGTTACCTTGTCAAAAGCCGGAAACCAAAGAGGGCAAGAGAACTTTGTCTGTACTTCTTAAGGGGGTGTTTACAAGTTGAATTCACTTTTTAATGGTCAGATCTGCTGTCAGTTCTTGGAAATGACTGATAATTGGTCAGGAGGAAAAACTCCCATCAGCCACCAGCAGCTCCAACTTCCTCTCTTTCTAAGCTGTCTTAAACATAGAGCTACACCATGACAGCAGCTTTCTGGCTCAAGTAGCTGCCTATGTTCTAGTGCCTAAGGCCAGCCCTAAGACATTCTGTTTCCCTCAGTCAGACACTGTTTGTAGAGTGGATAATGATAAATCAAACAGTGCACTGAGATCATCTGAACTGAGAGGATACCAAAACAAAAAAAGATCTTGAGGCAGAATGCTCTGATCACTGTCACTATCTGAAGCAGAGAAACGCAGACTGAAACTCTGAGACTTTTTTTAAAAGGGAACATACTTTTATAGCTTTGTTGTCTCACTTTCAAAAACATAAAATCCGTTCTGAGAAAAATGGAAGCGTTAAAATTTAAATAACCACATTTTCACATGGATTTCCTTGCCCCATATCAAAGAACATAGAGTTCATTTTTTTAAAAGATATAAAGGTTATAAATATACTTGATTAAATAGCTATAGTAGAGACTATCTTGTGCTCAGCATCTTCAGGCATCAGGCCTACAAGAATTGTTCAAGTTTTCCACAGAGTATTGTTCAGGATCTCTGTGTTTACATGGATTTAACATCTCACAATGTCTTTTGTACTCATTGTAAGTGCATAATCTCATAATCTCTAAGTCACTGCAAAATTAAAGGGAACCATTTCTTTATCTTTTGGTTTTCTCCTGTCTTTTTCCTCCCAGCATACAGTCATTTATTACATCTTAAATTGATTAAACACTTAATATATCCCAGATATATTTTTGTCTTAGTAATATTAATCTACTAGACATTATATCATGATTTTTTATTTCCCAGCACAAGGATGAAGGGAGCTAATATATAAATTTTCCAATCCTTTTTAAAAGTTTTTTTTTTTTAAAAAACAACAAAATTATGACTGACATCAGCAGAAAATATCAGAAGACAGGCTGAAAAAGCACTTATTATTACAGGTTCTGATGCACATTGTAGTTAGTTGTATAATGTTAGCCAAAGTATTATCACCCCAATGCCATGAAGACTGTGTGACAAGAAAAGGATTTTTGAAGTCCAGAAAGAATCTCACCAACGTTCAAAATTATAAAATCTATCTGCAACCTAGGTATTGTCGTTTGAACCCACAATACAACCTAGTTTGATCCCACTGAAATAAAATAATAGAGATGGATGCTCTGCCATGATTCAAGACCATTCTAACTTGTAGTAGAGTAATATGTCAAATGTAGGACTAGTGGTCCAGCTACAGTGTATCCATGTATTTGTTTATTTGTTTGTTTGTTTCTTTCTTTCTTTCTTTCTTTATTTATACAGTGCCCGTCTGTGCACTAGAAGGGACACGTGTATAAAGTAGATACTGCTTATGTATTACTTTGATAAATAACAATCTTCTAATCAAACACTTCCGTTATTGATTTTATGTCATCTGAAGTTACATACTTATGTCTGTGTGCATAGGAATTGCTGTATGTGCACCCAATTAAAAGAAAAGCACTCACCAGAGTGCTCCCATTGTGAAGAGAGTTAAAAATCCTGTGAAACCAACAACATTTTAATAAACCCTACCTGTAGCTGTATGTGTGTGATAGCTTTTCATGGGTCGATCACATAGGTGAAAAGACCCAGAACAGAAAGCACAGTGGCTTCACATGCTGCAGTTACCCTCCAGTAGTGGAGGAATCCCAGTAACTGTCTTTTAGTGGTTGTTGCTGCACATCCCAGAGTAGGGCAGCACTGCAGCCCCCAATACTGTTAGCTATGGCACTCTCCACATTACCTGGCACACTGCAGAGTAAGAAAGGTATTTTATCAAATAAAGAGTAACTTCAGCCAACTATGTGAAATTTTTCACAAAGAGTAGAAGTCTGATTCACATTCATTCAACAAATCCTGGGATAGCAGAATTACATTTAACTATAAAGAATCCTTCATGATGAAAAAACACAAAGGAACCTGAATAGTTTTAACTCTAGTTCTACTTCTCATAGAAAATTAATCATTGAAAATCAGAGGACTTGGAATTATAGAATCATTGAAATGATAATCATAATCAGATGCCACTTAGTGTTTCCTATCCAGTGTATTATGGCAATAAGGTCTACCATGTGACAGGAGGATATGAATCATAATAACATGTGTGGAAGGTTGCACAGATAGACTCAGGCACAATACAAATAGAAGAGCAAAGAGAAAAAGATGGAGAAAAAACAGAGCATTTTGTCATTTATTGTCTCACCTAGCCCAGAGTGTGCAAGATACTGTGCTCTTGTCTAGCAATTCAGGATTCTGGTCAAGTTTTGAACATTTTTGTTTTCACCTTTTGTATAGGCATACAGGGTAAATACAGAAAAATATAAAGAGGAACAACTTTGAATATCAAAATCATCAATATCTTCAGTAGGTTTTCTTGTTTTACAGTTTTGTGACCTCTGTACTTTTCTGCTTTTTATTCATCTTATGGAGTTTCTTGTAATAAGGGATGCTATGTGTCTACTGCAGTATATGGGCCAATAGCCTGATTTGTCTGCATTGTCCTACAGCTTGGTGTTGAGTGCTGTGAGATAGGAACACTCTGAAAACTTTTTTCAGACCCTGAATACTAAAAATGCTCTTTACCACATGAGTGGCACACTATGCCTTCAGAAACAAAATATTCCTCAAAACTTTTCTAAAAGTAAAGAAAAGCTGCCTACTGTGTTGTAGAGCTACAGCAGGCTGGCACAGCAAAGATGGGATCCAGGATATCTCATGTGGGAAAAATCTTTTTTACTACCATAGCTTCCTTAGTCACTTAGTATACCATTGTACAGTCATTTATTACAAGCAACCAGTATTTTTATTCTTTGGCAGAAAGCAGAATAGTCTTTTTCTTTTTATGCTCATTTCTGTGAGCCTGCAGGTGCAGCTAACATTTCCAAAAACAGAACAGATGCATCATTAGACAGAGAAAATAACTAAAGAATTTCTCTATGCACACTTTTTTCTCCCTTGCATTTAAGCTCTAATAGATGTAAAAATCAAAATTATTAAGGGCATTATAACTGAACTAATTTTGCTTGCACATGAAGCTGACAATAGCATGCAATATGTAATTGCATACAATAGCCTCATACATAAAAAAGAACAACTTTACCAGTGGGAAAATTTCCTTCTTCTGGGTCAGTGATAGCCATAGTGAATGGTCTATCTGAGAGACCCAATAATTTGGTAACTGCCTTTTTAGAGAAAAGAAAATGCCTTTCTTTTAACACTTATTTTCTCTAAATGTCCATTCTAATGTAACAGACACAGATACATTATGCTACCACTGAGTGATTACTCAATAAATTTTAGTCACCACTGTTGTTACCTGCAGCTTCATTATTTGCATACAATACATAATAGATTAATAGAGGTAAATTGTCTGAAGAGCAAGCACTAGCTGCACTATCAGCTATTTCTTTTCCCAGCATCACATGCAGGGACTTAGTGATTTGGGTGTTCTCCAGACACACCCCTATGTAGTGCATCTGAAGATTTTTCAGATAAAGCCACTTAAAAAAGAAAAATACATTTGCTTTTAGAAGTCACTTGGTAAAATCTTGATTCCTCCAACATAGATTCATTCCAAGCATTTGGGCAGAATTTCATGGATTCATAATCTTTCACCTGGGTGGAAATACATATTTTTGATTTGATACACTGGATGAGATGTGGAGTCAAGAGGATGCAATAAAAAAGGACACCCAAGCCACAACTATTTACTTGTTGAGACACTGGTCTGAGAAAGCATGCAAAGGGCTTAGTAAGATCACACTTGAGGAGAATGTGAGTGATTCAGAACATATTAGATCATATTAGATCAACTGTGTTGTGCATAAGTGATTTAGAACACAATATATCAAAGTACAGAAACCTTGTGGCTTTTAAAGAGTGGTGCCACAGTAAATTTGCTTTCTATTATTTCCATATTATATCCTCTAGGCCTTAGTAATGACTACAGAAACCAATTCCAGATGAGTAATGCTTGTGAAAACATGCATATGCGGCTACTACTAGCAGCAACAGCCTTATACCTGTCCAGATAAACTATAGTGACACATACCAAGTACTTCAACATGATATTAAATTGCTTATGTTTCTAACAAATGTCAAAAAAGGACGCTTTCAGGCTGAAACACCAGACTTTGTTTTCGTAAAGACCTGATACGACAAACATCACTAAGATCCCATTAAGCTCCCCTACCAAATAAAGATTTGCACTTCATCTTGTCTAGTGGCAGAGCAGACAAATGCAGCTCTTGAGGTGCACAGTGTGCTGCTGCTGTCCCCTTAAGACAAGCAAACATAAATAATTTTGTATGTGCTGTAGTTTCTCTACATTTTCACAAAGATCTTTCTCTGCAAGCTATTAAAGACTGATGATAAATAAGAGGCTTGCCTAGTGTAAGCTGATGCAATAAGAAATTCAGTCTATTACAAGACGTATGAAAAAGTAAGGTTTAGTGTAAGGATATGAGAGAATGAGAAAAACAGATTTTTTTTATTATTAATTGTACTGGAGACAATTACTTGTAAGACAGCAAGACAGAAAGTGTGAAAACAAAGATACAGTTAACACTTGTAAAACTTGAAGAGGTGTTATCAGGGAGAAAAAAGGTTCAGTCCCCATGCACTTTAGGATGACATACAACTCAGTAACCTTGGTAGGCCATGAAGTGATTGTATGAAAACTGCAGCAAGGATAAGTTATCACCACTTTCCATTCTTTTAACCTTTGTCAAGAGACTTGATCAATGTTTGGTCATTTGCTCTTTTCCTTAAATTTTGTTGAAGACTCAGATATTAGAATTTTAATGGCTGCTGATAGATATCCTTTGAAACTGAATTGCGTTTTATTTTGACCTTAATGAATGATCTCCATTTTCACTTGGCTGTTCACCTCTACATCTTTGAATTGAGTTCAGCCCCAACAACACAGACACAACAGGGAAAGCAGAACAGTTACATCACTAAGTATAAAAGGATGACGTTTTGTCCTCTTGTTCTCTATTCAAGAACTTAATATCACAAGGTCACAGAGGCACTGTGGGGTCTAAATCACTGCAATTACTGAACACACAAAAGCTGTAAAACCTCCTGCTTTCAATGGTTTCTGATGACTTCTAAACTGTAGAACAAAATCATAGAATCATAGAATCATTTACTTTGGAAAAGACCTCTAAAATCATCAAGTGTAACAATTAACCCAGCATTTCCAAGTCTACCACTAACCATTCCCTGAGTGATGCATTTACACATCCTATAAATACCTCCAGAGCATGGTCCAGAGCATGATAAAGGAATCCAGCCAATTAATGTAGTAAGGTGCTAAACTCACATAGAAGTGTTTAAGGATTTTTCCAGATATAAGTCCTTACTCCAGCACCCTGAACTGTGTATGTGGATGTCAGCTAGGAAGGACAATCTATCCCTGATCATGAAAGCATTCATGGACAAATACACATTCTAAGTAGGGACAGAGATCATGAGACCAAATGCTTTCATAGTAGAAAGAAAGACATAGTGTGGTATAGCCCCAATGTCCTCATATGAAAAGATTCTGCTTAGAGAGAGGTAGCCCTGGAAATTACACCTATATATTCTTGGCAAGTACGTATCATGTACACTTTAAATTCAGACTGAAAAAGAAAATCTGATTGACCTATAGCAACTTATTAAAATAATAGAAGTACTGTAGTTTCTTTTACTATTCTGTGCCAGAAATACAAGCCTTCTGGAGAGTCTTTCCTTAAAATTTGTTGGCTTAACCACTTCTCTCAAAACTCAGTGTACTTGTTAGAGGCACAATTCCACAACTCCAAATTGAAATCCTATGGTCAGAGTGGAATTTTTCATGTGCTGAAGTACTTTAAATGTTTTTGTTAAATTAAAAATTACAGTATATGAATTAGCTCCTGAGGACCTCAAGCAGGTAACAATACAACAAACCAAAAATTTTGTTACAAGGATATGCAAGATCCTGAATTATTATTTGGGAAACTATTAAAAATTTCCAATGACACTCTAGAATTTTAAAATACAGTTGTGAATAGAACAAAAGTAGAGAAAAGGGAAAAATTAATTGGACAGTTTGCTCAGGAATACTTATGAGTTTCTAAATTATTTCTGGGTGATAAAGAAAGGAACACCATGTCAGAAGCAGAGCATGCCAAGTGCTTGTCACTAAGCAGAACATAGAATGGCTGCTGCACTGTCACAAGAAAAGAACAGTCCTTTCTACAACACCATACTTCAAGTAAAACAAAACAATGCAATAGGTCTACTGTTATTTTTGTCAGAAGGAATGTACTCTTCTTAAAAAGAATCAAAAACACATTGTGAAGATTATTTACAATATTTTTCTCTTGCTTTTCTAAACATGTTTTTTGTCTCCATTTCATGGTTAGTATTCATTTGGTTTTGATGTTTATTTCTGCTTGTCCCATTAAGGTGTATGGGCTATATTTTGTATTTTTCTATGTATTTATAAAATCCCATACATTCTGAGAAGGTTTATTTATCATAGTGAAGAATTCAACTTCTTTTGGGGTTACATTTTGGGCAGAGCAGATTTTCAATTTTTTTTGATACTATATAGCCCTGTGTTTGACAGCTTCACCCAAACCACTTCCTAAAATATCACCTGTATTTTCCCTTGTGCTGGTAGTACTAATTTATGCAGAGAATTCTCATATGAAATTTCTTTTACAGCTACACAAATCTTTCATATTCTGCTATTTAAATTTCATAAAATAAAGCATAGGGTTCACATTACATTCATATTCATTCTTCTACTGAAATTTCAGCCCTTCAACTATTACAAGTGTCTTCTGATTTTAACATGCTTTAACAAAGCATTGATTTTATCATTATGCAATTGTTCTGCAAAATTTTATGTATGTGAGTGCTTATACCCACTGGTTCAATATTAACCAAAAAGAAAAAGCTGTGTTGTATCAGAATCTCGCTCATAATATGAATCAGATTTCTGTGCAGCATAAATAACTGCTTTCAATGCATCCAGCTGGCACAGTTTCATGCCATGTGTACATTGTCAGACCCTGACCAAAGTATAGGGCAAAGTATTTTTATTATATCATTGGGATTCTGATCTTCCTCCCTTTATTGTAAATAAATCAAACTTAATCAAATAATTGTAGCATAAATGTGAACCATGTTTTATGAGTCAGAATCAGGCTTACTTCTACAATATGATGACACTATCCTTTGCAGATGGTTTTATATAATTTTCTTCAAAGACTTTGGCTAGTCATTTCTCATGTGCTCCCCAGTCTTGCACTTCAGTGTAATCTTTCTTTTCCCTTAACCTGTCATATTAGATTTTTTTTTTCTATTTATCTGTACAATGGAAAATCAAACTATATGCTGTGACTATTTCTTAAAAGGGAAATATAAATCAGTGCTTTCCTGACTTTTGAACTTACACAAGTAGAGAAATCAAACTTAGTGAACTTAAAATGTCACACAAACTCATCTCCTGACTTATTGGAATGTTTATCGTCTATTACTAATGTCAGTCAAAAGCAGGCTTTCCTTCTAGTCTTTAATTTTTTCTCTACTTTTTAATTTTGTGGAGGTGTTTAAATTTTGTATTCATTGTGCATATAGAAGTACAGAAGTACTCAGCTGCCAGACTAAATCAAATTTTGTGAGCTCTTTGAAGCTTAGTATGCATCAGAGATTTTTATCTAGTCAAACAATTGCAATGCTAGGTACTGATTTTGATATAAAATTTGTAGAGTGTGTTTTACTCTAGCCATTTTAAGATTTCTTATTTTAAGATATCTCATTTGCTGATGCAAATAATTCTAAGCCAAATTAAGATAATTTTAAATAGAAGTATCCTATTAATTTGGAAAAATATCTATTTGGATGTCAAGCAACTGTGTACATCAGTTATTTAGGCTCATAAGTTTAAACTTATAAGAAAATGGTAATTAGAATAATTCTGTCACCACTATCTCTAGATAGATTTTGCATTTGCTTCTGATCCATCTTTCATTATTATGCTTCATTTGCAAGTATTTGTTCTACATTCCTTTGTTAGCTGGGCTATCGTTACATATCAGTGCTATTTCTCAACTGGTTTTGCTAAAATCACTGAGGGTTGTTTGGCATTTCTGGTGTCAGACATGGTGGAGCTAGACTGTTTAACACACAGCTTAAATGTGTGTTAGTGTTCTAGCAACAAACATAGAATTAGAGAAGTTGAGGGGAGAGGAGGGGCCAGAAGTTTTCTTGATTAGTAAAAGAAAAATATTTATACACCAGGTGTATATACTTCTGCTTTAACAGCATACTGACTAAATACTATGACTATTTCTTAACAAGGAAAAATAATGTCTTCCTTGCACAGATGACATCTATGTCATGCATTACACAGGGAGGGCTGATGAATGCATTAAAGCCATTAACATCTGTTCATTCATATTGTTTCACTATTAGTCTATTTCTTGGCACAGTTTTGCCTACCATATCACCTAGTATGTTTGAAAGACAAGCAACACAAAATAGGGAGGAATGGTTGGTAGACAAGGTGCTTGTGCTGTTATTCAGAGGGACCAGGAAGGGCTGGAGAAAAAGGCTAACAGGAAGCTCATAAAATTCAACAAGGGGAAGCAAAAAGCCTTGCACCGGGGGAGGAACAATCCCAGGCACTAAAAAATGCTGACCTGTTCTTTGCAGGGCTGCTAAGAAAGTACTGGCAGGCTGTCGTGGTAGGCAAAATGTTGACCATGAGCCAGCAAAATATTGTAATGGTGAAGGTGGCCAGCAGTGTGCTGTTAAAGCATAACCAGCACTGTGGGGGAAGTAATCTTTCCTTTCTTCTCAGCAGAGGAGGCCTTGAAATTGATTAATGAGAAGAAGTGTCTCATAAAGAAAGCCCAAGGAACATGGGACCTTTTGGATAAAAGAAGGCTTGGGAAGAAGTTTTATTATTATCCAAACAGAGGGTATTAAGAAGATGGAGTAAAGCTTTCCTCACTGACAAGAGGCAATAAGCACAAAGACATTATGAAATTCAATTTGAAGACAAGAAATCTGCTGCTGTTGCTATTGTTGTTGCTTTTGTTGCAAGCATCATTACATTCTGACACAAGTTCCCCAGAGATGTTTTAGAAACTCAGTTCTTGAAGCTATTCAAAACATGACTAGATACAGCCCTGGTGAACCTGCTTTTGCTGACCCTGCTTGAGCAGGGTGTTTGGACTAGATAAAGTCTCATGAGGTCTACTTCCAGCAATGTGATTCTCTGAAATACCGTTTAGGGATGTATAACAGATCTTCCCAATGGGCTGTATGTATGAAAGTGCACTGCATTAGGCTCTTTCACCTCTCTGTAGTCCTTAACCAGTACACATTTGCTGTTTCCAACACATCCCTATACATGGAAATGCAACATGCCAGTGCAGGAAATTAATGCAATAAAATGATCACCCTGGAGGGCAGTGGTGCAGTTATCACTAACAAATGCCTTGGCCTCTCTCCAGAATCCCTGGAAAACTGCTCAGCAGAAAAGGACCTGGGGATGCTGGTCAACAACTGCCTAGACATGAACCAGCAGTATGCCCAGATTGCCAAGAAGCCCAAGGGTATCATGGCTTGAATCAGAAATACTGTGTCCAGCAAGACCAGGGTGATGACCATCCTTTGTATTCAGCACTGGTGAGGCATCACCTTGAATTCTGTGCTCAGTTTTGGGCCTCTCATGCCACAAGAACATTGAGGAACTGGAAAGAGTTCAGGGAAAGGTAATGGAGCTGGTAAAGGGAGCACAAGTCTGATGAGGAGTAGCTGAAGGACCTGAGGGTGTTTAGCCTGGAACAAAGGAGGTTCGGGAGGGACCTTGTCACTCTCCACAACTGCCTGAGAGGAGGTTGTAGCCAGGTGGAGGTCAGTCTCTTTTCCAAGGTAACAAGTGATGGAACAATGGGAAATGGTCTCAGATTGTGTTCTTCATGGAAAGGGCTGTCAAGCACAAACAGGCCATCGTATGGTTAGCTCAGCATTCCTGGGTGCATTTCAAAGATATGCAGATGTGGCTGTGAGGAACATGGTTTAGTTGCAGACTGGACAATGCTGGGTCAGACTCAGTCTTAAAGGTCTTTTCAAACGTAAACAATTTTATGATTTAATGATTCAATATTGGAACTTTTTGTGGGTTGTTTTTTTTCCAACCTACTTTTGCTTGTTGTAATTTACAACACATAATTATATTACTGCTGCAGCTGGGTAGCAAATAAACTTTCAGAGTGCAAAAATCTTTCTTGCTTTCTTCAAATGAGTCTGTGGGGCACAATGGGATGCATACCGGAGTCCTGAGGGAATTGGCTGTTGTAGTTGTCAAGCCATTCGCCATGGTATTTGAGAAGTCTTGGCAGTGGACTGACTGGAAAAGAGAAACATTTGTACCCATTATTAAAAAGGGTAGAAAGGAGCATCCTGGGAACTCTGGTTTGTCAGCCTCTCTGCATGGAAGATCAAAAACAGAACCTCTTAGAAACTCTGCTAAGGCACGCGGAGGACAAGAATGTGACTCCAGAGAGACAGTATGGCTTCACTGAGAGCAAGTCCTGCCTTACCAAACTGGTTGACTTATATGACAGGCTCACTCTATCTGTGGACAAGGGAAGTGTTACAGATGTCATTTATCTGGACTTCTGTAAGGTCTTTGACACAGTTCCCCACAACATCCTTCTCTGTAAATTGGAGAGATGGTGATTTGAAGAGTGGATTGTTGGATGGATAAGAAAGGGATTGGACAATCTCATCCAAAAAGTAGTGGGCTATGGCTCAGAATCCTGATGTATATCATGGACAAGTAGTGTCCCTCAGGATCCAGTTACATTTAATATCTTCATCAGTGGCACAGATGAAGGGGTTGACTGCACCTTCAGCAAGTTCTCAGATGACACCAAGCTGAGTGGTGCACTTGACACTCCTGAGGGATGGGATGCCATCCAGAGGGACATTGTCAAGCTTGAGCAGTGGTCCATAGGAGTCTCATGAGGTTTAACAAGGCCAGGTGCTGATGCTGCACCTGGGTTGGGGCAATCCCTGGTGCCAGCCCATGTTCTGGGCATGAACAGATCCAGAGCAGCCCTGCCCAGAAGGACTTGGGGGTGCTGGGGGTAAGAGCTGGACATGAGCCAGCCATGGGCACTCCCAGCCCAGAGAGCCAAGTGTGTCCTGGGCTGCATCCAGAGCCCCGTGGGCAGCAGGGGAGGGAGGGGATTCTGCCCCTCTGCCCCACTCTGGTGAGACCCCACCTGCAGGGCTGCCTCCAGCCCTGGGGTCCCAGCACAGGAAGGACGTGGAGCTGCTGAAGAGAGTGCAGAGGAGCGACATCAAAGTGATCAGAGGGAGGGAGCTCCGCTCCTATGAAGGAAAAGCTGAGAAAATTAGGATTTTTCTGACTGAAGAAGAGAAGGATTAGGGGTTACCTAACTGTGACCTGCTGGTACCTGAAGGGAGCTTTTAAAGATGAGAGAGACTATTTGCAAGGGCATGGAGTGACATGACAAGGGGTAATGGCTTTAAACTGAAATGGAGTAGGTTTTAGAGACCTAAATGAGATATTAGGAAGAAATTCCTTACCACAAGGGTGATGAGACACAGGAATAGATTTTCCAGAGAAGTTGTGGAAGTACCATCCCTGGAAATTTTCAAGGCCAGGTTAGATGGAACTCTGAGCATCCTGATCTAGTGCAAGATGTCCCTGCCCGTTGCAATCAGGTTGGAACTAGATGATCTTTAAGGTCCATTCCAAACAAAATCATTCCATGATTCCATTATTCTAATTGGATAAAACCAGAAAAAGATATTTGGGGCATTATCTAGGATTACAGTTTTTTTTTTAAAACCAGCAAAAGTAAGAATCTAAATTTTATATGTTTTTTCTAAGAATTACTATTTTTATATAAAGATATAAAATATATAAAATAGATAAAATTCCATTTTATAGTTTTTAATCCTAAAGGTAAGTAACACAGAAACCACTTCTCGTGTCCAGCAGCTATATGGTGCACTGCCATTGAAATCCTCTTGAACTGTTTGATGATAGATGATGATGTACATCACTGTTCACAAGTTTGGGGCACAGTCTTTTTTGTTTTGTTTTCTTTGTTGTATTCAGTGCATGCAGATAGTTTTGGATTGTGTTCTTCTTAACCTATTAAAAAACATTAGAATCCATTCAGAAAGCAGTAAAATGTTTCTGTTTTCATTTTAGAAAATTTTTTTTTCATCCTCAATAATAGGAATGAGAGCTGATTGAGTGATAAGTAAGTAACTTAGATTTGGAGCATTTTTTTGCCATGAGTACAAACCTCAATTAACTAGGAAAAAAAGTAATCTAGAAAGATTAGAAAACAAGAAATCTGTTGCATCCCAGGAGCTGGTGGGGGAAATTGTTAGTAAGATGCCCTGGGATGTGACCCCTCTTTAAAGAATGCTCTCTTACAGTCCTTTGGTGTTTTATGTACCCCAGTTACATCATCCTAGTTATGTCATTCCCTGACCCCACCCAAGAATTATGTCATCCCTAGTCTCTGCTCCAGTTCTAGAATGTTCCCTGCTTTTGTTTTCCCTATTGGTTCCCATTCCCTGCCACTCCACCCCTAAAACCCTGGTTGGCTGTTATCCCTTGGCTCCACCTTTGCACTGCCCCTGTGCTCTCAACCCACTGGCCCTCAGTCTGATGTTCCACCTTTCCCTGTCTGTGGATAACCTTAGCCCCTTCTTTGTTCTGGATTCTTTTCCCTGGTTCCCTTCTGTGGGAGATCAATAAACTCCACAGGAATACCATACAAAGAACTCCTCTCAAACTTATTTGTCAACCCTCAGACAACATTGCAGTGTGTGAGTGCTTGGTGTGCAGAGCTATCCCTTCCCAGTGGAGACACGAAGCACCACCAGGAAGGTGGTGGCTTCAGCAGCTCCCGCAGAAAACTAAAATTCTACTTATACTCTGCTTGAAAATCTATAGAAGATAAGCACCTCTCGTGTGTCTTGACTGGATGAAATTTAGCTCAACTAGCACATTCACTCCTGAGATAAATATATATGCATTTTATTAAGTTTTTCTGCAGCATATAAAGCAATACAAAATATGGCCATTATGGGCTAGGCTAGGTACTAGCCTAGGTAGTATTTACTTCAATCTTTTATTTGACTACTAATGAACAAATTATTAGTTGTTATTAATGTAACTAACTTTTTACTTTTGGAGTACAGAGAAAATCAAAGGAAACTAGAAAGACCATGTTTTTAGATGACCTCCTTGACATGAATGTTTGTTTGTTCTGTGTTGTTCTGGTTTGCTTAAATGCCATTAATTTTTCTCTGCTTTGTTTTGTTGGTTTTTTTTCTTTTATAGGTGTTGACACAGCTAAAGTTGAAAGAATTTAAATATATTCCACTTCTCAGTTTAGATTTATTCAGATATGCAATCATGTTGTGTTATTCTTTCCTGCATTTCTTCCCTGAATCTGCAGCCGTTTATTTGTTTTTCACTCTCATTTTTCCATATTCTTTTAATACATCTTATTCTTTAACTGAGAGACATGCAAGATAAAACTTTCTTGATAAATGAATTGCAGTAATACACAGTAAAACATGACTTTGTTTTTCAGCACCTTTCTGCTTTCTTATATTTATAAATTTTCAATTTTTAACCCACACTCTGAAGGAAATATATTTGCTTTTTAAACTCAATCATAAGTCACCACACAGGTAATTGGCATAATACTTGAAATAACAAGTTATATGTGACTATATAAGTGTCAGTTCTCAATAGCATTAATTTACTTCTGTGACACTAAGAATCCTTGGAGCTTCACATCCTAAACATATTCCCTTGTCTCTGATAGTTAATACATTCCATAAGGAAGTGTGCTTAAGATTTCATTTATGAAATCAAGTTGGTATTCCCAAATAAACCTAATTTTTTCCTTTTTTAAGAGTTAAAGAGGTATCTTTTATGTTGTCTCCAATAGTAACTAACATTTATTTGGTCTTAAGGCAGGCATTTTCAGCCAAATCACTTCAGGGTTGATAAAGAGCTCCCTACCTTTCTCATGTAACCAATGGAAATTTTCTTTATACTGGGCTAGGAGAAGTAAATTCTCTTTAAGGGCTTATGGTGTGACCCAGCAAAAAACATACTAAGAGAGCAAAATACTTGTGATTAATTTTTTCTCTTTAGTGAACCTCAAATACGTTAAACATTTTCCTAATGCAGAAACAAACACAAAGTCCAGAGTATTTTCTGAAGGAGAATTGCTTTCAAACACTGAAAAAATGATAATTTAAAATATCTACAGAAGTTGCAGCACTGTGAGATATGTTACCTTAATACAACTGAATTGCTATATTGTATGGGTTATCCTAATATAATGGAATTGGAATGAGCTAAACACCAGTCCATCCTACAGTCTCTTTTTAGTAAAGTTCTGCATAAATGAGGAAACAAAACAGAGACCCAGCTATTAAAGACACACTATAGAACAAGCAATAATTAGAGGTATAGGGAAAAGAGAAAAAAATTATACAATCACTATACTTTTATTCCTATTTTTTTTACTCTTCCTGAACTCCTCACTGTATTATCCATTTCTGTTTATCTTACAAGCCTTGTTGATTTGTTATTAATTTATTAATCAATACTAATTGATATTGATCTCAATGCCTTGTTTATTTTCAACTTCTGGTGAACAAATTGTTCTAAGGTGATATAACTGGAGTGAATTGTGGTCCCAAAGGCAGAATCAATATAAATAGCAAAGTCTGAAGAAACTATTTCTGCTTTGAAACACATCACAGTTATGAAAGATTTGTTTAGAAGGCATGGATAAAGATAGAGGAATGAGAGACCTACAAAGAGATGGTAGGAATAGAAGCTATGACAGATATCAGGAAAGAACAAGAGAAGGTTGCTGACACCACAGACAGGTTTAATTGGAAATCAGCTCCTATCCTTCCCTGTCTAGAGCACTGGATCTGTCTAGGATCAAAGAGTCATATACAGGGAAGATGAGATACTTCCTTACTTTTTTTTGTAATAATCTTTGCAATTACTTAGCTGTCTTGGTTGGAAAAGACAGCTGTCTGCTACAGAAGGCAGAAACCTCCATTGAAATTGAAAAAAATGTAAAACACCCCATGTCCCAAAATTATTATAATGTTGAAATCAAGTGCTCTCAGGCAAAGATACGGGAATAGGAATAACAGTTCTTTACTAAGGAAATTAAAATAAAAATGCAGTAGTGCAAAAATACCACTGACAGTCAGAATACAACCTGACACCCTGCTGGTCAGGGTGTTGGTATCAGTCCCGTTAAATGGTGGGTGCAGTCCTCCTGGAGTGACAGATGTGGTTCTGTCGAAGCAATGATCCTGTAGAAGGGTGTAGTTTCCCTCTGAAGGTCCAGTGCTGGTGTAGATGGGTCTGGTCTTCCTCTGGGAATCCAGTAAAGATAGGTTGCCTGTGGTGTTCTGAGTCTCAGATTATACCCAGGTAGGAACGTGTGCCTCCTCCCCCTGGGTGAAGCATCTCCCAATGGGATGGTGTAATTTTATCAGTCCTGCAGGGAGACTCAATGGCCCATTAACAGAAGATCATCCTGGAGGGAGGATGGGTTGTGGAAGAAATAAAGAACACTGCCCCACTTGGTTTTAACAGATGGTAATAGAATACTTACTTTTGGTTACATCTTGCATTGCAACCCAAGACATTAGCAAAACTAAGAGTTGGAAATAAAAACAGCAGTCAAAGCTGCACTTTACATTGAAGTAGAAAAACCCCTCTTATACATGTCCTGGCTTCAGCTGTGATGGGGCTGGTTCTCTTCCCAGTAGCTTGTTCAGTGCTGTGCTTTGTACTCAAAACTTTGTACTCCCACTACTGTGGTGATTTACAAAAATATGGATATGATCTGGTGTCAGTATCCAACTATAACGGACAGAGACTCTTTAACCGATTGGGGTTAGAAAGTGTATGTTTATTGGCAGCACTGGGTTGATGTGCAGGGTCACCCCTTAATACACACAGCCCCAAATACAGGCGATTACAAACTTTTTATTTACTGAGATATTGAATACAAATGCATACTCATAACCCAGTTACCACCCACTTCCTGTTTCCTATGTTAATCAAGAAAAGGCAATTAAGCATGCACAGTTTATTCCTTGAAATGAGTCAGTGGTCTTGTTATGGGAAGGGGTCATATAAGGGAGGAAGGAATATATCTCTTTGTCATTCTGACCTTTCTACCTTTTCAGTACAAAGTGACAAATGACCCCCTGGCCATGTTCCTATTTTCATGTTTCCAATTGGTTTCTGGTTTGCAATTGTCTTATGTTCTTGAGGTTCCTTACAAGATTCCTCATTTCTCATTACAAGCCCAGCTGAACAAACATAAAGTTGACAGACAATTAGTTATTGGCTAATGATTAGCTTCTAATTCTAGTAGTGCCTCTCTATTAAATTTAACAAGGATTAAATTTTTTATTAGATTTTACAAAAATTAATTTTAATTAAGGCCTTAGCTTTCTAATATCTTAAATTCTTCGAAGTTTATGCTTCAGTGGGAGAATCACATTGAGAACACATTGATGTTTTGGCTTTTGCTAAGAGCACTTTCCCTGAGTCAGGGACTTGTCAGTGGGTCATGCTGTGCTAGTGAGAGCCTGCACAAGAACCTGTGAGGAATCACAGCTGGGACAGGTGACTTGAGTGAGCCAAAGGGACATTCCAACACCATAAAATGTCATGACCAGCATATAAACTGGTTTATATGGTAAACCATAGCAGCTGGTAGGGAGAGGGATGTCCTGCTAGGACACTTGCTGGGCAATGATCAGTGGGTGATGAGCAACTGTATTGTGTGTTTCCCTAGGTTTTATTCATCTGTCTTTCTTTATTTTTATGCTATTTTTATTTTATTGTTGCATTATTTTTATTATTTTGTTATCACTATTATTATCAAAATTATCTTTTATTTATTTTGTCTAGTTTCAATTATCAAACTATACTTATTTCAACCCATGAGTTTTCTATGCTTTTCAACCTCCTTCTCACCTCACCAAGGGGGTTGGAGGGGAGTCACTGAGCAACTGCTTGTGCTTAATTGCTGGCTTGGACTAAAGAACAACAATATGAAAAAATGTGTAAAAAGATTATGTGCTAAATAATATCCAGTAGAAATGTGTGAGCTTCTCTGTCATTCTAATTTTCTGCTTCATTGATGGTATCCATCTCCTGCACGTCCTTGCTCATTGCAAGTTTCCATTCCACCATGTTGGGGGTTGGGTGTTGCAGTGTGTTTCTTGTTAATGGTATGTTCTGTTATTACCTAAGTTGATGGTTTGGTCCAAATGAGACCCTCCCACCTGATGCTGTCAATCTACCCTGAGTCTCCTGTCAATCTGTTTTAGGCCCACCACATGCTTGGAATTCTACTTTGGAAATCCCCTAAACTTCGACGCTTGATTAGTCCATGTAACCCAACTTTCCCCCACTACCTCCCCACATTGGATGATGATTTTGTGAACTCTGCCTTTTACCCTCCCCAGGATATCTCTGATTAGCTGACGCTTTGTACCCTCCCTTTGAACTGCCTCCCTATTTCAGCTGTTGCACACTCGCCTTTTCTGTCTTTTGCCCCCAAGACTCCCCAGAGCAATAAATCCTCTACTCTCCCAGGCAAAAGACCTCCCTGTCATTGTTGTCTCCTCAGAGCGCAGACTGACAGCCAAAGAGCCATAGAGCAACTGCTCTAGTCACACCTCGGGTCATCCTGCTCCTGGGGTGTGACCCACTCCTGTCACAGGCTGAAGTGATAGAGCCAGATAAGCTCCGGCGAGATGCGATAGTTGCGTTTCTTTGTTTTTTACTTATAGAATTTTTTTCCATAAATTGCTAGGAAATTAACTACTGGGTACTTACAGGTACTTAAGAAAAACGAAAGAAATGGCCAAGGTGGGGAGAGGAGTGTAGGATCTGGCTATACTTCTTTCTCTCTTGGCGTTTCTCTCCGAGGGGTCAGACACCGTGAGTTTTGGGGGCAGGTAAAGGACAGGGTTTAGGGCAGCTACTCTCTCTCACCCTTGGCATCGGGAGGGGGATGGTCAAACTGTTGCTTACTGTGGGGAAAATTCACTGTCACCACCGGAGCCCAGTCCTGTATTGCCTCGTCCTTTCTGTGGGTGAGCCTTTGCTCGTAAGAGCAGCCGTTTGACTGGGACCTTATTAACACCTTCCTCACTGAAAGAGGGACCTATCCCCATCTGCTCGTGTGCCGGGGATCTTGGGCTCGCCCCTCTCTGCCCTGCTGGGAGCCAGGCTGCTGTTGTCCTGTCCTCACTGCTTCTTCGGCTCTGCTCTCAGCTTTCGCTGCACTGTAGCTCCGCATCCCCTGCCTGCCAGGACATGCAGCAGCACCAGCCACCACTGATGAGCTGCTGATACACCTCATCCACCAGCCTGGGGTCTCTGCTCATTCCTGCTGACACAACTCGGTGTTCCTCAGAGTCCTGCTGAGGTACTGGGATTGACTGCTTTGTGAAGCAAAGCCTCTCCTCCATCCCTTCTTGTCTTGGCCAAGAAAGCTGTCACTGGGTCCCAGGTTCTATTTTGTTATTAATGCCATAGTTGTTGTTTGTTTGTGTTGTTATACACACTAGTAAAGAACTGTTATTCCTATCCTCATACCTTTTCCTGAGAGCTCCTTAATTTCATAACTGTAATAATTTGGAGGAAGAGGATTTACATTTTCCATTCCAAGGGAGGCTTCTGCCTTCCCTAGCAGGCGCCTGTCACTCAAATCAAGACACTCCACATTGTCTGTCCTCCTTTCCATATACGTTCTCTTCCTCCCCAGCCCTCCTCTGTGTGTCATTGAAGGAATCTCTTGTTTTGTGTAGGCTGTGGGTTCCCTACAACTGAACTTGTAACTATAAACTCTTAACTCCTTCTCGTCTATGCAGTTTTTATTAAAAGCAAAATGTTTGAAAACTGAACACTGATTAAATAGTCTGGAGGCTTTGTTGTTCAGTCACAACTGAGAAGAGACTACAGTAGACAACATGGCATATTCATATATATCATATTAGAATTAGAGGAGTTTTACAATTATAGCAACTTGATTAATATCTTATTAGAAATATAGTTATATATCCATGCTACTTTGACCATATTGAGGTCATTGACCATATTCTAGGACAAAATAGTGAAAACATTTCTTTGAGCTCTGCTACTGCAATGTCATTAGTATGTGAGAGATGTTTCAATGAATAGCCACTTATTTTTGTGGATGGACAGATTCTGAAGTAGGCTGCTCCTGAGCCAGCGAAAACCAGGGTAATAAAAGCAAGTCTTTCTTTGGAGATTTGTAACTATAATGGAAAAGAAAATAATATATTTACTGAGCAGTAACAGAATGCTTTCTAATAATACTCAGATTGAAATATTGCCAAGTCTTAAGCAGTAAGGGAAATGATACATCTGTAAGAATAGGAAAAGATTATTTTCTCCAGCAATAAAATGAATGATAGAATGGTTTATTACTGTTGCCAGAAAATTTATACTGACAAATATCCTCACATAATTCATTGCATGACAAAGAGCATTGCGTTGTCTTGTCAAAGAAAATCATCATTTTAATTTAAGATGAATTGTACTTTAGTAGCTGGTACAGTTTTCATAGATCACAGATCTGAGTAATGAATGTGATTTAAAGAAAACAGCTAAGATATTACTTTAACAATTACCTGAATAGAACAACTTAACCCTTTATCTGGGTTGCTGGCGTTTTGAGGAAGTCATTCTGCATGAACCAACTCACCTTATGAAAATAACATACCTTCCATAATATCAAGATTTAAAGTTTAAGTATACTTCAAGATATCCAAGTTGTTTCACATACTGAAGGGGAAAAAATAATTCTGCCATCCTGTGCTCTGGTAGAATTGTTCTAGAAAATTATGGTCTTTCTGGAGACATTTTAATGTCTTATTTTATTTGAGTCATACAAAGCATGTTATTATTAGAAAAAATCCTCATATAAAAAAGACTCTCACTTTCTTAAGTAGAAAAGAGCTGAGACATCACACATTACTATTATGACATGATATATAAAAAAAGGAACTTTCTTAATCTCTTTCACCTAGGCAAAAGTGGGGTGTGAAATCTTTTCCACGGATACTAAGAAGTTTTTTCAAACACATAAATGTCAAAAGGCAGTGTAGAAATAATAGAGGCTTGTTACAAGATGAGGAAGGTCACCTCTCAAACAGGGATATGGACAAGGCAGAGATGTTTAATGTACCTTTTGCCTCTGTCTTCAAGAAAGATGATGGACTAAGGAGGTCTCAGTGCCCTGAACTGGAGGACCATGACTATGAGAATGATCAATTCCCAGTAGGTCTTGAACTTGTGCAGGATCTGCTGTTGCAGCCCAATCCCTACAGATCCATGGAGTCTGAGGGGCTCATTCAAACATAAATAGCTGGCCATTGTTATCATATTTCTTGATGGTTTTCTGAGCAGCCTTGGGAATCTGGAGAGGTCCCAGGTAGCTGGAACCTGGTGAACATTGTCCCAGTTTTCAAGGACAAGGAGGACCCTGAAAACTACAGGCCTGTCAGTTGGTAGTAATTTAGGATTGATACTGTTATAAATGCAATGGCAAAATAGGGTTAATATGAAAAGTGATTTATTATAAAACAATTTAAATCACAAACAACGAGAGAAAAAACCACAATAAATCAGTGCAGCGCTGGGTGGACAGGGAGACGTCTATACCCAGAGGTACAGATTTACCCAAATCCACGAAGTAGGTACTGCAGTCCGGGGTTCTTATAGGGGTTTTTGTATCCTGGGGCAAAATCCGGAGTAAGCACCGTCCAACAAAAGAGTTTGAATAGACTTCCCGGATGCGTTGAGCTGAGTCAATGGTCGGTGGAGCAGAGTCCTTTCACATGTGAGAGGCTCTGAGTGTCCTCTGATTGCATTTCCTGGAATGGAGTGGCCAGTTTGGGTGCGGAGGAGATGGATATCTCGACGGAGCCACTCTCATTGTCTGGTTTGATTGCTTGTGTCCTGCTTTTTATTTTGTGTTGATAAGCATTGCTGCCGGTCGTTACTGCCCGGGGAAGGTATCTCTGGATTATTTCACATTTTGCATCTTTACAATATTACAAATATAACATATAATTCTTTATTCTCTTTCACGAATTTTTATCCAATGTTATATTTATCACAATACTCCCCAGTTCAGTGCCCCCACTGAAACTCCTAAACTGCACACAGCTCTCCCACTCCCCCTTCTCCTTCCCGTTGCCCTTCGAAGGAAAGAGTTGAGAATCTGCCGCACAAAAGGTGAAGATCCTGGGTTAAGATAACAGATTACTAGAAACAGCAGTGAAATAAGAAAACAAACAGTTAACAGCAACAATACCAAAAGTATACAAAAGAGTGATTCACATGCATAAATGCTCACTGTAGTCCCTGAGCAATGACAGACAGCTTTTCCCCTCCCCTACATTTGTTTTTTTTAACAACAGGAAGCCACACCCTTCTTCTCCAAAGCCAAAAAAGTCCCTCCATCTCCACTTCCCCACAATAACATTAGGTGGTATAGAATATGGTCCTGGCCACAGTCCCTGATCCCTTCAGTCACACCTCCCTCACAGCTACAGCAAGAAATGAACCCTGTCCTGGCCAAATCCAGGACACAATCTCACTTCTGTTCCCAGTAAAGTCATGGAACGTGACTGAAAAACTCATGGAGGCCAACACAGTCATCAGTCACAGCTAGCACAGCTTCATGAGGGGAAAAGTCCTCCTTATCAAACCTGATTTCCTCCTACAGCAGGGTAAAAGTTGATCAAGGGAAGCCAGCTGATATAATCTTTATGGATCTCTGCAAAGCCTTCCAGACTGTCTCTCCCAGGACCCTTCTGAACAAAATGTCCAGCTTACAGCTGCGTAACAGTGTTACAGGATGGCTGAGCAACTGACTCACAGGTTACATTACAGGCTAGGCACAAAGGGTTACAGTGAGTGGAGTGACATCACACTTGTTATAAATGAAATCAGCCAAATTTTATCAATAAGAGTTTTATTGAAAAATTTGTAAAATCAAATTTCAGAACAGCTACGATCAAAGTCAGAGTCAAGCCCGGGGTCAGCGCTGTGTGAACTCTGAATCAGCCTCTGTTGCACTGATTCCCCGAAGTTCACAAACTGTCTTTTGGAGATCTGAGTTTTATATGGTTCTTTCAGCCTGAGACTATGCAGCTCCAGTTTCTTTCCTTTTCTTGTTTTGTTACATATTCATGCTGCTGCTCTGTTGATGAGTTTTCCAAGAAGGGAAGAGAGTTTGAGTAGTTTTTTGGGAATTGGACATTGAGATGTATGTCTTGAGGATTTCGACTAAATCAGTATCAGGTGTTAATTGCTCTGTCGTTAGTAGCTCGTCTTGCCTGGGTGGACCCATCTTTTCTCGGTGTTATATTAATTGCTGGGTCATTCTCTCACAAATTCTTGGGTTTCCAGCAGCCGCTTTTGCAATCTCAAGTTGTTTGTGTTTTATACATAAAACATGCTTTATACTTGATCTTATATGTGTACAGTAAAATGCAAATTATACCAGCATATATTACACACTGGTGACATGTGGGCTTCGACAGGGCTACATCCTTAGACCTGTGCTCCTTAGCGTCTTTAATGACCTGGAAAGAGGACTTGAAGGAACACTAAATGTGACAAGGTGACTAAATTGGGAGAAGCTGTCAACACACTGGCAGACAGGGAGGCGCTGCAGAGTCACCTTGACAAATTAGAAAGATCAGCAATCACCAATTCTATGGATATTTGAAAGGTCAAGTGACAAATTCTGTCCCTGGGATGGGGCAACCCTTGATGCTTAGACAGTCTGGGGAATGAGATGCTGGAGAGCAGCAGCACAGAAAGAGACCTGAGAGTCCTGATTCCTGGCAAGTTGAACATGAGTCAGCAGTGCCCTGGCAGCCAGGAGGGCCAACTCCGTCCTGGGGGCATCAGGCCCAGCATCACCAGCTGGGCAAGGGAGGGGATTGTCCTGCTCTGCTCTGGGCTGGGGCAACCTCACTTTGAGTGCTGGGGGCAGTTCTGGGCAGCACAACATAAAAGCAATTTTAGAGCTTTTAGAGATCATCCAAAGGAGGGCCATGAGGATGGTGAAGGGTCTGGAGGGGAAGCCACACAAGGAGAGGCTGAAGTCACACAGTCAGTTTAGCCTGGAGGAGACAGACCTCATTGCACTTTACAGCTTCCTTACAATTGGAAGAGGAGGGGCAGGCACTGATTTCTTCTCTGTGGTGGCCAGTGACAGGACCTGAGGGAATGGACTGAAGTTGTATCAGGGGAGGCTGAGGCTGAGTATAAGGGAAAGGTTCTTCACCCAGAGAGTGTTTGGACACTGGAACAGGCTTCCCAGGGAAGTGGTCACAGCACAAAGCCAGTCTGAGTTCAAAAAGTGTTTGGACAATGCACTCTGACATATGGTGTGATTCTTGGGTCCGTGCTGTTCCAGGCCAGGAGCTGGACTCATTGATCTGAGAGATCCCTTCCAAATCGACATATTCTGTGATTCTATGATTCTATTATCTAGTCCAACCTTTACAAAAGAAAGAAAGCAACTAAATGTATTCATACTGTAATAGCAGCCCTTTTCTTTTGCATATTTTGGTTGTTTAAAACTTCTGAGAAACCAAGTA
Source organism: Pseudopodoces humilis (assembly GCF_049639895.1). NCBI lineage: Eukaryota > Metazoa > Chordata > Aves > Passeriformes > Paridae > Pseudopodoces > Pseudopodoces humilis. The sequence goes on from NC_142203.1 coordinate 11,451,372, forward strand.
TAACCATAATCCATAATTCTGAATCTCATAAAGCTGATGTAAATTAGATTATTATAGAATTGGATATTCAATTATATCCATTATAATAATGAAAAAAGACGTGAAACAATGTGAAATCAGGCAGTTACTTTGTTACATTGAACAAGTAGGACATACAAATTATTAAATTGATGCATGCTCACTTAAGTTGTTGAGTAAGGTGGCTAATTTTTAAAACCATTTTAGGTTTATTTTAAATATAACTTAGGGGGTTTGGTTTGGTTTGTTTCTTTTTTCTCTTTTATATCTGAAAAAGATTAATAATTTTTTCCAATTTCAAATATTAAAACCAAAAAATAGCCTCATTTTAAATGTTTTTTTGTGAAAACAGGAGTGTTTCCTCCAAGGAAAGTACTTAGACTGTAAAGGAAAGAACTAAATTCCCAGTTTATCTGATTTCCTCTTAGAATATGTCCCTGGATTGAGATAAATGAAACCTGTTGATTTGCACACTCACATCCATTGATATGCTTATAGAGAGTAGTCTGAAGTCACTACTGACACAGCAGTGTATTCTGTATCATAAGAAAGGACTACAGAACCCAAAGTAGGGTTCCATTGTTTAAAAAGACCAATAAAAACTAAAGGAAACAGGATGGGAATCAAATATAAAGTTTCTTCTAAAATTTTCAGTGACAAATAAATTCTCTCATGTACTGTGTGTGTAGCATTTAAATCCAGAGTTTATTTTAGTTTTACTGTATTTCCTCAGTCCACTAGCCAGCTTCCCTTCATCTTGAAAAAGACCAAGTTGGAGTTTCTGTGGGAGGCTCAGGAGCTGTAACTTAGTTCATGACATATTGGAAAGACAATGTCTGACCTGCAAAATCACAGTGGCATAGATCATATTGTTGCCTGTTAAGAGACTACTGAACATATATTAGATTTTATGATTAGAATATAGTTCTTGAGAGAAAAAGAAAGTATCAAAGAACATAAACAACAGGAAGCTGATGCAGTCTGTTCTGCAACTTTAAGTCCACTGTCACTCTCAGGTAGTGCAACACCTACCTTAGTGACAGGGATTTTAAATCTGTTGAGGCTAAGTTACACTTATTTTTCTTAAACAGTCACATCAATTTATTTTAAATTCAGAATAAGGTTTTGGATAGTTAGAGATTTTCTTCTTAACATGAGAGTGAAAAATTAAGTGAACTAGTGAGTTACACAAAAAACTTGCCCAGTTGCAACAAAATTAATTCAAAGAAGGAGTACTTCAGTTTTTAATTCTGCCCAGGAGTGAAGGAGAGTGTAAGATGCCAAGTATTAAAAGTTGTATTCCTGGCAGGTCATAGATTTTTAGGGAGAGCAGTTTCAGGCCAAAAACAGAGTTGTGTTTATGCAAACACATGAACTTCTCAGATGTATAAACAGGAGTAACAGCAAAAGCATTAATACTAGTACTTATATTGTCACTGTATCCAGACAAGGCTATCCTTAGGTTTATCCAAAGGCAATCTGCAATAAAAACACAGAACAGAAATAGAAAATTAAGGAATTGGCCATTATGAAAACTTTTCATACTTGGAAGAGCCTACAATACAAGTGTGAAGAAACAATAGATGAAGACAGTGCATGGAGGAATTTGAGGAAACAGTTGCCCTGTACTGATCATTGTGATAAACAGCAGATACAACATATGCCTCCTTTAGCCATGTCATGTCTTTGTGGGCACTGCTGCAAAAAACAGGTTTTAAGGAAGGGTTTTAAAGCAAATAACACAGACATTACAAAAATATTCAGTCTCCTGCATTAATTGGGACTGTTGGAGTGGGGAATTACAGATGTATGTATTTGAATATTCTGATATTTATTCATATCAGTGCAATCTCTGACTTTAAAGTATGGATGCAGAAAAAACTGCTTACAAAATCAGTACTTAACTCAAAAATCCAGAAAATGTGCTCCTACTATTGAGCTCTGAGTTACAAACAGACACATACATTAAAATTTTATGTGGTATTTACATGGGTATGTTAGAAAATCTGAAATTTTATAATAACTTACATTACATTATTGGGTAAGCAGATCCCCAAAGAAACCAAAGTGCTGTGGTGTGGGCAGCTAGGGCCCGGCGGTCGGAAGATTTCGGGATGTAACGGAAAGATAGAGTCACCCTCCTCCTCCATAGTTTATGGTAATGACCCCCGTAATTAGCCAATAGCACCTAGCTGTGATGAAAGCAGATGGGAGTGACACTGTGAACCTAGGTTATAAAGTCTCAAATTTTCCACCAATAAACACCATTTTGCCATCCATCACATTGGTGTTGTGTGCAAATGGACCGAGTGACCTGGGATTGCTCACCGTGCCGTTCTTGAACCAGGTCCTCTGCCTTGCTGAAGGCAGCACTGTGGTCTTGCTTTTTGCCCTTCCCCCTTTTTGTAGGATCATGAACCCACAAATTTATAGTCACTGTAGCCAAGGCTGCCCCTGACTTTCACATCCATGACCAGTTCTTCCTTGCTCATAAGTAGCAGGACCAGCAGAGCACCCTGCCTTCTTGGCTCCTCAATCACCCATCATCCACATGTTCTAGGAAATCTCCAAGACTACCTGAACCCTTTTGTTTTGTCCCTCTAAAAGATATCAGGGTGGCTGAAGTCTCCCATAATGCCAGGACCTGTAAATGTGACGTTTCTGCCAGTCATCTGAAGAAGGCCTCAGCTACTACTTCTTCCTGCTCAGGTCTGTAGCAGATACCCACAGCAAAGCAACCGTGCTGGTCTACCTTCTGACCGTCATCCATCTACAAGTTCCCATCTGTCTCCTTACCCATTCCTGGGCAGAGCTCTATACACTCCTGCTGCTCTCGTACATAAAGGGAAAACAATTCTTCTGACATTCTCACTCTGCTGTTTCTAAGGACCTTGTATCCAACTATTAAAACACTCCTTTCTTGGGAGCTCTTTTAACCACACTTCCCTGATCCACTGATGTAGCATTATTATTCACTAATGTAGCACACAGATTTCTAACTCCTTCTAGTGTGTTTGTTTCTTTGGTTTGGTTTTACTTTTCATTCAGCATGCACTAAAGGCATTTCATAGATTGCATTAGGGGTGTTTGGTATCAGGGCAGTTATGGGGGTGGCTTCTATGAGAAGGTGTTAGAAATTTCCTTTACGTCCAACAAAGCTGGGTCTAAGATAGATTCATGGTTGTTGGCCAAGGCTGATGTCATGGGGTGGCTTTACCTTTAAGATAGCTTTGGGAGCTAAGGAAAGTTGAAGCTGCTGGTGGCTGATGGAAGTCTTTCCTCCTGACCAATTATCAGTCATTTCTAAGAATTGACAGCAGTTTTGACCATTAAAAAGTTAAGTCAACCTGTGTACACCTCCTTAAGATGTAAAGTCAGAGCACTCCTGGTCTCTTTGTTTTCTGGCTGTGAAAGGTAACAGAGCTCCGGCTGGCCTCCCGTTCCCTGCCCGGGCCATGCAGCCCGGGCAGGGGCTGGGCTGGGCCCAGCGGCTCCTGGCCAGGAGATGGGGCCTGCGGGGCTTGCCCCGGGCTCTGGCCGGGCCGGGCTGGTTCCTGGCTCGGCTGCAGTTTTTGCTGTGACTGAATTCACCAGAGATTGCTGAGTAAAGAAACGAAAAGAAAAAAAGCTCTTGACCTGCGGCAGGCTGAGACAGCGACCACACTCTCCAGAGCAGCCAGGAAGAATCTTCCATCACAGACAACTCCAGCTGCTGCTCTGGCAGAGATCACAGAATCATCTACAAAGCCTGGGCAAGATTTTAACCCTTTCATTACCCAGATGAGACTTGCAGATTAATCCTTTTTTCCAGAGAGAGAAAAAGAGAGTAATCAACATGTAAAGAGACTTTATAAACTATCAGAGACAGTAAAGAAAAGAATTAAGCTTCAGAAAAGGTACAGAATAAGGAGATGCTTTATAAGCTGAAATATTTTTCTGTTAAAGCTATGGAGATGGACAATAGGGTCTTGAAAAAACTCCTTTAATTCATGATAGAGTATATAGGGAGGAATAGAGTGTTCAAAGTGTGGATTTTGAGTAAAAAGTAGAGTAATTGTAATACAGTGAAGTGCTGGAACAGAGTAAAGTGAAGATTTGAAGCCTTGGGGGGGGGGGGGGGCAATGAGAAAACTGTTTTCCAGTAGAGCTCACAAAAACAGATGAAGAAGACTTTTGCTTTTGAATAACTCATCCTTAAAATGACATCCCTAGATTCATGGCCCATACACACCTCAGAGTGATGTGAAATGAGAGGAGTGAATTTCTGATGACAAGATTTCCGGGCAGCTAGCATCACAAAAATAGAAAGCTATAATAGAAACAGTTTTTCTTGTGAGAAACTCCATAGATTAGCAGAAAGAGACTTCTGTTTCTCTACAAAGATTGATGAAAAGACTCTAGCAAGAATTGGGACTGTTTTAACCACCAAAGTTCTAAAGTTTTTTTCTGTCTCTTTGTTGTCATGTGTACAAAAGAATGGTCAGGTTATGGGGGATAAAAGAGTATTCTGGAAGTTTATTCTGAGGTTTTTTTTTTTTATTCTTGTAGTTTTGTTAATAAACTTTCTTTATTCCTTTTAAGTTTTAAGCCTGTTTTGGTCTTGTTCTAATCCATATCTCACAGCAAGAAATAAGTAATTTTTTAGTTACTGGTTTAAAACCATGACAGCCAAGCATCTCAGCAATGATGGTAGTGGTCTGAGATGACAGAGCTAAGTAGGGGAAAAATTACTGCTTAGCAGCAGCTGAGAGAGAACAGTGAGAATATGAGAGAGAAACAATTCTGCAGACAGAGAGGTCAGTGCAGAAGGACGAGCAAGCGGTGCTCTGGGCACTGGAGATCAGATTCCCTTGCTGCCTGTGGTGCAGCCCATGGTGAGGCAGCTGTGGCCCTGCAGCCAATGGGGATATCCACAGGGATGCAGAAAACTATGTGCCACTGGTAAAGAACTTCATGACAGATCAGGTGAATGCTCAAAAAATTCTGAGACCTAGTGTAAAGGCCATGTCAGAGCAGGCTTCTTTCTCCTGTGGAGAGAGGAGCTCTCATTGGAGTACATTTGCTGTCAGGACTTGTGATCCATAGCAAAGCAGCTTCATGTTGGAGTAGTCTGTTCATAAAGGACAGCATTTTGTGGAATGGACCCATGTTGGAACATTTCATGAAGAACTGCAGCCCACAGGAAGGACACAGACTGGAAAAATTTGTGGAAGACTGTGTCCTGTGGCCCATGGGAAGGATTAACACTGGAGCAGTTGCCAAAAACTGTCTTCTGAGGAGGAACTCCAGGCTGGAGCAGAAGATTGCAAGGCTCTTTATTGTGTCAGAGGTGTCAGGGACAACATGTGCTGAACTGACAACAACATCCATTCCTGTTCCCCTGCACTGCCTAGGGGAATGACGTAGACAGTCTGGCAGTAAAATTAAGTCTGGGAAGAAGGGAGGGAGGGGGAAAAGGTGTTTTAAGATTTTTTTTGTGTTCATTACTGTTTTATTATTGAGAGACTGCCAGCTATTCATGAGTCTTCACAGAAGTAAGAGTGAATGCCATTTATTTCTATCTTTAGCATACTTTTATAGGGTTTGCCAGGGTCCGTGGGCTAAGCAAGTTACGACTGGCCAATACACACAGGTTTACATTTTTTCTCCTGTACACAAGGATATTGTTTTGCCTTATTCTCTCTCCTGCAGGAAAGTTCCAAGGACTTTAGTCTTTAATATCGTAACTTATTCCAGAGGCTGATTTGTGCAGACATGCCTTTCATGCCCACCGTCTGTTAAAATACTATCTACATTTTATTCTCATTTGGTTGCCAAAAAATTAATACCACAAGTTAAATTAATTGTGTCCATCCAGGTAATTGAAGAGTGATCTATCTATTCCTGCCCTTATCTCAACCATTTGTTATGTTTTTCTCCCTCTGTTCAGTTGAGAAGGAGCGTGACAGAGTGGCTTTGGTGGGCACTTGACATCCAGCAAGGGTCAAACCACCACAGAGAGGCACTCAATTGTGCTGACTACTGTATACAGGCTTGAGAGCGCTCCCAACAAGGCTATTTTTCAGACACTTTCTTCTTTTCATGCCTGTTCTCAAACAGATTGCATTTCACTTCAGTTTTGTTAATTACTGTGTCCAGTTCTGTTTCCAGCACCCCTAGCTTTTGGCTTGCCTGCTCCACACACACACAGATTCTTTACTTGCTGAGAAGTCTCTCCCTTCCCAGTTATTCCTAATCTAAATCTCTCCCTACCAAATGTCTTACAAAGCATACCAGGCTGTTGACAAATACATTTGTCCTGTATGACCAGGTGGATCTCATCTTTTCCAAACAGCTATTGAGTGGATTAAAAAAATGCTATTTTTCTCTTTATTTTCAGCTTAAAGTACTATGCACCAGCTTCACTTGTTCAAAGACTCTCTAAATCCTTCTTGTTGTTTCCACACAATTCAAGGTGTTTCAGTTGATTCATTAAATTTACAAGATGTATGTCCCTGGGTTTCTTATGCAGCATAACTATTTCTCTATATAAAATATTAAGCAACAGAACCATTAGTTTTAAAGGACATATTGATTCCATAATGACTTCTGTTCTCTCAGTAAACATTCTGGAGATCTCAAGTATTCAGTCTCAAACACATTGTTTCCACTGTGAAATGATGGTGTGCAATTACCATATGCAAAGACCCTCTTGGCAACTCATTACAAGTTTAAACTGCATGAGACATTGATGTCTCATCATGGTATGATGTGATCATTAAGATTACAGAATTCCTATAGCTAAACTCAAATAAAGGCATAAAACTTCACATGCAATTTTATTCACACTTTATATCACACAGATTCTCCCAGCAGACCTAGATGCAAATAAAACTAGAATTCTGTTTTTGATCAGGGTAGCCACCTATGCTTTTCCCATCAGAAATAATTCTATATAAGCTGGTGAAAGTATTAGGTTCCCTAACGTGCCACTTTTCATCTCATCTATCTTTATTACAATTGTGATTGTACTTCAAATATAATCAGTTGTATTTTCATTGGTATTGCAACAGAAGCAGAATCAGATCAATTAACTTCAGCAGCCCTCCTAATCTTTGTAAACTGCAGCTAAGCATACAGTGGAGAGGGGAGGTATGGGGAACTGTGCCTTTACAAGGCTCTGAGGTGACCTGGAGCAGAGTGATGCTGTTCAGAGCACACAGCACAAGCGCCACCAGAGCCCTGAGGAAACTTTATGTCTCCTGCATATCTGAGCCTGCCAAGCTTGTAGTCAAAGACAGCTTTGGACAGATTTTACAAATATGGGATACCAAACAGCAAAATGGTTTGCTCAAGGGACAGCGTTGCCCTAGCAAAAAAGCCCTGTGTCCTGTCTACTACTACCATCAGCTTTGCAGCTGGAAAGCTTCTGTTTAGCAAACCTCCCACTGAGGTTTACCACTGTTTTTGAAAATGGTGTCAGTATGCAAGCACTGCTAATAGAAAGAGGAAAGGTTCAATCCAAATGAGATGTGACGTGAAGTAGACATTTCTTGAAATTTTTTCTACTTCTGCTAAGACTACAACAGGTTTCAAGTCTCTTGATATGTTAGTGAAAATGAGCTGTATTTTCTTCAGAAACAAAGGGATTCTGAGTGTTTTAAGAAAATATTAATTTATAGCTGTTTTTCAATTTGAACCAGATGCCTTTCATCAAAGGGCTGGTTTCCTGACTGAATATAAATTGCTTTTAAAGAGGAGGACATTGTTGATGCTTAAAATGCACTATAGGTTTTGCTGCGGGTATTTTCCCTTTTTTTTTTTTTTTTTTTAGTTTTTTTTTGCTCATGGCTCCTTTTCATTCCTTTCTATCAGTGGGTGGTCACTCTGTATTTAGCTACCAGGAGTCAAAGGCAATGGTCAAAAACTGGTTCACACCTGCAAACCAGGTAGTCATCCTTCCCTTTTGCAGATTATTTTCCTCCTCTTCTCCACCTTATTTTTCAGCCATACTAAGCAGGCCTGTTTAAAAGAGTATTGTATATTGGTTTTCAAGGTAAGTTCTTTAAAGAGAGAAAAAAAATTAGGATTCAATCAAAATAGTAATTTTTTTTATGCACTAATGGCATCTGAGTAGAAATCATGTCCATGTAAGTGGTTGGATTTGCTGAAATGTTTATGATATTGGCTGTCAGATGCAGGAGCTAGCTGAATTTTGTATAGAAGAAACATCCTACTTTTAAGCAAACTGTCTTATTTAAATGTAAAGAGGTCAGCCTACCAAGAGATGCCTAGAAGCTAAATACAGCTAAGGGTTGCTTAGTGTGCTTATGAAAATTAAGGCAGACTGACTGTACATGTCATACTGCCAGAAGTTTCTATTGCTATAACCATTTCCCATTCTAGACATCATAGATGTGCTTCAATTGGCAGGAAACTGCATTACAACTATGACATACAAACCATTACCTGGTGTAAGCCACTCTCTTGTGTATGATCTCAGTTTCAAGCTGCATAAGTTGTTACAGAAGGATTTGCCATTGCCTGGAGGCTAGAAAGTCTGAAACAACTGAAGGTTTAGATTAAGTATGGTGCATCCTTGTACCCAGTGGTTTGCAAAGTTATTTCATCTGACCTTCAGAAAACTGCCTCTAGCTGTTGAGATGATTGTCAGATCTGTTTTTTCCAACTCACTGGCGATTAGGCTTCTATCAAGTTCTCTGTTAAGGAGAGATTTTTGCTATCTTTCTGATCAGCTTAAATATTAATTATTTATTTACTCTTCTTAACGATAATTTACTTTGAACACACTGTATGCAAACTTACTTAACTGCTCAGGTTCAATCTTTAGCAAAGACTTAAAAAGCACACTTTTTTAGTAACTCAGCTTTCTTATTTTTAGCCTAAGAACTTTGCTTACAAACTTTGCTCCTGCATTTTAAGAACTTTAAATTCTGATAATCTGTTTGTAGATCTGTGACTCTGCCTAAGCCAGGTTTTTTTTCCCCTCCTGTTCCTAGGCAATTTCTGTGGCTGTCAGCACATTACCAGGTACCTAGGCAAGTAGCTAGCATCTCAGACAGCTTCCTAATGAAAGACCCATAACGATCCTTCCATTTATGCATTAGATCATTGACTGATCTAGGACTCACCTTAGACCTGCAAGGTACACCAATCTTGTTTAATCAGCTGGAGTTCCCAGAAATGACTGTTTGCAGTGCTTAAGAGCCCTCTAACATGGTGCACACTGCACCACTTTCTCCAAACATATAGCACAGTGTCCTAAAGTGTTACATTTATAAATGTAGATTTCTGAGGAAAGGTATTACAGCAAATATAACCTTTTAGCAAAACTATGCTATCCACTTACAATCAGGGAGCATACAGGAAGATGTACATGTAAAAGATCATTTCAGTCTTTTACTGAGCTGTGGATAAATACTAGGGCTGTCTCCTAAAATAGGATTAAATTCAGCTTTAAAAGCATAACGGTACACCAGCATCACTCTTATGAGAAAAACCCACTTATATTTTCATTATAGAGGTAAAAGTTATTTTATTGATGGGTAATTACAATGCCTGTTGTATAAGAAAGGAAAATGCAACTATGCATTTATTTTCATCTGGATGAGCATCAGGGAAATATTCCAGAGTCCTAAATGCATGTCAGGCAAAGGATATGTTTGGTGTCTTGAACCAATGTCTGTGTGTGGTTGGGTGCCAGTCAGGCCTTGCTTCTGGTCAGACAGTACCCTGCTCCCAGACCTTCCAGACTAGGAGACCTGTCAATCAATCAGTCAATCAATCAATCAATCAATCAATCAACCAGACAGCAGGGGGAGTGCTGACCCAGCTCCCGACTGGCCAAGTGACCATAAGTCCCAGCTGAGAGAAAGGCCCATGAAAGGCCAAGGGTTTAAAAGGGGTTGACTATGAAGTGGCTATTGATCTAGACCCTGGCTTCTCCTGGAGTTTCTAACTCATACTGGAAATCTAGGAGTTGGTAGTCATCTGTGTATTTTTCTGTACCCTTTCAGTTTTTCTCTCTCTTCTGCTAATTCTCTTTTTCATGAAGCACTTTTTGGTAACTTAGTATCTTACAGGTTTAAGGGTTTCCAGGTTGAATGGGCTAAGTAAATGCTAAATTAATTATAAGTAATGCTATAATAAGTGTTTTATATTGAATTTCATGTTGTATTTACTCTTTTGCCAAAGTTTCCTTCATTTTCTCTATTTCTGTTAGCAAAACTTTGTGTGATGTTTAGCTCTTGAAAAAGTCTGGTTCTGTTTCTCCTTTATGTCTGCCCAAATGAAAAGAACCTGGGTTTAGTCCATACATTAAGTACCCCAGGTGTAACAATCTACAACAGGGCTTTGAAGGGCTTTCTTCAAATCAAAAATGTCTTTTTTTGTTTGGTTGAGGGTTTTTTGTTTGTTTGTTTGTTTGTTTGTTTTTTCCTTCTTTCCATTGTGGATGGATTTAGTAATGTTAAGGAGAAAGATTTTTCTACAAACATGAGCCAATAACTATGCCTTCCAAGAAATGCTTATTAGGGATTTACAATATTTTTATGTTTCAGTTGTGTGTGTATGTGCATAGTACTCATCTGTGTACTTTTCTGCTTTCATTTCTTTATATCTGACTTTGAAGAAACATTTTTTTACTTGTTTCTTTGGAACTAAGTTCATCCTCCATCATAACAATTGATTGTCCCAACCCCATATACTAGTTTCTGTGTATGTTTCCTACACATCAATTATGTAAGGAGATGTTCTGGTTTGTTTAATGTTTTTGTGCATTTCTCAGTGGTTTCACTTGTATATGGTGTAAGTTTTTCCCCACTAGTATCAGCAGTAATAGCACTGGCTCTTAAATTAACCTATAACTGAGATGAAGTTATGACCTGTCTTCCTTGGACACTTCACAATGTTTTAGTCATTCTTTTATATTAAGCAGATAGAAAATCAAAATCTGAAGCTTCAGAAATGAAAAATATGCCTTTGTGGAGGTAGTTGATCACTGATTTCAGTGACCTCAAGATTTCACACAGTATTTTTATTTAATGCTAGGGCTTGAAATCACACCTTCGTTGTAAACATTCATGTTTCCTCAACGAGTTGAAAATTAAGCACTGAGATAACATTTTATGGCTTCACAAACACTCTCAGTGGATCTCACAATTTGCCATTTGGATGGGGAAATATAAAAATTACATCAAATTCAAAAGAGGACCCTACACTTCTTTGAACCAGAACTTTACTTTGACAAAAATAACAGGCACACCAGGTCTCATAATAGACCTTAATATTGAGGTTTAAACTGCTTGCTAAGATTTTACAGAAGTATTCAAATTTTTAGGTATATGTGTGTATTTTTATCTAGTCAAGCAAAACCATATGTATATCTATCTAACTGTAAGCATGATGGTCTGACGTTAGCTGGTGGCCAAGCACCCAAACAACTCGTTGTTACTGCTGCTCTGCAAGACAGGGATGGGGAGAGAGTATACAGAAAATAAGAAAGATAAGACAAACAGGTCAAAATAAAATATAAAATATTAATAAAACAAACAAGCTCCCCGCAGACAACAACAAAACCCCCCAAACAAACAAAACCTAAACAAAAACAACAGCAACAAAATAAAAACAAACAGAAACAAACGACCCCCCATGGAAACAGAGATCAACCTGCCAGCAATGGCATTGTCAAGACTAAAATTCACTTGCCAGCTCTTCTCAAAGCACAGGTCTGATTAACACCAATCCCAGGAACCTAAATTCAGAAATATGTATGTAAAAATGTAAATGAAGTTACATTATAAGTAGTAAAATTGTAAGTATTGAGATTCAAGCAGTTTTGTAGAAAAATGTCCCCAGTATCTGTTCTCATTTAACTGGTATCCCCTACCTATCCCTTACCCACTGTTTTGTCTATAAATCATGAGCTAATCACCTGCCCAGACACATTTTGTAGGAGTACTTGTTGAAGTCATTTTTAAATTGTTCCAAACTTCTTCTTTGATTTTTTCTTCCCCTTTTGGAACACAAAACAAATTACCAATTAGTTTCCTATTACAGACAAAAAAAAAATAAAACCTGAGAACCTCTGTGCCACCTGCCTGAAGCAAATTTTTACTGTTGAGTTATATCAGAGGATTTTAAACTTGAAGTAATGGTATACCCTTGACCCTGGCAGCATGAATAGCTCAGCTAGAATTGTAAATGATTTTATGTGTGTTGTCGGTAAGGCAGCATTTATATCACGCTGTAAAAAATGAACATGAAGTGGTGATAAACTTACTGCTGCTGTCAATCAAGGATGGTTTTATGTTACAATGAGGGCACAATTTGGATGTGTATTACTTCTCCAAAAATTCAGGACAGAGTATAAAATACTGGACAGAAATGGAAAACGATTGATTAGAAACATTGCTTGAAACCATTAAATAGACATCAGCAAACTAAGGAAATCTGTGAGGATGACTTTCATCAGAGTTTATAGTTAGTATATATGCATTCAAATACAGTGATAGTTAGTGTACTAGATTTATGTAATGCCATTTATTAAGGTTATAATTTTCATTTTTCCTAATAACATTACTACACCATAAGTCTCGATAATTATTTTACACTCCCAGATTTCTATTTAAAACAAAAATGCAAGTTTTAATTATGCATCCATGAATCATGGCATGCAACACTTCTGAAGGATTCCTTTAAAACAGAAGGACCAGTACAGAACCTACAGATCATCTGAGAGGTTTTGTGGCATATCACTGCTGTGATATTATAGGGAACAGGTCATGCCTGAACTACTGTTGTTACAGACAGACTGGTAAAAAAAATCTCTAAGTATCTCATAACATTCTATCCTTCAGGAATAGTTGAGGACAGATGTTTTCCATCCAACTGCAGTATTTTCACGCTGCTTTCATTAAGCTGTCATCTTAAAAACTGCTTAAATTTGAGTCCCTTTTCTACTTTGTTAGTTTTACTGTATCCGTTTGCACCTGGTATGACGGGCAAGGTTGCCTTTGTTCTTGTGTATAAATTTACTAGAAATTAGAGCAGAGTCACACAATTGCCTACCCTAAGTCTGAAAGTAATTATGCAGTACCAACAGGTTTAAGCAGGCTTAAGAATTTACACTTATTTATGGTCTAATCTGAAACGCTTTATAATGTATTAAGGAATTGTAAATTCAAACATTTATGCAACTTTGATTTGAAGGAATCAGTAACTTTGATGTACTAATGCTGTAAAACTCATTGTTCACTGAGCACAGGAAAGGAATGCTTCAGCTCATCCTGAACAGACATAAAATAAGATTCAAAAGCAGCAGTGATTTAGAAGTACAGCAAATAAATATGTATAATTGAATCAAATAAACCTTCAGAAAGTTTAGAAAGGTGTAGACAGTTGGGTCTCAAAGTTTGCAAAAGCTGTGGATGTAGTTTTTTCTTTCAGAAAGTCCATTTTTGTTTTTCTTGGTCTCAGACATTTTCTGTTCTTGTAATATATTGCACTGAGGAGCTATAAACTTACAAGGGCAATGAAACATATGTTTCATAAGAAAAAAGGGTTTTCAGAACTTAGGCTGCAAAACAAGAAATGGGAAATTACATCATATACATTCGGAACAACAACAACAACAAAAGGAATATCTAGCTTCTTTTTCATGAAAAGTAGAATAACTTGAAATAAATCCTGGAATTTTGACAGGTTTAGACATGTCTCTTGACATCTCTGAGATAAGGAGAAGATAGCTTAAAGTTTAATTCCTTGTTGGAAAGCAGAGAGCTGCCTACTCATGCATAGGTACATGTAAGCAAGGATGAGAAAGGGGTGGCATTGCTTTCCTTTTTACAGTCACACTGAAGCAGGGCTGATGGGGTAACAGGACCTCTCTCCAGATATGCTTCCAGCAGGAAGCCACATGCTGTACCTTGGTCCTGACGCTACCTGTGATGCTGATGCAGGTCACATCCTGCAGCAAATATCTGATCTGCAAAGACACAGGCAGCCTTGGTCCAGCAGCAAAGTGCTGAGGACTGTGCAGTTCCCTAATATACACCAATATATTTATATGCATCCAGATGTTTTTAAAACAACCTATGGATAAATGTGGAGCGACTGGGTGAGGTGAGATGTGGGCTGAGGAGGAGGGAAAGAGAAGGAAAAGAAAAAAAAGAAAAAAGTTTAAGAGAAAACATTTCCTTTTATGCCTTCTATTTCTATAAAAAAGATGAACAAACACCAAGGATCTAAACCTAGTCCTAACTAAACTGAAAAGTGATGACAACAGTATCCTGTGTCATATGAGTATTCTGAGGATGTATGGATTTTAAGAAGTGCCCAGGTACTTTGATAATGAGGAATCAAAGTTAAAAAAATATGATGAAATTCAGGCTCATGAGAAAAGGACTTACTGAAAATGGGTCTCCTAGATTTCACTGGAGTTATAAGAAATGTACATAAATAATTGACATGCTTTTTATTTCTTTGAAGAAACTGTAAACCTATCAGATAGCAGAGCCACTGAGTGTTTTGATGTGTTGTGTTGTAGTCTAGGGCATAGCGGAGCGGAAGAATTCGGGATGTAACGGAAAGTTAGCAGACCCCCCTCTCTGTTAGGATAGTAAGGCCTTCTGCAATTAGCCAATAGCACCTAAGTGTGACATATGCAAATGGGAGTAACACAATGACCCTAGGTTATAAAATGTTAAATTCCCCTGCAATAAAACGCCATATTCGCCATCCATCACATTGATGCTGTGGGTTATGGTCTGTGTGGCTGAGGATAGCCACCATGCTGGCTCTGGCCAGGGTGTCTGCCTTGCTTGAAAACCAACATTGTTGGATGTTTGGGTTCTTTTTATTGATATTTTTGTCTAAAGCACTTTTCACAATTAATCTGCAATAGACCTTAATATAAGTGTTGTTACATGTGAGAGAGCTTATTAAAGGATGATAGCTCACATTTACTATCAGTTGTACACATTCCACTAGATCATTTTCCCACCCTGTTTGCCAAAGATTGGAAAAAAAGACAGGAGAACAAACTTATGAGATGAAAATCAATTCCGAATGTTTCATCTTTTACATTAATTTGCCTAAGGCCAGTATCTGCTTCACTCTTGAGCAGTATTATTTGCTGGAACCCTTCTCCCATGTGAACAAATTAATGTTCTTAAAATTCAAAAATTTGGACAGTCTTGCACAGACTTCATAAATACCTTCCATGTCTGTGCATTCATAGGAAATGTAATATTGCCTTGCACATTATTCCAGCAAATACTTATCTACAGAATAATTTTTAAAAAGTTTTTGCAGTATCTTAGCAAACAGTAAAATCCTCTAATATCCATGCAGAGTATTTATTAAATCTTCCCCTGCAGAATTACATGAAAACTCTTTAATACAAAAAGAAATAAAACCTGATTTTAAAACCTCTTAAAAAGACTAAATGTTAATTGAAGTTCTCCCATCTTTGAGAGAATAAAGTGTGTAATTATTGATTGTCATGTCAATCTTCCAGGAGTGCTTTAGTTTGATTTTCAATACATATTCTATTTTGCAATTGATTTTTCTCATTTTTCTCCTCTTTTAAAGTTAAAATTCTTTCATCCAATTAAATTTTACAGAAAGTTTTTACATTCTGTCTTTATTCCCACTTCAGTCTTTTTTAGCAATATTTTTACCTTTCCTTTGAACACATTCATTTACACTCTATGTGGCTTAATGTCATATCATTTATGTTGCAGCAGAGAGACTTTAATATATGAGGTTCTAGAGCTTAATAATTTCCTTCACATGGCATTTCTTTCATTCGACATAACATACGTTTCACTGATGGCAATAATTTGAAAACCAAGTAATTGTTTCAGTTCTTCACATCCACAATTATTTCAGAGTTCTACAATGTAATATTTAATTATTTGGATTAAATGAAGTAACCTTAATTTCTCACCCCAAAGTTCATCTGTGTGTTGTGGACTCTGTGTCTAACTCTGAAACAGAGAGCCTGTAGAAATTACAGGCCACATAGCTCTCAGTCCTGCCTGAGAAGCTAGCCTGAGAAATTCATGGGAGTATTCAAAATAATTCTCAGAGACAGAAAACAGCCTTGCCAGGTGCTGTTTGTCTGTCCCTTGTTTTCTTTGCAGGAGAAAGTCAGGGGGTGGTGTGCACCACTGACCAGTGATGGTGGTGTAGTAGTTTGCTGACCAATGAGAGTTTCCTTTCTGTACTTTCCACGGATCAGTCTATAAAACAGAGCTGAAATAATAAACGAGAAACATTCTCCTAACCGACTCCCTAGAGAGTCTGTGTTGCTCAGTCCCAGCCGTTCCTAATAGAGTGACATGTATGTGATGGCTCACACTAATAGTTATACTAGTCACAAGCATCTGAAATAAAAAAACCCTGCTTTTTAATTTATGATTTCTGTTTTTCTCTAGAACTTTAAAAAAACTTTTAACAGGATTAATTTATCCTGTGTTTATGTTCACTGGCACACAGCTGACTTGCAGCTTCCGCATCACAGAAAATACGGATCAGGTTATTCATACAAATTTATCCAATTGTGAGTGTTTAACCTCATATTTTACATATGATGACTGAGAAAAAATTTATTGTCCTTTACACAGATGTGCAGAGAAAAATGGCTGAATGATCAAGTTTGTTGTAGAAGTAAAATGAAGGTCTGAATATTCTGGGATGAACTTCAAAGAAGGAGGGTCTGAAAAAAAATAGTAAAATTTTGAATTTCACTGCATTAACTGTTGTGAATCTGCTTTGCTGAGACTAAAGCTCTGTGCAGGCCTCTTGCCAGGATTTTAGGACAGTGTACTTTTTATGAACGTTCTGATGCCTCATCAAAATGTCACACTGCTGCTGTCATTCAAGACTTGCACATCATGTTGACACCTCAGCTGCACCTTTTTAACTATCTTGGAAGGAAATGGGGCTTCACATACCTTTGAGATATTTATGCCTCCCACCCACTGTGCTACAGAAAAGTCAGCCTAAGTGGGAGGTCAAAAATCAAAGTGTATCTGACTAAAGAGTTGTGGCACTGGGAGAGAATCCTCATGAGGGTGTAGAGTTTGGACCTTATATTCTGTGAAGAGTATGTAGTGAAATTGCACAATTTGAATTAAAGTAGAAATGTTTTAAAATACAATAAAATATGCAGCTTTAGCAGCTGCAAGCACTTTGGTGTTTTACAGCAAATTTAAGGTGGGACAAACTTAGACCTGGTTCTCAGCATTTGACTAAGGCTAAAATGCTTCATGAGTTCCAATGTTTTGTGTGTTTATTCACTTTAGTTTCCAGCAGACTTAACTTTGAATATACTACCAAATTTCACTTCTCATTCATATTCCTCTCCTAATAGGATTCAGCAAATATTCAACTGGGATAATGAAATCAAAGCTGATTTGAGGCATGTACAATTTCCCATTTTACATTTACTTAATCATAGTTGGTTTTGTATTGTTTATACATTAATTATGTTGTTACATCAGTCATCACTGTGAGGCCCAGGTACCTTGCTTAGTTATTTGAAGGAAATGGGTTTTTTTGTATATTAAGACAGAAAAAAATTTCCTTACTCACCAGGTCCTAGTTGCTGAAATGCATTAAAGTGTCCCACTCATTATATATTTGAGAATATATTAATTCACTTAGTGGTCACCATTCAGGAAAGGGCTGATAGGTGCTTCTTGAGCAAACATCTGCATTAAACATTAGTCTTTATTTAACTGTACCCTTTCAGTTTTCTCTTTTGCATCATGATTGTGCTGAGTTCTCTACAAGAGAAGCCTGCTGCGGTTTAGGAATTGTGTTCCAGAATTTATTGCTTACACCAAAATCCTCCAAACAAAGCACAACTCACTCATGCACTCACTCGTTCTTGCTTCTTCCTGTTGTAGTATGTTTATTCAGTTCTGTTAAAATTGTTAGTGTTTTGTCTGTTTGGTGTATTCCTGGTTCTCTCCCATTTACTGCTTTGGTTAGTTCCATTTGTCTGTCCCAGTTTTCCTGAATGTTCCTCGTCAATCACCTTTACCCTGCCCCATCTCCCCATCCATCATCCTAAACCCCACCTCTCCTTCCAGCTCCTTCCATGTATATCATCCCTTCCTCAAAACACTATTGGTCATTATGTTGTATTCCCACCTTCTTTGTATCCCCATTGGTCCCTGATATTGTAACCTCCTCCCCTTACCCCTCCCTCTGTGATCTCCCATTGGACCCTGGACTGTGCCCGCCCCTGAGATAAAACCCAGTGCACAGAGGTGCTCGCAGCTCTCTTTGGTCCTGAATTCTCACAGCCCAGACCTTTGTGCTCATCCCCTCTCCTGAATAAACCTGTTCCTGGGAATTACAGCTGACTGAATCTCCTCCTTCCTTTTACCATCACCCACAACGCCTGATTTGGCAGAGCCCGACAGGATTCGGTGCTCTGAAGGTTCTGCAGTGGGATCGCCTTTCCCCTGCAGTTCCCCACTCCTGGCGACTGCCCGTGCCGGAGTGGCACCGTAGAGCTAGCCTGGAGCTCTGGTGCGGCCAAGAGCAGCGTCATCTTCCCTTTGCATCATGTCAAAGAGGAGAACTGGAAGCACAAAAGGTGAAGATCATGGGTTGAGATAAGAACAATTTACTGGAAACAGCAATGAGGTAAGAAAGTTAGCAAGTAAGAGCAACAATATTAATTACAAAGGTGTACTAGAGAGAGGGGCATGTGATTCCCATGAAAGCACCCACCCACAGAGCCAGATCACCACCACCCTAGAGAAAGGGTTATGACCACCATAAGAGAAACCTCACTGCAGTGACTGTAAGTTTGGCAGTACTGTTACCGGCTGTTGCAACAGAGGCAAAAAAAATGTTCGGTCCAGAAAATAGGCTTACTGTGATCTTCAGATTAACAATCCTTATGGCAGTGCTTATTTTATCTTAACTTGCAAGGGTTTTGCAAGGACCTTATAAAATGCATAGCCATTTAAAATCAAATCTAACAGCCGCTACCTCAGACTGTCACACGAAATGAAGGAATCCTAGCTGAGGATTACCTATAGGAGCCAGATGATTCTGGATAGATGGATATTTCAGATAGCATTTTCTTAAAAGCTGGTATTAAAGGTTCTGTCCAACCACTAATCCCAGTGCTTACTACTGGAACTGACTGGCAGAATTTAGCCATAGAAGGCTGATTTTCTTAATTTAATCTAACTAGAACTAGAGACCATGTCATCAATTACTTAAGAGTAAGACTGAGAGTCCAGGAAGTCCTTAACTATTTAATGATTTTCAGTTTACTGACATTTTATTTCCTGTTTGTGCAGTTAAAATGTTTAGGTAAAACAGAATGCAAATATTTCAGATCAGGGTAAAGATACTAATAAAAATATTAATTTAAACATTACTATATCAGCAAATAAATGTATAAAGAACTGAGGATCCAATTTTTACTTCGTTTGAACTCAGATAAACTGAGCCAAAGGCAAAATATTCCTAAGTGTCCAATTTACATCCAGAACAAGATTAACTGAAAGATAGATGCTCAGACATGCTTGAGTGACATCCAAATTTAACTCATCAGAAGAAGAGAAAGTGTCATAGATGTTTCCTAAAATAATGCATCTTTAGAAAGGAGACAAACCTCTACGTTTTCAAATGATTCCTTAACTTCCTAAATACTCTGGGAAAAGAGAAGAAATGTACCTATAAGATTAAAGAACACGCTATTTTAACATCCTTTGAAAAGACAGAAAAGAGGATACAATGTTTTAATGCCTATAGGTGTAAACAGGTACTTTCTAGATGTGTGTTTCCCTTCCATTTTAACAAGTCATTTAGAAACTTGTGTCAGTAATGAAATTTCTGCATATCTGATATCACCTTTTGAGAGAGAACTCTGTCTTGCTTTTTCTGTAAGAGTAACTCTGTTAGGTGGCAGTTTTTACACTCCTGAAACAATCAGAAAACAGGAGCCAACAAGAAAATATTGCCTGAAACCATCCAACAGCTTGTCCCAGAAGCTAGCAGCACATGATTAATGGGACACTTTTCCTGCAGTTATATACATCCTATAGCCAGGAGAAATAATGTGAAAGGAAGATTACCATTTTCTCCCTTGCCGTTTGAGGTAACTCTTAATCCTGCTTGAATCATTGGAAACTGGGAGATTTACAGAGAGCTGAGAATCTGGTGGTGAAAGTCACTGTCAGATACCTTGCTATCAGTATGACAGTGTTAAACCACACTAAGAATAAACTGGTATTCCTGTTAGCTTTTGATTTAAATCATGTACTCTGTTTCATTAAAAATAAATAAAAAGGGAAAAAAAGCACCAGTTTTGCCTAACATCTGGGATTTGTAGGAGGCTAAGTCATACAAGAAATGGATTAAAGGTTGTCCTGTTTTCAGCTGGGATTGGGTTAATTTCTTCTCAGTACCTGATCCAACGCTGGTTTTGCATTCAGTATGAGCACAGTGTTGATAACACACTGGTGTTTCAGTTGTTCCTAAGTGGTGTTTATTCTAAGTCAAGGTCTTTTTCAGTCTCTTCTGCTTTGCCAGTGAGAAAGTACTCAAAAAATGCTGGGAGGGGGCAAGGTTGGGACATATGACCGGATATTCCACACTAGAGATTGCCATGACTAGACATGTTAACCAGATTATTATTTATTTATTAAATAATACTTGTAATAATACATACTTCCACAGAATGAAAAGGGCTTGTTCAGGGTTCAAGGTTGGGAATTGGCCTTGGTGAGCAGGTGGTGAGTAATTGTATTGTACATCTCTGGGGTTTTTTTGGGTTATATAAATGACAATGATTTCACTTCATGACAATTATTAAACTTTCTTAACTTACAAATTTCTTCTTTTATTCTCCTCACCAATCCCTAGTGGAAAGAGGAGGGAACTGAGCTATTGGTTTAGTTGTCAGCTGGCCTTAAATCACAGCAAAAGTAAAATACGTACTTTTCTGATGCAATTGCATTTTAAAAAAATTATTAATTTTTATTATTTTATATTAACATGAAGTATGTGTAGAACTTGAGAAACTCTGAATTATATGATGGATTGTCTCATGTTTACTGCCGTTTTTCTTTTATGTGCAGTGATTCTACACGTTTTTCTTTAACAACTGTGAATAGATTTTACATTTTTTATATTAAAAAATTCCTTCTCTTACAAGTTCCCTTTTACCACAAAATTTTATATTAAACCAGTGAATAAAGATACAGTTGAGGATGTAATTTTTAATTGTATTTTAGTTTATGAAAAAGAACAGTGACATGTAAATTGAATGGTCTTTTGACACTATTATGTTAGAGAAAAGGAAAAATTACTTCAAAGATATTCATTTAAGCTTGAATAGTGAAGCATAATGATAACCACTAATCTTTAAAAGATTAGTCAGAAACTGTGATTCAGGGTGATGTAAATTTTGATCTGAGACTGAAATTTTAGATTTCTTTTTTGACATGCAGTATGTGCAGTTACATTGTTTGATAACAGTATAATAGCATAATATTTTTTCCCCAGGATTAGTATGAGACACTTCTATTTAGAACAGATAAAAATCACTGGACAGAAACATATGTTAATAAATATATTTAATGATTCTTCTTCCGCTGAAGTAGAAAAAGGAGACCTTCTATGCTTTCTCTTTCAAAATACCAATGGGTAAAAGAAGAAAATGTTGTCTGTTTATTATTTGATTAACAATTAACTATCTGAGTTTTTAAAAAGAGAAGAATTTGTAATTCCCTACATGCAGGCATAATGTAAAAGGCACTTGGGCTTTTAATGGATCAAACCCAAAGAATAAATTGTAGACAACCCATTCAGGTAGCATTTGTATAACTGGGCTTTACACACTTTAGGTAGCACTAGAAGAATTCAGTGAACATTGACTCCCAGCAACTGTGA
The DNA here is from genome assembly GCF_049639895.1 of Pseudopodoces humilis. Taxonomy (NCBI): domain Eukaryota; kingdom Metazoa; phylum Chordata; class Aves; order Passeriformes; family Paridae; genus Pseudopodoces; species Pseudopodoces humilis. The sequence continues at coordinate 11,473,320 of NC_142203.1, forward strand.
CATAGGTCCAAAGTGTTGCGGATTTGCAGTTTGTGTGACTATGTTTCCATTATTTACAATTGGAGGTTTATGGGAATAAGTACTACAGAATTAACTACTTAGGAATTAATGTTTTAGAACATTAAACCAAGATGTGTTAAATACTGTTGTTGCATAAATGGCTAAAATATTATGTTTGTAGTAAATCAGGCTTTAAGATGAAATTAACATTTAATCATTATATCAGAGCAAATGTTGCTGGTATCTTTTTATACAAGTTTTTCTGGTTAACTGAGAGTTTAACAAATTATCCTTTCATTTTTTATATGTCTCTTTTCTCTATATATTTGCAATCATGTTGACAGTGCTGTTTGAAATATATGGTGAGGTACCCCTATTGCTCTATTTTCATATGTCCCCTACTCTTTACACCATTTCTTAAGGAAGGGTATGCAGGGGAAAATGGAACAATGGGCTAGATCAAGATCAACTCCCCTTGTGACAATGTCTTGGGTTACAATGTAAGATGCAACCAAAAGAGTGTATTCTATCACCATCTCCATAAGCTGTTAAAACCAGGTGGGACAGTCTTCTTTGTCTTGTCCATGACATATCCCTGATAACTACCTCCCTCAAAGGGACATCTTCTGCTAATGGGCCATCAATTCTCACTGCATGACTGATAAAAATTACTTCATCCCATTGTGCTACATCCAGAGGGAGGAACCTAGCATTCCTACCTGGATATAATCTGAGAGTTGGAGCACCACTAGCAGCCTCACCTACTGAATTCCCAGGGGATAAAAGCTATGTAACCACCACTGAACTTTCAGAGGAAGATCAGACCCTTGTACAACATCATTGGTTCAACAACTCTGACCAGCAGGGTGTCAGGGTGTTTTCTGACTCTGTCAGGTTAAGCCAAAGTTTTTGCATTTATTTAAATTTTCCTATTAAATTGTAGTTCTGACTTGGAGTCGCCAACTAGTTTGCTTTCAAACTAGTGCAGGCAAGAGTAAACCTGTAATAGAAATCTATAGATTAAGGAGAATAAAAATACACTATTTTCTTTACACAATGCTCATTTATTTGAGCTACTCGTCCATCAAAAATTAATGTGGGCTACCACAGAAGTGAAAGTATGGGACAAAAAAAAATAATGCCTAAGATTCAGCCCAGAGCTAATAGTATTTAGTATGTTGAAAATTAATCTGTGCATTTTTTTAAATGCATACAAGAAAATGTGTAGTTCTTTAAGACAATGAAGTCAGCTCTATAGAACTGAGCTGAAGATGAACAACAGGTTAGTAACTATATTCTGGTTTCAGAATATTGCACTACTTGAGACCTGTGAAAAGGCTTACTTGAATTACCAAACAAATGTGAGGGAGAGAAAAAAGTTTATGAGTTACAATAAATATAGTAAAATTATCTCTGCAAGCAACAGTAAGACTTATCTGGTTGGTTGCCAGATGCTTGAACTGCAGTTAACTTAATTTTCATGAGAACTTACGGTTTACTCACTACCTTGAAGAAGTATTATCGTCCCTACAAGTGGGATTTATCATCTGGTATGGAGTCAACCAGTCTTACGCATAGAACGGAGGGGGGGAAGTATTTAATATTGGTATAAAGATGGGTTCTATATGGTAAATCTACAAAGCTGGTGCACCAATTCCTAAAATTGTACACTATTTCCACATTTTAGCAAATAAAAGAATCATGGTTCATTGGTTGCACGCTACCACTCTCTGGACACGTTGTTAACTGTCCCTCTTGAGATATAAGTATGAACAATAGAATGTAGCTGCTTTGGAATGTGATAATGGTTTTTCCCCTTGCCAAGGCTTTTGATGCACCTGCAGATTGCGTGTACAAAAAACCTGCCTTGTAAAACTGCTGGAAACATGGAAAGTATCACTCATATGTTGAGGGAGGCAGAAATGGGAGATCAATGAACAACAGGACTGACAGAAATAATCAAAGTGATGTCTTAAAATGGTTTTGAGATTGAGAATTTGTCTATGTTTACTTCCACATACATCAATTGTAATTGGGAAATGTAAATATGGGAGCAGATTTTTTTATTTTCAAAGCCTGTGCTATGTTTTCTGTCTAATGCACTCCATTTCCCTCCAGAATATTTTTTTTGTAATCTCTATCAATGTCCTCCACCTACAAATATGACTTTAAGATAACAAGGTCTGTGTACATGTTTTCCTCTGCTTATCCAGGCACCAGTGAGGCACTCTGCTGGATGCCAAGGCTGGGAAACATACTTCACCATATTTAACCTTATTTTCTCACAGTCTTTAATTGTTTGGTTTCAACTTACTGTCTTTCAGTACTTTCATTAAATTGGATCTCCCATATAGAAACCTATTTTAAATATCAGAAGTTTGAAATCCTTGGCTGAGATTGCTTAGAAATTATTCTAATTAATTCAGAGAACTACAATGTCACAAGTAGTCATAGGTTCCTTAATTTCCTAAGAACCATCATCTTTTAAGTTTTTAAAGTTTTAAAAGTTTCAGCTTTTTCCTATCTGTTATAACAGACATTAAATTCTGATTTGTAGATTGTGTCTTGAACAACAAAAAAATCTGGTTTGGGTTTAGGATTAATCTTTCCCTAGATTTTTATAAAAGATACATTGATTCTTTTAGTTTTATTTCAGAGAGATTCTGTGCTTTTTGCCTGAAGCCCTCCTAGTTGTGACCAGAAGCAATTTGTGATTTGTAATATGCTTACTTAAACTCTGCAGGGCTTTCTGCCCTGAGTCAGGTTATGTCACATGTAAAGAGAAGCTTTACTGCACAGAGACAGAAATTGTTCAGCCCAGTGCTGAACAGCTTCTCATGTAAGAGCTGTAATAGAAAAATTGTCAGGTTCGGTTTTGCTATGTTCTGATAAAGGGCATGGAATGAGAAAGAGAGAGAGAGAAAGAGGAGAGGTGGGGGTGAGGCAGTGGAGCAGAGGGGAGGGGAGAGAATGAGTTGTTTGGTTTTGTTTTTTTGTCCTAGGAGATTAAACACTAAATTGTTGGACTAAGAGCTGGGAGACAGGAACTGTTAATGCTTTAGTCTGGAGTGCCAGATAGGTCATCTAATGCAAGATGAAAGATGTCACCAAACTTTGGAATGTTATGTTTTGACATTAGATGGTGTGTAAAATTTTAGTTAAGGGCTAAATTCACAGACCTTAATGAAATCTGGAGTGGAGTCTAAGGCTTCCTTCTTTGTGAATGGAGGTGACTATTCAGATAAGTGTTCTCACTGAGAGTAACAAGATGGCTTACTTATATGTGAAGAACCAATCTCTTGACTTTTGTGGTTTATAACTGTCTTCTTTGTGGATTGGGAAAATACTTGGTACAGCTGATTTGTATCAGTGTATTTTAAGAACACAATCAAAACTCATTTTGATTTGGATTGCAGAATTAAAATTCTATTAATATGTATGTTTAATTCAGAAATAAATCAGTAGGCAACCTTGAAATGTTAGGAAAAAAATTAAATGAACACTCTAGTCAATCCTTTGATATGGAATAGGAAGAGGTGATCTAATCCTGTTTAATCCTGAAGCATATTTTCTGAAATGTATTCCATTCAGGCATTTCTGTGAAAGCCACATAAATCTGGTGGCTAATGTAAAATAAATGGCCTGAAATTTTAATGCGTACAGGGATTGATGTCACCAATATTTTGTGTTGTATGTCTAATTTGGTATCATAAATATTTAATAACTTCTTCCTTAAAAGGTTCATGCAAACCTCATTTCATGCCTATTTGTAGACCTGTGGATCACAGCCATTATCTGCTGTTTGGAAAAAGAAAAAAAGAAATGGTCAAATAAATTTTTTATCATCATCATCATCATTGTGACACAGCTTTGTATGGATTTTTCATCTCTCTGTACATCTGGCTTTGTAAGAAATTTAGAATAGAATAGACTGTTTATGAAACAGTTACTGAAAGGTGTAGCTGTAGATGGATGCTGTGCCTGGAATGGGCGTAAGACAATGCCCTATTTGCAAAGCTACCAGTGATAAATGGAGAAGGTGCTGAATAATGTTGGAACCTGCCAGACTCTATAATCCCAAAGTTAAACATGCTTATAGTGAGGTGAAGATGTTGCAGACCTAGTAAAGTTCCTGATAAAGGAACCAACAAGTGATGGTGCTGACAACTTCTTTAAAGATGTTGAACTGACACAGCTGGTCTGGAAACATCTGACTGACAGTCAATTACAGTATCCAATAAAAGTTCAGTCCCTCTTCTTAACCATAAGGAATTCTAACACACCCTTTCTAGGACTGTGCACAGAGATTCCTCCTTTAAATGGGGCTACTCAAGGATGAGTGAGATAGACTTGCCCATAGTCACTGGTATGAGTGAGTAACATCAATCTCTACTCAAAAAACCACATAAGTTCTTCCTCTAAGAACAAAGGAAGTTCACAGTTGGGGCAAGGGATATTCGTTACAAATTTTATTGGGCATTGCTGGATCTAGGTTTTCTAAACAAAAAAAATGTATGTTTATTAATACTTCAGGACAGCTTTAAGTTGCTGCTTGTAGCCTCCTAAAATAAGGAAATGTAATATTATTGCCATTCATGACTTCTGATATTAATGTTTGGAGTAAAATGCCTTGTTAAAGCTGTGGACTGTCATGAGTTTCTGTTTGTCTCACAGTAGAAAATACAGGGTTTGGATAAAGTATCTGATAAAAACTTCATGTTGATTTTTAAGTAAAATGGTAGGACGCACCTCATGGAGCAGGAAGATGACATCTTCCAAAGGTGTACTTTAACACTGAAGAACTAATAGAATAGGAAGAATTTTTATTTCAGGACAATGGACTATGGGCATTCGATTCATGCCTTCTATGTAAATTAACTCTGTCCTGTCAATATCTAACTTCCCTACACAGCTCAAATATTTGAACCAGGACCAGGAAAGAGCAACACAATATTTCCCAGTAGCCTTCTCCAGCCAATCCCCACATTTTCCCCTCCAATGACCTCTCCGACCCTACAAAAAAAAAATACCTGTCTGTTACTAAGAGGTGACTCACTACCTAACTGTCCTCAGAGGGATAGGATCATGATAATTTTAATGTATTTTGGGTAGTTTAAGGCTGTAAATGGCTGTGAGATGGAAAAGCAGTGATCTCTTGGTTAGTGTGTAAATCTTGCTTTTTTTGCTATATTTTCCAATGAATGCAGATGGCATTACATGTGGGACAATGCTGACTGTTTCAAGTTTAGTAGACTTGTTTCTGTATTTTCATGCAACTGCAAAGATTGGTGATTGTAGGACAGAGACTACTGTCATTGCTCAGTCAAAGTCAGTCATCAATTTTCCTTTGGATTCAGTGGGCACGTGTTGGGTAAACGTGTCGAAACCAACCCCTACGGTGACTGAGCAACAGCCTAAATAAGTCCATGCACTTTTTCCAATCAAATAATTCTATATGGTGTGTCTAATGGTATTTTTAAAGTGAAGCTAATAATTAATTTTAATCACTGGAAGTGATATTTTAAAATGAATGCTTTGTGTTCTTACGGTCATGGAATATATGTACATATATATATGTATATATATTTCAAGGCTAATGTATCTGAAAAAAAAAAGCCATCCCAGTACCCTTTGTGTTATTAATACTGGTCATTGCCATGGGGAAGAGAGTTAGTAATTTTTAAATTATAATTTTTTAAAATTATACTTAAAATCTAATGGCCTAAGTAAAGAACATTCATAATTGTATGTAGCTGACAATCTTTGAGCTCTCGGTTTGAACAGTTCTTTTCTAACATAAAAATTTTTCTATGTTGCTCATCTAAACCACTTGTAACTTGTCCTTCCATGAATGATTGTTGCAGAATAGAAGCCAGAAGGCAAAGCTAACTGGGCTTTGTCCTACAGATGTGAGCGAAAGGCCTAGATTTATCTTCCATCAACCTTATGATGTGTAATGTTTGAATTGTAACTGTGAAACAAAACAGTTTGGAGTGCAATTCACTGGACCTTTCTAGGAGCTTGGAAAATTATTACTAGATTTAAGGCATGGTTTTTAGAAGTTGAAAGTGTTCTAACACTTTGAATGTTTAGCTCAAGATAATATTTACAATAAAACTAAGCTCAAATTTTTGGAATAGTCTTTCTCAGAAAACTGGATATTACAGGGCTAGGCCTTTTCTGATGCATTCTTTATTAATTTTAAGTGTATAAGGTACTACATTAGATATTGTATTTGTTAGACCTTCTACCTGAAAGTCCGAATTAAAACTGAAATGTTAATTCATAATGGCACCTTCAATGCAGTCTGAAGGGAGGGACACTGTGGAGGCCAAAGAACCGGCCAACAGGGAGCGTGCTGTGCTCCCTTGGAGAACTCATCCATAATCCACAGACCCTGTTGTTATGGAGAACAAAATTTCTCCCCCAGAGACCTTTGCAACCCTATGTTAACCCCTGGTTCACCATTGGTTCTTCCCTTTACTCTCTGCCCCTGTGCCTGCATCCCATTGGTTACTGGTACCTCCCGCCCCTCGCCTTCCCTATATCTACCCTGGTTTTTTCCCCAGTTCACAGAGGTTCTGTGCTGGCTCCTTTCACAGAGGGCCCTGCTTTAATAAAGGATGATTTCTCTGTGGAATCACTAGCCAGAGCTCCAGTCCTTCTTCCCTGTGTTGCCTGGGAGAAGCTGCTGCCAAGCCAGAAACCTCACGCCATGCCAGGAGAGGGACGTGCCTGTGTCTCTGAGAGCCATCCTTCTCAGGATGCTTCTTCAGGAAGGTTGCAGCACTCCTGCCATCCCAGCCGCCGTGACAGGAGACCAGAAATAAAATGTGGATTGTATGTGAACTACTAACTATATTCTAAATACAGATGGAAGATAAATGCTAACTGGGAAGGGACCTGTCAGCCTACAGTGGTAGCTTTCACAATTAAAACACATACACACCTCCTCTTGTATATATGATTTCTTCTTACCTTTCCCTTAAGTTCCAAACATATGTTTTCCATTTTTTTTTTTGTTGGATCAGTGGATCACTTTTGCTTTGCAACGTGATGAACATAGGTACCGTTTCAGACGTTTATTATCCATAAGGAATTACATTCTTGATGAGCATATGATTGGTGCTTGTATGTTTGTATAGATATATATGCCATTTCACTAAAATTCTGTTTAACTCTGCTAGCACTATGAATGAGTATAATTAAAATGTACATTCTGGATAGCTTTAAAACATTGTGGACAATTGTTGCCATGTTCAAGAGCTTTGTGTAGCAGTGGTCTAAGTTGTAACTATTTTAGGACTAATGCGTAAGCACTTTGTAATGTAGGCATATGATTAATTCTTTTTCTTGCTCTAAGAAATATTTTAAGTTTTATTTTCAATTTTTTTTCCCTTTTGAATGTCTAAGAGAGAAACATTTCTTCTTAAGCACTGGGTCTTGTTTTAATGTTTCTTAATATGTTGCCCTATTGCAGGTAAAATATCTGACATCTGGTACAGCAACACTATTTAGAAGTAAGTTGTGGCCTACTTGCCTTCCAGCTTCTTATTATTTAAAATGGGACCTAAGTTTGTTTTTGCTTTCAAGGCATTTCACACACCATCAGTGCCTGTATCAGTGTCCTTTCATTCACTACTGAGAAGTTGATTTGTGCCTCTGGTTAATCAAGTGTTATAAATGCAAAGGCAGATTTGGGTTAAATAAAAAACAATTTATTATAAAACAATTTCTATAAAAAAATAAACAATGAGGAAAAACCACAATAAAACAAACAGCGCAGCGCTGGGTGGACAGGGGTCTATACCCAAAGGTATAGGTGTTCCCAAATCCACGAAGGAGGGTAGACTGTCGGGGGTTTTTATAGGGATTTTTAGCCTTGAGGCCAAATTCCAGGCAGGCACCATTCACCAACGGTCCTTGATTGTTGTATGAATTGATTTCCTGGCGTTGGAGAATAGAGTCAAATGGACGTCCGGACAGAGTCTCCTCATATGTAAAGAAGTTCTGGGTGTTTCTTGATTTCATTGTGGTTCAGGCCATCTGGATGGGATGGTTGGATCCGGGTTGGAGCTGATGGATATCTCGGCTGGACTTTTTCCTTTTGTCTACCTGATGGCTTCCCCCAATGGTGGCCTGCAAGGCGGGGTGTTCAGGTCCGGTGATGAGTATCTCGTCGGAGCCTCTCCTTGTTAGCTTGATGATTCATGTCCTGTCTATTCTTTTCCGTTGATGGGCACCGAGCCTGTCCCTGTCAGCCTGATGATCCTTGTCCTGTCTATTCTTTTTCGTTGATGGGCGCCGGCTAGGATCGTTATCCTTTGAGTGGGAATTCGCGACTAGATCTGGGAAGGGCTTGTGGGCCATACTGTACTTTATATTTTATATCATTATTGTTATATACATTTATTTAGATTTCTACGAATTTTTACAAGTTCATTTCTCACAGTCCCCCGCCTAATAATCCATTACATTAAAAATTCGTGTTATTTCATCCAATTCTGCAGGGGAAGGACTATAATTTTTTTACTCACATTCATTTTCTTCCCAGTCCGTTAACGAATTCTCACTATATGTTTGTGCCAGGTTATGTCTATTTTCAAAATTCTTTAAGGCCTTCATCGCGTTTTTGTTTTCCTTTTCCTCCTCTAATTTCATTAGTTTAGAGAGAGAAGTAGGTCTCCCTTGTGCTTTCTCAGGATCGATTGGAAGTGTGGCAATCTGCATTCCTTGCACAACAGAGTGAATTAGTCTGATGAAGCAAGGAATTAAGCAGGGAAGGAAAATGATTCCGGCAACTGAACAAGTGATGAAAAATACTAGCTTCTTCCACCAAGCCCCTTGCCCGAATATCTGGTCCCACCAGGAGGCTTGTAGGATTGAATTCCATTTTTGGACTGGCACATGTGCTACTTTTTTTATTTCAGCAGCCAATCCTTTTATTGTTTCTCCGTAATCGTCTATTTCCATACAACACTCGGATTCGTTGTATCTGCCACACACTCCTCCCTCCTCGGCTAGCAGATAATCGAGAGCTAGTCTGTTTTGATACACAAAAGCTCTCATTTGTGAATGTTGTTTGGCTAGGAGTTCTAGGGCTTCTGAAGTGTGGTTGGAAACTATCTCTACCACCGCTTGCAACCTGATAAGTCTGTTGAGGAGATAAATGGGGGTTCTATAACCCCAGCTGCCATCATTTGCCCAAGTAGCGGGCCCGTAATATTGAATGATCCTTTCGGCAGGCCATTCTTCCTCGTTCCACTTCTGGTTGCCTCCCGCTATTGGTAGTTCCCGTTTTAATTCCCTCCTTTGTCTGTTTAATGTCTCAAAGAGAGGGGCTCCCAATGATTTACTCTCTGTTTTAGGTAGAGTAAAGAAAAAGGGCCGAATTATTCCAAGTGTGCAGGATCCTTTCCATTTTCTAGGTAGCTCGCTGTATGCCTTTTTTCCACATATCCAATATATACCATCAGGAGCTTCCCAACCCTTGTTCAACTTTGCCGGATCATCCCAATATTCCTTCAGTCCTATTAGCTCATGGAAGGGATTGGCCCCAGAGTTTTTGTACCAGCAAAGTCCAATTATTTCCATCCATTCACAGTTATTCCCCCGGGAGCGACTCCAATAGCCCGCGGGTGGTTCAGGTTGCCAGGTTTTTGTTTTGCTTTCCGAATTCACCGTGAGTGTGCTTACACACGGGGTATAGCCTACTAAATCAGTGAATTCTTTTCCCTCTCTGCTAATGCAGACAGTACCGATTATTCTTTGGTCTATAACCCATCCCTCTGGTCTTTGTTTTGTTTTTGATATTTTAGAGCCTTCCCATTTTAGAAGTTGCTCTGGGGTTAGTCCCTCTCCCTTCCAAGGCCACCTTTCAGCTGATTTTAAACCGCCACAGATCCAACAGTTAGATAGACCTAATTCTGTGGCTATTTCTTGCATTAGATCTATGAAAAGGTTCTGGTTGGGGGTTGGCAATCCCCAATTGCTGTATTGTTTCTCTAATTGCTCATAATGCTCACTAAGAGAGTTAAGCCTCTCTTGTTCTAGCCTCTTTTTCCGAGCTTCCACTTCTCGCCTCTTTAACTCTAGGGTTAGTTGTTTTATTTTGTTTTCAGGGTCCACCCCTTCCTCATCCCTGGAGAAGCAGAACACTTGGTTGAATTGCAAACATACCCGGTCATCACCACTTTTTAACAAATCAAGGATTATCGGTTCATTATTAAAAAAAGCTTTCTCTTCATGTTTTAAATTTCTACCTTCCCAATATACTTTCCCTCCCATGGTACACATTTTCAAATTCGCTTTATTGTAACATAAAGGGTTAACCGCATAATATGCCAAAAAGGTGGATTGTCTTTTTCCCCCTATCCAGACAGTTTTGTTACATTGACTGCAGATTGGAATTGGGGGAATCATTCCCACTTCTCTCCTATACCTGAAATGGGAAGTTTCAGTCTTTCTTTTCATAGGAGTTTTAGACTGCCCGTCCTTAAGACTCGCCGTTGGGTGATAACACCAGACCTCCCCCTTTAGTTCACAGAGATTATACTGAGTGCCATTGGATATACAAAACCCCCTTTGTTGTTCTGGAGGACAGTCGATTATTCGTCCGGCATCTGTGGCGGTCTGGCACTGCTCACACTTCCCTAGGGGAGGATCCCCCAGAGGCACCTCGGGGCTCATTCCCTTGGTCAAGCACATGGCTAGATTCAGGAACATCAGGATTCCCCACCGGTGTATCCCTCTGCCTTGCCCTTCGCCCGTATAAAAATATACGGCGGGGATTACCATCTTCCCGGCAGCAAGGATATTCTTCAGGGGCCCTTGTAGTTCTTATGGCGTACCTTCTTTTGAAGGCAGCCCACCGAGACGACTTAATCGTGTCTGTCCTGCATGGTACTTTTACTGTCTTTCGGCACTCGATTTCCAAAGCCTCTGCCTTGGAGTCTAGCTTCCCTCTTATCCCTTTTTGAAAAAGTAGGAACCACTCAGGAGAGTCAAGTTCCAACAACCCCGCCCTGGTGGCAAGTATTAAGAGACGGCTAGTCAAATCCTGTTCCTTTTCTAGACACTTTGTACACAATCCCTTAGGTTTGTACCCTCCCAAACAGTGGGTTACCCAAATCTGGTTACAATAGGCGCACTTAAAATGTATAAACGGAAAACAATCACACTCAGGGTGAATACAACTTATCTGACCGTCACTGTTCATTTGTGGTTACGCTGAAGTCTGATCTTTAGTTCTCCCAGAGGGGTGGTGACTTTCCACTTGGAGGTGTCGTATTCCTTTACTTTTTTTACCCGAGATGAGTGCGTCCAACCTTTTTCTGCGGTCCGGACAGCTGTGTCTGTGGTCAGGAGAACCAGGAAAGGTCCTTCCCAATGGGGGTTGAGGGGAAGCTCCTTCCACGCTTTGACGAGGACTTTATCCCCAGGCTGTATCTGGTGTATTGCGAATCCCAGAGTGGCGCTTTGGGGAATCAGTCCTCGTTTTTGCAGTTCCTGTAAATTTTTGTTGATAGCAATGAGATATGGTTGTATTTGCACATCCTCCACTTGAGGGTGTCCTACTGGCATTCCATGTTTGTATGGCATTCCGTACAACATTTCAAAAGGGGACAGACCCGTTTCAGAATGGGGCATTGTTCTTATATTTAGTAAAGCAAGGGGGAGACACTTAATCCACGACATTTTCGTCTCTATCATGAGTTTAGACAATTGGGATTTAAGTGTCTGATTCATTCTTTCCACCTGCCCTGAACTCTGAGGATGCCAGGGAGTGTGGTATTGCCATCTGATACCCAGAGCTTCTGAAGTTTGTTTTATAATTTTTGAAGTGAAATGAGTTCCTTGATCCGAATCAATACAGTCCACTATCCCATACCTAGGGATGATTTCTTCCAATAAAATTTTTGATACTGTTTGGGCCGTAGCCCTTGCCCTGGGAAAGGCTTCTACCCAATGCATTAGTTTGTCAACTATTACTAATAAGAATTTATATCTCCCGATTTTTGGTAATTCGGTGAAGTCCACCTGGATCCTCTCAAATGGTCTGTATGAGAGAGGCCGCCCTCCCCAAACCGTTTGTTTGGAGTTGGATTTATTTACTTTTTGGCAAACCACACACCCCTGTACCTCTTGTTTGGCAATTTCAAAAATCCCCTTGCATCCGAAAAATTTCAGGAACTGATCCGCCAGCGCCCGAGTTCCCCAATGGGTCTGTTTGTGTAGTCTTTGTAACACTCTCCTTGCCACTCCCCTCGGGATCAGCTCCCTCCCATCAGGTAACCACCATTTTCCTTGTTTCATGACTCCCCCTATTTTCTTGAATTCTTCAATCTCTTTCTCTGAAGGGAGCATGGGGATTTCAGGTGATTCCTCCGGAGTCACCTCGGGAATACTTACGGTAAGCAGGGCTGCTCGTTTTGCCTCTTTATCGGCTAGGTTGTTACCTCGGGTTTGAAACTGCAACCCTGTCTGGTGTCCTTTTACATGGACAACTGATATTTCTCTTGGCCCCCGGACTGCCTCTAGAATCTGTCGGATTATTTCCCCATGAATTAGGTCTTTTCCTTTGGTATTTATTAGACCCCTCTCTTCCCAAATTTTTCCAAAAGTGTGTACCACCCCGAAAGCATACCGTGAGTCTGTGTATATGGTCCCTCTCCTTCCTTTCAACCTCCGGAGGGCTCTTAGGAGAGCATAGAGCTCGCAAGCTTGTGCAGATCAACTTGCTTTCAAAGGACCAGATTCTACAACTTCCCCAGATGCACCATTTATTATCGCATATCCCGATTTTCTTTTTCCCTCAATAATTCTCGAGGATCCATCTACAAACCACTTCTCTCCCCCTTCTAACTCCTGATCCTCTAAGTCCGGTCTTATTCTGGTCTGCAGCTCCACGATCTCAGAACAGTTATGCACTAATTTCTCTAGAGGTTCACCGAATAAAAACTGAGCAGGATTTTGTGCAGAAGTAGTTTTCAATTCTAAACCGGGTGAACTGATTAAGATGGCTTCATATTTCAGGAGCCTGGAATCAGTCAGCCACTTCTCTGCTTTTTGTTGCAATATGTTTCTCACATCGTGGGGAGTGTAAACTACCAGAGGAGCCCCAAAAGTTATTTTCTTCGCTTCTCCTACTAACAGAGCCACTGCTACAATTGCTTGTAAACACGTAGGCCAACCCCGACTGACTGGATCTAAGATCTTTGAAAGAAACCCTATAGGCTTCTTTTTGTCTGCCCATTCCTGAGTCAGGACTCCCTGTGCTGTTTGTCCACTCACATCCACAAACAACTGGAATTCTTTATTCGTATCTGGTAGAGTTAGTACCGGGGCAGTCATAAGGACAGTTTTTAATTTCTGAAAATTGGACTCATCCTGTTCAGTCCACTTCAGCCTGTCAGTGTTTAATCTTTCATATAAAAACTTCACCTTTTCACTGAAACCCTCAATCCACTGCCTGCAGTATCCCAAGAGCCCTAGAATTTGTCTAATTTGCCTTTTTGTTTTTGGTGTAGGCAATGCAAGGATGCCTGCTACCCTCTCCGGGTCTAATTTCTTTTTCCCTTGAGATATCCAATGCCCAAGATATTTTATTTCAGGCTCTGTGAATTGCAGCTTGGATTTTGATACTTTCAAACCTTTCCTTCCTAGGAAGTTTAACAAGGCAATCGTGCTTTTCCTCACGCTTTCTTCAGTCGGTCCAGCTATTAGCAAATCATCTACATATTGCAAAAGCTTTGTATTGTCCTCCAGAGCAAATTGGGTTAATATTTGTTCTAAAGCTTGTCCGAACAGGTTCGGAGACTCCACAAACCCCTGGGGGAGGACCGTCCACCTTAGCTGTTGCTTGCGGTTTGTATCTGGGTCCTCCCACTGAAATGCAAAATAATCTCTACTCCTTTCATCCAGAGGGCAAGTCCAGAAAGCATCTTTCAAATCAATCACACTATACCACACATCTTCTGGTGTGAGCCTATTTAGTAAAGTATAGGGGTTGGCCACCACCGGGAATCTAGTCCGGGTCCTAGCGTTTACCGCTCGTAGGTCCTGGACCAATCGGAAGCTACCATCCGTCTTCCTTACAGCCAGGATGGGGGTGTTGTGTTGGGACATGCAAGGCTCTAAAGTTCCCCCTTTTAGGAGGTCATCAATTATTTGTTTCAACCCCCTTCTCCCTTCCATCGGGATGGGATATTGTTTGACTCTTATAGGGTCCTCAGAGTTCTCGATTTTTATTTCGATAGGTTTGATATCTAGCTTTCCTACCTCTCCTTTTGAATGCCATACTTTAGGGTTTATTTTCTCCTCATCCTTAGGAGTCAACTTAAATATTTTTACCACCAATTCAGAGTTTTTAATCATGATATTAATTCTTAAAGCGACAATCATGTCCCTTCCCAGCAAATTGTAATCTGCTTCTTCTACTAATAGCAAATTCCCTAAGCAAATTTTATTTTCAGATTCTATTTCCACATCTTTTATTATAGGTACTTCAAAGGGGTCTCCCTTTGCACCAATTACAAAAACTTTTTCTCTGCTAGCCACACATCCGTATGGCAATTTCTGCAGGGTACTTCTCTCTGCCCCAGTATCTACAAGAAAACTTACCACCTGTCGTTGGGGTCCCACTTTTAACTTTATCAAGGGCTCCTTGGATGTTCTGGTCCCCAAATTAAAGAGCCCCTGACACCCCTAGTCTTCCTGAAAAATTTTCTCATCTTTTATTTTTTGTTTACAATTCCGCTGAACGTGTCCTACCTGTTTACAGTAGTAGCACTCAGGGGGCTCTCTCCGTGGGGCCGGGGTTACCCGGTGAGAACCTCGACCTTTCCCGGGTAGTGATTTAAACTTACCCTGCATCTGTTCTTGTTTCTGGACCTCTTTTACCGCAGTTACTAAAATTCTAGCTTGCGATTTCTGCTTCTCATCTTCTCTCCTCATGTATACTTTTTGAGCTTCCCTTAGGAGCTCCTGAAGACTTTTATCTTGCCACCCCTCGATCTTTTCTAATTTCCTCCTAATATCTTCCCAAGATTTAGCAACGAATTGTGTTTTCAACAGAACCTCCCCCACAGGAGAGTTCGGGTCAGTCCCAGAGTAAATCTGTAAACTTCGCCGTAATCTCTTGATCCATTCAGTGGGTGGTTCCTCTTTTCCTTGACACTCCCTAAAAACTTTGCTAATATTCTGGCCCCTAGGGACCGCTTCTCTTATACCTTGTATAATCATGCTCCTTAAATCCATCATGTTCCGTCTGCCTTCCTCCGTCTGTGCATTCCAGCTCGGGCTTACGCTAGGCCATTTCTGGTTACCTGGCGTCCCCTGTGGATTGCGTCTGTCCCAGTCTCTGATCCCGGCTTGTTTAATCATCTCCCTTTCCTCCTGATTAAACAGTGATCTCAGGATTGCCATAAGATCGTCAAAGGTATAAATGCTACTCCCTAAAAATTCATCTAACCTCTCAGCCACCCCAAGAGGGTCATCCAACAACCGCCCCATCTCTTTTTTAAATGCCCTTACATCTCCAGAGTTAAGGGGGACATTCACAAAACCGATCACTCCCGGGGCCGTCGGTACTTCCCTAAGAGGGAACAACCGGTGCCCCTCTTCACTCTCTCCCCATTCATTATCCGTCATTCTTGCTCTCAAACGGGTTCTACTTGTGGGAGGGGAATTGGTGATTGTGGGTTGCCTCCCTGTTATCAATTGTGGGAATTCTGCCGCCACCCGGCTGAAGGGAGGAGTCCCCTCCGTTGTATGGGAGGGTCCCGGTTGTGGCGGCTGGACCGGCAGGGACGGATAGGGTGATCCCCAGCCTTGTGCGGGAAAAACCTCCGAGGAGGTTGCTGTGGTTACGGTGTTTACAGGCGGGGAAAGGGGAAGGGCTGCCGGCATCGCTGCTGACCCCGACTCTCCCACTTGAGACACACGTATCTCAGTGGGTTGGTCTCGGGGGCCCAAGGGTGCTGAAGGCACCACTTGATCTGCAGAGGATGGTCCCGCTGGTCCTCGATACGGGGGTGGTAAGTGATCGAGGGGTTCCCAGGACTCAGCTCTCGACTCACGTTTTTCTTTCTGTTTTATTGGAAATAGCCCTACTCTGACATTTACCCAGAGCTTAGCATATTCCCTCTCCTCAGGATCTGAGGGGACCTTGTTCTCCACATAGGAGAATAACTTGTTACACGTCCATTTTTCAAATGTGCCTAACACTGGCCAAGTGAGGTGACTTCTCAACTCCTGTCCTCCCCAAACCTCCATACAATAATGTATTAATTTCTCCTTTGATTTCCCCTTCCTCTGGGGACAATCTTCCCAGTGTTTTAGCATCCACCCCAAGGGACTCTCCAGTGGGATGTCTGGTGATTCCCCCCCCTGATCGGAGGAATCTTTTCCTGTGCTTCTTCCTTGAAGCTTACTCTTTTTCTGCCCCATACTTCGCAAATATATTCTTACCTTTCTTCGACTTCTCCGGGAGTCGATATCTGTTTCTGCGTTGTGTACTTAGGAATCAAAATTTTGCCGATACTCACCTTTCAGCGAGCTGAGCTGAGGTCTCTTGTAATCGGTACTTTTGATTCTTTCCTGGACCTCTCCCTGGGTCCGTTTACTAAGAGGGTTTACCAATTCTCGAGCTCGACAAGACGTATCCTTCCCCTCTTAGTACCTTGCGATCAGTTCCCGAGACACCCTTTGGCCTCAGGTTTTACGAGTGTGTGTCGAGAGAAAAAAAAACTTTCACTCTGTATCGCTTCCTTCGCGGCCGGCCAATTCCCTCGCGGGAGGATGGAAACGCGACCTTGAAGTCCGCACTCGCTTCGTGATCAGATCACGTCTCACACACTCGCCCGATCGCCCACTCAACCAGCAGTACTTACAGCTATTTTCCTGCGTGGGTGTCTTTGTGCACACTAGACGTTTTACGAGCAAAGCAAGCCGCGGCTTCCCGAAGGTTCCGTGCCTTCCCGAGCTCTCCGATCCGGATCCTTTTCCTTTTTATTGTGGTTTTTACCTCCGCCTAAATTTGGTTCGGATATCGGAATGAACTACGGGGGCTCTCAACTCACCAGGCCGCCAAAATCAGCGGGGGTACCCGTCCTGGGCAGCGAGATTCCCCGCAGTTTCTCCGATCCGAGTCACGGCACCAATCTGTTATAAATGCAAAGGCAGATTTGGGTTAAATAAAAAACAATTTATTATAAAACAATTTCTATAAAAAAATAAACAATGAGGAAAAACCACAATAAAACAAACAGCGCAGCGCTGGGTGGACAGGGGTCTATACCCAAAGGTATAGGTGTTCCCAAATCCACGAAGGAGGGTAGACTGTCCGGGGTTTTTATAGGGATTTTTAGCCTTGAGGCCAAATTCCAGGCAGGCACCATTCACCAACGGTCCTTGATTGTTGTATGAATTGATTTCCTGGCGTTGGAGAATAGAGTCAAATGGACGTCCGGACAGAGTCTCCTCATATGTAAAGAAGTTCTGGGTGTTTCTTGATTTCATTGTGGTTCAGGCCATCTGGATGGGATGGTTGGATCCGGGTTGGAGCTGATGGATATCTCGGCTGGACTTTTTCCTTTTGTCTACCTGATGGCTTCCCCCAATGGTGGCCTGCAAGGCGGGGTGTTCAGGTCCGGTGATGAGTATCTCGTCGGAGCCTTTCCCTGTTAGCTTGATGATTCATGTCCTGTCTATTCTTTTCCGTTGATGGGCGCCGAGCCTGTCCCTGTCAGCCTGATGATCCTTGTCCTGTCTATTCTTTTTCGTTGATGGGCGCCGGCTAGGATCGTTATCCTTTGAGTGGGAATTCGCGACTAGATCTGGGAAGGGCTTGTGGGCCATACTGTACTTTATATTTTATATCATTATTGTTATATACATTTATTTAGATTTCTACGAATTTTTACAAGTTCATTTCTCACACAAGGATGACAATACTTGTTACTTTTTCAAACAATATCTTTGGCTTTCTACTCACAATATTGTTTTGCTCATACGTATATGTTGCTGGCTGGGTCCTGGGGGCCTGTCTGACCCCCAGCTTCTGCTGGCAAGAAGCCCAGATAGTCAGGCTGTCCCAAGAGACAGAGCTGCCAACCAGGGTTTTGCAGGCAGCCTCCAGCCAGGGGTAACCCTTGGAGCATGGGCTTGAAGTGATCCGCTCTTTTAGCAATGATTTCTGCTCTGTGATCAGCTCAGTTCAGCCCAGCCAGCTCCATTCAGGTGTTACATCAGCCAGCGCAGATAAAAGATGAGAAGACCATACAATGTTCCGCAGAGAGTCTTTAATGCAGGCTTCAGTAAAGGGGGCCAGTGATGATCTAAACCCAAACTAGGTAAAAGCTGGGGTTTTTATAGGGAAGGGGAGAACTAGGAAGGGGACCAATGGTCTGAGACTGGGGTAAGATGACCAGTAGTTAACAGGGAGATAACATGGGGTCCTGAGGCAAGGAGTCATCCACATCTTAGTCATTATGACTAGACAGTTTTATCTTATCTTAGGGGATTGATCTCCAGGGAGGATGCCACAGATGCCTGTCAGAGGACTGGGCCTCCTCCACACATATATAAAATTTTTAGTAGCTTTCTATTATAAGATTCACCTTTGGATAGTACCTACAAGAGCTATCTTGATTGATTGCTGGGGGGCTGATCATATTTCTCATCATCCAACCGAGTGTCAGCACTACTTTGTGAAACTAATTTTCTTATTGTTTTCACATACTCTATGTGTTTTGCACTTCATACAAGAAGAAAGAATTAATTTCTTCTTTCACTCTTTAATATAATTAATGGAAACTATTCAGAGTCTTTCTAATTATGAACTCTTTTTAATGAAGCTACAGTCCTACATTGTCCTGTACGATGAACCAAACAAAAATCAACACACATCCTCTTAACAAAAGACCACAGGAGTGGCAGTGGCTTTACAGATAAAACTGCTGAATTTAAATTACAACCCAACTGGATTCTAAGTTTTAAATTTATGTGGCAATATAACATAATTATGTAGAAAAGCATGTAATAAAATTACTATAATTTGCAGTATTTGTCGTAAATTTTATAATGAAAAGCATAACTTAAAAATACTTAAGGTGCACATAATATTTCTATATTATGCTTCAGAAGTTTCATAAAATAATGTTCGTAGCAGGTTCAGTTTTTAAAGGTTGTAAATTATTTCTATGCTCAGTGCCTAAAGTTTTAAATGTTTAGCTAAATGTATGACCTGTGGAATTTTATTTTTAGGATATACTAAATACAATAGATAGATATAGATATAGATATAGATATAGATAAATAGATATAGATATAGATATAGATATAGATATAGATATAGATATAGATATAGATATAGATATAGATATAGATATAGATACAGATATAGATACAGATATAGATATAACTAAGCAAAAGATAATGACTGCTCTTGTATGAAAATGTCAAGTTCAAATTTTGTAACAGGATGCATCATTCTAATTTTCTGTTAGTTTTGTTGTGGGCTTGTTGGTTTGTTTGTTTTAAATTACCTTAAAATGATGATCCATAAATTGTGCTCAGAATAGTCAAGGCAAATATAAAAAATATGCTACTGACTGGATGGTAGTGATGATGGTAGTGGTCAAAGTTGTTGCTTTTTATATTTTTGTATATACAAAGCTTGCATATTTTCCATGTGAAAGAATGAAGCTGGCAAGCACCTTAATGTAGAGAAGCTGGTCTTCAAAACTGGTTTCATTTTCTGGGCCAGGTAGGGTGAAGGAAGAAAATTCTATGCAAACTACACAAAGCAGCAAGTGAAACAGAAACTCATATTCACAGATCTGATTCTGTGTTCCGTAAATTCAGTGAAAGATTCCCAATGAAAGCACCAAACTCTAGAGAAGTCTCATAACCTTGGGGATTTTTTTCATCATGAAGTGCCAGTATTCTACAAATCAAAGCTGAAACCCAGCTTAACTGTGCAGATACAAATTCAGAAATTCAGACAACTAACTGAATTATTTGCTTTTTTAAACTCAGTTATACTAATTGATTAAGTTCCACTTGATACATATTAATCAATACAATTTTTTTTTTAAATTACCTTAGAAGATTTTCTACCACTCAATTCTTTCTAAGGTGGAAATGATAGCAAAAGGTTCTAAAACCTTAGAAAATTCGGAGACTTATAAAGAAAGTTAGGTTTGCCAAGCCGTGGGAAAAGTTGGCCCTGGGAAATACTAGGCCTTGTGCTTGCTAAAGATCATGTCAAACTGCACCTGTGTAATCAGTATATGATAAATGATACAATTGTTAGATATGATTAGATATAATTATTGTTTAAAGAACATGAGGAACAATGTTAGGGGGCAGGGGGGAATCACGAGAAATTCATGCTTGGGTAAAAACAATGCTTATAATAGAACAATATAATTTTAATAATTAATATGTAAGTTGTATAACGATATAGTATAAAACATGTTTAACTCAAAACGGAATCGGGTCAGATTTGGGTATGTGTGCCCCTGACACCCAGAGCTCTTTAATAAAGCACCTTCATATAATCATTCTGTGATTATATGTGTTCCTGAACGCTAACAGAAAGGCAATTTTTCTTTTAAATACTTTTTTCAGTATCATATTTTTTTCCCCTGGAATTGTGCCTTTTGCTCTTTTCTGGGGACGGGCGTGATTTTGTGGAGGGTGGGTTTTTTTACTTGTTTGTTTTTGTTTTGGGAGAGTTGTTTGCTCTTTTTGTTTGGGGGATTTTGGCTTTTTGTTTGTTCCTTTCCCTTAGTTTTAGCTGGTTTTTGTTTGTTTTCATTTGCTGGGATTTTTTTTTCACATTTTTTGTTTCCCCAAAACAGTGTAAAATAATGCTTAGCTTATTGTTTATATGGGTGATCACAATTGTCATATCTGAGCTATGTCTTCATGTATGGTCTGGGTTTATCGCTCTAGTTAATTCAGTAATTTGGTAGACTCTTACATAATTTTCATTCTAAGTCCCAGCAGACTAACTGTCTTCAAGGAAGAAAAAGGTCATGTTTTAAGTTGATCATTGACAGAAGTTTTTAAACCAATGGCACGTGTGTTTCATTAGAAGGGAACATGGATGTTTAAAATTCTTAACTCTGTTTGTAGGTGACTTGCTATCTTCATTCATTGTGCTTCATTAGTACACTAATTAAAGTGCTAGTATATACAGAATAATACTGGGGAATCAAGTAAGTTCAAAGCTAAACCTCACTGGTTCATGGTTGCAGAAGTCTAAAGAAAGATATTGGTGGAAGGAAATCCTTAATTGTGTCAATTCTGAATCATTCTAAAGACTTAGTGTCCTTTTGTCAGCCAAGGCAACCTTAACAGAGCACTGCTACTTCTGC
Source organism: Pseudopodoces humilis (assembly GCF_049639895.1). Classification (NCBI taxonomy): domain Eukaryota; kingdom Metazoa; phylum Chordata; class Aves; order Passeriformes; family Paridae; genus Pseudopodoces; species Pseudopodoces humilis. The sequence goes on from NC_142203.1 coordinate 11,494,706, forward strand.
TTGTTCTTTGAATTGTAGTCACATGCCTCTGCTGTTGTAATCCTTCTCCCCGATGGGACCCCTCTGTCCCACCCCCCGTGGTGAGAGCCTGCTCGTCTCAAGGCACAGGCGGCCAAGGGGGTCCTGGAGTGGATACAACACGGACTCAAAGTATCTAGACACAGGAGGCTCAAACTTGCTGGAGTAATCCCGGGTTTATTGTCTGTCGTCCATCCGGGGCAAGAGAGAGAGCGAAATGCTCTGGGTCTCATCTCTTATACCGGGGGCAGGGGTGATTAGGGGATGCAGGGAGGTCACAGCCAATGGGAAGGGGGAAGGGAAAGAAGGTTCTCAGGTAGGAACTAACATTACACAAACCAGAGGTGAGTTTTACCCTTGGGAGGTACCAAGATTTTTAGATGCACTACAACACCTCACCCTTTTCTGTTATACAAAAATGAGAAACATGGATTTGAGTAAGAGGTAGGTTATTTCTAAAAAAAGGAAACAGATTTTTTTTTTTTTTTAAACATATTCACAGTTACAGTATGCAGGTCAGAGGCTAGAGAGGTTTCTTCTTGCTCTCTTCAGCGGCGTCTACTCTTGGAAGCAACAGCCACTTGCTTCTCTTTTCTTCTTGCTGGTGCTGGATTCTTTGGAACAAAAGGCTTTACCCATTTCTGAGGAATCCATCGGGGGCCTGAAGGGGTGGATACACACGCGTAGCCACGCCCCCAGGTGACAAGTTCATAGGGACCCTTGGTTTGCCAAGTTTCAGGGTCCCTGATTAACACCGGTGGATGCTGTGACAATTTAAACTGATCACCACTGTTAAAATGCCGAGTTACAGGAGGATTCATGTTTTCAAATGAGCAGTTTAGGAAGTTAATGGAAAACAGAGCTTTACAGAGTTTCTGTTGTGGAGACATCCACACTGCTTCACTACCTTGCCGGGCTAGGACTTGTTTGAGCGTCTGGTGGGTACGCTCGATTACAGCCTGACCTGTGGGGGAGTGGGGGATGCCAGTTTTATGTTCCACTCCCCACTGCTGGACGAATTCCAGGAACTCCTTGGATTTATACGCTGGGCCATTATCTGTTTTAATTTCTTTAGGGATTCCCAATATGGAAAAGGCCTCCACTAAGTGTTGTTTAGCATGTACAGACTTTTCTCCTGCATGAGCAGAGGCATACACCGCTCCTGAGTATGTATCAATACTCACATGTACATACTTAAGGCGACCAAAACTGGGAATGTGAATGATATCTGTTTGCCACACCTCACAGCTCTTAAGGCCTCGGGGATTAACCCCGATGCCCAATGATGGCACTGCCTGGAGCTGGCAATTGGGACAGGTAGCCACGATGGCTTTAGCCTGATCCCGTGTCAGCTGGAACTGACGAATCAGTCCTGGCACATTTTGATAGTATTGCTGGTGACTTATCTTTGCCTGCTGAAACACATCAGGGAGACATACCTTTTCAGCAGGGGAAGCAAGGGAATCAGCCTTCCGGTTCCCCTCAGCGATTTCACCTGGCAACGGGGTGTGCGATCTTATGTGCATCACATAGAAAGGTTGTTCTCGATTTGAAACCAAATAAATCAGTTTTGAAAGCAATCTAAAGAGATGTTCATTCTCAATGTCCTTGAGAACTGCCTGTTCCGCTCTGGACACCACTCCTGCTACGTAGGCTGAGTCAGTAACCAAATTAATCAGTTCTGAAAATTTCTCAAAGGCTCTCACGACCGCAGCTAGTTCAGCTATCTGAGGTGACCCCTCCACAAACTCAACATCAGCTTCCCAAAGCTGAGTCTGTGGATTTCTCCAAGTCATCACCGACTTGTGGGATGTCCCAGATGCATCAGTGAACACTGTGAGAGCTTTGAGTGGCCTCTGGCTCCTTTTCTCACGAGGAATGAGATGGAATTCCTCATGAAACAATTTGTGTGATGGTGCATGAACTGAAATTTGCCCACTATAGCTGTCCAGAGCTAACTGGAGGTTAGCATTGCTCTGCAGCAGATGCTCAAACATCTCTTTGGTCAGTCTCTCAGGGGAGTTTTTGCCTTCTCCAGAGAGCCTGACTGGGAGGTGAATACACATAAAATCACAACCTGCCAGTTCCCGCAGCCTTACCCTGGCCTTTTGAATCAGCTGAGCCATCAGCTCTTGTGGCTTGGTGATAGTTTTGGGTCTTTGATGGGAGAGGAAGACCCACTCTATGATTAAGAGTGAATCTCTCTGCCCCTTGGCCCATTGGAATATTAAACCATGCAGGTGTGGCAATTTCCCCAGGACAATAAATTTGAAAGGCAGCTCAGGTTTGAAGCGGTGTGCCTGTCTTTCTGTCAAGGTCTTTTGTGCTTTTTCTATTACAGTTTTTGCTTCTGGAGTCAGCTCCCTGGGAGATAGTAATTCTCTCTCCCCTTTCAATAAATTGAGTAGGGGGCTCAGGTCCTCATTTGTGAGACCTAGCCATGGTCTGACCCAGTTTAGTGACCTGCATAGAGAACGAAGATCTGCTAGAGTTTTAGGATTACCAATAATTTCCAATTTTTGTGGAACAACAGTCCGTGCAGTAATTTCCAGGCCCAGGTATTTCCAAGGTGGCATCCTTTGAACTTTGTCTTCCTGTAACTGGAATCCAGCAGAGGTTAAAACTTTAACCACTAGGTCAAGGGTGTCTTTCAGTATGTTGTTATTGGGACAGCATATTAAAATATTGTCCATATTATGCAAAATGATAGCCTCTCTCTTTTCAGCACGCACTGAGGACAGCAAAGACCCCACATACCACTGGCAGATGAAGGGGCTGGCTTTCATCCCCTGAGGTAGAACTGTCCAGTGGTACCGTTTCATTGGAGCTTCCCGGTTAATTGTGGGAATGGAAAAGGCAAACCTTGGTGCATCCTCTGGATGCAGGGGAATTTTAAAAAAGCAATCTTTAATATCTACTACTGCTAGTAGCCAATCTTGCGGTAGCATGGTTGGGGATGGCATTCCTGGTTGGAGAGATCCCATGTCCTGTATTTTTTTGTTTATTTCTCTTAAATCTTGAAGGAGACGCCATTTATCTTTCCCTGGCTTTTTTATTACAAACACCGGGGAATTCCAAGGGCTGGTTGTTTCTACTATGTGTCCTTTAGCCAATTCTTCTTCCACTAATTTTTCTAGCGCCCCAAGTTTTTGTTTGCTGAGAGGCCACTGGTTCACCCAAATTGGATCATTATCTAGCCAAGATAATTTTTGGTCAGGACGCTTTACAGTGGCCTCTATCAAAAATCCTGAGGTGTCTCAGGAATAGTTAGTTTTACCCCCCACTGCGACATGGTATCTCTCCCCCACAAGGGGCACTTGTAGTCAATTACAAAAGGTCGGACACTAGCTATCCTACCGTCCGGACCTTCGATCTGGACGATATCTTTAGCAATTTTTGCCAGTTTCATTCCTCCAACACCCTGTATTTTCCCTGCCACTGGTTGTAGTTCCCAATGTGAGGGCCACACCTTTTCCGGTATGATGGTCACATCTGCCCCAGTGTCAATTAACCCTTCTACATGGAGATGTTCTGATTTATGTGTTAAATTGCATCCCATAATGGGCTTGTTTTCACCCACTACTTCTGCCCAGTAGACTCCTGGTGTTTTGTCATCTACTGGGACTTCTGTTGGAACAGGGATTACCTGGGCTATTACTTGCCCTTTATCTACATAGAAAGGTGGTTGGGGGCACCTAGCTAAGAGGATGAGGTGTGTTAGGTCTCCCGTGATTGTCATGGGAGCCACCTCAATCTCTATTGGTGTGTGTGCTGTGTCTCCAATAACAAAATACCTACTAACCAGTCCAGCCAGGTCTTGTGAATTATCCTGCAAATCTACTCCCACGACAGTCCAGCGGTCAGATCTGAAACAAAAGGCTTTAGAAGTTACAAGTCTGAATCGCTTTTGCGGTTGCCAGACCTTATTAGGCAAACATTCCTCACAATTATATTTTTGCAGTTTTTCACCCTGCTCCCTTTCCTCCCCTTTTCCCATTAAAACAGAGTCTTTTTTCTGCTATTTCCCTTGTTGCTGGGTTTGAGGACAGTTCCTTGCAAAATGTCCTGGCCTCTTGCACTGGAAACAGACAATGTGCTGCAGCTGTCCTGGTGACATCTGTGGCTTGTTCATTCCTGGTGTCACTGCTGCTACTGTCCTTGGGTTGTCTGGTTTCTTGTCGTGTACACTGTACAAGTCTGCTTTCTGGGCACACGCTTCAATCATATCTGCTATGGTGGGTGAAGGGTTGATAGGAAGACTCTGAATTATTCTACGACAAGCCTCGTTGGCATTTCTTTGGGCCATTTCTTTAAGCAGTTCCGCCTGGGCCACGAGTTCTTTAACTTGTCTCTGTATCTGTAGTCTCAGACGATCTACAAACTGTAAGAAACTCTCACATGGAAACTGGTTAATATTAACATAACTGACTTGAATATCAGCTGTTGGTAATTGGTTAAAAATGTTTTCAGCCACATCACAAACTTTATCTGCAACAAACTTTGTTAACACTCTCACTTGATCAGCAGGATTAATCCAATTTCCCTCCCCACATAAATGTTCTAAAGTGATTTCATTGTTCTCTGTATCATGTGCATTTTGATTACTTTGTTTGAGTTCAGCTAGGAGTTTTGTTAACGATCTTTTCCATAAGCTTTCCCAAAGATCATATTCAGAGGGAGTTAGCAAACACCGAAATAAATCTTTAATATCTGCAGGAATTAAATCCTGTGATTTCAATGTAGTTCTTATTATTCCCCTTAAGACTTCACTATCACGACCAAAATAATTTTTAATTTTACAAATATCTTTGATTACTTGATAATTGAAAGGCTGATGTTGTAATCGCATTGCTCTTCTGCTGTTACTGTATACTACAGGAGCTGCTGTCAGCATAACTTCATCTTCTCCAGGGCTGGCATTCCCTGGGCTCCTCAGCCCGCCCCCGCCCATGCCGGGCTCCGGGGTGCCTGTTCCTTCCCCACACCTGTGGAGAGACACAGCTCCTGCCCTGCAGGAGCCGGGCGGTGGGCCGCCCCTCCCCACGTCGGGTTCCGGGGTTCCACCCTCCCCCACGCCGGGTCCCGGGGTTCCACACACCCCCATGCCGGGCTCCGGGGTGCCTGTTCCCCCGCAGGAGCCGGGCAGGGGGCGGCCCCCCCTCACGCCGAGCTCCGGGGTTCCTATTCCCTCACCGGGCCCGTGGAGAGACCCAGCCCCACCCCTGCAGGAGCTGGGAGAGGGCCCGCGCCCCACCACTCCAGGCCCGGTAGGCAGGCACCCCCCCATCGGGCAGCGGTGCCGGGACACCCCTCCCCCTGCCCCTCTGCAGGAGCAAGGGGTGTAACTCTCTCCCTCCCCGCCCCTCCTCCCCGCGGGACAGGGGCCGGAGGGATAGGGGATAGGGTTACAGCCTCGGGGGACAGGGTCATAGGGTGGGGCCAGGTAGGGCTGGGGGGTGGAGCAGGGTGGAATATCAGGGGGAACAAAGGGGTTGTGGTAAGGGTTATGGGTGGGAACCCGTGGGTGGGAGGGATCATGGGTAGGAGAAAGGGGATACACGGGAATTCACCATGTGGCCAGGTAACACGTGGCCAGCGCCATCTTGGCTCTCAGCCATGTGGGGATAGGAAGATACATTTTCTTTAACACTGCAGGGGTATAGGGAGGGAGCCTTTATGGCTTGTGAGGCAGGACTGGGTGACTGAAACAGACACACCGGACTAGAACTTGTATTGTTTGTCTCGGGTATCTTTTTCATTGGGGGAACAGAGGTTTTGGGGGAAAAGTTAGGAAAGTTAGGTGGATACTGCGGTGTTCGTTTGTCTTCCGTTTTTATTTCTCTGTTAACTAATTCTTTTCAAATTAAAAGAAAAACCGGGAGGAATTTCAGGGCCGATTTGTCTCCTCTTTCTATTTTTAAGGTTAATAAATTTCCAATTTCATCCCAGGCAGTTACTGAATCTAATTTCAACAATTCGATCTGTTCACTTTGCTGAGTCAAATATGATACAAACTGTTTCATCTTATGTTTTGAAATTTTTACATTTGTGGTTTTTAAAAAATTCTGTACTTTTTGTGTATGACTCCTTTCTTGTGTGCAGAGCCAGGCTCCCATTTTGGAGGTCACAGCAGCTTTGCACACAATCTGTCTATTTTCCCTACCGCAGAAAACAAAGTTGCACCAAAAGGATTACAATTAAACTCACACTCTACAGACAGCAGGGAGAATTCCCTCTCCCCCCTCACCCCGTCTCTGCCCACGGCTCGGGGATTCCCCACACGCTTGGGGCGCTGCCGCTGGGAAGGAGTTACACAGAACACAGTCCCCCCTGGGGTCTGTTTCACTCTCCACCCCTCCCAGCCCGGTGTCGGAGTTCAATCTTACCTTTTTCTGTCGTTTTCTGGCGGTGGAAAGATACTTATTGCCCTGGAATCGGTCCCCTGGTGCTGGAGGATTTTCGACTCCTTTTCAGAAACTTTTTTGCTGTATTGTTTAAACTGCATCCAAAGGCTCCAAAGAACGGCTCACCCTGGCTCCGATAAGCCTTTAAACGTGGGCTTGTATAGCCCCAACAGTCGGGTGCCACTCTGTTGTAATCCTTCTCCCCGATGGGACCCCTCTGTCCCACCCCCCGTGGTGAGAGCCTGCTCGTCTCAGGGCACAGGCGGCCAAGGGGGTCCTGGAGTGGATACAACACGGACTCAAAGTATCTAGACACAGGAGGCTCAAACTTGCTGGAGTAATCCCAGGTTTATTGTCTGTCGTCCATCCGGGGCAAGAGAGAGAGTGAAATGCTCTGGGTCTCATCTCTTATACCAGGGGGCAGGGGTGATTAGGGGATGCAGGGAGGTCACAGCCAATGGGAAGGGGGAAGGGAAAGAAGGTTTTCAGGTAGGAACTAACATTACACAAACCAGAGGTGAGTTTTACCCTTGGGAGGTACCAAGATTTTTAGATGCACTACAACACTCTGCTGCTTGTTCTCTTCTGGCTCTGGATGTTTTGGTGTATCTACTCAAACCCTATTCAAATAAAATCACTTTTCAATAAAAGATTGATTAATTAAAAAAAAATGCAGCTTTCAACCAGATTAGCAAGGTATATGGGAAAAAAAGGGGGGAATAATGACTCCTCATTTTAACAAAAAGCAAGATCAGTAGGCTTGACTGCAGAACCACACCATCAATGTGTAAATAGACAGAATAATTTTTCTGTGTCTTTTCCCAGAATAGTGTAATTGGTGACTGTGTCCAAACCTCACATTCTGGAACCTTTTTCACTATTTGTCGGAAATGGAGAATGTAATGTCTGTTAAACAGCATAGTGAAAACAAAACCTTTGTTATTAGTTTATTTTTCTGTTGCTGTTGTTGCATGTCAGTTTATTGTATGAAGGTCTTTTGCTACTATAAAATTTTTATTTGATTAAGTTTTAATAAAACTGAGCACATAGTACTGTTGATACAGCTAGTCCTAGATTATACATATAAGAATAGTCTAATTTCAGTAAAATTACTAATGTAAGACAAAGAATAAAAGACTCTTATGGGCATGACCTGAAAAGTAAAACTTTAAGGTTTATACAGTTAGTTTTGTATCCTGATGTTCAACATTGTGACTAACAGATTTAATTTTCTTCCCAATCTGTTATACAGCCAAAGGGGCAAATAGTTTTGCTCAAGTTTAAGCAAACCTTCTTTAATTTTAACTGTTCAAAAATAGAAGAGGAGAAACGCACCACCTTGTTCTATAGTGCTGTCACTGAAGGTATACAACATCCTCAGCAATCTTACTAGAAAGAAGCAGGCTATGTTTTTTCCTATTTTCTTTGAAATATCAGTACTTCTTTAAAAAAATAACAAATTCAAACAGTGGCCTTGACAAAATATGAAAACATTTAGCATTAATAAAATCTGTTGGTATCAAACAAGATGGGAAAAAAAACTATGAAAAAAAACTAAGAAAAAAGAGAAGAATAATACCTTCTTGCCTGCAAGAGGGAGTAACAGTGAAATTAACCTTGCAAACTCTTTGAAGAGCATTCTTATGAAAACAGTGTGGTACAATGGCAAAGTTATATATATTAAAGTATCAACAGTCCTTAACTGATTATGGCCAGTTACATTTCATACTGTGTTTTTAAAGAAAAATAGTACAGACAAAACTGTATGACAATTTCTTAGTGGAATTGCCATTTACTCTTATTTTCTGTATTCTAATTGCAGGATTTAATTAATATATTACTCACATCTGTTCTTAAAAGTTACTGCAGTGTGTTTCTTGTTAATGGTATGTTTGGTTATTACCTAAGTTGATGGTTTGGTCCAAATGAGATCCTCCCACCCCATGCTGTCAATCTACCCTGAGTCTCCTGTCAATCTGTTTTAGGCCCACCACATGCTTGGAATTCCACTTCGGAAATCCCCTAAATTTCAACACTTGATTAGTCCATGTGACCCAACTTTCCCCCCCTACCTCCCTCATTGGATGATGATTTTGTGAACTCTGCCTTTTACCCTCCCCAGGATATCTCTGATTAGCTGATGCTTTGTACCCTCCCTTTGAACTGCCTCCCTATTTCAGCTGTTGCCCTCTTGCATTTTCTGTCTTTTGCCCCCAGTATTCCCCAGAGCAATAAATCCTCTGTTATCCCATGCAAAAGACCTCCCTGTCATAGTTGTCTCCTCAGAGTGCAGACTGACAGCCAAAAGCCATAGAGCAAGTGCTCTAGTCACACCTCGGGTCATCCTGCTCCTGGGGTGTGACCCACTCCTGTCGCAGGCCGAAGTGATAGAGCCAGATAAGCTCTGGCAAGATGCAATGAAAAGTGAGAAGTTTCATTCAAGTACCTAATTTGAACATGTCAAAAATACACCACCCAAATCTTTAAACTCTTGCTTCATGCTCAATTTTGATAGTCATCAAGATTAAATAATTAAGTGCAGGAAAAATAAAATTCAGATTTTTTTTCATATATTTGAGGATTAATATACAGTCATAAATTATAACAATTTACTGGAAAATTAGCAACTACTCTTTGTAGTGAGTATGTGATGATTAGAATTTGTATTTCAGGACATGAGATTCGTTAATATAATTTTATGTCAGTAGGGCATAATAACTGGAACATATTTGCTGTACTGCATTGCCCTGAGAATTAAACTTTCTGGTATTGTTTTCCTAGTTTCTAGTCACTTTCCCAGGAAAGTAACTATAAACACTGATGTTTATACATGTTTATTCCATTAAAGATATGTCTTTTGATGGGCGTTTCTCATGACCAGTGTGGTTGGAAAGGTGGTAACCTAACTATCCAATCCCTGGTCATTGTCAAGAATCTGTAAATACAGAAATGACAGAATAAAGTTCTTCTTCAATCACACACAGAGCTGTGTCTGTGTGAATCATTTAGTGTCTGACAGTGACAGTACTGCTTTCTAATATTTCAAGGTTGCGATAAACAGCCTAAATTGGAGAGATACAGATTTGATAGAGTAAGCTGTTGGATAAGAAAGTGGCTGGATGGTCACATCCAGAGGGTAGTTGAAGACTCAGAGTCCTGATGCGCATCAGTAACAAGTGGTGTCCCTCAGGGGTCTGTACTGGGCCCAGTGTTGCTTAATATCTTTGGCAATGACATAGACATAGGGGTCAAGTGCACCCTCAGCAAGCTCTCAGATGACACCAAGCTGACTGGTGCAGTTGACAGTCCTGAAGGGTGGGTTGCCATCCAGAGGAATCTGGACATGTCCAGTGGCCTCTGGAAAACTCATGAGGTTTAACAAGGCTTGGTCCTGGTGCTGCACCTGGGTCAGGGCAATCCCTCGTGCCAGCTGAGGCTGGGGATGAACAGATCCAGAGCAGCCCTGCCCAGAAGCACTTGGGAGTGCTGGGGGTGAGAGGCTTAACTTCATAAGATTTTTTTCCACACAGTTCTCCATTAATCAACCTCCATCTGACTGGCAGCGCAACATTTGGGTGTATCAGCCAGTCCCCTCAGTTTTATATTGTCATCAGTCTTGCTGACGGAACATCCTATCCCTTTATCCAGGTCATTGATTAACAAGTTGAATATGACTGTCCCATAAGACTGGTTTCTTGCCACTTAGGACATGGAGAAAGCAAGTTTGCACTGGACAAACAAGTCAAGATAATACACAGCCCAGGAACCATGTGCTTCTCAGTAAGACAACACAACTTAAGTCTTCAAAGGAAGAGTTCTATATTTCCCTCTAGGCCTAGCATAACTTCACACTATTGCAAATCTGGACAAAAAAAGCCTATATCATCAGTCTCTGAAAATAAATATATAGAACTGGACAAGAATTTTCATATCCTTGAAAAGATTTACAAACTTTCAAGTCAGAATGCATGTAACAGCGCATGAAAACAGCCGAACTATCCTCTGAATTTTTTACAATTTCTGCTGTCCCAGCCTGTTTTTATAATGCAGATATGGTTTTGTGTGAAAATTATCACTTTTGTGGGATTTTGTCATTTGCAGTAATGTGTCTTAGATTTCAAGACATTTTTAAGCAGGTCAGTTGAGGAGTTCAATGCTCACTGTTCTGACTTTCTAGACATTCTTCATGAGGAGAGGCTGAGAAAGCTCTGACTTTCTGTATACAGAAAAGGTTCAGGGGGATCTTCCTGGCCCATGTAACAAAAAGGAAGAAGATGAAGCCAGAACATTTTCAGCAGCACCAACTGTCAGTATAAGAGGCAGAGCATACATACTGAAACACAGGAGGTTCCCTCTGAACATCAGGAATTAATTTTTTACTATGAAGTTGTAAACAAACACAGGTGTGGAATGCTCAGAGATGCTGTAGGTCTCCTACAGAGAAATGCAAACGGAACCTGGGCAACCTGTTCTTTATGACTCTTCTTGACCAAGACAGAGGGGCCCACTGACCACAAAAAGCTCTGCCAACCCGAATAATTCTGGAGAACATACCAGCTTCAAGGCTGAGAGTAAATGCAGCATAAATCCATAAAAAATACTGGGCTTCTCTGTAAATATCTGTGTGTGTAGATTCTGCCTACCACAGATTTATTCCATGTCCACACTTTGACATTCATTTTGAATAAGCTGCATTATGTTCATGACTTCATGGATAATACAGAACTGCAATATAAATCTAGGACACTCAGAGTTCATCTGAGCTCCTAGGACTTCCTTTTCTTTTGGTAGCTGGTGCTAAAATACTGAGTTTGTCTTCTCCTTTACAAAACAAATTGCTTATTTTTTCAAAAACTTGAAACAAACTCTCATTTAGTTGGACAGAGAGATCTGGTCAAGGAAGATCTGTACAGCGTTTAAAAAACCCATCTAAAAATGTAATTTGTTATTTTGTACAATTATATTGTTCATCATGGTTCACTTGCCCCAATATTTAAAGGTTTTGGGTGTGCAATAGAGACTTAGGGTTCTCACTTTACTGGAGTTTTTAAACAATAGAGACAGGTTAAAAGGGAAACAACCAAACAAACAAACAAACAAGAAAACCAAAAGAAAAACCAAACCAAACAAATTTTCCTAGGGAAGGATGCCAAGATCATTATTTTGAATAGATAAGAAAAACTCATATATACACTGTGATTGAGAATATTTAATTTCATTTTATTTTCAAGCATTCCATAGCATTCTGGTTAAGGAATAGAGTGCAACCAAATGTTAAGTGCTTGATTACTGTCAGCACTAAGAAACAAAAGGCATTTGTATGCACTACCTGGATTACATTGGTAATGGTAGTCTCTGCTTATTCTTTCTCATTTATTCTATCCCTGTCTATTATGGAGAAAAGAGTTAATTCCACATCCAGTAAAAACTTACCCATTCATTAATAAGTCATTAACTGTATATAGTCAAATAAATATTTTACTTTTCAGATGTGACTTACACTGAGTCAATGTTTGTTTACTGACAGAAAGTTCTACAGTTTTTCAAAATTCAAAAATGGCCTTTACCCTGCTTGTAAAAGGATATTTCGGCCAACTATTTATGAATAAATTACTATAAAACACGAGAATAAAACCAGGAGTAGTACTTGGAATTATCAGTTCCTGTGCTAAGTTTTCCAAGTTTGTAAAGCAAAATTATAAACTACACACCAGAATATATTGTTCAGGAAATATACGTATTTACATGTAACATATCAATGTACTTTGGTTAGCAACAGGACCACTGAATTCACAACTAGATGAAACATCTAATTCCATATGCATTATTCTTCTGGTGCTGTATTTATAATGACATGAAAGGAATCCCTAAGATCCATGTTAGATTTAGGCCATTACACCTTGTTAATTAATTGTGAATAAAATATTTAACATTCATCGTCAGATGATTTAGAAAATTCTTTCAGCAGAAAAGCACCCACAGCAGAAATTTGCTTTGACTGTGGAGAACATTAACTGAAACGAAACAGATGTATAATAACCCCTGATCCCTTTTAGATAACGTAACTTTTTTTTTTTTCACTTACACCAACATATTTCTGAACTGAGTTTCATCCATTTTATTTTTGTTCCACTTCTTTATCAAATGTTAGGAGTGCAGTTTACTGGAATGATGGTCCAGAAGAAAATGGAAGATTTGAGGCTCTTACATAGTTCAGAACTTGTTGGTGAGAGAGTGGCTAACAAATATTACTGTTTAAGAAGGGCCAAAAATCAGGAGCTTCTGAAAAAATAAGCCTTCGGACATATAAATGATTAGATAGATAGATAGATAGATAGATAGATAGATAGATAGATAGATAAAGAGAGAGAGGAATAAAGAAAGAGAAAAAGAGAGAGAGAGAGGGCAGGAGGGCGGACGGAAGGGTGGAAGGAAGGAAGGGCAGAATGAAGGAAGGGTGGAAGGAAGGAAGGGCGGAAGGGCAGAAGGAAGAGTGGAAGGAAGGAAGGGCGGAAGGAAGGAAGGAAGGAAGTGGCGCAAGGAAGGAAGTGGCGGAAGGAAGTGGCGGAAGGAAGTGGCGGAAGGAAGTGGCGGAAGGAAGTGGCGGAAGGAAGTGGCGGAAGGAAGTGGCGGAAGGAAGTGGCGGAAGGAAGGAAGGAAGGAAGGAAGGAAGGAAGGAAGGAAGGAAGGAAGGAAGGAAGGAAGGAAGGAAGGAAGGAAGGAAGGAAGGAAGGAAGGAAGGAAGGAAGGAAGGAAGGAAGGAAGGAAGGAAGGAAGGAAGTGGCGGAAGGAAGGAAGGAAGGAAGGAAGGAAGTGGCGGAAGGAAGGAAGGAAGTGGCGGAAGGAAGTGGCGGAAGGAAGGAAGGAAGTGGCGGAAGGAAGGAAGTGGCGGAAGGAAGTGGCGGAAGGAAGGAAGGAAGGAAGTGGCGGAAGGAAGGAAGTGGCGGAAGGAAGGAAGTGGCGGAAGGAAGTGGCGGAAGGAAGGAAGGAAGGAAGGAAGGAAGGAAGGAAGGAAGGAAGGAAGTGGCGGAAGGAAGGAAGTGGCGGAAGGAAGGAAGTGGCGGAAGGAAGGAAGTGGCGGAAGGAAGGAAGTGGCGGAAGGAAGGAAGTGGCGGAAGGAAGGAAGTGGCGGAAGGAAGGAAGGAAGTGGCGGAAGGAAGGAAGGAAGTGGCGGAAGGAAGGAAGGAAGGAAGGAAGGAAGGAAGGAAGGAAGTGGCGGAAGGAAGTGGCGGAAGGAAGGAAGGAAGTGGCGGAAGGAAGGATGGATGTAAGTTTCCAACTCAGTAGGGTTACACATAAGATAAGGAAAGGCCAGACATATGAAGGATTTTCACTGGAGTTATTGGACGATGGCTTTTTACTGAAGGGTAAGAAAGGCTGAGTCATTCATTGAGATAATTAAAGAAAACATTCTGGAAAAAGCAGAGGATTGTTTTTGAAAATGCTACAGAAACTGTGAATGGTTATAATCAGACTTTGTGAATTTAAACCCATTTAAAAAAAAATGCAAGGAGAAAAGGATGATACAAATAAAAATTGTAAAAAAATTAAAATTTTTATCCCTCTATAAAATATTATTCCTCTCCTTTACATTTATTGAATTAAGGACTATTTTTATTATGAGACATGTGGGTCTCTACAATAGTTAGCTTCCAGTCATGATGTCTATGTAAGTAGTGTACAGCATGAAAATTCCTGGCAGTCAAGTGATATGAAATCTTGTGTGGTTACAGCTTTCAGAAGACAGTATAAGAACACCAGTGAGTAAAAATCCTCAGCTGTAATGATGAATGTTTATAGTGGTAAAAAGAAAAGTCTATTTCTCTATGACAGATCAATAGTCAGAGGACAACAGAAGAAATATTAACAACTTGTTTAAAAGTTTGCACCCTATCAAACAGAGTAGATAGGACTCAGTAAGTAATTTGCATTCATAAGGCCATGAAAAGTAAATTGCTTCAAAGAAAATCAAAGAGGATTATGTCTTGGGTGTTTTTTACAGAATTGCTAGAGGCAGAGGATTAAAAAATACGTTGAGTTTTTGGTGGGAGTTTTTTGCTTTCTGCTTAGTTTAGCTTGGTTTATTGTTTGATGTGATATTTTTTAAACCACTATAGATTACGAAATTTTTCTAAGATACAGGGAAGTACTTTCATCTTAAAGTGGTATAAATTAGCATAAAAGGAAACAAAGTTCCTTCATGTTATTTCAGTTATGCTTATGCCCCCAAATGGCAATGCTTAGCACTGATTTTTTTGATGATCACTATTTCATTATAAGGAGCTAAGTGTCTCCAGAAGATGTTGACTTTGTAGTCTTAAAGATTGCTCTACCTAACTTATTGCATCTTGTCAGAGCAGCAATCCCAGTTTGCACAGAGAGACTCACCACCTTAGGATAGGATCCCAAATACAGGACTGCTTTGGAATGTCACCAAATGGACAACCAGCAGGAGGAACCTTTGAGTCTTCACATCCCTAGGTGATGATTATGATGACTGTCAAGGTAAGACCTAAAGAAGAAAATCCTAGCTGAAACCCGACCAGTCCTTCACATCTGCAAGCACAGCCTAAACTACTGAAGAGCATAGAAAACTGAAACTGTCTAAACTCTACCCATTTGTCCAGGTTTTGGCAAGGAATGACTGAGAAGATGTTTGTGGGTCCAAAATCTTGACTGACAAGAAAAATGTGAGGGTTAAGAAAGAGTTTACTACCTGAATCCTTTCATAAATGAAATCCAGAACATGTGAGGAATGAGAGGTGCTAAGGTTTTTATGTTATCTGGAGGAAAAGTCACAAAACCAAAAGTACATTCTTTAATATTAGGTTAAATTTGCACCATACAAATAAGTTTTCTGTTAGGCACTCAGAATTAAATATTAATTTTCTTTTTTTTTGTGATTTATTTCCAACTGTAAGCTGAAATTTTGACTTCAAGTTCTGAATGTCACAGACTATATTTAGTTGTTCAGTCCTCTGGTGACGTAGATGTGAAACTCAAGCTATTTTAGGGTGCCTTCAAATGATAGGTGGTTTACATACGCTATCTACACACAAACATAAGATCACACTTTAAGGCTATTTATTAATGGCAACAATATCTTGGTACCAAGGTTCAGTTCTAGTAAGAGCCTCTGTCTTGAGGGCCAGTTAATCTTGTATGCTTTTCTGCCCTGGTACAATTTTCACAATTTCTGGTAAGATTCTCACAAGGAGGATAAATTTTGTGTCATTTATGTTCTTATTACAGTCTTCACATTGTAATGAGAACGGATTAATTTTGTTCCGTTTTCCGTCCTTGTTGCTGTCTGTTATGTGAATGGATTAATTTTATGACATTTCCTTCTCCCATTATAATCTTCGTTATGGGAATGAGAATATGTAATGAGAATGAGAACACTTCAAGCATTAAAAGTCTGTGAGAGCTCTTGAGAAAGACTGTAACAAGAACAGAAAATGACACCCAATCCATTCTTGTGACAATCTTATGACTGTAAAGAGAACTCCAGGTAAAATTATATTCATCCATTCATAAGACAAAGACTGTTGAGAAAATGGAAAATGGAAAAAAAAATAGTAATTTCTTGTAGCAGTTTGGACATTGTATATCAAACTTCATGATGTGCTTTACAAAGTATAGTAAGCTAATAGAAAAAAACACAATAGGGCCTACACAGAATATACAGCTTTCAAGTTACAGTCTTGATCCGGTAAATATAGCTAGTGCGCTCTGAGTCAGATTTGCACAATACATTAATGTATTATGTATTATAATAATATATGTATGTAATATATGTAATAACATATTATTATGATGTATCATTAATGGAAATGGGACCCACTGAGAGCTTCAGTGGAAATCCTTCCAAAGACTTCAATACAACCAGGAATTACCCTGTTTTTCATAGTCATCCAGAAAATAAGAGACTTTCTTACATAAGCATTGAAGCAGTTTTTACCGAGGATCTAAAATATTAAAATAAATATTGCAAAAATCCATGTAAATATATCTACACATGTATGTTTCCAAGATCCAAAACTAGGTCTGCTTACCATCTGAGTACACATATATATATATATATTAGTACCTATCCTGTTGCCTCGGAATGAGGCATAGCGACCTGGTTCGTGGGCAACACGACGGCTAAACTTACAGGCCTGTCGGGCTAATCACATGCTAACACCAATGTGGTGGACTGTGAAGAGCGTTTATTTCCGGTGCGCAGGTATTTATATAACCGAGGTATGATGACGTAAGCACCGTGACATTATGGGTTATAGAACTCTGGAGAAAGAGGGGCCCTATCTTCCCGTACAACGCGAGATCTTCCAATCGGCGTTCCCTATCTGACTGCATCATCTCCCCCCCTTCTCCATGAACAGAACTTTACAACTGAACGACTTTTGTAATTAACAACAAACCATGAACTTGTTAGTAATAAACATGAAACGAAACCGCGGTGTGTTAGTACGAACTATCATGCAAACTCAGGTTAACTGTCTCTGTTCTAAATATAAAATGTCTATTTTATCTAAGTGGGTTTTTATAAACTGGGCTAACTTATTAAGGAGACAAGGACCAAAAATAAGTACGAACACAACAACGATAACTGGTCCTGCTAACGTGGAAACAAGGGTAATAATCCATGGGGATTGGTTGAACATTGAACTAAACCAGTTTTGCTGAGAGCGTTGCTGACTACGCTCTTCAAGTCTTTGTTGTAGCTCTGCCATGGACTGCTTGATTGGCCCGGAATAATTGGCATAGAAACAACACTTCTCGTCCAAGGCAGCACACAGACCTCCTTGGTGCATGAGTAAGATGTCCAGTCCTCGTCTGTTCTGCAGCACGACCTCTGCAAGGGAGTTGAGGGATCGCTCTAAGTTGGAGATGGATTCTTGGATTCTGTGTAGGTCTTCGTCGACTGTTGTCTGCAGTTGGGCTAGACCCTGGTTCTGAGTCATCAGGGCTGTGGCACCTGTCGCTGCACCTGTTGCTCCTAGACCTAACAGTACTGCAAGACTGACGGCGGTGATTAGTTCTCGTTTGTGGCGTGGGAAATCTCTCTCCTGGTGGTAGGGTAATTCATACCAGGGTAATCCAATACCAGGGAAGTAAAGGATCCTAGGGATAATGACCACTTGGACACAGAAATCGTTAGTTTCATCAAAGTGTTTGATGGAAATACATGGGATGATACCTGTGGAGCTACAGGCCCAAATTCCCGAGGTTGCTGGAATTACCCAGGACTCGGTCTTATCTAGAGTCACAGGAGTGCCACAAATCTCTTCATGGCGTTGTATTGCCTGTCTGTTGCCTATGCAAACGCCTTTGCCCGAAACTTGCTCTAGTGTGATTCCCTTGCGAGGGATGTTCCACAAGCATCGCTTGAGGTCATTTGCTCTGGAGTAGCTGAACATGGCATTAAGGGCTACCCCTTCATAAAAGGGCAGGTAGGCATCATAGCAAAGCAAACAAGAATGGGTAAGGTCTGGCTTTGTTGCATTTAGCGATAGAAATGCGGCATTTAGCATGCGATGAAAGAGGGCATGAGACGTCAGTTCAAGCACACCATGAAGTACTGATGTGGCACTAGTGAGGCTAGGCATGGGATTGCTATTTATGGGATTGTATTGTTGGGCTACAACTCTGTTGGGTCCGAGAGCGGTGTGGTGCGGTGGTGAAGCTCTGATAATTTGAACCATCGTGCTTGGATCTGTATCCCAACTATGAAGGAATACTGACCACTTTCGTCCTAGCGACCAGTTGGTGTCCTGAGGTTGCAGGACTGTTACATTCAGGTGGGAACAGCTTCCTTTAGCAGTGATCATACCGCTCTTTCCAAACATGGGCTGCTTGCAGCCTTTGGGCTAAAAAACCCACGTCTAGGAAACTATCTTTCCTAGCTGGTGTCCACTGGTTACTGGTGATGATGGTTTCACAACACCAATACCCACAAAACCCATATCCAGGATAGGTGCAATAGCTTTTACCGGGGTTGACACTAGGGCACCAGTATGTTCCCCAATTAATGTAGGAAAAAGGTTTTCCCTGACTAGGGTCAATTCCAATTCCATCGGTGTTAAATATATCGCTAATGTGAACGATGAAGCTAGGGGCATTAGACACAGTTTGGGCAATTACTCTACCGTCCAAGGGACTGCGACATGTCCAGGTGCACGGCTGGCAAGGATGCACATCCAGTTCTCCCTGTCCAACGCGAGGCAGGCTTAGAAACAGGAAAACACAAAGGCACAGACGCTGTTGTGAAACTGCTGATGTCCATGTCGAGGACGAGAAGCGAGGTCGACGTGGAGGATTATAGTGGTAGACCTGTTAAAAGAAACTCTGAGGTTTCATTAGTTAAGTTATACAGCACAGGCTTTATTGATTTCAATGGACACCACTTAATAATGTTATCTTTCTCTACTGCGGCATACCCTCGACCTGTCAGGACCAATTTCCACCCTGATTCCCAATCCAATGCTCTCCCGACTGAGCTATTTCAGCTGCCTTCTGTCAGACCAGTCTGTCTTGCAGCCCAGCTACGACGTCCTGCACAACTCCAGAGTGATTCGTGCAGAAGCAGCACTCTTTCTTCAGGGCGGCACAGAGGTGTTTCCGTCGCATGAGCCGAAGGCTGAGATTTCGCTTTGCCCTGCAAAACAACTTCGGAGAGAGAGGAGACTGACCCCTCTAGAAGGGACATGGATCTCCCAACAAAGTCAGCGGAGGAGCCAAAGCCTTGAGTGTAAATACAAGGGCTTAGTTTACTGCAGTTGCAAACCCACGCTGTGGGCTTGTCATTTGACCGCCTGCTCTGACTGGTGTCTGGGTCAGTGCCGGAAGTCGACTGACTCGAGGTTTCCGGGCTATGGTGCCTTTTTGTTGGGCTCCGCCCTCTCCCTTTCCCAGGGACTGCTTTCTCCCCTCCCTTTCTCCGCCTTCCTTCCAGCGGGTTCTTTTCCTTACAAGGAGATACTCTAGGGCACGATCTCTGATTGGACCGTGAGCTCTCCTCCCCTTCACTCTCGGCGCTGTCCACCCACCTCCCGTTAGGCTCCCGATCGCGTATGTCCGTGCGCGTTAGACACAGCCCCTTGCTCGTGTCCCCGGCGCCATTTCACGGCATGTATGGCGGAGGCCTTCCCCCGATATCTCCAGGGCCCGCAGTGTCGGGTGTGCCCCGTGACTCCACGGCATTGGTACGCCTCGGCGGCAAAGTGTGTTCCGCAGCCAAACCCGCGTTAGAGCCGGGCAGGCGGGATGGCGACTCGGGTCGCCCGTCATCATTAGATGGCCAGTTAGAATCGGTGGGGCAATCAGTAAAAGCGGTCTGCGTGGCAGCTCCAACCTCCACCCGCAGTGTAACCTTTAAACAGCTTTGAACTGCCTTCCAAGTTTTCTGCTCATGAAGCGCTTTTCGCAGCGCTTCCATAACTCTCGCCCAGCTTTTAAGGTACTCACTGGACTTGAAGCACAGCACGTCTTTCGTGAGTGCCTCGGTACACCTATCCCAGCAGTCCGGGTGTAATATATCTACCAGATCATCAACAGCGCTCAGTTCTAACAATCTGACGTGTTCAAAGTCCCCTGATTTACAATCGATACCCCACTGCTTGTGCAGTTGCAAAACTACCTTGCCGATCGACTGCATGTCGGCGGTATGGGAGCGTCCTCCCCACTGAAGTCGGTCCTGCCGCTCCAGCCGTCCCTCAGCGTCCGGCGAGACTCCCGAACTCCGGCTGCTCGAACCCGTGTATCGGGGAGCAGTCCCGGGTTTCAGCACCACTTGTTGCCTCGGAATGAGGCATAGCGACCCAGTTCGTGGGCGACACGACGGCTAAACTTACAGGCCTGTTGGGCTAATCACACGCTAACACCAATGTGGTGGACGGTGAAGAGCGTTTATTTCTGGTGCGCAGGTATTTATATAACCGAGGTATGATGACGTAAGCACTGTGACATTATGGGTTATGGAACTTTGGAGAAAGAGGGGCCCTATCTTCCCGTACAACACGAGATCTTCCAATGGGCATTCCCTATCTGGCTGCATCACTATCCAGAAATTAAAACAGCAGAATTTTAGGTCAAGATTTGGATGGGGCTTTTTATCCTCATAACTGAAACTATGTAATTCCATCACCTTCTCTATTTCGTAATAGATATACTAGCACAGCTGAAAGAGATGAACTGCATAAATCATATGAAAACTTGGAATCACTAGAGACTGGCAAATTGAAAAATTAAATTTTATTGTAATGACACTCTAAATAGCTTGTAACAAACAGAAAGCAAATAATGGATATTAAATTTGGGAACTTTCTAAAAGCTGCTAAAAGCCTGCTCTACTGAGGTGTCTGGTGTCAGAATAGGTAGAGGGTTTTACCGTCAGATGGAAGGGAAAGAGCAACAAAAAAGCAAGGAAAAGACAATAAAGTTTGCTCTGTTTTAGTTAAAAATGTCAGTACTACAACCAAATATAGATATAACTGCAAAATAAGGGTTAATTGCAAAATACAAATATTATACCTATAGTAGAACTGCAATATCAGTGTCAGCTGGGATTTTACTTGGATCTGTAAGAACAATCAGTGATGTTATATCTAACTCAACATGATTATGCATATCTCAGATTTGATCACAGCTTCTCTCCTGGAATGTCCTGGGAAAATTTCCTTCCTGCATCCCTTACACCTTCTGTTAAAGTTTAACCACCTTGTACAAAAGAAAACCTACCAGAGAGTTGTTAGCCAGGCAGTGTAAATTTTAAGACCAACGCACCTGACAGTTAGTTGTCTGAAACAAAGCTAGCATCAACAGAAATAGAAGAAAATTAGCTTACAATAAAAATGATTTTGAGTACACCAGTAGACAAACAGGGAAAAAAATCAATAGGAGGAAGAAATTATGTAAAGAATAACTATCTTATTAAAAGACAGATATTCAATAAAAGTGCAAAACCCATGCAGCTAAAACCACCATTTGCTCAGCTAAAGAGCAGTGAAGGTTCATGTGCTTGCTGCAAACTTCTAAAAGTTTAAACTGCTTTATGTTTTTACACAATATTTTGAAAGCTGTTTACCTCCATCTTACAGGATTTGTTACAAACAGACCACACCAAATTTGGATCACCCTGAACCTTTCAATATCTTTGATATGCCTAAACTCTGAATTCTAATTCTTCAGTATTAAAAGAAACTGTAGTACAACTTAGAGATATTCTTGTTCTCTTAGTTTTCTGCCTCAAAGGTAATAATAGCAATTTCTAGCTAAAGGTACCCAAATACAGAATTCTGAAAGCTTTCTAGAAATTAAATTCTGTACCTCACAATTTTCTTAGCGTATGATCATCTCTTTGAGAGATAGGTACCTCAGTATCTTGGTGAGGTATCTTTAGGCACACAGTGCTCTCCCATCCTTCTTTCTCTTCCTGTTATGTAAACACCTGCCATTTGAACTGTGCTATCAGTGAGGTTACCTGAGAGAAGTGAGAGCCTTACTTATGTAGCTAACTAGTTGTCACTTTTTCCAAAAGAGTTTGATAAGAGACCTTGTACCTTGGTATAAACAATACTAACCCCTAGTATGTAGTGTACATGTATGTCACAGTTATGTCACAGCATATTATGGTAGATTAGTACTAATTTTTGAAGCTT
Organism: Pseudopodoces humilis; assembly: GCF_049639895.1. NCBI lineage: Eukaryota > Metazoa > Chordata > Aves > Passeriformes > Paridae > Pseudopodoces > Pseudopodoces humilis. Next base: position 11,516,790 of record NC_142203.1, read on the forward strand.
TTGTTCTGAAAGGAGCCCTTCATGACTTCATTTGTTCTTTAAGGCAAACTTGATGAGATCAGCTGTATCTAATCTTAAAACATAAATTCTTACTAATATTAAAGGTTATCTTTATTATGTAGAAGACATAATCAAGTAACTTCGTTAGCTTTATTGCAGGAGTGGTATCTCCAGGCTTCTCTGAATTTCACCTGAATTAATATTAAATACAAATTGTTCGTTTTCTAGACAATTAAAAAGATGTTCTTGTTTACTTCCCATGAAACAACTCAGTAGCCTAAAACAAAACAGCTGCATTATTGAGAGACCGCCAGCTTACTCACCAGCCTTCACAGAAGTAAACGTGAACACCGTTTCTTTCTATCTTTAGCACACCTTTTCTAGGGTTCTACAGGGTCTGCGGGCAGAGCAAGTTACTATTGGCTAATACACACAGGTTTTCATTCTTTCTCTTATCCACAAGGATATTGTTTTGCTTTACTCTCTTTTCTCCATGAAGGTTTCAAGGACTTTAGCCTTTAATATCACTACTTATTTCAAAGGCTGGTTTGCGCAGACAGGCCTTTACTAATATATAAAATATATCAACACTGCATAAAGAAATTAAATCTGTCCATGAGATAAGGAATGTATATACTGTTTTGTAATAGTACAATTCAGAACCCTACAAATAGACAGTGGAGCAAAGAGAAATAGCTGGCGCCTGCCTTTGCACCAATAACTTCTCCATTACAATTAGCAGTAAATGTTTCAGCTCTATGTATTTATGTAGATACATGATGTTTACAGTTAAATAATGATTTTCATACATTTTCTTCAACAGCAAAACATGCTGTCTTCTTTTGATGTCTAAAGATTTTAGATTTTTATGTATTTTTCATATATTTGTAGTCTTGTTGATTTTTAATACATAGCTGTACAGATTCTAGTAGTTCTCCTGCCCTCTCTCACAGTTTATCAAACCCTTATTAACATATTCTTGAAATTCTGTTAAGTCTTATTCTTAAGAAGAGAATTTCTGATAAGGTCATTTTGTTTTCCACTAGAACTTAAGAGACAAAACAAGAAAATAGGGCAAAGAAGCCCCTGCACCAGCTCCAAGGGGCTGACATAAGGGTGGGTTCCAGGGCCAACTGATTTCCTATTGGATGTGCCTTCTATATGTAGTATTTAATGATATAAATTATTGAAATTATGGAGCTTATATACACATATACATATACATATAAAAATTGTAGGAATCCTTTATCATTTGTGCATTTAGCCATATTTGTGCATCTGAAAGCTTTCATTAAAGATCTGCTTTTTATCTTACCATTTTAATACTCTTGCAAGTTTTGTCTTTTGAATCCAGGCAACATGTTTATCAACTAACTGCTTGAAAGACTTGGAATTCTAAACCAATGCTCAAACAACATATGTGCAAATATACTAATATTTCTATTAAATGTAAAGCTTCTTCCGTTTTCTCAAGCTTTTTTCCATCTTTTCAATGAGTATATCTGTTACCACTGAAGATGAATAGATCACATGGACACAGGTCGAGGTGTGGCGAAAGAAAGAGCAGAGTTTATTTTTCCCCCCAGGATTTATAGGCTTCTGACCACAGCCAGGGATTGAATGGTCAGGATAACACTTTCTCACTGCACTGGCCATGACAGATGCCCATCACAAGATGTGTATCAGAAAGAATGTACACATATCTATGTTTACAGTTACTGTCCTGGGAAAGTCCTTAGAAAACTATGTCAGCAAGCTCAGAAGCTGAGTTTTCAGGGCGACATATATCAGATCAAAGTTTTGACGTATTTAACACAGTATTATTTTCTCTGTAAGACTGTGTGTCTTACAGAGTCTTGAGTGTGTAGTTTTCTACTTTCTGTATTCATGGTACTTTACGTGCTATGAGTTCACTACTGTCAGATTAAATATGGCTTAGTTTTCGTTCTACTTCATGACTAGAGGGGAAATCTATTTGCAACATCAGCTATATTAACATCACATTTTTTCATGCACATATTTTAAATTTAGTTTTAAAAAATTCTTCATCTTTCTTGTGATTTCTGAGATGGATTCACCTTCTGACCACTGTGCAAAGTCAGTTTAATGTGATATGGAAGCTTATGAAAAATGATACCATCTGCTAATACGTCCTGCACTTCCACCCACCTTCCAAGAAAAAAATAATCAGATGTTATAATATTTACAAGAGCATTAGCAGTTTGATGTTTTGTTTTTTCATTGATGCTGGTTTTGATTAGCCAATCCTTCTGTCTTCGATCTGTTTTCTACTGTTTTTATCCTCTCTCTAATGTCAGATGCTTGTTGATATCCAATAAGGAGTAAGATTAGGAGTAAGGATTCCATTAGGAGTAAGACTCTCCTTTCCTTGGCAAATTTTTATTATGTTGGTAAGGCATTCTTTTCCTGAATGTCCTTCACTCTAAATCTTTTGCTCTGGATTTCTTACCACAGATTGAAAAATTGTAAATTTTTCTTTTGAGGCTCAGATAATTAAAAGCACTTTTACTTCCCTTTCTCCTCCTCATAAAAAATCTTGTTCTCATATTGTTCCTTCTTTGATGCAAGACAGTGATGTCCTCAGAAATGTTATATTAATTCACAGTTATCTTCCTCTGCACAAATTTACTTTCACTTATTAAGAAAGTTGGTGGCTTCAGCACTAGTTGTAATGAAATACATGTCTATTGATGTGACTTTTTATTTATGTCCATTGCTTTCAGAAGCAGAATAAAGTAACATTTTTGTCATTATTACCTGTCTATCACATCTTTAGGGCTGTTCAGCTTTGAAGGGCTTTAATTAAGCTATTCTTTCATCCAAGGTATTCTCTGAACAGTGCTCCCAGAGATCACAGTTCAGAAGGTGCTCAAAGCAAAAGACCATTCACTAAGCTCCTGCTGATTGGAATTTATAAACTCTCTGTAATGTCAGAGCCTATCTCATGAAGTCCCTGCCATTACAGAGTTAATGATACAGGTCTCCGTTTATTATTGAGATTACTGACTTTTGTCCCTACATAACCAGATCCTTTAACCCACCCTGCTGCTGGATCTTTTTTCTCTAGTCAAGCAACCAGCCATTCTTCTGTCCCAGCCAGTGGTGTGGCTGTCCTTTCCCTTCAGTAAGAGGGCCACGTGTTTTCTGCATTTGTGCATTACAAGCCAAACTAGCACTCTTTATTTTAACAGTCACACGTGCCGTGAGTTTAACATTTGTGCTGGCATTGCTGCTGCATGTTCTCTAGATTAGATGGTCTGTGTGGGGAGGTTCACCACTTTAAATAAAACAATTTTTTTCTCTTCCAAGCTTTTCTTCTGTAGAGCAAACAAAACTAGAAACTCATTTCACAGGACTTGTAGCTATGCACATGTGTTATTTGTGATCTTTAAAATTTATAAATCATGGATATATGCCCATGCAATACTGGGAAAAGGTTACTAGCACAAACTTAATTAGGAATACTTGGAATATTTTCAGAGCATCAAGTACCTTTTGCTCAGATTGGTCCTCCAGAAAAGTCTGATCAGGCCTATCCCACACTCAACTCAGACACACCAGAGTTTTCTTAATCTAGAAATGACATAATCCCATATAAAAATATTAAAAACACAGTATTCCTGCTATTTTTATATGCCCTTTTACTATAGCAAAATGTAATTAATAAACCAGTTTGGATTAAATTTTTATTCTTGACACTTGTACTACAAGCAGAAGAATAAATATTGAGTTATTCTTATATTGTCCTTTAGGAAGAATGTATGTGGAGGCTTTTTAAGGTTGCTGTAAACACTTCATACTGACAACACAACTCTGGATGAAATTTTATTTTCAATATGAAAATAAAGAGCTTTTAAAATAAGGACTGCATTAAAAGTTTACCAAAAAATAAATTTCATTTAAATATGAGCATTTGTATAGTTTGTAATATTCTACTTTACCTTATTTATCCATAGTCTACCTATCAATTTTCCTTCACTACCAAGTTGAAAGGCAAATTTTCATTTCAAATTTATTTTTTCAGTTTCTGTTTTCTTCCTTGTGTCTTACAGAAGTCCCTCTAAATATCTGTTTTAATGCTACATTGTTCATTGTCCTAAGCAAAACTAGACAACTTGAAATTTACAATTAACAGAGTAGTGGTATTTTTAAAATCAAATGCATAGGGAGGGTGTAAATCTGAATGTCAACCCAGGCACTCAAAGTATATGGAAACGTGTTTTGTTTCAATGTTGCTACATTGCATTTAGAACTTAATCCTCTTTACTGCTTGTATAAGTTAAGTTGTTCAGTTATCTCCTTCTGAGTCTACCATGTCTCAGCCGGTGTAGTCACTCTTCCCAGTACTCTGGGAGCAGTTTTGTGTGAAACATTTCTTTCACTGAAATACTTTTATTTTTTGAACCCTGGAAATGTTGTAGATCAACTTTCTTAAGAGTATCCCTATGCCTTTACTGCCTACAAACACGTTTCAGATTTCTGTTGATCCTTAACACCTTGTTACATGTCTCAGGTATGATTTGCCTCCCTAAATGGCCTGAAGTCCTGATGCAATTTCATGCAGACAGGTTTCTTATTAGACAACATGTTCCTGTTTAAGGCTTGACAGCATGAATCCAGATGAATTGGTAAAATACTATCAATTTTGAGGGTAGGCATCCCTATGTTTCTTCCCGTGCCAAGACATGCCTGTAAATTTTGCTGCATTTATGCTGTAATATTAATTTCCCACATTATTCATAAGGCCTTCTTAAAGGCCTATCACTAATCATCATGTGAGTATATTAAAGCTTTCACTTCCTCTGTCTCCATCTCCTTGCATGTGTCCTTGCATGTGAGAGAGTTGGTTGTCAGAGGAGAAAACAAACTTTCCTAAAAAAGCATGCATAGCTTCTCCATGTCCCTCATTGTGTACTCAGAGATAAGCTACCTCTAGGAAGAAACTACTGATCTATGAAAATAAGCTAGCTGCTGACATGTAATCTCACAGCTTTCCTGCTGGCTTGCCTAACGTTATACAACAGATACTTCTGAAAGCATGATTTCCCAGCCCAAACCTGACCAGGTAAAAAGGAGAAAGGCTGTATGGCAAGCGAAGCACACGTATTATCCTGCCAGGCCAGCAGTAAGCAATTGACCATGTTTTAAGAAATAGCACAGGAATAATCTCATTAAGTAGCTTACATCTGCAATGCCAAACTGAACTTCTGATGTGGGGTCACTAATATGTTTTACTACAGCAAGGTTTCATACAAGATCCAGGGCACACAGCAAAAAATTGAGCTTCTAATGCATGATGGAAGTGGCAGTACAAAGTGGAAGTTACAGTGTGATACTTGGGTTTTCCACTATACCAAACATCAGAACATTATGTGCCTACTTTTCTCCATGTCAAAAAAAACTGTAATTTTTTTGAAGTGCTACAGAAAAAGCAAAGACAAAGAAAACAAACAAACAAACAAAAGACCCCCATATTTGCACAGACTTTATTAAACTTTCAAGATACAACTTAATTTTCTTATTAGTGTGATCTGTTTTCAACCTCAGACTTAGTAATATGTGATGCACCGTACAATGTATTTCACAAAGGTAATGATATAATTTGTGTTTGGGGGGTAGCCTTTCTATAGATCCTGTCTAACTTTTCACTCACTATTTTTTGATGTCTTTATTCAAAGGTCTACAGCAATTTAAAGGGTGTTAGTGCTGCTTTTCTAAAATGGCTTATCTAAACAAGAAAAAACATAATTTTTAAATGCTAATAAGATAAATATGTTGATTTACTTGTAATTAAGGTATAATAACTTTTAATAAAATTGTATTCCAGCTTTTACTTCAGTCAAAAAGACAAATAACTGAGAACAATCACATAGAAGAGATTTAAAGGTGAAAATTCATTTTCAGAAAGGAATTATTTGAGACTACAAAACTCAGTTGTGTAAAGGTTTGACATAGGTGAGAAGCCAAGAGTTATATCAGTCAATGCATCCAACTCCTTACAGTCTTTGACATTGTCGGATCACTGGAAAGCCACAGAAATTAGTGTTCATCCTTTAAAGAGCAGAATTCCTAAGACCACCTTCAGTGTAGGAGTGGATGTTGGCTTGTGGGGTTTTTTGGTGCTTGAGGGTTTTGGGGTTTTTGTTTGCTTGTTTGTTTTGATTTGGTTTGGTTTGATTTTTTTTTGTTCTGTTTTTCTTGTTTGGATTTTGTTGGGGGGGGTTTCCCTACCTTATTTGTTGTGTGTTTGTTTGGGGAACAAAACACACACATCCTGGCTTGAGTGGGTTGGAAGTTATGAGAAAAAAATATCACTTTTTAACTGCATTCCCCACATACAATGACAAAAAAACCCCAATCAAAACAACAACAAAAACAAACCTTAAAAAACCCCACAAAACATAAACAAATAACGAAAAATCCCAAAGAAGCAAAAATAATCCCCATGAAATCTATATTTTCCCACCAGGTATTGTCATTAATACACAGAAGAATGTTTCTCATTGCTGAACAGCTCTGTTTTGTTTCAGTTTCAGCATTCTCACAGCTACAGGTTTCTCAGAAAAAGTTCTTTAATTTAAGTAGTCCATTATCTTGCTTACAGAAAAGGCATTCAAATACACACATTTTCACTGCTTTTAAAGGAGGTTAAGAAAATTTCTATATGATATTCTTACTGCTTGCAGCATTTTAAAAGATTTAAAATGGGGTTTGGGTTTTTCCTTGGATTTTTGTTTGTTTGATTTTATTTTCCCTGCCTTTCTGAAGGAGATAGCGGTCCTTTATATCAGCAAGACATTTTTCTTGAATAACAGTAAGCAAATACAGATGACAACAGTGGTCGTTTAAACTGATCCAGCCTATTTGTCAATAGTGAGACAGGGCAGAAGATGATACAGATTCCATTTGATTTTACTACAGCGCAGGAATTTTTACCCTCCTAATATATCAGAGGTATTTTTCTACATTTGTATCAAAAAATGACTTGCCAATTGATTTTCCTTGGGTCAGATAAGATAGCGTGTCTTTTCTGCAACCAAAGACAGAGATAAATCCGTGTAGGGGTGTAGTTGACAAGCAAGGGAAGTCTGAGCTATTATTTACACACCATTTGACAAAGACAGAAACTGCAACATTAACTTTTTTTTAATCATGGCAGGTCACACATGTTCAATCACACTAAACAGCCCTATTTACTGAAAAGCCCTTTAGGTCTCAGAGCTCGTCTCACAGAGATTCTTCAGGATCTCCAAAGCACAGATACCTATTACCTCAAACTTGTCTCTGTTAGAAAGCAATGTGCTCACTCCTTTCCAATGTATATTAACGCCTTTATTGGCAGGACTATCTAGGTGATAGATAATGAGGGTTCATTTTACATCTTTGTTATCCTACAGTGCCTGGATCTGTATCATGCAAGGGGTTTTCTAGCAGCTGCAGCTGAAATTGGTGTCCAGTAAAGGTGCTCTGTGCTGTTCCATTAAAATCCAAAGGCAGTTCCAAGTGTTAGTAGACAGCAGAGTTGAAATACAGCCTCTGCTCTTGCTGTCTGCAACTATACTTCTTGGTGAAAGTAATTGCAATATTTCTTGAAGACACAGACATTCAGGCACCTTGAGGAGAAAACTATAGCATGAATACATGGTTTGTGACTATCAAAAGACTGTCAAAAGGGGAAAGTGCAAATAAAGTTTCTGAAGAGAGATAGTAAAGACACATCCAGCAGGTCCACAAGTCATAAAAGCAGACCACTTAAAAAAAAATAGACCACAGAAGTTTAATTTTTCTCAAATGTAAAGGAGTAAGAGGTGTTGTGAATTTGACCCGTGTTCTTACAGACTTCTACAATTTGAGACTAACTTAGAAGCCCCTGCCTTCTGGCTCATATCTAAATATCCTCTGTTACACCATTCTTGTGCTCTTTCAATGAATGCTTCTGGCAGAAGCACTGGCACTGATGTAATGAAATCCTCTTCTCTTGCTGATCAAAGAGAAAATACAGTAGTAGCTTCAGCACACATTTGCACCCCACTCATCATGGAACTGTCCTACAGGCTAAGTGACATCCAGCTGTCCTAAAAGAAATCATACTGGCTTCGAATATGGTGTTTTTCTTTTGTCCTTGATCTAGACCAAAATTTCTCCAGGAATTACCATGGAAAGCTGATTGGAGTTTACAGCTTATCCCAAGCAGAACATCTCATTCCCTAAGAAAACACACCAGTGCTCTCTCTTTGGGCCAGCATCTGCAAATCAGTGGTAAGAGTACTGTATCTTGTACCATGACTGAAAGAGAAACCCATTATTCTACATACCTGTATTTGGTTGTAATACAAAACACTGGATTTGGCTTTCAGAAAAGAAAATCAATATATAGAAGGGAAGCATAAACTAAGTAGCAAAACACAGATTAACCATCTTTGTCCTGTATTAACATTCTTCCCCTCATATTTAAGCCCTCCATATAATTATTTTTACACTGAATAAAAAAAATATTTTTTTTTAATTGAAAACAAATTAATTGCCCTTTAAATGCACATTAAAACTGCTGGAATGAACCCTATATTTTAACATCCAATTTGGATAATCATTTCTGTACTGTAGAACTAGCATTTGCATCATATAATGAGAAGAATGGGATAACAATTACTTTGCCTTACTGAATAGGTAAGTAAATTGAGCTTGAAAATCCCTATAAATAGTAACCATGGATTTTCCCATAGGAGGCTTAACGAAAATACTGGTCCGTCTCTTTGAAAAAAAAAAAAAAAAACAACACACACTTTTTTCTTTAATAAGTGTGGATTGTGCATTTTAGTTAGAGCTAACAGACTTTCTCCCTGTAGATGACCAGCTTTCTTTGAGTTACTGGCCCCAGAAATAAATTCTGAGATTAGGAAGCCTCCATTTATATGGATGAGAGTTGAAAGATGAAAAGTAAATGCATGAGTTCTCTAGTTTTGACCTGTTCTGGGAAGTAAAATCAGTACAAATGGAACAAAAATAGTGACTAAATTCAAACATTCCATTTCTTTCAAAAACCCAATGGAAAACATTTTTCAGATAGCGATACGAATTACTGTCATAAGTGAATGCCAAGGAGAAGTGTTAAGTCCTACCCCAAAGAATCACTTTTTAAAGAGAATTTACAGAGTTAGATTATATATTACAATAAGTTTACCAATTTTAGTAGTTGTCTTATCTTAAAAATAGAGAAAATATTTTTTGACTCTCTGTTCTCACAACTTATCTAAATTGCCCTTCCCTTTCTCAAGTTTTCTGCTTCTGATTAAAAGAAAGGTGGCAGTCAAAATATTAACATTAAAAACACATCCCCCATATCAAAATTAATTGAAAACCTATTTCATAGATATGCCAGTTCTTGAACAATGTGTCTCATCTATATAAGTCATGTTAACTTAGTTTTGGAACATTATTGCTGAAGTTCCCAGAAAGTCAGTGAGTTTTTGCATACCAGGCTTAGGAGCATTTATTGTTTTTCTCTGCTTTGGACTGCAAGTAAAAAGGTGGGTGAGGTTTAAGAAAAACTATATCGATTCATAGAGAAACTAATGGGGTTAGAAGGCAAAGTTATGAGAAACTTCCATGTGTCAGGTGCAGAGAAGGGGAACTAAATGAACCAGTCACTGATATTTGTTAATTCTGTATTTCATTATATTTATATTTATATTTATATTTATATTTATATTTATATTTATATTTATATTTATATTTATATTTATATTTATATTTATATTTATATTTATATTTATATTTATATTTATATTTATATTTATATTTATATTTATATTTATTTATGGGCATGTTTACTATGTGCAATTCTGGGGAAGTTACTGGTGCTATAACTGTGCCTGGGATGAGTAAATTTCCAATGTGACCACTTGAAGCTTTAGCATGGAAAAGTTTCCAGATAATAGAGATGAAGACAGTATTTTCGTACACTTGAGAGCTGAAGATGGGACTACAAGTTGTGACACTCTTTCTGAAGAGTAGAAGCTCTTGAAGACAATTAAGCCCAATGGAAAAGAAGACTTAATATAGGAAATTAGTAATACATGAAGCCTTGCTGGGTAGACAACACAGTTACAGGGTTTTACAATGAAGGGAAAACTACAAGTGGTAGAAAGCTGACTCAGCTGTCTCAAAGATATGAAAACTAAGTATTTGAAAACATAATTTTTTTCTTTAGGAAAAGGGTTGTTGCTTGTATCCTACTTTGTCTTCTTGCCCTCATTTTCCTTGCTCTCTCTCCTAAAATGTTGGTATGTTAAGGACGTTTCGTTCATCCCAGCAGCAGAGACAAAGAGTTCATTGAACACTTATGCTTACACATCATTTCCTCAATTTTCCCAGTGAGTTTTCCAACAGTATTTAATAATGACAAAGAGAAATCCAGTGCAGTCCATATTGCCAATTCAAAGTTACTAAATTTTCTAAAGGCATAGTGCTGAATGAGACAAATACTTCTTTTGGATGCATATAGCTGGCATTTGTCAAGAAAAGACCTAACAGGATACCCAAAGAGCTAGTTAAAGTAGTTTTGAAAGCATAATACAAGGTAAATTGCAGTTAAGTTTCCAGTATGTTTTCCATTCTTAGTCTGGGTTCCTTAGTGGCAGCAATGGGATAAATCAGCTTCTTTATTCAGTTTTTGCAGGACTAGGACAAAAAGATACTTGTCAGTTGAAGAAAATGTAAGCTTAAGTGTCGTTCTAATTAGGAACAGTGGGAAAGAACGACACAGACTCTTAAGGGAGTCAGAACAGGAGAATATCCTAGTTTATTGCTCCAGGCCTGTTTTATAGACAGATACGTGGAAAGTACAGAAAGGAAACTCTTATTGGTTAGTAAACTGCTACATTACCATCATTGGTCAGTGGGGCTCACCACCCCCCTGACTTTCTCCTGCAAGGAAAACAAGGAATAGAAAACAACACCTGCAAGGCTGTTTTGTGTCCCTGAGGATTGTTTTGATTCCTCCTTAAAACTTCCCAGGCTACTTTCTCAGGCTGGACTTGAGAAAGCTATGTGGCCTGTAATTTGTACAGGCACTGTGGTTCAGATTTAGCATCCATACTTAAGTTAAAATGAAATGGAAGCAAAAACACAAAGATAAATATTTATCTGCCTTTTTACATTGTTTATTATGTTTGTACATTACTCATTGAAGTACACTAGATGATAGTAATAAAAAAAAGTTTACAGAAGTCAACATTCCATTGAAGTGGAAATAATAATAGAAAGCTTTGTAGAACAGTGTGGTCATATGCAAAATCACTTCCTCATAAACATTTCTCTAAGGAAAATAGTTTGCCAATTAGATTATAAAACAAAGCCCCCAGTGACACAAGGATGTTGTTTAACACAGAGTCCTCTGTAAATTAAAATCTGAGTAATGAAAATAGTAACTGTAAAACTTGATTGAAATGGATCGGTTTGGAAAGCTTAAATTTAAAATAAAGATACCAAAATTTTAACTAAATACACTTGCAGAAGAATTTCCAGGCTTTTAATACTGCAACATGCAGTATTAAATAACATGTTATTCCCCTGAGTAGAGGAATTTAGTGCCTGTCAGTCTTATTAAGAAATCACAAGATATGAGACTCTTATTGGATAAACTATCAGTTTGTCACATTAAATTCTGCATTCACTCTTGTGCTCTTCATATCAGAAAGGGCAGGCCTGAAGTAGATGTGCTTCATGGTTCCATTTTATAGGACATAGCACACTTAATTTTTCATCTGACTTTTTTTTAAAGATATGGCTTCAAAACAGTAATAGGTTTGAAGTTTTCACTTCTAAGCCTGATTGTGTTCTGCTTCCATTTGTTCATTAGGAGGTCATCTTTACATGATCATATACTGTTTTTCCACATGCTTTAAAGAAGGAAATGAAACAAGATATTCAATTCACAGAAACAAAAATACAACTTAGGAAGCAAGTCAATTAATTAAGAGTAGTGAAAATAAGGGGAAAAATATGAATTTATTTACTGAGAAATGAATAAACAAAAAAAAACCTAAAATCAGACAGTGTATACCTATGTGTGACTACAACAGCAGAAGAAATTTATTTCAGTGTGGAGTAAAAACTGGTTTTCCCACTACATTTGCACTGAAGAAGAGAAACAGATGTAAAAGTAAATGAGTAAAAACAGAGGAAGTAGGACTACATATTCTTAAGTCTTGAGAGGTATACACACTGTTACTTTCCTGATTCAATATTGATGAAAATGTCAGAGGGCATGAAACAAAATTTAGCATTCAGATAAATTTCTGGATCAAAGAACATGATTTATAGAAATCTGAGATGTGAAGCGTTTCAATCATATAAAATCCTATACTAATAAACTCATTGTATAAAAGGATTATTCATCTGAGAGGGCAAGAACTCAAGGAAGTACTTCTATATACCTACACATAGTTGGCCTCTTACAACAGTCCAAGAACACGGCACGTAATCCACAGTATTTAAACTATTTAAAGCAACTTTAATGCAAATTTTTCCACCTTTGGATGCTCTTTGGCCTGGCTTTTTAAGTGAATAGATAGGTTGCAGTATGAATCATAACATGGAGTGTTAGAGCGTGTCCTCTGAAAGCAGTGTTACTTTTTACAGTTGTGTAAATCAAAAGCAGATCTCATTCAGAACGACTCTGCTATGGTTTATACGTCCTCCTGCTCCCTTTCGACCGCAGTCGGGCCAGCTGCAGCCCAGAGAGAGGAGGAGATATTAATAGCAAGGACTTTGAGAATAAAACTGAGGCTCTTTCCTTCCTGGGATGAAGTCCCATCTTTATTCAGGGGGCATCTGGGGCAGAGAAAAGAGGAAAAGACTGATCCCGCCCTGCTTTTTGAAGGGTGGGAGAAGGGGGAAGAGTTACAAGTTACAACCAATAGGGAACATTACAAGGGAGGAGTCTGGGGTAGGAACTAACACTGTAGCTTCAGAGGGTATGCCTCAGGCTTCTACCATAATTCTATATACACTGCAACACACCTCACTTCCACAGATGCATTTTTTCAGTGTAACATTGAAAACTATCCTCCTGAGCACAAGTGAAAAAAGTAGTAGAAATAACATTCATTTGCCACACAATTTTGGCTACAACCTCCATCTCTCACATCTCCTGAGATAATTTTGAGACTGTGCCAACAGCTGAATTGCCACACGAAACAGAATAATGTTGTTTATTTAGGATATTTGGATTACCAAGAGATAGTTTCAGGTTGTTTCATGTGCTCCTTATGGGTTTTCAAGGAAAATATTTGATGAATATTTCCAACCTTCAACAATGCATTTTCAAAAGTCAAGCCTGTTAAAGAATATCAATATATAGAAGGGAATAAAATGTGTGAAAAGGTTTTTTTACACTCCTAGATGAGATTTTCCTATGTAGAATTAGTCTGAATATTTTCAGATTAGATCACAGAGAAGGAATGAATCTTCTGTATCCCTGTCTCTCTGTCCATCTCTCCCTACCCCCTGCACACATCTTCTACATAATGGAAAAGGAAGAAAACCTGTATATAAATATTCACATGCATATAAGGGATTTTTATATTGATTTTTTTTTACAAATCTGGCAGCAAGTTTTAGTCATATCTCTTGTCTTCTCTCAGCTCTGGGATATATTTCCTTTCAAATATTTTCATTTTGTGATGTTTCATTTAGACAACCCTCTTTTCCAAAGATGGGATTTCTAGATACCTTCACCCACTGTATGAATCCAACATCTGTAATTTTGAAAACTCGATTTACTGATTTATAGCCTTTAAAAGGTAAAGTTTCAAAGATTTAATAACTATGATAGAAGTTCTGTTCTAGAGAACCTTCTAATCAATTACATAATTCATTATAAGCCCTGTACATTGTTTACTGAGGGAACTATTGTTGGAAACATGAAGCAGTGAAAAAAATGCAAAATCATGATGCAGACACAGAAACCGGGTGGAGATCTTGTGGTTTGTGTTGCCATGGCAATGGAGAGGAACATGGAGCAAGGTGAAAGTCACATGATCTTATTCTTCTGCTTGATACCCAGAAACGTTTAGTGTAAACCAAGTATAATTTCTTTTATACTACTAACATTTCTTTTTAGTAATAACTTTATTATTTATTTACCAGCTATTTCAATTTTTGACAAATTATGCATTTGTTTAATGGGAAATATCTCGTAAAGAAAAAATAATGACTTATGGAACTGCCTGTTCCATTTTTTCTAGTAAAAATTTCTTACACAGAAAGATACTGTCCAAAAAAATTCTTCAAAGATATTTAATATGCCTTAGATCACCATTTGTTGCTTTCTCAGAAAAATTAATCACTTAATCAGTTGCTCTGCAATCTCTGTCATGGATAACTTTATTATGCACTTTCCTTTGATGCCTTGAGACGCTACCTAGAACAAAGGCTAGACAGTGTTAAAAGAATAAAGTAGGTATTTAGTAAAAGGTCTTCAAAGATACACCTGGGGCAGTACAAGTGCCCAGCTGAGGCTCCACCCAAGATGGACAATGGGTCACACATTTTCACACTTTTCTAAGTTTTGCTCCGTTTACATATTGCTGTTAATTGTCCAGTTATAGCTTCAGGTTATGAAGTCACATCCTCCCAGTTTCCTCTCCTCAGTTTGCTGCTTTTTGTATTTTTTGGGCCTGAAGCTGCAACGGTGTCCTTGGTTCTCAGGCTAGAAAATTATTGTTTTGTCTAACTGAACTGTGAGGACAACTTGCTAACATTTTCTATGGACTTCAGAGTTATACACTAATGGAGTACAGAATCTGAATAATATGAAGGCTAAAATGTAAGGTCTCAGCTGTTATTTAAGGGGAAATACAGTTCTGTGCATTTACAAATACCACATGAGTGTGCTTGAAGTTCATAAGTATTACTTGTTCTTATCATGCTATGCTTAGGAACAGTGAATATATTTTCCTTATCATTACCAGAATTGGCAGGGGGTTTTATGAAACTGAAAATAAAGAGTAATTAACTTATTAAAAAATATATAGTCCCTGTATTTTCTAGCTGTTGCTAGGTCAGCAAATTTTATGGTGAAGTTTCTGAAAAAAATTCTTAGATATTCCATTACCCTTTTTATGGTGCTGCTTTCTCAATTCTAATCTAAATTTAGACCTGTAACTATTTTAACACGATATTTTAAAAATGGAAAGTATTAGAGATTAGCATGTTCTATATAAGAGGCATTTTCAAAATGTTCATTCATGGATGAGATTCAAAATTTCCGTGCATCTCCATCACTGGTTATAAAATGGATCTCTCACTTTTACACCACTCTGCAGTGATATTATCAAGGCCTTAATAGAGACAAAGAAGATTTCACAGGGGCAACAGAGGGTTTTCAGGGGAACAGGCAAATGCTACAATAATAAGAAATAGGTATTTTTATTAATATTTTTAACAATTGCTCTAAAATGCATTTAAACTTTTTCTACATTTCACATACCCAATTAAATTCTAATTTCAGATATCTTAAAGTTTTGAGGGGGGTTGGGATGGGTTGGTTGCTTTACTTTTCTTTGTTGTTTTGTTTGTTTGTTGTGGGAGTGGGTGGGGGAGGGAATTGGTGCTTTTTTCCCCCCCTCTACTTTTATTTAAATTCCACAGTACATAGTCATTGGCTACCTGGTAGACCCTGGAAAAGTTTTGTATATTTGTGATTTTGTGACATATTTGAGCATTTTATTATGACTTCTCCAGTTTTAAATTGTGTTGTCTTAGAAATTCTCCTCTGATAGTGTAGTTTCTATCAAATGACACTGCCACGCTCTTCTTTTACAACCCTAAATAATTTTTTTTTCTATCATCATAGGCTTAATTTTTGTTGAATGAGACACCTCCCAGGTCCATTTAACCAGACATGGATGAAAAGGAATAACATTTTATCTTAGGAATTCAGATGTTTCTCAGAGAATTAAGTACTAGCTTTCTTGTACAAGAAATTTTGTGATCTACCTCATTAATCTCTGCTGTGTAAGAGAAAAGAGATTAATTAAAATTGTTTTAGAGCAGATGTAGAGAAGGGCCACTAGGATTTTTGAGAGAAAAATCCTTTTTATGAGAAGTAATAAGAAGAATTGGATTTTTGCAGTCTAACCATATAAAGGCATGATCTTCCTAAAAATGAATCTCCACAATTATATACATATTCTGAAAAATGATTGTGCAAACTAGTGTAAGAATGGATGCATGGAATGAATATTGAGGAAGAAATCTCATTGCAGAGGATTTAAATTTCAAAGAAACTCTCCTCCATTAATAATAGAGCTAGTATATAACAGAAATTCAGCTAATTTTAAGATGGAGCTTAAAAAAATTGTAAAAGGTATTTCTACTTCCTTGATTAATAGCAAGGAATAGAACACACTGAACATTAAGGTCTCATCTCCTTGTAACATTTACCTCTCTTGCTCTGCTAAACCAGGAATTTTGGCTTGTCGATTATGCTTTTCAGGACATTTTAAAGCCATGTTAAATTCCTAATTTGGAAAAGACCATTATAATGTTAACATAGTACAATTCTGTTTGTATATATATTAAGGAAAAATTTTTAAAACCTACTTTTTATTCTCAATTATTCCTTGATTTTTTCAAACTAAATGGATCATCAGTTCAGAGATTTTTTTTTTTCTTTTAAAATCAAAGTATAGAAAATGTAGAAATTCAAGGAAAAGCAAAATCTGATGTTTTGCAGCACAGTATATGTGACCATAGCAACAGCATAAAACAGCTATTATGATCAGCACCAGAGACAGGCAAAGGAGTGGTCACCATAGAGAGACACACTGAGAACCAGAGCTTAAATTCAAAGTGGAGAATGGTGTATGTAATGCCCTGCCCTGTGTCAGTTGGTTGCTTTCCTTTGATAATATTTTGGAACGACAGGAGGAGTAATGATTCCAACATGTAGTATTCTCTATCTGGAAATTAGTTGAACTCTGTATCCTTACAGAGACACCATGGCTAAAATACCTCAGCAGTGTTTCACCAAACATCTAAGGTCTCTGTAGGCTTTAAAAAATACAGAAGCTAATGAATCAAATGAAAACTGCCTCCAGGACATTTTTTTATTTCTGACATTCTCCAATAGAAAGAGGTAACTCCCTTAAACCTGTTGTTTTCTTTTTGCTTTCAAAAGACACTTTCAGAAACTGGGTATTGTTGCATTGTATATTTTTTTTTCTGGGCTTATAATAATTTTTATAACTAAGTTCATCTGATTTCTGTGCATGTGTGTGTATATATGGGAGAAATTTGTGTGGTATAATATTTGCACATAGGTACAATAGCCAGTTACCTTTCACAAGATGGGCATACATGACAATTACAAATATTCTTTTTGTTACAATTTTATTTATTAGGCACACAGAAATAATATTCCTAATTTCAGTGTAGACAGGTGTTTGCCATAGAATAGAAATAGGAACAGAATTAAAAATAATGAAGGGAGGAAATTAAGAAAAATGCATTTAAGTTGAAAAAAAACCCCATGATAATAAAAAGGATTAGGTCTTCTATTGATTCCTATTACACTCAGGTAGCTAAATGTGTTCTGAAAGTCAGTTCTCTGTAAAACTGTTAAGTTTAGACAGACTGTGGGACTAATTTTCATATGGACTTGTTCCACCACATTTAGCAGAATATCTGACTGAGGGGAGGGACCATAATATGAAAATGGTTGGAAACTAGTTGGAGTGCTATAAGAAATTGATTTTAAAGAGTTATCTTTTCCATAAATTCATAGAAGTGTCACATATTTTATTCAGGATAATAATTTCGTACTTTGCTGTAGCTTCTACAATGAGGATTATGACAGAATTTTCTGCCAGATCAACAGCTAAATGCGAAATTTTTATTTAATATACCAATATGCTTTATAGAATGTTGAAGTAAGGTCTGGCGGCTTGGAAGATATTGGGATGTAATGGAAAGATAGTAACCCCCCCTCTCTGTTAGTATGGTAATGACTCCTGCAATTAGCCAATAGCACCTAGCTGTGATGAAAGCAGATGGGAGTAACACACTGACCCTAGGTTATAAAATATCAAATTCTCCAGCAATAAACGCCATTCCGCCAT
Source organism: Pseudopodoces humilis (assembly GCF_049639895.1). NCBI lineage: Eukaryota > Metazoa > Chordata > Aves > Passeriformes > Paridae > Pseudopodoces > Pseudopodoces humilis. The sequence continues at coordinate 11,534,936 of NC_142203.1, forward strand.
CCATCACACTGATGTCTGTGGGCAATGGACCGAGTGGCCAAGGGGGGGCCACCGTGCTGTTCCTTGTACCAGGGTGTTTGCCTTGCTTAAAAGGCAACATTTGGTGCCAAAAACCTGGGAAAATTCGAAAAGCAGGATTCAAACCCAGAAAGCGAGGGTTGCCTGGAATACAGGAGCAGCGGTCAGGACCAGCTGGACTAGTCCTGGCGAGGGAGACGTCCCTGCATCCAGAAGGAAGATGGAAGCTCTGATAAATGTCAGATTGCAATTAAATTGTAAACCTAATTCTTTTACTCTTGCTATTGCAAGGCTTTTGTTTATTGAGGTCATAAATCAGCTAGAAAAGTTTATCCACCCTAAGGTGTGGGACAGATGTACTAAAACCCTTGCCGAAGAGATCGGGAGGGCGGCAAAAAACTGTCTGTTGGCCACCCTGAAATTTGGGGTCTGAGTGGCCACTCAGATTTCACAGCCCCGAGATGGGAGAGGCTCTGCTGAGCCAAAAGGGGCCCAAGAGGGTGACACGTCCCCTCAATCCTCAAATCCTTATCTGCTCTCAGAGAGACAACAGAGAGCAGGAGATTTTTGGAGAAAGTTAACAGAAAAAGCCAGGAGTGCCGTGGGAAAAGCCCGGAGAGAAACATCCTCCCTGGTGCCTAAAAATGGCGCTGAGCAAAAAGACATAAAGCAGGAAAGAAATATCCTTAGTGAAAACAAAGAACAAACGCTGGCATTGAGAGATGAACACAGTCAGGAGGTTGAGAAAGATAAGGAATGTGAAGAAGAAGGATCCGGGGGAAGTGTACGGAGGGAGGATAGGAATGTAAAAGAATGTGAGGGAGAGAGGGGGAGCAGAGGGAGGAACAGAGGGTGGAGTGAAGGGCAGAGTGAAGAACAGAGGGTGGAGTGAAAGGTGGGGTGAAAGGCAGAGTGAAAGGCGGAGTGGAGGGTGGACTGAAAGGCGGGGAGAGCCAGGAGGGAGGGAACAGCCTACCCACAGGGATGGTAGGCGGGGCTGGAGCCCAACAAAAATGCACTGGAAATGGGAAATGGGCAGCCAGTCAAGCTCTGACTCCGACCGAGATACTAGTGAAGGCGAATGGTCGGAGACTGAGTCCTTAGAGAAGGAAACAAAGACAAACAAGAATACCGCTCTCCACATTAAAAAAGAACTGAGAGAAGATACTGCTCTCACAGACTGGGGACAGATAAAAGCTCCATATGTCAGCTGGGTCCCTTCAGCTGTGCTAGCGTTCCCAGTCCAGGTGACAGAGGGGAGACAGAGAGTTCTCTCACCAATAAATCCTAAACTGCAAGGCTCCAGCCTGCAACAGCTGATAAGTACAGATGGGACAATGATTACGCTATGCCTATTAGTTTATAACTTCAGTGTCTCTAACGATTTTTGTGTGCAAGTTGTGATTGTTCCCAGAGTCCTGTACCACCTGGATGGAGAGTTGAACCTGCAAGTGGAGAGACTCACCCGACTTCAGAAAAGAGAACTGGTGACGGGTGTAACCATAGGGATGCTGCTTAGCCTGGGAGCAACTGGTGCTGCCACAGGTGTCTCTGCCATCGTGACACAACAACAGAGACTGTCTCAGCTACAAATGACAATTGATGAAGACTTGCAGATAATTGAAAAACCGTGTGTTTTAAATAAGCTTGTGTCCTTTGTTAAGAGCCAACTAGAGAGTCAACATCCTGTTTATAGAAAGGCAACAGATGCTCTAAGAATACACTTAGTCACCGCATGTGCCTTATGTTTGCTAATGAAAAACTGCAGTATCTATTTTATAAGTTTTTAGCCTTTTGATTTAGTGTATCCTATATTGTACTCAAGTTTATAATCTACTTTTAAAACTTTTTATAATGTAGATAAGTTAGACAAAATGTTTAGAGATAGATATATAGAAAATAATGTTAGAACCTTTTAAGACTAATACACCTTATATTCTAGCAAATTAGTTATGCATAGAGAGGGGGGAATATGTAGAAGTAAGGCCCGGCGCTCGGAAGATATCGGACTGTAACGGAAAGATAGTAACCCCCCCTCTCTGTTAGTATGGTAATGACTCCTGCAATTAGCCAATAGCACCTAGCTGTGATGAAAGCAGATGGGAGTAACACAGTGACCCTAGGTTATAAAATGTCAAATTCTCCAGCAATAAACGCCATTCCGCCATCCATCACACTGATGTCTGTGGGTTATGGACTGAGTGGCCAAGGGGGGGCCACCGTGCTGTTCCTTGTACCAGGGTGTCTGCCTTGCTTAAAAGGCAACAATAGAACTTACTATTACCAAGTCTGTTTGGGATAATTATTTTTATTTAATTCAATTTCTTGCAGATCACCTTCTTAAATAAGCATGAAAAATTCTGACATCTTATCTCACAAGTACTGAGAAGTCATCTGGTTTAGTGATTTATTGTGAATAGATTTTCCTACATAATCAGTAAAATTAATTAAATTTACTATATGGAGTTTCTTTTTTATGATATTTGTTTATGTATTTTGTACATTTATTCATACCAAGAAGAAAGGGGGAAAAGCAATGTTTTTGCATTTTCCTAAGTTAAAAACTATATATATATACAGATATATATATAAACACATATAAATAATGTAAAGATATGGAAATTGTAAGGAGGAGGAAAATTAAATGAGCCCTGGATTTCAAAAAGTGTTGAGCATTGTCACTGTGAGGTCAGTGGAAACTATGAATTTGGAATGAACATAAAACAGCTTTTATCACTTTATTTGCAATTATTTGGAAGGCTCTGTGCATCATATTGGTGTGCTGTCAAATAGCAGAATTATAACAGCATCACTGTGAGAATGTGTTGTCTTCAAGTGTGTATGTGGATGGATGGAGGAGGGAGCCAGGGAGCAACCAGAAATATTTCAGTCTGTGGCCATGTAACTTCCCTTTTCTATGTAGCTGTATTCATTTCAGTGCTTTATTATGACATAACATAAATCAACATTACAAGCTGGCAAGCAGAGATAAGTAGTATCAAAGCTCTTCTTATGCTATTTTGTGCTGCTGAATACTTTGGAATCTCATTTTTGACAGCTTAAGGCTGAAGTACCATATACTCCCAACAACTTTTTTAAATACACAGATGAATGGTACACAGAACACTGTTAAAAGTGAAAGCGCCTCATCATCAACAGCCACACACACATCATCCAGAGACACACACTTGTACAGTGTATCAAAATGAATTAAACTTGCCAGCTTTCTCTTCAATTCTGTCTCTTGTTGTGAGGGTGCTTCTCACATTAAACAGAAGCATGAAGAAGTTAGAGGAAAAACTATGGCCTAATACTGTCTGGAAAATATTTATTTCTGAGGGATTTGTTCACTTTGCATGTTTCTAAGCTTCAGCATATTTTTCTCTTTTTTTCTTGTTTTGTATTTCAATACAACAAACCAAACAAGTAGAGTTATTACATTTCTTTTGCTCTAAGACTATAATCTTCTAATAGAGAAAAGAGCAGTAATAATAGAAATAATGATGATAATTGCAGCACAGGCATCCTGTGTAATCCTCAGGCTAGTCAGAAATGCCTTGAAGTACAGGAAAAACAGATGCAGCAGTTTAGAATGCAGCAAGAGAGAATAAATACAGAATACAGTCCGACTGCCTGGATGTACCTCAGAAGGATGTAAAAAGTGAATTCTCTATACAAAGACTCAGTTCAGAGCAGACAATTATTTACCCTTCAGAAAAGGGAGCTTTTTCTGTCCTCTACTGTGTCCTTCCTTTGGCACTGGTAAATGTAGTTTTCAATCTGATGAAATCACCACATGTGCACATCTGCCTAGACAGAGAAAAGCTGCTCCAGCAAGAGAAAGACTCTATCACGTACATTTTCTTATAAAAGTGGTGATTTAATCTCCCATTAAGAACCACAAATTTTTAAAGTAGTGAATGTGGCATTTTCTGTGTAATTAAATCTTTCTCTAGGAGATATAAGTCCCTGCCTCTGTGCACTCCTACATGAATACCCTCTGCTAATCACAGCTTATCGCATCTCGCTGGAGCTGATCTGGCTCTATCACTTCAGCCTGCGACAGGAGTGGGTCACACCCCAGGAGCAGGATGACCCGAGGTGTGACTAGAGCACTTGCTCGAAGGCTCTTTGGCTCAGTCTGCACTCTGAGGAGACAAGGACGAGAGGGAGGTCTTTTGCATGGGATAACAGAGGATTTATTGCTCTGGGGAATATTGGGGGCAAAAGACAGAAAATGTGAGCGTGCAACAGCTGAAATAGGGAGGCGGTTCAAAGGGAGGGGACAAAGCATCAGCTAATCAGAAATATGCTGGGGACGGTAAAAGGCAGGGCTCACAAAATCATCATCCAATGAGGGTGGTAGGGGGCAAAATTGGGTCACATGGACTAATCAAGCGTTGAAGTTTAGGGGATTTCCAAAGTGGAATTCCAAGCATGCGGTGGGCCTAAAACAGATTGACAGGAGACTCAGGGTAGATTGACATCGTGAGGTGGGAGGGTCTCATTAGGATCAAACCATCAACTTAGGCAATAGCCGAACATACCATTAACAAGAAACACACTGCAACAACTGTGACAGAAATTATTCCCTCTTACCAGAAATGCACTTCTAAAAGCAGAAAAACTGAGCAAACTGAGAGTCTGAAAAATTCGTTTAGGACTGCAGAAATTTCCCACCAGAAATTCCAGAAATTCAGACCACTGAGTGGTCTGGTTATACGTGCCATAGAGAAGATTTGTCACATACACCGCAGTCTATGACATCCTCAGAAGGTCTAATGACATTCAGAGACATTTAGGGAGGCCTTGGCATAGCAGGATGCTCTGCCCTGGTATGCAGTGAAGCAACTCAGACAGTGCCCTGTTTGCAAGTCTCTGGGTAGTGGAATGAGAGGGGTATCGTGCTAGTTGTGGTGTTGAACTATGCTAAAACCAGTCTGTTTACCAACCTCAAATTTACATCCTGATCATGGGGCAACCAGAGACATGTGATTAGCAAACTTTACACTATAAAAGTCCAGTCCAGTCTCATACATTTAGGTTGTTCGAACATTCTAACAATTCCTCCTTGGAGTGTGTGGAGATTCCTCCTTTGGATTTTGGGGATGCTCCCCAATAATACTACTCAAGACTGAGTGAAAAAGACCTTCAAAGAGTGTTGGCATGGTGGGTTTTATCAACCACTACTTAATAATTTTTCCTTTTGCTCTCTTTAATACAATTGTTTTAACATAATTGCTTTAATATACTGCACTATATTATACTATACACTATTAGTAGTTTTACCTTTTATACTGTGTATTAAATAATTCTGATTAAGATTTTTGTATAATAGTTTTCATAATAAATAGCTCATTTTATAGAAATAGATTAAAATTATCTAAGAAAAATATAGAAATTTAATCCTGAGGGATTAAATATTTGACAAATATTTAAGGTAAGATTTGATCCAGCCTTAACTTCACTTAACTTGATTCTTCTCTACTGAGTTTTGAACACAAGGGGGTCCTTTCTGCACCTCATGACTCAACAACAGGGCTTCTCTAATAATCTTTATTGAAGGTTCCAACTCCATCTACAGCTCTTGGTTAACTTTTCAGCAAATACACATAAAGTCAAATTATGGAGAATCCAATTGGTTTTGTGGAAAGGTTTCATTTTATCTGTTTATTTAAAAGGAAAAAATGCAAATAAGTATTATCACAGAAAATTGATTACCTTGGTAATACAAAAATTTTCCATTAAATGCCGCTGTTCCTCGGCGGGGTGGCCTGGTTCAAGAACAACACAGCAGCTACCTCAAGCCTGCATGGACCACATGCACACAGACACCAATGTGGTGAATGGCAAAATGGCGTTTATTAGGAAGCTGTTATGCTTCATATTCCATAAGTTCACAACGTCAGTTCCGGTTGCTCCTGTCAAACACTGACCGGACAAGAAAAAGGAGTAGGAGGGAGAGAGGGGTGGGGGAGGCATGCCCTGTCTCCTTGTACAGTGTGAGATCTCCCGATCGGTGAGTCTAACTCCTCGCATTTTCCCACAATTAAACAAATTTTACAAGTAAAGAAAATATAGATTGAAATGCATAACTGCAAATTTCATATAACAGAGCCTATACATTGAGAAGGAATGTAGTCGCAATCGTCTTTGACTAGCAAGGCAGAGGTCTCCCTTCTTCCCCATTAAAACCATTACTGAACATAAAAAATTAGGTAAAATGCACAAATGGGACAAAGAAGATAATTCCCTCCCTGCCCCTCTCCACTTCCCCCCCCATTTATCTTTCCTAGATGTCTGAGGCTGTAGCCAGGAGAAGTTAATGAGTACATAAAAAAATGAGAAATGGTTGTATAATTTTAAAGTAACTTGTAGTAACCTACAACATGTTAGAAAATAATTTCATTCAAGAAACTAGATTAAGAGTAATAAAGAATCAGATTCTTACTAAGAGCTGATAATCAAGAAGTCCTTGCTTAATAGTCAAGGACTATATAAATACTTTTATTTCTACTGACTCATTATGCACTTCTATTTTCAGTCTTTGGGATTACTTTAGTGATTGGCCTGGTGCTAAATTATTTGCATAAAACCTGATAATGGCAGGGAGATTATATAAAAGAGTCTTCTAGTTCTATGTTAATGAATAACAGTTTCATGGAGGAAAAACTGAAATTTCACACCATTGATACCCTCTAAATATAAAATAACTTAGTACAAAGGTACTACATATAAAAGAGTCAGTTAGTTTTATGCTTATGAATAACTATGTTTTACTGAGGAAAAGCTGTTCAAAACCATTCATTTGCTCTAAATACAAAATAAGTTAGTACAAGATAATGCATGTTTTACAGGGTTTGTATCTTTGCAGCATTCTGAAATAAAGTGCCTAATTACTAGACTCATTAATACTAATGGTAAATCAGTGAGATTAAATTATTTTATAAATCATTTTTCAATAAAACAGAGGGCTCAATAAAGAACTGTTGAACTATTAATATGCATTATTTCAGTATCAGCATTTTATAAACACTTCAGTTAGCACAGGTTAACATAGAAAGGGAGGAATAAAACAGTTTAGCCACATTATAGGATACAGAATGCCAGACTATTGAGAAATAAGGAATAATGTTTCAGTGGAATTGTAAATGCATAGCAAATTGAACATTTTAAAAAACAAATATAGGAAGCATCTCTAATCTGAGCCTTTCAAGGACCTTCTGAAGGACTGCCTGCTGCTGCTGTTCACTACATCATTTTACTATTATCCTTGGAAGGAAGACTGTCAGTCTGAAAGGAATTTGAACAACTGAGGACTAAGAAATAAGAATAATGATAGCTTAAGAGAACAAAGTGAAGAATAAAGTGTCTTTAGTAAGAATTTTTAACATATGTAAGAAGTAAAAAATGATAGCTTGAAGTCTGCATTTTAAATGTGCTACAACAGATCTGAAAGCATAAAATGACCACAGAGCAAGTGTTGGGAGAATATAAAAACCGATAATGTCCTGATTCTTTTGAAGTTCTTCATGATCAACGTTTACTTAGCTATCACATATATGTGATAATTATCACATATATGCTGTGGAGGAAAAAAAAAAGCCTGCATGAAGTACTAAATTGAGGGGGTGAGTCAGTTTGGTAATTCAATTTCACCCTCAAGCTGTTCTCTATTTTCCACTTCTGAATGATATTAAGGTGAAAAGTAAGTATCATTGGCTTAAATAGGGAGAGAGAGAATCAAATGGTAGAAGAGGTAAGATAAAGAGTGCCTTCAGAGTCTGGGATTCCTTCACCAGAGGAAGAATATAGTTATAATCTTCACTTTCTTGAATTACAGTTGCTGAAGGGAAAAAGAGCTTTTTATTTTGAGCTTAGTGAAGCAAGAAAATTATGCAAGATATTGCCTTATTCTCATCACTGTGTGGAAATGTGTAACATCATGTAGTAGGGGCAGAATCTTATTTTTCATCCCATTTTGATGGTGTTGACTTTTCTCTGACTATCTGTAAAATTTCAGCCCACGAAAACAAATTCATCTTTCATGTAAATGGTGAAATTCTCTGAAGTTAAATGGACAGAAGAAAGTTACTCAAAATACAAGCAAATCTGTCTGTATAAAAATGTCATCAGCATAAGTCTTTTTCCAAACCCCTTTTCCATCAGCTGAGGTACTCAGTGGAAGGGTAAGTTGCTCCCTGGTGTGGTAATCTGCCTGTGTCAGCTCTCATTCTGTGAGCATGAATGGAACATGATCTCTCTTTTAACAAGCAGGATATTATTAGCACTTCAGTAGCACAAGGGTTACTTGATCATTTTCTCTAATTTTATTTTTTGTTTTATTTGGGGTTTTGGGGGTGGGATTTTTTGTTTTTTATTTAGCTCAACAATATATTTTATTCACATAGAAAAATACCTTAAATTCTGTTAACTGTAAAATCTCATATAGTTCTATGAGGAGAAAAAGTTATGCCCATCTTCAGAATAAAAGAGTCAGGAAGAATATTTTATTTAGAAACATTTTAAAAGCAGACCACAGATTTTAAAAGAATCTTTAAAAACCTTAAACATAATGTGAATAAACCATCTTTGATACCTTGATGTTTACTTTTAGTTTCTATGTGATGTCATATAAAAAACAAAATAAGATTCAGGCATGTATCCTCTGATCAGTAATCTCAGTACCATAAAATCTCAGTACCATAAAAAATTTTGGCTTAATTTATATTAAAACCAGGAACAAGTAATTTTCCACTTAAACATCTACCTGCAAAAATAATCCAAAATATTTGTCTGATCTGTTGGAAACTCTCCATCATTTTAAAACCTGTTTGAATTTGCTATATCTTCCTTCCCTAGGTTTAGAAGCTTAGCAGAGTATCTGGTATATCTAAACTATTTTCATTTACGTATACATGTGATATACACAAGCAAATTTTGAATAATGTTTACATTATTTATCTTAAAGAGCACTTAAATCTAAGGAACACTTACATTAATGATTTCTGCATCAGGTATAAGGCAATAATTAAAAAGACTGCATAACAACAAGACAAGGATAAAGAAGTTAACAAGGTCAAAAAATGTTCATTAAAAAGTAGAATAGGTCCCTAGTTATACAGTTAGAGATGAATGGAAAATCTGGGTGTCCTGGTTTAGGGCAAATTTGGGAGAAAACCTCCAATGGGGCCCCACCCTGGGAAGCAAACCCACATGGCCCCTTTCTCCCACCCCGCAACCAGTTTGGGAAGAGATTTCTCTGAGAGAAGTGGAAAAAAAACTGTTTATTTCACAGGCACAGCACTACCCAGCACAAGAATGAACAATATCAAATTACAAAACCTCTCGCCGTTCAGAAGAGATGACAAACTTCAGAGGGTCTCTTTCCTGTGGGTGTTCGCTCTGTTATCAGTCCCTCTGGCACTGGAAAATGCCGCTGCCCAGGCTGGGCTCCCGGTAGTCCACGGGTGCAAGCTCCCGGTGCTCCCCCGAGTCCCCAGTTCAGAGCAGGTTAAATCTGTTTCAAGGAAAGAGAAAGAAAGCAGTCCAGGAAGACCCCTCTGCTCTGGCTAGCTGGAAAGCCAAGGTGATCTGTCTGTTGTTGTCTGTCTGTGCTGTAGTCAAAACTCCCGATGCAGGGGGAGCAAGTACAGTCTCTGATAACAGACTCGGTGCTTCTTTTCCACTCACTTTTATATGAAATTTTAAGGATACAAAATCTATTTCTGGGTTAGGTGGATGAATGGGGATACAATTTAACATCACACTCACCTCAGGACACTGGTTGACAGAAATAGTACTTCATGCTGATCAGAAAATCACAGAACTATGGTATTAGCGAATGTTTCCATTTTGGTTTGGGGGGGACATTCAAAGATCATCTAGTCATTTCACTAGATTGGGTCACTCAAAGCCCCATCTAATCTGACTTTGACACTTGGTAGCAATTGGACAGCTGCAACTTTTCTGGGCACTCTGTGTGAGTGTTTTGCCATCCTCAATGTAAAAAAAATTCTTTATGGCATACAGTACAAACTGATGTGGGTTTAGCTTAAAACCAATAATCCTTTTCCTTTCACTACAGGCCTTGGTAGAAAGTCTTGTCCACCTTTCTTGTAAGTCTGTTTTATATATATAGCCTCTAGCAAGTAGTCCTCAGAGCCTTTTCCTCTCCAGGCTGAGCAGCCTCAAGTCTCAGCCTGTCTTCTAGCGAGAGATGCTCCAGCCCTGATCATTTTTGTGGCTTCCTATGCTTGGGATATGGGGTCATACTTGTTAAAGGCTTATGTTCACCAGGGGCCCTGTTAGGAAGGCAGCTCCAGGCTGCATGGTTGGAGGTTGTTTGGGGGGTGAGAGGCAGCTATGAGGAGGAACATCTGGACAGCATGTGAATGGGTAATGGGACACGTGGACAGCAGCACTGCAGCTGAGGAGCCAATGGGTGCCCTTTTTTTAAGTTTTGGTTATGTCCCATAGAAGCTAAAGGTGTAAAAGGGGGGTGTTTTCTACAATAAAGTGATTTCCTTCACATGCACAAGGGAGTCCACCATTGCTATACCTCTGGACTGCTCAGACAGATGCAAATCTTTATTCTGGGATCACAGAGTTGGACCCAGTACTCCAGGTGAGTAGTGTCATCGTGGAGTAGAGGGGGACAATCACCTCCGTGAACACTGCACTGGGGGCACCAGAAAATTATTTACTTTCTGGGCTGCAAGCACACATTGCCAGATAATGTACAATTTTACATCAAGTAGTAATCCCAAGATCTCCCCCTCAAAGCTGCTCTCAAAGAAGTAATCATCCAGTCTGTAGATATTGGGGTCGCCCTAATTCAGATACAGTACCTTAGACTCAAATGTAGAACTCAAATTATTGATTACAATAAATTAAAGGTTCTTCCATTAACAATCTCAAACCCTTGTGCCTTTGGGCCAGGCCAGGGGCTTAACATTGCAAATGAACATCTTCCTGAGCTTGGCTAGCAACAAGAAAAAAAAGAAACACAAAACCACCAGACTTAACAACAAATATTACATAGCCAAAATAAAAAAATCACTGTGTCTGTAGAAAGGCAGTCTTCCAAAAATTCCAGGGAGAATGCTTATATATAGCATAATATAACTATTATGAATGACCTGATATTTAAAGATGAGTAGATGCTGGTGCTGCAACCACTCAGTTCAAAATTATGCTTCTGCTCTTTGGACAGAGAAAATAGACCACTGGGAAGGATTGAACTCAGCATGTTGAAGAAAATAAGCAAAAATTACCATCTGGCCTATAGCACCCTATGTCAACACACAGGGGCTATTTCCTTATCCCAGATAGCTTCAGAAAGGTCTAAGAGACCACAGCAGTGATGCCATAAATTTCCACAGTGAATAGGAACCTTAAGACTGCAGTATTATAAACTCAGGGGTTTATATGTCTCTGAGTGGAGTTAATGTGAAGTTCTTCAGATCTAATTCATAACACAAACATGAAAATGCTATCCATTTCTTATAATGAGAGGAGGAGATACATACAAGTCCCTAAAGGAAGAGCAAAACATGTAAAGCTATTAGGAAGATCATTTCAATCCAACAATTTTTTTTCAACCGCTTTAGAATATAAAAACCTTCTGAGTTACCGTGACTGTATCAGAAAAGTTCTTGACAAAACCTAAGGAGGAAAAAATGTTACTTGTGGTCATTGTCATGTTGGCTGTGCAGCAATAAGAAACTGACTATTATTAGCCACAGGACCTCTCATGAAGGGCACATTATGAGCAGCTCAATCGATTTGTTATCCATCTGAATGTCTTTTTCACTAGTCAGCAGGTAGCTACAGGATCTGCCCATACAGCAGACAGAAACAAACCTTCAAACATCACAATACAAGTTTTTTGTTATCTATATAGCATACATGCATCTTATGAAAAGTCATTTTAACTTGATTCTCATGGAAATAAATTTTTCAAGATAAAGGCCTATGATGTTGAATTATGTCTATATCTATAAACAAAATACTGCTGGTGTATCTGAGGAACACAAGTGTTCATCTGAATTGGGAGATTAGCTTTTGGTGCTACATACAAGCACTGTTTACTAAACAAGGATTTCAGTGACTCTAGTATTTCAAAGGCCATATAATATTTTTCCTACTTTGTTGTTATTATTATTTTCCTCCTCACAGCTATACAAACACTGTATTTTCTCTCAGTAACCTTAATGCAGAGAAAATTAAGTATACCAGTGTTTTCTGCATCAATGATTTTTTGGGCTGAGAGCAGATCAAAACAAAAATGTAGAGGCTGGTTTTGTGGAAGAGTGTCAAACCAAAATGTTTCATAAAAATACATTAATTAATTCTGTGATTTAAACATCCCTTCTTCAAGTCACACAGACACATGATCCTGATAAAAGTAAAATCGTTAGATTTTAGATTTCGTAAAGGTGGTCTCACACAGACTTGGTATGGAAGTGTGCCATCTACTAATCTGGGAAATGATCCAGAGGAAGCGAGCAAATCTATCAAGTATCTGTGTGGATAGTTGGCACACAGCACCACTCAGTAGAGGGAAATCTCATTCACAACCAGAAAATTACTTTGAAAATGTTTTAAAGATGATGCTGAACTGTTAAAATATTCTGAATCAAAATCCTTAACAGCTATTAAAAATTAACAAGAATGAACTCTTCATTAACATTAACTTCTAATCAACAAATTTACATTAACATGAAAAATAAATAGTGAGACGTTCATTCCATGTTTTTTAACACTCATTGGGCTAAATGCAGTCATTGCTAAACAAAGGATGACAATAATGGGATTGCAAGATATAACTCAGGATAGATTTTTGTTAAAATATTGTTCCCTTTCCCAAAAAAAGACAAGAGACTCCAAATGTCTTTGAGCTAAGATATATATATATATATATAGATAGATATATATATATATATAAACAGATCTGATTCTTAGTCAATAAGTCTCCTGCTTCTGAAAGCAATCAGTATTGATATGGAGATATTGATATGGAGAGAAAGGCTAAAGGCTTCAACAATACACCTGAACATTTTGGGAATGCAGGAGGCATTAATGAAGAGGAGAAAAGTCCCTTCTTTGTTTTTCTGAAGATCAGCTTAAAGTATAAAAACCAGAAAATCCATAATTAATCAATTTCATTATTTCATTGTGTTGTCATAATATGATCCTATGCCATAAATTTATTACAGTATGTTTTTGCTCATTAATATTTTACTTAATAGTATCATTTTACATTAAATTTTGTATCAAGCCATATATCCAGCATTAAAAAAATAAAAAAATCTGTAAAGAGGATAGCCCCACAAGGATAAATGGCATGTATAGATGTACCTATGCTTACAGAGAGATGTAAGGGCAAGCAAAGAAGTGGCTGAGCTAATAATGGACCATTATTAATGGACCATGCACCATTTAGTATGTGCCATGAGCAGATACTTCCAGCAGGTTGAATAAGTTATGCAGAGCAGTTTCCTGATTGGATGCATTTAAAAACATTGAGGACCTGGAGCTAAGCACTTACCCTGTTAATAGAAGTGCTGCTCATTTTCATCCATCAGTTTGTCTCCTGAGTGACTAAAGTGACCCCAGGCCAGGTTGCAAAGGAGTCTAATGGCCTTGAAAACAAAGTAAATGCTAGGAGATCTTCTTATCCACAGGAATTCAATAACTTCTAGAATGTTTGAATACTACTTCTCAGATATGAAGCCATGCATGACAGATACTCAAAAGGCTACTAGAGCTCAAAAGACATGAGGTACCTCAAAGAAACCTTGCGTTACCCTTAATGGATTTCTAAAGATTTGTGGAATCAACATTGTGAATTTGTGGAATCAAATTTGTGGATGAACAGTGTGCTTTTTCTTCCTCTTTTTCTTTTCTCTTATCTTTTTTTCTTTTTATTTTCACAAGACACAGTACCTTCACTATTACTACTCTGAATGATTGCAGAATGAAGATTTTCTGATGCCTGGCAGCAGCAATCAGATTTGTAAAGAAACTCAGAAAATCATGCTGACCTAGAACCAAATTAATTTATGCAAGTAGTAATTCTGGCTGAATATACTATACATATATATAATATAGTATACATAGTATATATGTACATACATACTATATATACACATATATATATGTGTAATATACTATATAATAAATATAGTGCTTAGACAATCAGGGATTAATGCAATTTGCAGAATAAAAATCTTCAAAATTATTATTTTTTAAAATGTGGGTAGGGAAGAGGACCAAAATCACTGGAATAAATTTTTTTATCCCTTTTATTAAGAAAAAATGACACTTTTATTAAAAATGGAGTATTGGAAGCTACATCCAAATCCTGTTTCCAGCTGGACTCACTTTGATATCAGCATTTACATCTGAACTAACACAAGTGGAATCACAAGTGAATTAAATAGTGCTCACTAGTAAGATACAATTTCTTACATAAATTCTACTAAATAAATGTAGAGTGACCACTCTATCAGTTGCAGTTTTATATTCTCCTAATGAATGCAATCACATTTCATACTTCAAAGTTTCCTTTAATAATCTATAGGGGTCAGAAAAGAATTGTCTTTGATGGACAGTTTGATCTCTGGGAGTGAATTTTTTTCCTTGCTTTCCTTTGAGTCATATATCAGCCTTGACTATGTCTCGGCTCTGAGATGACAGCTAGACTCCAGAAACTACAGGTACACGCCAGGCATACCTTTATTCCATGCTTGAACAAGGAATTTTCCACTCATTTAGACTGGCAGGACCTTAAAGGGACTTGTACCTACTCATGTATGAAGCATGATAGACTTGCTGAGATAACTGGAGCTATTGCTTCCTTGCCAAACATTGAATGTTGCCTTCATCTCTCTTGAAATTACTTCTCCGGAAATACCTTACCTGAATAACATCTGGGTTTCTTATTATGTATATGGCTAATATATTGGGAACATATTCACTTCCCTTCCAGAAAAAAATGTTTATCAGGCAAAGGGCCTTATGGAATCTCACTTACAACTTAAATTAAGGCAGCCTATTATCAGTGAAATACAGGGCTGGAAAGGACTTTGAGAGGTCATCAAGTCCTATCCATGACATAATTCCTTACAGTAATTGGTCATAACATTTTGGAATTTTATAGTGGGAAAGATGAAAGCTTATAACGGTGTCACGATCCACAAGGTGGGATTTGTGATGTGGTTCTTTTAGTTGGTCTTAGAGTACTAAAGATTATCAGCAAACCAGGGACTTAAACAGCAAAACACACTTTATTGAGGGCTCATCAGCGCTAATATGTGATAGAGAGAAAAGAGGAGAAAGCAAAGCATAAGGAAAAGAGAGTAAGGGGATTATAGCTACCAACGTTGAAGTCCACTCAGCCGTCCACCGACGCAGAGTCTTCTGTCCGTTGGGGAGATCTCAAAGGAAAGTAAGTTTGGGGTGTGATTTTATAGTCTTTTACAAAGCGAGGGGCACAAGGCCAAAACCAGAGGAGATTGATGACCATGGTGAAGAGGCCCATTGCTCAGGGCGGCAGGTGTGGGGTACAAGTCTCTACTCGCCAGCCGGAGCAAGGGCAGTGTACCGTGGTAGCACAGCAAGCACACCTGCAAACAATCACTTGGCAAACATCCACCTCAACCAGGCCAGAGCTCCTGTACCGAGTCCCTTGTGATATTCAGGGTCTTTGCGGCAGTCGTGAGACAGATAGGAGAATCTTCGGACCGTCTCTTATACCACCCTGTGGCTCACGATTGTCCTTAAGCGAGGTCATTCTGCATGATGTTGTAGTGCTGCTGCGAGGCTCTTCTTTGAAGTTTTCAGGACTCATTACAGTTGGTAGTATATCCCAGAAAAAACAGAGACAGGTAGTAGGGAAAAGATAAGGGACAGAAAAAGGAAAAAGAGAAAACAAAACAACAAGAAAATCAATACATTGATTTCAAAGGAAAAACTAATCCATATATTTAATTTCAATTAAGGCTTGCAAATTGTTTTTTTATCATTAAACAATCAATTTTATTCTAAAAATACAACATGATAAAATGATTAACCTCATAGTCACAATGACAAATTATTTATTGTAGTGCCTGCATAATTCATCGAATATCAATAACCTTAGGGGTATCAGCAGCATGTGAAGTACTAATCATATTGTGTGCATCCATTATGGAAGTCATTTGTGTCAACCGCTTCATCATTCTCCAATTCAGGATGTACAAGATTTCAGATAGAACAAAACCAAGTAAAACTAAAACCAAGAGGACAACGATGGGATGACACAATTTGTTCAAAACACCTGTAGCAGTTGGTGACCACCCAAAAAGTGTGTCCCACCACTTGTGTTCAGCATCTTTCTTTACTCTTTCCAAAACATGATGTATTTCTTTCACATTGTGGTGAACCGTAACTAAGGTCTTTTGTCCATCCTTTTTGATCTTTTTCAAAATTTCGATTAAATTCTGGTGAAACAACAATTGCCTTACCAAAGTAAGGTTCATTCCAATTGGAGCAGGCACTAAATAATAAATCAAAGTGTAATTAAACTGCAAAAGATAATATGAAGTAACTGGAGCCAAATAAGAAAAGTCACATCCAATAATTTCAGTAAAATTACAAACACAAAAATTTGAATGATTTTTAGTATCCACCACTATGTTTTCTACAAGCATACTATCACAAGCAGTTCTCAAGCATGCACATCCATTGCCTATAAATACAAGCACTGTTTCAGAAGTGTCATTAGGATGGATTTCAAAATGACAGATATTCTGTTCTGTGTCTAAACAAATGTCTTGAGTTTTGATTGCATTACTTTCACAGATAAACCCTTGTTGTTCCCGGACAATACAATTTTCTAAACCAACAGTTTGCCATTTCTCACCAGCCTGACGTGCCCATTCCCTATGCTCTAAAGGATAGAGAACAGCTCTGTCATGATTCAGCCCCAATGCAATGATAGGAAAGATTGAATGTACTGAAGCATTACGTATTGTCAACACAAAAGCTGTGGCTGTGTTTGTGGTGGGGTCATAGGTGAAATTCACCAAATTCCACCAAGACTGAAATTCCTTTTCAAAATCATTGGCATTGTCCCAGACTATTTTCCGAATCTCCGTGGGAAAGGTGCTTTCCTCACCTTCTCTGATAATTGATGCAGCAACTGACTGCATCCACAATTGTGCTTGAATACAGCTAAGAGCCAGAGAGATGTTATTTTGTGTAGCATCAAGGGCGTCAATTTTTAATTTGTGATCATCCACATTTACCTTTTCCCAGTTTGGCAATATGTTTGACAGCAACCACTGTTGGGTTCCCAAAGTATTGCTGTGTAAAATGCTCGCTCGCGGTGAGAGACTTCTCCAGGGTCAAGCTGTTCAAGTATAAGCAATTTATAATAAGGGTAAAAAGAGGGGAGACCTGTGTTCACCACCAGCCTCGGCATCCACATGGTCTGGGGGAGGAGGGAGAGAGTGGGGAGAGCAGGGGAGGAGAGGTTGGAAAAGGGGAGGGAGGGAGGGAGTAAGAGAGCGAGGCTCTTTTTACAATCCATTATATGCTTTCCTATAGTGAATATTCTAATTCTTAGTAACCAATCGCCATGAGACACACCCACTAAAGAATTTACATAGAGCCTATGCGCTTCCCTATATTAACATTCAGGGTTGTATTTTAGACTCTACAAAGCTTTACAAGTTCTTTCCTTGCTTCTTTACCTTTGGACTTTCTATCAGCAGAAGGACATTGTTTTGTCAGCAGGGATTTTGCTTTAGCTGGCTAGGCTATTTTCTTTGGTCATATAGTAACCAGTACTCTGTATCTTATGACTCAAAGCAGGCTTTCATTTCTGTCTTGATTCTAGGCCTCATACCTTCAGAATCTTTTGTTAAACAATCATATTCACAAGGTTTCCCTGTTTTATCTTCCCCAACACCAAAGCAGTTAAAGATGACCTCAGTGGTTGTTGTATTTTGGTCAAATCTTTAGTTGCAACAGCCAATTTATTCAGCAATACTTCTGAATCAATACTCTTCAAAATTCCTAGTCCTGATCCCACAACACCGGTTATATCTCTTGTCATCCGTTTGTGAAAAGAATTTTGCTTTCGCAACCGGGTTGGCCACCCCTCAAAGGAAGTTTGCAAAAAAAAGGTGAACAAGCTGTCTGAATCTCTGAGACATTGTTTTGTATTAGTAATTTGACTTGTTTGACAGATCATGCTGGATTAAATAGCATTTGTTGTTGGCCAGTTTTCCTGATTATATAGGGTCCAATTTAAAAAAATTTTTGGGTTTAGTATAACCGGTGGTTGGGTGGTGATAGGTATAGGTGTTACAATATTAACATCAAGTTCTCCCCAGTATTTTGGTATTGTTTTACCATACAAAACTTTAGAGGACAATTGTACAGCCTTTAAATTCAGCCAACAATCTTGATTCTGAGTTTCACAAGATATAACCTGGCCATGAAATCCAGTGACATGACTGTGTAAAGGTTCAGTGTGTGATCTGGTACTTGGTCTGCAGTGTGTTGAATCATCATCACCTTGGGCTAGCATAAAAGAAGGGAAAATGTTACTTCTGCCATTCAACACAAAAGGGGTGTTCACACCATGGTATGTGATGATTGCATTCAATATAGGCCTTGCTAGAGCATTTATTTTAAACCTGTAAACTAAACCTGCAAATCATGATTGATCAACTGGATTATTTTGCCAATTACAAATTACGTAAGTTGGTCTGATCAAGGTAAAATTGTACCAACAATCATTGGGTTCCTTTTTGCAAAGCTTCGTGATTTCAACATTGTTGGTGCTAGGATCTAATGTATAATTTCCAATGTTCTTCTGGCGGCAACACAATATGAGGGGATCATAACTTTCACATGTCCATTCTTCTGTGAAACAATATTCTGCTGTAATGTTGGGGTGCAAACTACTTGTTACATTTAGTACAAGGAAGTTACCATCAACTGCAATGGTGGAGGCTTTCTCATAATGAGATTTTTCTGTTTTCCTGCATCCTATCTTGATTTCCTCACCAATCGTTCCTGTTAGCACTCTAACCCAATCCTTCCGATCCTACCCCCGTCACTCAAACGATACACTTCAGAATCATGCAAAACTACGGTTGCTAGATATGGCCGACGATCTCTGGGGTAATGTCCTACAACGTAGTTGCTGATGATAGCTTTGGACCATGGCCACTCAGTCGAGTTTTGGCCATAGTATTGCAGCAGGATGAAAAGAAGTGTTAGTAGTGTTATCATGGCTTATTTAATCTTCACTTTCCCTTGGAGTTCTTCTGTGAAAATAAAAAACAACAACAACAACAAAAAAAACAAATTCTGCCACATAGGGGCAGGAGATTAAAATGATGGAATTATCCAGTGGGTGTTTATCCAATGCTCTTTCCCCAAGGCATCAGAGGCTACCCATGCATATTCTCCTGTAGTTCTTTTAAAAGCTTCAGCTTGGACTAACCAAGATATAATCCCCATTCTTACCAGCAGAAAGCATAGAATTTCTTGCCACTTTTCCTTTTGCCAAACTGGAATTCTGTTTACTTCCTGTCCTTTTGTTGCCAAAAAGGAAGCTATTCAGTATATCCCTTGAACATAGCATAGGAGTTAGTGTAGATACAGACAGGAGAGGTATTCTGTGCTTCACCTTGGAAAACACTCCAAACAGCTATCAGCTCCACAGCCTGAGCGCTGTTTTCTCCCTCAGTAATAATTCGTTCAGCAGAGGAAAGGTGGAGGGCTACTGCCCTGAACCTCCACACCTCTCCCTCTCGTTTGGCAGAGGTATCAGTGAACCAAGAGTTTGCTGATTGTTTTTGCTCACTGTCCAGAACCTGTGAGTGATGTTGCTTTGGCCCACTGCCCAGAATCAGTTGAGGGGGAGGTGGAGCGCTTGGTACAATGGGGCTGGAATCGTGCCACTGAGAGACCAATTTACTTAATTTTTCAAGTGGCACGTTAACCATTAAATCCTTCGGTACCCCTTTCTTCACCCCCAAGTTCCACCAATACTGTAGGCTAGAAATGTGCCTACCCTTTTCTGTTTTTATGTTAGGAAGGGTTTCTTTAATTACCAAGTCAGGTTTGTCATGGCTGCTACTTAAGCTCTCAGTTTTTTTGTATCACCTGATTTTTTACAGCTCCTTCTGTTATTGAAAAGATGTTAGAGTAATGTTCAATCTGGGCATACCACTTTCCCACTGAGGCCCTCTGAGCCACCCCGTCAGGGTGGAGAGTCCCAGTAGTGACTGTCTTAGTAATTTCAAAAGGGTCTTTTAATGCAATTGGTTGTTGTTGTGCAATTTTTTCTACTTCTATGAGAGCTGAATTAACTACAAACAATCCCTTTTCCCAGGTAGTGTACCTCTTTTCGGCATCTTTATTTTTTATTACTTCTTTTTCATCTCCTCCCACAAGGATATAATCTATGGTTGTTTGGAGGAGAATTGCTGTAGGTTTCAGTGATTCTGGAAGACCACAAATTAAAGGGGTCATAATTTCAGCTTTCACAGGTAACAACATTGGTGATTCATAGCCAGCAATTAATTTTCTTTCATGAATCAGTTGCAAACAAGCTTCTTTATAAATATTTTCAAAAATTTGGTCTGGGGAGCCGGTCAAAGCTACAAGATCTCCCTTGTCCAGGGGGTTAAGTCCCCCTGCCCAATATGCAGCTCACTGGGTTAGGGACCATGGGTTGCAGTTATCTCCTGTTGTTAAGAAATCAGTGAAGCGTCTAGCAGTTTCTTTAAGTCTTTCTAAAAACGCCGAGGGAGATTCATTCTTATCCTGCCTGACAGAATACAGTTTTGACCAGTTTAGCGTCTTAGGCATCCCAGTCCTGATTCCTTCTACTAACAACTCCTGGTACACCTTGATAGATTCCATTCCTCCGACCCTGTTTGGATCCCACCCCGGATCATCGCTCGGAACTAAGTAGTTTACTGTTTCTACTGTACAACGCAGCCTAATCACCTCTCGAGCACGCTCTTTCATTGCCCGTAACACCATCTCCTTTTCGGTGGAATCCATCAAAGTATCTAGCAAAACCTGCATGTCATTCCAATCTGGATTCTGGGTTTTAATTATCATTTTGACCACCCGGGCCACCCTCTCTGGATTCTCACGGTAACAGCCTGCTGACTGCTTCCAAATCACCAGATCTCCTGGGGAGAAAGGCACTTTCACAAGCACTTTCTCTCCTTGGGGTCCCATAGCTTCCCTTAAAGGGGCAATAAGCTGGGATTCCCCGTAATTTTTACGTCCCTGTCTAGTTCGTGCCGCGAGCGGAGTATTTCACCGATTCTGGGGAGAAACAGGGGAAGGGGTTTTAGGTCGGATAACAACTTTCTTAACATTCCCCGGTACTACCGTTAAATTTGCCACCTCTTCCTCCTCATCCTCATCCTCATCCTCATCCTCATCCTCATCCTCATCCTCATCCTCAGTGCTGGTTTCTGGTAACGGTGGATACAAAGAGGAATGGGGTGAGACAGAGGGAATAGGTGAGACAGCAGGAGGGGTTGAGACAGCAGGAGGGGTTGAGACAGCAGGAGGGGGGGTGAAGCAGGAAGCGCACCGGGTGACACCATAAAAGACAAATCCTCCTCTGGTCGAGAGGTTAAGGCTAAGCACTGAACACATTTAGATCCTTCTTTACAACCCCCGCACTTAAATTCTTTCATCTCCAATACCATTATTCCACACTCAGTCTGCCATTCCTTTTTACGGCGCAGTAAATGAAACAAGTCTAAATACTGTATTTCATCCCATTTTTCATTTTCCTCCAGATAGTGCATTAACGAATTTATGGTGTCAAAATCCACAGTACCATTCTCTGGCCATGACGGCCCTTCTCGCTTATATTCGGGCCACCAATGATTACAATAGTCAATCATTTTATCCTTACTCATCTCCTGGAAAAACCTTTCACTTTTCCACCTCTTCAGTAAACATCCCAGCGGGGTATTTTCTGGGATACCTTTATTAGACTGAGCCACAAACTTAAGTGTCTTGAATGGCATTTTGAACCTTACTCACAGCTGTACAAAAACTCGGTAACCAATAGCAACAACCAATATGCAGCAATATATAAAACAATAAAAACCACAATCAATATTGACAGTCCAACAAAATCAATCATACCACGCACTCACACAACAATCACTTCAATTCTGAGGTAGTTTCATTTTTAGCAGCAACAAATTCAACTAACGATTATATTAATCCAATAAGCAGCAATATACAAAACCACAATCCAGAATTAAGCAAACTACATACAACAAACAAAAAGGACTAAATACCAGATAAATACCAGACCAAACCGACTTGCCGCTTCTCGACGCCGCGAGGGGCAAGTGCCGGACCTGCGCAGCTTTCGCCGCGTCTGACAGCCGGCGCCTAGGCTTCCCAGACCAACCAGACGTCTTAGCCCAACCCTGCGAGGATCGCCGCCTCGTCTTATGAGCAGGCACCCAAACCAGAAAAAAAATAAAGCACCTTCGGGCTTACCTTTTGCAGTCGTCCGTCAGGTGCGGGGGCCGGGCACGAACCGATGACTCCCCGAGAATCACTCGGTGCCGGCGTGGAGTGGATCAGAACGCGAACCGCCCCAGGCACCTTCGGAGTCCTGCCGCGGTCGCCAGAAAACTGTTGCCCGATCCGAAGAAAACACAAACAACCGAAATCGTTTATGTGGTGCTTTATTGAGGGCCCGGGAGCCTGTGGACTAGCGTCCAAAGACAGAGCCCAGTTTCACAGAAAAATCACAGGGTTTTTATATATTTTCTACACGATTTCTTCATCATCACAATTTCTTACTTCTCTTTCACTACCTGGTACGATTATCTCTCTGACATTTAAGTTTTGCCAAAAGGTACATTCCTAGATTATCTCCTAGTTACACTGCTTACATTGCAATATCTGCTATATAGTTCATCTGCAGGTCACATGTGGCCTACCAAGCCTTAGCATAACTACTACTAATGTCAACTAATGCTAACTATTAACATTTGTTACTATCTTAATAATACAGTTTATTGAACCAAATGGCAACATTACTAATATATTAAAAGATCACACTATTGTATATCACTTCAGGCCAGAGTTTATCTGGCTCTATCACGTTGGCCTGCTCCAGGAGTGGGTCACACCCCAGGAACAGGATTGTTAGCATTCAGGAACACATAATCACAGAATGATTATATGAAGGTGCTTTATTAAAGAGCTCTGGGTGTCAGGGGTACACATACCCAAATCTGACCTGACTTGGTTTTGAGCTGAACGTGTTTTATACTCTATTGTTATATAACATACATATTAATTATTAAACTTACATTGTTCTATTGTATACATTGATTCTATCCAAGCATGGATTTCTCATGATCCCTCTCAAACCCCTAACACAGTTTCTCATGATTCTTTAAACAATAATTATATCTAATCACCTCTAACAATTATATCATTCATCATATACTGACTACACAGGTGCAGTTTCACATGATCTTAGCAAGTACAAGGCCTAACATTTCCCAGGGCCTACTTTTAACACTTTTCTCAGGGCTTGCCAAGCCTAACTTTCTTTCTAACTCCCCGAATTTTCTATGATTTAAAAATCTTTTACTATCAGGATGACCCGAGGTGTGACTTGAGCACTTGCTCTATGACATTTTGGCTGTCAGTCTGTGCTCTGAGGAGACAAGGATGAGAGGGAGGTCTTTCTGCATGGAATAACAGAGGATTTATTGCTCTGGAGAATACTGGGGGTAAAAGATAGAAAATGCAAGCGTGCAACAGCTGAAATAGGGAGGCGGTTCCAAAGGAGGGTGTTGTAGCCCACAACTGCAGGATCACATCGAGAGAAGCCGCAGGGTTCTGGGGACCAGCATGGAACACCAACGAGATGGGCTTCTGTTCATGAAACCATTTATTCAGCATGGGAACAAACTCAGATCCAGAACAGAGAGCCCCAAACAGAGGCAGAGCCAGGGTTTTTGAGGGACAGAACTCCCAAGGATCTCCACCTTTGAGGGTGGAGTTCAGGGTCAGGAACCACTAGAAACACAACAAAGGAGAAACCCCCAGGGACTCAAACTGAATCACAACTCCTGGGCTGCCCTTCACAAGGGGTTTGGGGTGGGACAACTTCATCCATGGCTCACATACCCATCCCCCAACACAGGGGGTCAAAATTCACACACATGGTTACACATTCATTTCACAATGCTTATCTGAAACTAACTCTTTTCCTTCCTGAGGTACTTCACAACAGGGGCTTACAAAGCATCAGCTAATCAGAAATATGCTGGGGAGGGTAAAAGGCAGGGCTCACAAAATCATCATCCAATGAGGGTGGTAGGGGGGGAAATTGGGTCACATGGACTAATCAAGTGTCGAAGTTTAGGGGATTTTCGAAGTGGAATTCCAAGCATGCGGTGGGCCTAAGACAGACTGACAGGAGACTCAGGGTAGATTGACAATGTGGGGTGGGAGGGTCTCATTTGGATCAAACCATCAACTTAGGTAATAACTGAACATACCATTAACAAGAAACACACTGCAACAATTGTATACATTCATTTTTCAGTCTTCATCAGATCTTGCTTTACAGCCCCCAGATGTGTTACTATAGAAACTTAAGAGAATGTGACATCATCAGTATTAATGCAATAATGCCACTGAAATCTATCAGCTTGAGCTTTAAAGGCAATTTTCAAATTAACAGCCTAAAGTGGAGCTACAAACTGCTATTAATGCTGTCCAAAAAATTGTTACTTGCTCAGAAATATAAGCATTTTAACAGTATTATCTGTAAAGATGCAGTCTGCTGCCCGAGTCTGATTGAGGTAATTGAAAATACTGCTAAAACAGCAAATGTATTCATTTGGGCCTGAAGTTATACAGCTGGTTTCATCTAGATCATCTGCAACTGTTGTTTTAGGGTAAAGATCATTTCCTGCCATTTTGCAAAGAAAAACAGAAATGTGACTTTTTGTCACAATAAAAAGAATATGAAAGGATCAGAGCAGATGCAGGCTCAGATTCTTTTGCCCCACAAAATTGTTTTTAAAAAATCTAAGCGTGTGTTTCTGTTAAAATTAACAAAGATGTTTCAGACTATTCTCTGCCACATCTCTACTCTATCTACTCTAGAGCCAAACTGACATTTTTTTAGTTTGGGTTTATTTTTTATTATTATTATTATTATTATAATGGTGACTCTTGTGTCTGCAGATTTCTACCAATGCAAGCAGCACTTATGGACTAAAAAGTCATAAAAGGAGGTATTTAGGCTGCAAGAGTTCTCTTCTTCTGAAGAAAGAGTGTTGATAACAGTGAAATTTTCAGTGTCCATAAGACTCTCTTTCCTCTTCTGGATTTGCACTCCCTCACTGCATGAAACCTTGGACAAAGTCATCATAAGTGATTGCTGAGTACTAAATGAGGCAAATCCTGGCAAAGCTCATATGGATAAGGAGATCATCTGGACCTCAAACAGCTGGTGAATCAAGCAACTGTGTCTGGGATAACCCACTCTGGCAAAAGCTGCTTGCATTGGGCAGGCCTGCCTTCTGCAGCCAGGAGCTCTGGCACCAGCTCCCAAGGTCAGCAGGGAGCTTGCATGAATGAGCTTTCTTTGCCCCATGAATTTCATCTTGCCATTCCATCCAATTTATGGTTTCAGGACTGCAAAGGAATCAGTTTGAAAATGGAAAACAAGTACAAGTACTTTGTGCGAACAAATTCCACATGCCTTTAAAATTCTGCAAGTACTCTTATCTCACTATTTCAAATAGTGAAAAAGCCATCCTTTTTCCCCTCTGTGTTTTGTCAATTGGTCTACATGCTCTTGGTCTTATGATCCTCTTTCAGACAGCTTCCTATTATTTTCTGCCATAATTTTTAAGGAAAATAGAAGACAGGGTTTCTTCAATATGACATAAATAAGCTTGACGGTCATTTTGTGTCTTGAATTAAAAAAGATTGGTATGTGTTTTTTCCTTAATAATTTGTCCATGTCCATGAATTACAGTATGGAAAGAAAAAAGCTGAAACACTGGCTGTTTCACACATAGGAGAATTTTCATATTACTGCAGTCATTTGTTTTGGGTGGAATGTATAAAGTAAAGCAGCATGCCATTCCAGACCATCTGTGGATGATAGGGTACAGATTTCTTTTCCTTAGCCATTTCTAAAAAATTAGGTCGCATGAAGGTTTCAGTCTCCACTAGAGCATGCGCCATGTGTAATTTTCTGAGGAGCATAAGTATAATATATGACCTGTGAATTAGTTTTATTATACTCTGATTGAGAAAGATATTTGCGAAAGTGACTAAACAGCAAACTACTCCAGGCACTTCCAAAATTTAGATTAAGAATTTCACATTATCCTCAATCTCCGAATGCTATGTTACAGCTAAGAATTATTTTTTGTTCTTGTACATATGACACGGGGATTTTTATATCCAATACAATCTAGGAAAATGGGATTGTGAGATAAACTGTAAAAATTGTTGGAAGAAAATCACACATAGATAACAGTATTTGCTCATTTAATGTGGCAGCTTACCAAACTTCATACAGTAGAACTGTTAGAATAAGTGTGGGGTGGAGAGAGAACCAGAGCTTTTGCTCTTTCTGTGATCTCTTGCCTTTAAGATTTATAAATAACAATGTTTGAATTTCTGATTTATAAACTCTAACTCTTCAGCAAGAAACTTTCCTCCATTTTGCATTCCACAAGTCTTTCCTGTTTCTCCACTTAGGAGTGACCAAAATCTATGAAGTTTTTCAATCCCTGAGAGCGGGTGTTCAGTAGTAGCTGTGTTGATGTCCCTACAACAACACTTACTTACACTGGGCAAGAGTAAGTAATATCAGCTGCAAAAATACTAACTGAGCCAAGGCTGTGGTTTAAACTATAAGCACAACTCTGAAGGCACAGTTTCAACTCTGAGGTCTATTTACAACAACAGCACTGTTGTAATGCACATTTCTTTCTAGATCATTGCGAAGCCTATGAAAGATGGAATTGCAGTAAGGTATGATGTAGTCACAGCATAATTTTATTTACTGTCATTTGGATCCACCTCTTGGAAAAAGAAAGGATAGTTTTACATAAAGGAATGTGTTTCCCCTTGCCATGGTGCAGTTGATCCCAAATATCTGCACTGCTGTTAAGAGAGTGACCCCAGCTGGAATACTTTAGAGTGTTTGCTGATGCTTTGATAAGACTAATACTCGCTTTTTAAATATAGCTTCAGAAAATCTTTCTCTTTACCTCCTTCCTTCAGGGTTTCCAGGACTGTTTTTTCTTTTTGTAAAGCATTTACTCAAAACATGAAGTGAAAGAAGCTGTGGTTAGTGGATGAAATAAAATCACAAATTACTTACTTGAGGCCAAACCCAAGAAACCTGGCAATTAGTCCTTTTATTTATGCACCAACCCCACAGATTTATTCTTATTATTGAAAAAAATGAATCTGCAGTGTTGTTTGTGCATTGGAAATGGAAATTTCCACAGAATCATTGCTTATTTCATCTATCAAGATATAATAGGACCTGACCATGGTTTCTTTCTCTTCTCCTTAGTGCAACAGGTCCAGATATTATTTTATTAAATGTCTCAGATTAAACATTCTCTGTCAATTACAGATGACAGAGATCTGCTAAGACAGTAAGTCCTACTACAATGCCTGCTTTAATTGCTACATTATAATCTCCAGACCTGAAAAACTCCAGAGACCTCCAATAGTAAAATGCTTTTCAGCTGTGTAGGTGTGGAATTCATTACACATTGTTCTCCTCCCCCTCACCTCTCTTGCATGCTCTCTTTCCTCTTGGAAAGTGACTTGGAAGTGTGCCCATGCGTCAGGGTTTTACATACAGTAAGTTAAAATACCATTTAAAGTTTAAGCACAATGCTGCTTTGAAGGCCCCACAGAACAGAGGAGAAAGCAGGAAAGCATGACCAGAAGGTCTGTTCAAAGAGCAACAACAAAATGGTGACATTTTTATAAATGTACTATTGCCGTATTTTTCTTTAAGGGAAAAAAAATAACATCAGAATAATTTTTGGCATCTCTCTGTAAGAAGTGTCCAAAGGACAGCTCTAGGGTCTTGTCTTTTCTTTTCTTTTCTTTTCTTTTCTTTTCTTTTCTTTTCTTTTCTTTTCTTTTCTTTTCTTTTCTTTTCTTTTCTTTTCTTTTCTTTTCTTTTCTTTCCGTTTCTTTTCTTTTCTTTTCTTTTCTTTTCTTTTCTTTTCTTTTCTTTTCTTTTCTTTTCTTTTCTTTTCTTTTTTCTTTTCATTTCTTTTCTTTTTTCTTTTCTTTTCTTTTCTTTTCTTTTCTTTTCTTTTCTTTTCTTTTCCTTTCCTTTCCTTTCCTTTCCTTTCCTTTCCTTTCCTTTCCTTTCCTTTCCTTTCCTTTCCTTTCCTTTCCTTTCCTTTCCTTTCCTTTCCTTTCCTTTCCTTTCCTTTCCTTTCCTTTCCGCACCTTTCCGCACCTTTCCGCACCTTTCCGCACCTTTCCGCACCTTTCCGCACCTTTCCTTTCCGCACCTTTCCTTTCCGCACCTTTCCTTTCCGCACCTTTCCTTTCCGCACCTTTCCGCACCTTTCCGCACCTTTCCGCACCTTTCCGCACCTTTCCGCACCTTTCCTTTCCTTTCCTACCAGAAATATGCTGGACCAGAAAACATTCATTTCAATACACTTTTTTCCTTGAAAGAAAAATATTTTGTAATAGTTTAGAGTTGGTGACTGAGTCAATTATTCCAGTAATTATCTCTTCTTTTTATTCCTGTTTCAAAGAGTTTACTCTTAAAATATTTTCAGAGAAAACCAGAAACAATGTAGAGTTATCACATGCAAAATTTCAGTTTATGCTGAGATCATGTTTATAGATTCATAGTGTCATTCAGTTTGGAAAAGACTTCTGAGGTCATCAAATCCAACCCTCAATCCAGCATCATCATGTTCACCACTAAACCATGTCACAAGTGCCACATCTGCCAGCCCTTTAGATACTTCCCAGAATGGTGATAGTGCAGATGTGAAGGGAACCATGAAGAGGAAGGGATTCAAAGGGATTCAAGGGATTCACTTTTTCAGTTTTAGCTAAAAAGGCTATTACAGCTGATCTAAATTACACTGACTGCAGCAATCAGTTAGGACATCTCAAATCTACCCTTAAGTGGCCCTTTCCATGCATGCCTCCCTGGCTCTATGCCACCTTGAGAAATCATTTAGAGTGGGACACTCCTTAAGCATCCTCTAGAAATAATTTTCTGTCTAGTTATATAGGAAGTAGCATAGAGGGCCAAGAACAGAAGCTTAGGTTTTACTTAGAATCAGCACTGTAGTAGTTATTTCATGGAAACATGCTGTAGAATAAGAGAACGGAAGATGTCAGCTAAAGAAAGACACATTACATGACCTTGACAATGGAGTTGCTCCTCTATGACTGCACCACTTACACATGACATCAGACATAGATTTAACTTTCATCTGCTTCTACAGGTTCTGCTCAAAACCAGTCCTGTGTTGCAGAGGTCCACATCTGTACAATGACTGGAGACTTGAGTTATACTACCCTTGGGAAGTAATTGAGCTTCACTGTTTGCTTTGCATTTGATTTTGTTGGTCATTTTTTCAACTGGTTGTTAATTAAAAATAATTTTATTGAGAAAAATCTCTTGAGGCTACATATAGAATTTACATGAGAACACTGTGAAACAGTTCAAAGGATCAGGAAAAGTCATATTAAATTGAATAATTCAATAAAAACCCAATAACCTTTGTAATTTGGCTCAATAATGCAAACAGGAAAAATAATAGCAAGTATTAAAACACTCATCACTCATGCCCTAGTGAGAGGAAACACAGCTGAAAGACTTATTGAGATAATGTTTTTGCTTGGCTTAATGTTAGATGTTACAAGGTGGGGATTCCTTATTAAAGATTTTTCAGGGTTTCCGCTACTTGGCATGTAACCAATACCAACTCATTAACCTCTTCCCAGGTAAAACAGTGAGTGGGGATTTTCTTAGAGACTTCAGGATTTCGCCAGACCTCAAAGATGAACCTGACTGAATACTTCAGTCAACCTATCTGTTGAAATTAAACAAGCTCTTTTTTGAAAAGCTGTCTCTGGCACTTTGAAAACCATAAAGATTACATTTCAAATGGCCCACAATAAAAGACAAAAAAAAATTGTCTAACTTATAAGAGTTAAGTCAGTGCCAATGAAAGATGCATTGATTTTATTATTAAAAAAGTCCTTATGTATCAGATCTTGATCCAGTACCTAAATGTATCATTGAGTTCAGGGCATGCATTTTATCCCCCAGTGTTTGGATGATGTCAGAGGTTACTTAACTTTTCAGCTACACACTTTCCAATTGTTTGCCAAAGATATGACAACTGGAAGTCTGGGAGAAATAGCATTTGATAAGGTCCTCCACACGGCTATTTAAAACTTTTCTGGATTGCTGAAAACTGAGCACAGCACTGACCCAAAATCTGTCTCTGGCTGGTAACCATAAGACAGAGCAGTAGTCTGGTTTACCACAGATGTAATATTCAGGCCACCTACAGATGCCAATTGTGCCTACAGGAACTAACTTTCACAGTTTTATATCCATATCTGTAAGCTGGACAACTGTAGAGTATCTGCAGGTATCTGGAAATACTGGGAAGTTTAGAGGACCTGACAGAAGTTTTGTAAAGAAAAATGTAAGCAATCTAAAGATTTTCACATATGAGAAAGCATTGAGTTCAGATTTTCAAGTGCAAATTTGAATGTAACTATCCCTGGCTCAGTCACACAGCAAGGCAGCTGAGCCAGGCTTCACTTCAGACATAGTTTTAGTCTATGTTGCGATCTCTGCAATACCAGTTGATAGACACTCCAAGGAGCCCATACTCAAGGCAAGAAAAAGTCACTGAATACAACTTAAGAAACATACTGGTATGGTTCAGTATCAGAGGACTTCAGTAAAGCCTCTGTTGCTTTCTCCCATAGCACTCTTCTGGAAAAATGGGCAGCCTGCAGCTTGGACCAGTGTGTTTCTTGGCTGGGTTAAAAACTCTCTGAATGGCTGTGCCCAGAGAGTGGTGGTGATTTGTGCCACATCCAGCTGTCAGCTGTCACCAGTGGGGTTCAACAAAACTCACTGTTGAGGCTAGTCCTGTTTTGTATCCTTCATGTTCTGGACAAGGGGATCAAGTGGCCCTTCAGTCAGTGTGCAGATAACACTAAGCTGAGTAGGAGTGTTGATCTGCTGGAGGACAGGATCTGTCCCTGTCTGCAAAGGGATCTGGACAGGCTGGATTTTTGGTTCAAGGACAGTGGCCTGAGGTTCAACAAGGCCAAGTGCTGGGTCCTGCCCTTGGGTCACAACAACCCCTGCAGTGCTACAGGCTGGGGCAGAGTGGCTGCCTGGTAGAAAAAGACCTGGGGGTGCTGGTCAACAACCTGCTGAGTATGAGCCAGTGTCTTGGGTACACATGCAAGTTGTAACCAAAAGTATGTATTCTATTACCATCTGTTAAAACCTTGTGGGGAAGACTTCTTTATCTCTTCCACAACCCATCCTCCCTCCAGGGGGATCTTCTGTTAATGGGCCATTGAGTCTCCCTGCAGGACTGATAAAATTACATCATCCCATTGTGAGATGCTTCACCCAGGGGGAGGAGCCAAGCATTCCTACCTGGGTATAATCTGAGACTTGGAACACCACAGGCAGCCTTTCTCCACTGGATTCCCAGAGGAAGACAGGACCCAGCTACACCATCAATGTCCCTTCAGAAGAAAACTACACACTTCTACAGGATCACTGCTTCAACAGAACCACATCTGTCACTCCAAGAGGACTGTACCCGCCATTTAATGGGACTGCTACCAACACCCTGACCAAAAGGGTGTAAGGTTGTATCCCAACTCTATCAGTGGGTTGGGGATTTTTTGTTTTGTTTTTTTGTACTGCTGCATTTAATATTTATTTTTATTTCTATTTCTATTTCTATTTTTATTTTTATTTTCCTAGTGAAGAACTGCTATTCCTATTCCCATATCTTTGCCTGAGAGCCCTTTGATTTCAAGATTATAATAATTCAGAGGGGGGGGGGGGTGGTTTACATTTTTTTTCCATTTCAATGGAGGTTTCTGCCTTCCTTAGCAGACATTTGTCTTTTCAAACCAAGACAGCCCACTGTGCCAAGTGGGCATGAAGGTTAAGGGCATCCTGGCTTGTATCAGCAATAGTGTGGCCAGCAGGACCAGGACAGTGACTGTCCCTCTGCACTCAGCACTGGTGAGGCCCACCTCAAATCCCGTGTCCAGTTCTGGGCCTCTCTCTACAACAAAGACATTGAGATGCTGAATCAGGTCCAGAGAAGGACAGCAGAGCTGGTGAAGAATCTGGAGCACATATCTGATGAGGAAAGGCTGAGGGAGCTGGAGTGTTTATCCTGGAGGAAAGAAGGTTTAGGGGAAACATCATCTCTCTTTATAAAGTTCTGAAAGGCAGTTGTAGTCAGATGGGGGTCAGGATCTTCTTCCAGGGGATGAGTGACAGAGTGAGAAGATATAGCTTTAATCTATGCCAGGGGAGGTTCAGGTTAAACATCAGGAACAATTTCTTCACTAAAAGGGTTGATAAGCATTGGAATGGACTGCCCAGGAAGATTGTGTAATCACCATCACCAGAGGTGTTCAAGCAACAAGTGGATGTGGCTCTTAATGCCATGACCTAGTTGACAAGATGGTGATCAGTCAAAGGCTGGACTCAATGCTCTTGGAGGTGTTTATCAACCAAAATGTTTCTGTGATACTGAGATTCTTGTGCAGAATATTGAGGGGTGTGGTTAAGGTGCCTCCATTATGGTCAGATATTCTGTCGTTCAAAAGCCAGTACTTTTTTTTGAGAGGAGAAATATTTAAAAAAACAAACATTTTCCCTCATTTGAATTACTTGGTGAATGTATTATCACAGTCCAGAGTCTAGGTGACTTCCTGTGTTTCATAAGTTTTAAGTTTGCAGAATAATATGCAAGCAAATTTGGAAGTCAGAGCTTATTAAAATTAAAAAGGCTATATGAAAGGTGAAAAACAAGAACTCTGAAGAACAAGTGGCTAGTATTAATTTAATTTTCTGCCTAATGTTTATTTTGCATTTTTAAAAGTGTACACTTAAATGATGTGTTTAGATGGTGAGTAGAGTAGGATTTGAAAGAAAGTACTTTTTCAAACTGAGAAAGCTTCTTTTCAAGAAAAATGACCTATGTAGGCCACTGATCTAATGCAAGTACTGATTAATAGTAAGTGGATAGGCTGAGGATATTTGCCTCATTCAAAGGACAAAGACATGTCTACTTTACAAATTTATCAGCACATTTAGCACTAATAGGGCATCTTCTCACTGTTTAGAGAAAAGGCATGTAATTAGATGAACAGGTAAACTGATCTACTTTTTCCAGATGGCATTTTCCCCCTGGAATTGTAACATATTTGTTAAGGAAAAAACTCCCTCTCCACCTCTGTGTTTTATAGATATATCGGTGATTTTGATTTCCAACAAAATGATCAGCCTACCATGAGCAGTATCTACAAGCAAGAATCCAGTGCTAGTGACTTTAGGTGGTAAAGTCTGTTGACAACCTCATGCATTTCTCACTTTTTGAATACAGTCTTGGCAACTGTTATTGCTTTTCCATAAAGTTTTTAAATTAACAGTCTTGAAGACTTCTATTTTCTTCAAGAATATGCATGATACAGTTGTTTATTACTTTTAAAATTTACTTTAGTATAGTATTTGCTCACCATCACGCTCCATGCAGCTCCAAGTCAGGTATCAGTGAAAAGGAAACAAGGGAGCACAAAAAAGTGAGTTTTGTGTGACTTACTATTGTTCCTCCAATAGGAGCTTTTCCAGAAAGGGGACAGGTAAATACAGGAGGAAAGAAGAGAAAGGGACAGGACTAAAGCAGAGACTTACATGTAGACACCTCAAGCAACATGGCAAAAATATAAGATTTTCCTTTGATCAAAACATAGCTAATTTGCTTTACAGTGATTTTAACTGAACTAACGTTCAGAAAAACAGCTGTGATTCCAACAGTGCTTCCTCCAAACCAGCTGAGGTACACACATATAGTACCAGTGGAAGGAAAGGAAGCCTAGGAGTCAGATAATTTAGGCTTTCTGTGCCCATCCTTGTCCCTTCATTTTTTGCTTCTCATAAATTAATGGAAAATCAGTTCACGGACCTGTTTTTTTCTACTAGTAGAAAAATAAGAAGTAACTTGTGGGTTTTGAAATCAAGACTCCTTCAGGTGCACACAGGTGACACCATTTCCTGTTCTGTTCAAACTGTGTAGTGAGCATGTGAGTAGAAATGAACGGAAGATCTGACTTTTGATTGTGGAAGCTTGTTCAGAGAACTAGCAAATATGCTTATAACCAAGCCAAGATAAAGCCAAGATAAAGGAGTGATAGCATAATCATCTCATTTTTGACTCTTTCTTTTCTTTATTAAGTAGCAGTAAATAAATCAATCAGTGATGTCTTGTTATGCCAAGACATCTTTCTTTCTCTGTTAGCATCTTGAGTTCTGAGAATAGTATCATTAATTAACTGAGATAATAAAATTGGCAGAAAGAGAAAGAAAATGATAGGGTATGTCTTTGAACAATGTTACTAATTTCTCTGTAAGGAGGAATAGTTATAAAAGCAGATGATGTTTGTACTCAACAATATAATTTTTAACAAAAAACCAAAATTCACAGTAATACAGAATGATAACATTGCTATAGTGCATAGGATACCAGGAATTAAAATCTGTTGATAAATTAGAATTCTTCAGATATTTTTTTCTGTTATTTAGTGGCACAGATGATGCCCATCATCTTATCACTTCAGTACAGCATCCTCAGCACTGCTTAGCTGCACACTTCCTTTAAAAATATTCTGTAGACTTACTCTGGCTCCTGATATGTGCTCAGAGAATTCTTTGGAGAAAGGGCTGAATCGGTCATACTTAAACACAATACCACTTTGTATTGCCAAGCCAGTTACGTTAGCTGTGGCTGGAAGAGAACTTTACACCTTTCCACACTTCATTACTGTCCTTCAGTGATCTGTGCTCTGCTGCCCAGAGCTGCCTGTGGTCTGACTTCACAGTAAAACTCTATTTCAAACTGCAAAAACCTCCTCTCCAACTCAATCCATGTTATCTATTATTCACATTACCATTTGTGCAAGTTCACCACGTAAGTCCTACTGGCTACTCAGAATTCCTAGAAAGATTTACATTTCCACCAGTTTTTAAATACAAAGCTATATTCACATTTATCATTCAAGAAATACTGTGTGTCTATAGACCAGGCAACATTTCTAAAATTTCTGCCAAGATTGGCTGCTCAGACATTCTTTTGCTAAAGAGCATTCTTCTCCAGGAAGACAATCTGTTTAGGCATGATCACCTAAGAAGGCTAAAGCAAGTACAAAGTACTGAAAAAAAAAAAACCCAACAACATAAGAGCTGTGTGCATATTAACAAAATCCTGCTCTCAGACAAATGTGAACAACAGGCTCGGTCTTTAACTCTCCTATTGGAGGACTTCCATTTTAAGTAACTAGGAGCAACTGACAATTCCCATCTGTCAACTGAATTCACTAATAACAAAAGTATGGATTCAATCCTTCTCCCTTCCTCCATGTCTCCTTACCTTATTGGATATTTAGTTAAGCTACCAGAAACAACTATGATGGAATCAACAAAATGGCACTGCTGGCTTAGGGTCCATCTGGAGTCTGTTATGACGCCCACATCCTTTTCTACCAATCTGCTTTGCAGCTGGGGGACTCCCAGCCAGTGCAGGTGTCTGGAGTTGTTGTTTCCCAGGTGCAGAACTTTGCACTTCCCATTGTTACACAAAGTTCATGTCAGCTCATTTCTTCAGTCTCTTGAAGCACAATCCTCTAGTGTATCAGCCCCTCCTATCAGTTATCTGTCATCAGAAATCTTGATGAGAATACGCTCTGCTCCACCATCATCATCCTCCTCTTTTGGCAATATACCAGAGGTAGTCAAGGCTTATTTTTTTGAATCAGGTGTCTCACAGCAGCAGAAGTCCCCTGGCTCTTCCCTAGGCAGAGTTCTTAAATATCAGATCCAAGGCTGAAAAAACACACCTCTGTCTCCTTTGCTTCCTATTGTCAAAATAATGTCTTCTGAAAAACTTTACTGAACTCTAAACATTAATTTTTCATCCTGGAGCCATAGATGGTCTCTTAGATATAACATGTCTCCATTACTATCCAGGCAATCAAAACCATAGCTACAGGATTTGCTCCATTTTTCCTTCTTATTCACACTTTTTTTTTTTTTTTTTTTCATTAACAGTTACTATTTAGTTATTTCATGTTAAACTCTGCATTGCTTGGTGCTTCCTAGTTAGGTGTTATGGGTCCAAAATATTTAGTAGGTTCCTGGGGAACATTAAGAGCTGGAAATAGCAGTTCTAATTTTAGAGCAGGCACTGGACAGAAATATACTAAAGTAATAAACAGGCTTTTAAAAAGCATCCTTGGTCAGTAGAATAAGGCAGAATAGAGATGAGCCCAAGGATATACTCCGTTTCAATCTTGTTTATGATCTTGAAAACAAACTTGAGTAGTCTATTACAGGCTTGGGTTGGTGCAAATGTATAATAGTGCAACACAGGATCATGTTAAGGAGACCAAATACATCATAAAATATCACATTGGATTTTAATTTTATTCCTTCAAACAAGAGTCTAACCTGTCCAAATGAGTTGAAGATAAGTCTTGGTTTCTAATATGAAAAAAAAAAAAAGTTCATTTTGGGCATACAACTAAAGAAAATGAAAAGAGAACCCTTGTTCTGAATTAAATGTTTAGTTTAACTATTTGTTTCATTTATAAAAATAGCCTGTTTCACATTTCATGCTCCCAAATGATACAGTTCATGCCTTGTGGTAAAAATGGTACCAATGGGAAGCAGTTTATGTTCCATGTTTATATAGGGATAATAAATGAAAAGTAGGCAAATGTTAAATTTCAAAAGCTTAGTTTTCTTGTATATCTGCTGAATGTCTGAAATACTGAAATATTATTACCCTGGGGTTTGCACTTATATTCAGGAAAGTGATGAGGTTCAGATCTTCATCCAAAGTGCTGATTTGGGTTCCATTAACACAACTGCTCTTTCTACATTTTACATTTCATTTTCTTCTTTGCATTCCTCCCCCAAATCCCCACACTCAGCCATGAAAAGTACTGTACATAAACAATATAAAAACTTTATTATCCAAAGGTTGAAAAAGACTATAACTGACAAAAAAATAATAATAAAATTAAATCTGTACATGTCTGAGTAATGGTAACGTATTAAAAGGATGTATTAGAATTTTCTTCTCATTTCTTTATTCTCTTAAAATTTGCATGTATTTTTTTTTAAGTTTCCCTTTAACAGAGCTAGTGAAGCTATGTGCGGAACATGTAGATCCAAAGAACTGACAAACTAAATAAAATTTGAAAGTGAAATTCAAAGCTTTTGTTAGAGGAACATTTAAGATTCTATACGTATAATACTTTCATTTTTAAATAAAATATTTAAAAATAAAATGTTCCTTTATTGCTTGCCAAATGTAGGATACACTTTTCTTTGCCAAGCTGAAGTTTCCACAGCGCCAGAAGCTGAACCTAAATGTTCTGACTCTCAAAATTGAACCTCTCTCAGCAAATAAGAAAAGTACAAAAGCGAAAATCTGATAAGCGAATGGATATAGGGATGTTGCAGAGAGAAATTCATTGAAGACCAAGGACAGAATGGTCTAGAAAACAATGGCCTTCCCAGAAGTAAAGATGAAAACAGAAAAAAAATGAATATCACATAAATTTAAATCAAAAGTGCCCATGAAACTTTCATATAGAAAGCATTAATTGGATCAACACAGTATACAAACTAGAATTTATGACTACTCCCATTTATGAAAATCTACATCCACAAACATTAATGCTGGAAAATTAATTCTTGAAGATCAGGAAATGTCTGTATTAATAATACCAAGAAACACAAATTTTTCCTCAGCTTCCTCAGCTAACATAGAACCATTTTTTCTAGTTTTCAGGTTTTTATTCTGTGTCCTTTTTTATTTTCAACAGAAGACTCCTATTTTTATTCTCTTTTTACAAATCACACATTTGCTATTTCATGGCAATATTGTATAGTACTGTCCCTGTAAATGTCAGTAAAGATTACAAAAATTTTTTATTTCACACTCCTAGACTGATACAAGAGTCCAGACCTTTGGGGAGACAAGCTTCATGGTAAGGAGAGAAAAACATCACATTTTCAGAGATAGAATGATACCATTTTTGAAGACAGGCACACAAAAAGACAATATGGCGGGGTAGTTTGTCCATCAACACAAGAGGACTCCAAATTACCCACATTTCTAAAGGTGCAGGAGCAACCCACTCCCTACCTGTCTTTGGAGAGTCAGATCAGAGACTACTGCTCAGCTGACAGAAGAATCTGGGATGCACCTACATAGTGCAATGCAGCCCTTCTGCTTGGAGACACAGACAAACTATAAATTCAGTAGAGGGAGAAGGACATCCCCAGCTGTGGGCACAACCTGACTGTTGGAAGAAGGGTTCTCTAGCCTGGATGGAGCAGTGAGCTGATGTGGCTGTACAGTTTCTTCCATGTGAAATGGCTGGCAGTTAATTTTCATAAGCTTTTAAACTCATTTCCCCAAGTGAATCCAGTGAATGTTAACAGAGATTTCACTGGGTCTTAAATTAATTGTAATAAGCCTGACATGAACTTTCACTGCAGAAAGTGGTTCAGAGTCATTTAAACACAAGGTAAGGAATCATAGAGCCACTTACACAGATGAGCCTAGTGAACACACCTCACAGTTAATATCTGTGGTAAATGCTACACCCTTCTGCTATAATAACGTATTTGGCTGGCAAGGAAGAATGGAAATATTCTCTTTTCATTCATATTAATTCAGCCTGTCTTTGTACCTCTTTTTACTGTTTCACTGTTCAGTACCACACTAATAAAACATGTTATGTCACTTGTTTTGAGCCAGAAATCATCTCTGATTTTATCCAAGTATGAATACATGTATTGCATTAGGTGAGGCTTGTTTCATATAATGAACCTGAACATTAGACCCTTCCAGAAAGGCAGCTACTTTTACAATACTTTAGCCATGAAGTTTTGGTCATAGAGACAAAGGTGAAAGATGAGGAATGAAATGCATGCAATAACTTAATTTAGGGAAAAAATGCCACAATCACTTTTTTTCCTCTTTTTTTTTTTTTTTTTCCCCTAATGTAGACTGTTTCCTGATGTCATGCCAGCTACAGAGCTTGCTGTCATATGGTTGAATTTCTAATTTAGGATCCTGTTGGATTTCCATTTGCTGTCTTTTCATACTGTTGTCATCCATCTGACTTTTGCTGGCATTTATATTGCTATAAAGTAGGGACCAGGAAAGTCCATTTTTTAGATTAGTTTTGTCGTTTAAATTCATAATTCTGACTTAAGCAACACAGCTAAAGTTGTCTAATTTTATAAATTTTATTCTGTGCTCACATGGCAGTTTTGCACAGACCAGGCAGTTTGGCAGAGAGATTAGCCCAACTGTAATTGAAATATATTGCATTTCTTTCATTCAGTGGGGTTCAAAATGAGAAACATTTGGCTGTATCAAAGAAGTCAATAAGAAAATAAGAACTTGAAAGACTTCCTTTTTATTTTTACACAGAAGACATAAAGAAGATAATAGTACATGAAAAGTTTGGGAAGAATTAGGTTTAATGCATGTCAGGTCCATTTGCTTTATTTTTAGCACAGAAGAATAAATTTTGTTACATTATCTGTTTAGCAAAAAATAAAACAAAGACCCCTATCATCTATTAATATTATTGCTCTAAATGTGAGATTATTATATAATAATTTCAGAAAGTCTTAATAAAAAAAAGGTGTTTCAACACATCTACAAATTTTTGTATTCTTTAAATTTTTTATGTTTTTGGAACAAAGTCAGATAATTAAAAATTAATTTAAACAACAGATATGTTGTTCAATTAGCAGATTAGTTCTCTATCACAGCATTTGGAGACTGAGACATATTATTTAGCTGACTATGACTATTTGGCTTGTTATTTTGGCTTGATGCTATCAGATATGATTATTACTGTTGGTTTTGTTCTGCAGAGCCATCTCCATTGTCTATCCCAACAATTCACACTTGGTGAGGTCAGACCTCAAGGGATATTTTACTAATAGCCTTCATCATAAGCTTTTTCATAATTGATGTAAGATCTGTTGACTGGTAAAAAGTAATTACCTGAGGCTGGATATAAAAGAAATAAGCAAATGAACAAACAAACAAAAAAATTCAAGCATTGTGTAGATGCCCTGAGATTAACACATGGCTTTAGTGTTAATATCTGACCCTGCTAAAAAAGAATAGTTGAGCTGTGTAACTTTGGTCATAATTTTGTTTCAGCTTTCCTTAAAATGTTTGCATTTATGAGGTCTCGATGTTTTTAAAAATCAATAATCATTGTGAACGAATAAATAAATAAATCAATATTATAAATTTCTTTAAAGATGCCCCAAACTGATATCCTTGAACAGCAGACGTTTCACAAAACATTTTACTTAGGCTCTCCTAGGATGTAGACAAGTGCTTGAATTCAGGA
Source organism: Pseudopodoces humilis (assembly GCF_049639895.1). Lineage (NCBI taxonomy): Eukaryota > Metazoa > Chordata > Aves > Passeriformes > Paridae > Pseudopodoces > Pseudopodoces humilis. Next base: position 11,575,754 of record NC_142203.1, read on the forward strand.
ATATGAATATTTTTGAAATTCTATGTTATCATCACTACATGTCATATGCACACACACATTCTCCCAAGGTGAGATATCTTAAAGTAATATAGGGATCTGTTATTATATTGGGTCAGGCTGGGATGGAATTGTAAGTCTCATGTCCAACACACCAGTGGCATACTTATATTCATTAATATCCACTTAGCTAATAAAGTCACTCATTACTTAAGTTACAAGATTTCTCTCCCTGAATTTTAAACATGCTGAAACGGAAAGAAAAACAAAGTCAAAACTCTCCTACAAAACGCCTGTAAAGCTTGCAAAACAGGAATTCTAAATTGCAGTCTCCAGATTCTCACAGTATTTGATTTATATAACCCCTACTGCATGTGCACATTCCCTAGCCCAAGGCCAGGAAGAGCTTTACTGCAGATTCTGATGGCATTCCAAAACCTGAAGAAATTTTGAACAGTCCGTGAAATTTAGAAGAATTATGCATTTCAATCTACTACCAGTGCAACAATATATATAAACTCATGCTAAATTGTGGCCAGAGTAGTAATGTTACCCTTAGGGCTACTCTTGGTCTGACAGTTCAAATACTGTGTCACAGGGGACCCCATCTTCTACTATTTCACCAGGTAAATATAGCTGAATTGGTTACCTGGATAAGGGAATGTATTGGGAACACTCATGTATAAAAGAAAATCCCCTCAGTATGAGTAAGTCTCAGGTCATACTGGGTGAGTCACTCTGATTACTCACTAGTTAGATAGCTGCTCTATCTGGCCCTTCAAAAATTTGACACCATCAAATTGGCAATTACCAGTCTGCTAAATTGACTACTTAAATAAATACTTCAAAAATAATTGCAATGAAAAACAAAAATTATAACCAGAGAAAGCCACAGACACACTGAGTTAAATTTACTCATAGTGTATCCCCAGTGGAATCAAGCCCGTATTTGATCTGTGCTTCCCAAATTTAATGTAAAAGTCAAGTCCACACAAAAAATTTAGTCCTTAAACTGTTACTTGGTAAGGGGAAATACTGTTCAAACCACCCCAAAGGCTTCATGAGGTTAAAGAGGTTCTGAGGAATCTGTATAAAACTATGGGATCTTACACACATTTGAACTCATGGTAGTTATTAGAAAAAAATATTTTTGTTTGTTTTTTTGTTTGTTTGTGGGGTTTTGTTTTGTTTTGGCTGCTGAAGAGAATTTAATGTGGAGAAGGTATTTTTAGGTTTACTAAAAGACAGGTGTGTAAAAAACTCAGATATGTGACTGGGATCACAGTGATGGATTATGTACCCATATGCAGAACTGGAGTGCAAGGAAAGAGATTTACATGATGTCTATAGGTTTTGCATTCTTACCTGTAAATCCTGAATTTGAAAAATCTCCAGATTCTTTTCCACTTTGACTATGTCTATGCTTTCCACATATATTTCTACTTATAGTTATCTTGGAGAGCTGGATGTACTTTTCATGTGATTTTTAATTTAAATGCTAAAGGGAAATTAATAGGAGAGTTCAAAATAGGAGATTATGGGAAAATTTTGCATGCAGGCATGTGATTAATTTTAGTCATAGCCAATATAGGACATCATGTCCCCTGAATGAGTTATATACCACCTTCTCAACAAAGCAAAATTTCTCAAGAGGAAAATTTATGGCAATATAAGCAAATAAAATAAAATATGGAAGACAGAACCTTTCAGAATAATGATCTCTCCACTTTTTTTTTTTTTAGTAATATGGTTTTAAGAAAAGCCAGAAGCTCAGGTGAATGGGAAATTAACATTAATGAGAGTTGTCTGACGCTGCCTGGTCCTCACGGCCCTCAACACTCCGGCTAGCCCTGTACTCCCTGGCCGTTGGCAACGCCAAGAGTGGGGAACAGTGCGAGTGCTATTTGCCTCAGCATGGAACCTCCAGAGCTCCACGCAGTTAGGCTCTGTGTATCCCAGTGGTCGTAGGTCGCGGCGAAAGGAGAGGACTCAGTCTCTTCCAACTTCCCAGGAACAAGTTTTATTATAGGTGCAAGGGAGCGATGACAAGGGAAAGGGCTGAGACTGCAGGGAAGAGGTCTGAGCCGAGACCCTCAGCACCTCTGTGCGTCGGGTTTTAAAGGCAAGGGGAGGTGAAAACACTAACCAATAGGAATACATCAGGGGAGTAGGAGGGGATTACAATGTTCAAAACCAATGGTAAAGACACGGGGGAGGGATGGCAGCTAGACAATCAATTGGGCTTCGAGGAAGGGATGACGGGCAGGGAAAGAGCTAGAATAAAGGGTTGGGTTTACATAGACAGATAGGGGTTGAGGGCAGGATGAGGATGGGGAATTCTCTGGAAATAAGGGATGGGTTTACAATGATGGATAACTGGGAAGGGACCACTCTGGGTATCAGGGGAGCAACTGGGGCAAACTAAGTTGAACTTAACAAAGGTAGACAAACCGGCGGCAACAGTTGTCCACTCAACTATAAACAAAATTTTAATTAATCCAAGATTTATTCCAGGCATCTTGCTTGTAATATTGGAAATATTACTGGAAATATCTACAGCTGTTGCTGCAATCAAGAACATATTCACTATTGGCTAAGTCACCACAGGTAAAAAAATGGAGATAAAGGAGATAAATCATAGTTATGGTACAATCAAGGTGTCTTAGAGCTATAACCTGGTAACCTGGGAACCACATGTATACACATACACATTTCCACTGAACTGCAATCAATACCAAGATTGGTGCATTATTTGTGTAGCCAAAATTTCCAGATTATTAAAATAAACTCTTAAAAATAACTTTTCACAGCATTAATCACACTTAAATTCAAGATGGAAGCATTCAGAAAAAGAGAAGCTCTATTAGCTGCACAATGTGAGGCAAATAGGAACATGTTGCAGTGTGTTTCTTGTTAATGGTATGTTTGGTTATTACCTAAGTTGATGGTTTGGTCTAAATGAGACCCTCCCACCCCATGCTGTCAATCTACCCTGAGTCTCCTGTCAATCTGTCTTAGGCCCACCGCATGCTTGGAATTCCACTTCGGAAATCCCCTAAACTTCGACGCTTGATTAGTCCATGTAACCCAACTTTCCCCCACTACCTCTCTCATTGGATGATGATTTTGTGAACCCTGTCTTTCACCCTCCTCAGGATATCTCTGATTAGCTGATGCTTTGTACCCTCCCTTTGAACTGCCTCCCTATTTCAGCTGTTGCACGCTCGCATTTTCTGTCTTTTGCCCCCAGTATTCCCCAGAACAATAAATCCTCTATTATCCCATGCAAAAGACCTCCCTCTCATCCTTGTCTCCTCAGAGCGCAGACTGACAGCCAAAAGCCATAGAGCAAGTGCTCTAGTCACACCTTGGGTCATCCTGCTCCTGGGGTGTGACCCACTCCTGTCGCAGGCCGAAGTGATAGGGACAGATAAGCTCTGGCGCAATGCGATAGGAACACAGAATGCAGCTGAATTAAATTCAACAAGTGAAACATTCTTTAGACATTAGTTAGTCCATCAGTATCAAGCAGAAAAGCAATTTACTTTGTCATCTTCCTGAACAACATACCAGCATGATCTGAGACTGAAGTCAATATCTATATTTAATAAAGTGCCATAGAAACAAGCTGAAGGTGCACAGTATGGAGAACATTCTGAGACAGAAGGTATGGTAAGATACGTCATCACATAAAAATAGGGTCAGATTCTCATAACCTATTAATCTCAGAGATTTAATTGTACTAAAGTAGCTGGATTCCTATGTAACACAAGAATTAGTGATTGCATCTATATTATCCATGTGTATAATAATAAACACAATAGTTGATATACCACAGGGTCACAGAATAAGATAGGTTGGAAATAGCCTCTGATATCATCAACTACAACCTTTTACTGAAGACCACTATGTCAAGCAGATCATGCAGTGCACTAAATGGCACATTTCTGTCTTTCTTTAGACACCTCCATGGATGGTCACTCCTCTCTGGCCCCATTCCAGATGTCTAATCACATTTTCTATAAATAAATTCTTCCTAATATCTGAACTAAACCTCCCCTGATGCATTTTAAGATTATGTCTTCTTGTTCTGTCTTTTATTGCCTGGGAGAAGAGACCAACCCCCACCTTGCTGCACCCTCCTCTCAGGCAGTTGTAGAGAGTGATAAGAGCCTTCTTTTCTCCAGGCTGAACATTCCCATCCCCTCATCTGCTCTTCAGATTTTTGCCAAGCCCCCAATGAAATCCTCACTGCATTTTTCTGGACACACTCCAGCCCCTCAATGTAGTTAGGGGCCCAGAACTGAACATAGAACTTGAGGTGTGGCCTCACCATTGCCCTGCACAGGGGAAGAACCACTGCCCTGGAGTGGAGCTGGTCACTCTATTTCTGATAGATCCTTCTTGGATGCCTTTTTGGACACCTTCTTGGTCACCTCCAGGAACATTGCTAGCTCATGTTCAGCTACTGTTGGCCATATATATCTTGTATTAACAGTAAAAATGTGAGAGGAAGCATTAAGGATTTGTAATAACCTCGAGTTTGATGTTCACTAGTCTTTGAAAAACTGATTTTGATTTTTTGTATTTTATATAATTGTACTCACTCTTGTTGGGATGGAGCTGCTTCTTCTTCACAGCAGCTCAGATAATACAGTGTTTTGGACTGGAGACCAGTGCAGTGTTGGTAAAATGCCAATATTCTAGCTGATGCTGAGTAGTGCTTGCACAGCATCAATACCTTTTCTGTTTCTTCAGCTGACCCTTCAGTGGGCTGGGAGGGGTTGTATTTGGGACAGTTAACACAAATTGTCCAGGGGGAAATACTATACTGTATTGCATCATGCTCAGTAATAAAAGCTCAAGGCAAGCAGAAGAAAGGTGGGACATTAATGGTTATCACATTTGTCTCCCCACAAAACTGATACACATGCTGAGGCCCTGTTTTCCTTGAAATGGCTAAACACTTGCCCATGGATAATAGCTAAGGAATTCTTTGTTTGCTTTTGCTTGCACAAACAGTTTTCTGTATCTCTCAATCCATGTGTTTCTTTCACATTTGTCTTTCTCATTCTCTCCCCCTCTGGAGAGTGGAAAAGTGACTTGATAGGGACTTAGGTGTTGTCCAGGGTCAACCTGCTGCTGTGATATTGCCTGTTGAAGTGTGAATGAGACTTCCAAAAATAAATTCCATTGCCCTAACTCCACTAGTTAGTGTGAGCTGGATAGGAAAGGCCTTAACATATCATCTCACCATAAATTATATCAATTATGTAAAAAACACTATAAACTAAGGAGGCTCTTAGTGCCTCTGAAAAAGGAATTCACTCCAGTTTCCTTGTACATACATGTCTTGGTTTGAAAATACAGGTGTCTGCTAAGGACGGCAGAAACCTCCATTGAAATGGAAAAATGCAAACCACCCCCCCACCTCTGAATTATTGTAATCTTGAAATCAAAGGGCTCTCAGGCAAAGATATGGGAATAGGAATAACAGTTCTTTACTAGGAAAATAAAAATAAAAATGCAGTAGTACAAAAAAATGACAGAGCAAAATCCCCACAAACAAACAAAAAACCTAAAACTAAAAAACAAAAAATCAAACCAAATCCACTGACAGAGTTAGAATACAACCTGACACCCTGCTGGTCAGGGTGTTGGTACCAGTCCCATTAAATGGTGTCTGCAGACCTCCTGGGGTGACAGATGTGGTTCTGTTGAAGCAGTGATCCTGTAGAAGGGTGTAGTTTCCCTCTGAAGGTCCAATGGTGGTGTAGCTGGGTCCTGTCTTCCTCTGGAAATACAGTAGAGAAAGGCTGACTGCAGTGTTTCAAGTCTCAGATTATATCCAGGTACTCTTATTCTAATTATACACAGTATGCAATAGGTAATTTTTACATCATGAGTTTTTCAGTAACTTTTAATGTAAGCATGTCTACTAGAGAAGAAATTCTAGGAATTGTGTCAGTTATTCTGAATGTAAAAAGTTATGAAGTTGATTTTTTACAGTTTTACTTCAGCATTTTTGAATATAAAAAAGTCAATCATTTCATAGTATTTTTGCCACATTTATTACTTCTTATTTTTCTAATTTATCACTGTTTCTCATAATTTTATAACACAATACATATAATTTTTTTTGTTGTTGTTGTTGGAGCCAGGCGGACAACATTCCTAAATATTTGCATTTTGTAAGGACTTACATACACTTAAAGTAAGTCCTAAGGGCCCTCTTGAAAAAAATATATCTTATCACTCTGAGATAACATGGTAACATTTTCTACAACATTTCTTATAGCTTTACTATCATAAAAATATTCCATTTTTACTTACAAGAACAGTGTAAAATGTCTATATGAGTAAGCAATTTTTTTTTATTGAATTAAGAATTATCCATTTTTATAAGACTGTCTTTTAAAAATTCTAATTGTGTACACAAACTTTGCAAATTATTTTGCTTATTTTGCTGTACACTTACTTTGCTCTCAGATAAATTAATCTCCCTGCTAATGTCTGCAAACATAGCCAGCAATTCTGAATATCTAGGGTTAAAATTATTTTCATAGGTATAACAAATAGGTATCAGTCTTACAGCCAAATCCTTTTCCATTATTTCCAACTGTAATGCAAATATTAGTCTTAGTTTCTTCACATATAATCTCACAAATTAAACCCCAGTGTCTGAAACCATAATTTGATTCATACCTTATCAACCTGCATACCTTTTCACTTTTTTTACTAGTAAGTAATCATATACTAGCACATACTATGTACATCTATCTTATGTACATATTAATATAGTTTGTTTAGTTTTTTTTCCTAATATTATTTTCAGACGTTATACAAATTTTTTGTGTCAGACAAAAACAAGTAATTAAATTCAACACAATCCCAGGGGAAAGTCTCCTTAAGAATCTCAGCTGCATGTTAGCCAAGGCCTTTCCAGTATTCTACTTCTGAAAGAAAAAGCAGACATTTCAGTTTCCAACTCCAGCCCATTGCTGATTTGGAAATGGAAGGAGCAAAGATCAACCCACAGTGGAGCAAGTTGCAGTATTTGTTGCTAGGGTCCTATAAACTGTGTCATAATTGGAACTGTGAACCTGCAGAGACACTTGTTAGAGTTTAATAGACTGGCAAGGTCATCACTGCTTTCATTGTGAAAATGAAAATGTTGTCTAGGAGTTTAATGAACACAATGATGTTTCTGCATGTCCCCAAAAATTCCTGAGAGCATGTGGAACTGGTTTGATCTTGTTGAACATTGATTTTTCTTTTTCTTTCTCTCCCAAGTACTTTTCTTGCTGAGGGCAATCTTGTTTGTCTGCATACAGAGAGAAGAGGTTCTTGTTCAAAGGGAAAAATTGTAGGCTTTTTCCTGAGAATTGGTTTTAAACCTAGTTGCAGTATCCTCCTAAGGAGAAAAATCTAATTCCACTTTTCAGCTCTCTGTAGCCCTCATGGGAAAGAGAAAGGCAATAACCAACATAATTATGCAAGGTTTAGGGCAAATATTGTCAGCGTGACCTAACAAGGAGAATTGGGTTACTGCTAGGAATTTGGTTTGAAATTAAGTAGCTGTACATTCCTTAAGCAAGTGTTTGCAAATAATATCCAACGTTTTCATATCCATTAACAGACCCTAAGATCGTCAGCCCTGTTATACATCCAGAAAAAACTGGCATATTTATTTACAGAATAATTTGTAAAAAATAGGAAGAAGAGGGAAAAGGGGGGTTCTTGCCATCTATAGAGACTTTGATTGCTCAGAATGGCTGCTATATTCATATCTCATTACCCAATTCATTCAGAATGTTAGTGCTGGAGGGATAATGAAGCCTTCTCTCAGTCTCACAATAGATATTAAAGCTGTCAACAAGTCTTCGAAGTTGTGAACTTACTAATTTTTTTAAGGTCATCTTACATGGTGAAATCAGCAGTGCAACCACAGAAAAAAAAAAAGGTTTTAAGGTATTGACTCTCCAACTATTACTTCATTTGGGTGAAAAGAAAAAAAACCTGTTACTCAGTGTCACATTAGAGAAATCATAGAATAAAAGAATCATAGAATATGAAATATTGGAAGGGGATCTCAAGGATTATCTGGTCCAACCTTTATTTGTCAAAAGCACAATTCACACAAAATGGCCCAGCACCTAGTCCACCTGGATCTTAAAACTGTCCCATTTCAACCTCCCCAGGAGTAACTTACCCATTAGTCCTCACCTTTTCCCTGTTAATTATTGTGAAAAGGCGCCCCTGTCTTCTCTGTAGTCACTGGATCATGGTCATAAATTCTCACCCAAATCTTCTTTTCTCAAACCTGAACAAGTCTAGAACTCTTATCCTTAGCTCAGAGGGCAGGCTGCTCTTTCCTATCTCTGTGGCACTTCTCTGGACCCTCTCCAACCTGTCTACATCTTTTTCATATAGTAGGGGCCAAAAGTGAGCAAAGTATTCCAGCTGTGGCCTGACCAGAGCCAAGTAAATCAAAATGATGACTGCGGGTCAGAGACAGCCCAGCATCCCATTGGCATTCTTTGTCACAGCATCACAGAGTTCATTCCTACTGAACTTGTCCACCAAGACCCTTCCACAGGTAGGAAGGTAGATCCCAGCCTGCCCTGCACTCCTGTGTTATATTTTTCCAGATGCAATACTTCACACTTGTCTGGTTAGCCCACTCTTTCACCCTATATAGGTCTTCTTGCAGGGTGGCTCTCCCTGCCAAAGTGCCCACTTCACCACTCAGTTTGGTATCATTTGCAAAGTTTATCAGGTTACATTTGATCCCAACTTCCAGGCACTAATGAAAACATTAAGACAGCATTGAGCCTGGTATTTGTCCCTGGGGACACCACTTGTGCCAGGTTTGAAAAGGACCTACTTGCCACTCACTCCTGGGGGGAGACTGATCAGCCAGTTCTACACTCACCACACAGACCACTGGTCTAAACTTTAATACAACACTTTGTCTAAGAAGAGGCTGTGGAAGACCCTGTGAAAAGCCTTGAAGAACTCCATGTAGACAGTGTCCACTACTTGTTCCATATCAGCAAACTAGGTTACTTTGTTGTAGAAGGTGATCAAGTTTGTCAGGTACAGATTGCACTTGGTGAATCCATGCTGGCTTTTCCCAATCATGTGCTTCATCTGACTTGTGATGGCCTCCAGGAGGTTAATTTGTTCATTAACCTTCCTAGTCACTGAAGTAAGAATTCTGGGCTTGTAATTTCCTGAATTCTCCTTCAAGCCCATCTTGTTAGATGGGGGTGATAGCCTTGTTCCATGCTTCTAGGAAGATATCCATGACTTCTCAAAGACTATGGAGAGAGGCCTCACAATGATGTCAGTCTTAACACTCTCAAGTAGATATTGTCAGGTCCCATTGATTTGTGCAGGGAGTCAAGCTCCTGTGTTCCAGCTCCTGTGGTCCAAGTTCACAGACCCAATCTTCCCTCTCTGACTCTTGGCCTGTGTTATCATCAACATGGATTGTCGTTCCCAAGGCCTGGGGTCAAACAACATTGGTAAAGATGGAGCTGAAGGAAGCATAGAGAACCTCTGCCTTTTCAGCATTACTGGTGACTAATTTCCTTCTGTTTAACAGTGGGCCAGTATTTTTGTGTTTATGCTTGGTCTTTACAAAGAACCCTTTCTTTGTGGATTTTGATGTCTTTGACCAATTCCAAATCATGAGATTGTGTTTTTCTAACTGAATCTTAGCACTCCCTGGCAATGAGCTTGTATCTCTCAACAGGTATTTGTCCACTTTGTCATCCCTGGTATGCTTCTATTCTGTTTCAAACAGACTTAGAATCTTGCAGACTGTAGTCATCCATTGTGACTCTCCAGTCATGTGAGCTGTTGCACCATATTACAGTTATTCCTATGATATCCCAACTTTCTGACCAGCCATGGAGCTCTAGCTGCTATTTCTTCCCCAAGGTGCATGCATTGGTACACATGCACATGAGATGGTTGGCCTAAGAATATGTATTAGATGAGAAGCAAAAAACACATAAAGAAAAAAAAATATAAGAATTCTCATTATCCGATAGATGTAGCAGTTCTCAGGGCATTCAAGAACCTACAACTGGTGGCTAGTAGTAGCTGCTAGAGACATTTTCCAGTTGTGAGGTGCTGGTTTCTATAAACATGGCTTTTGACACTGTCAGGAAATCCATTGCTGTAAGCATCCTCAAAAGTTTTAATCAGGGTGAAATGGTATGTTTTTTGTATATAATTCCATTTTAAAAGTCATAGAGAATGAAGAGGTATTTGTGGTTTTAATGTAACCCATTTTAATGTGTAAAATGGGTTACATCTGAGGCAAACAGAAGAGGCACAGACGGAATTTATTATTGCAGTAGTACTCTAATTGCAATGGAGATCTTCTTGTGAAGCCTTATTTTAAGTGGGTTTTTTTCCATAACAGTAACTAAAGTAGTGAATAAAAACGTAGTAGCTATGCAGTAGTTGTGCAATTCAGGGAGTGAACTAAAAAATATTCATCATCTTAGCTAATGTATATGCTTCTGACTATTTCCCTGGCAGCACTTAGTAATTCAAAGTGATTAAAATAAATTGATTCTACATCTTTGTGATAAAGACAGAGTATACAGCTCTGTTCTCACAGTATAGGTTAAGATTTTATATTACTTAGCTTGATTCTTGCTTATAATTGGCCTTTTGATTCTCAGTGAACTGTGAATAAAATCTGATATGTTTCAGATTATGTTAAGGAAGATGCACTTACAACTGAAATACATTCAATTTTATGAGGAAATGATGAAAATTATTATTTCACTGTACTTGAAGTGCAAAATAAAAAGCCTTACATGGATAATCAGGATTCCTCTGTGCTCTATGTTAATGACTATTGGCATCTTCCAGTTTTACTATTACAACTCATCAGACTATAATATTTTTTCTTTTTTTTTTTTCTTAATATAGAACTCTGGGATATTAACTAAGGTTCTCATGCAGATGGCTAGATCTAAAACACCTAGTTCAAGAGTAAAATGTGAGCTCAAGGGGTTTATTTCATTTTGTGGTCACAAAGGAATGGGTAGGAAGAAGGAAGAGATGGGGGAGAAAAGTATTTTGTCTCATTATGGCCTTCATATACATGGTAATGTCTGTAGTCAAATCACAGTCTATTTTAATATGCAAGTTAAAATACAGAATTCTGATCTTTCTTATATATTTGAAATGCAATTTTAATATTTTTTTCTTCTAGACAGCTTAATATGAAAAAAATGGTTTGCATTTTCAGCTGCTAAATGATATTCTCTTGTGTTGTACATTGCCTTTTCTAGCTGTCTGCGGTGGCTTCATTAAGATGGGGTTTGTAAATGGAATAAAGTTAAACCTCCACCCAGAAGGCATCACAGAATAAAAGGTAAGATGAAGAAACTGGCAATGAAGTTTCAGGCAACAATAGGATTTTTAACGTAATCTAACAGATGTATAATTCATAACAGCATTTACTTTCACAAGCAGGTTTTCCTCAGGCAATACCAACAGGATTATTTACATAAACATGATTTGTTTGTACAAGTAAGACTTATATGATTGGACTCACACTGTATAATAATGCAAAAATATACTAAGTTATGTGTCCACAAAATTCCCTTTCACCTCTGTCAACCAAGAACTGGATGATATCACTATACATAGTAATATTGCATGTTGCTTAGACTTTCTTTATCTTTACTGGTCATTTATGTGTATCTGAAAATCACCATATAATATATAAATTGGCACAATTCTCTCTCCACACACATGGGACACCTTAATAACAACTGGTGTTGCCTTGGCAAACTTGTGTAGAAAAGCTTCTGAGGACTAAACTTAGTCAGTTTGAAAAAATACATATTTATATCCCCAAACTGCCTTTTAAGAAAGACTATTCAGTGCAAGTCAAAAGTGGACTCATATAACGTAGGCAATGAAGTGTACCCTTCTCTCTTTCACTGATATAAATTTGAAAAGGCTTGGTTTAATATAGTTTCTTTCTCTCCTCATGGAAATTTAATTCCAAGAAGCAATCTAGGTCAGCCTCTTACTGGTGTACCAATTAACAGGACATGTCCATTATATTTATTATCCCTCTGCAAGGTGTCAGACTTCAACTTTAGAACTAGCAAAACCAGTATGACTTCAATTTACAAAAAAATTGTAATTGGAGTGTGAAGGTTCTTTATTTTCTCGAGTAACTTGCTCCTCACTTTCCTTTAAATTGTATTAATGTATTGCTGAATTTAAAATGTACAGATTTTGCCATGTACACTTTGATATATTTTTGCATTTTCAGTGACCTCAAAGCAGATTAATGTTCTAATAAGTTCAAGAGGTCCTTTCTGCTAGGAAGCATTCATACTGAGTACTACAACAAAAATCTGCTCCATTAGGGTTTCTTTTTTTTTCTTTTTCCCTCACTCTAATTGATAGAAATCATAGCACTAAATTAAGCTCTTCTTCCTCCCACCTGCTTTTAGAGGAGATAGCAACCTCTCGATCACTGTGATACTCAAAGTAGTAAATGAAAATGCCTTCACAAAATACGCTTCAAAGGTATGTTTTGAAAGAAGAAAAGATTAGTTTGTGATCTTGGTGTTAATGGGAGTAATATGAATGTCTCTATTGAAAAAAAAAACAAACTACACAGACCTCAAAACACACCTGATGGGCTAAGTTTCCATAGTAGCCAGATAAACTCCAGTGTCAGTTTTTCATAAAGCATAGTGAGAAGGGGGAAAAATCTTAAACATGCATATTAATTGTGAGATCTCATGCAAGTTGGCACCCTTAATGCATACAATTCTACAGGGCCTTATACATGTGAAAGAAACATGAAAATAGTGTCATGTCTTTAACCTATGTTCATTTCTCTTATTAGCAGACATGTTATCTCCTTTGAAAGGGCTGATGGAATGGCAAAATCATAAATCTTTGGTAATTGTCTATATTTACTACTCAAGGGTCCCAAACAAATGGTTTCTTATAAACATCAAGAAAAACACTAGGTATTAAGAAAAATGGTTAAGAAGTCATTTCAATAAAATTCTAGAACGTACTTACAGTAACTCAAAAGAGTTACTTAGAGTTTTATAATTTTGTGAAGAAAAATCCTTCAGATTTTGCCAAAAGAAAACAATATTTCTCTTGTCATGATCATTCTAGGAAAGGTTTGATTGTTCTGGGTGATGCCAGAACTATTTAAACAAAGTAGAAAAGTAGTTTCAACATACACAAAAAACATTTTTAAAAAAGTCTGTCACCTGCTTATCACAGACATAAATGACCTGTGCTCATGCACTGGCCTCAACTGAAAGTTGGCTCGGTTCTGTAGGTCATTAGTTCAAAGGAGTTTTCAATATTCTGTTGATATGTGGCTAACAGTGCTACTGCTATGCAAGCAAGAACTTGCCTGTATCATTCATTGTAATTCTAAGGGTGACCAAAAAGGAGGGGGTTAGCAAAAGCAGGAAAAAAAAGGATTAAAATGCATAAATACTAATACTGAAGAAGCCAGGAAATATATCAATACTAATACCAAGCCACTCAAAGGGCTGAGTCATTGCACCCCAATGCAACTTTCACAATGCAAAAATCACTCCAGTATTACCACTTAGAATAACTCAGCCCTTTTAAGCATTGCTGCAATAGCTAGTAGAACATCAGCTAGTGTCAGGTACAGTGTCAGGTCTTCCATTTCTTCAGCTTTAATTATCAGCAGGGTATGAACAGGGTATTATCAGTGTTCTTTTATCCTTACAATAATGAACTTTGCCTATGTTCAAGGATGCACTGGAAATACCAGTACACTCACTACCTGGCAACCACTGTGTTGCTTCCTTTGCCTTCACACTTTTACTAAGCTACATAATTTATGTATATTTTTAGTAAAATGTCAGTTCACTATGTAAACTGTAGTGGGATATTTAGATAAGTTTTCACTGGTGACACAGAAGAACCTGGGAGGAAATGTGAGAGACACAATCTGTATTTCTCCTTATATCCCAAAAAAGTGAGGGTAGTGTCTATATATTTCAAAGAGCTATGAAGTTTCCACCTCTCTTCAATAAGCCAAATTGAAAAAAAAAAATTTCTTTTTTGCCTCCCCAGAGCCCTTTTCAAGGTGTAACTAGAGCTGTCTAAACAGAAGTTTTTTCTGGCAGCATACATTGTGTAAGTGTAGGTGCAAACACTGTGTGCAATGCATACTCTGACCTCCATAGCTTATTCTTATTAAGGTTAGGAGTCGATCTCCAATTTGTTCCCATTTTTCCCCACTCATTTGAAGATTTTTCCTCAGTTTGTTTGAAAAACACATTAGTTGTAAGGGTTGTTTTCGTCAATTCATGTAATCTAGGATTTATAATTAATGCAATGTAGTTACTTCTGTCTGATACTATTACACAACATGGCTGACATTCTCTCATCAGACCAACAAAATGAAAAAAAATTGTTACTGAGCACTGCAGTCAACGGTTTGGAAGCAGGAAATCTCTCTTCAACCTCTCTCAGTTCAGAGGAACCTGAACACCAGCTAGGGTGTTTTAGACATTGGAGAGGGTTTTTTTTTTCTAGGAGTATTGAATAGGAGGAACTGTCATGTATCACAAGTTTAAATTTACTCTAGGCAGACAAGCTGTAAGGAGAAAATTTATTCAGGTGAAGAAAAACTCAATGAAAATGTGGTTTGATTCATAGTAGTCCTCTGTCACTTGTGAAATGTGTCATTAGTGGAATCTCTTTTTAAGGTTGTATTATTCTGTTTTAGTGCTACATACAGGGGTAAGCCAAAAATTATATGTTGAAACTACTTTTCAAAGGATTTTTATTAAATTAAATTTCCTTCCAAAAGTGTCTGTTTTTCTTCAAAGACAAAGGGAAAAAAATAACCAGTGAAAAGCTGACAACAGAAAATATTTTGGCAGAGATAAAAACATCTTGGAAAAAATCTTCCCATGCCTACCCTACTATACTCAGCCTTTGACAGCAGGTCAAGATTTTTCCCAAAAATTAATGACTACAGTTTTTGGTTTTGTTTTAATTTCATTAATGCATGCCCCAGAGTGGAAAACTTTCAATGAGATGGAAAATACAAAATTTGTCTTTCAATAAGCATTCACTAAGTGTTGCCTACTTTCTGGAGAACACAACCAGAATCTAACAGCCATTACAGGCCAAGTCATATTCTCCACCAAATGCACCGAAATCTGCAAGAACTGACAAGTGCTAGTGGCTCTGTGGGTGCTGATAATTTGGAGACAGCTGTTTTGCCACATATGCTAAAGTCACTTCAGAGTGTTTGCATAAGCTCATAAAAAAATTAGCAGTTATAAATTTATTGATAACTGTTGAGAAACCCTAAAGAAAGCAATTAATTACTATAAAAATCAAGGTATTACAAGCAAATTTGACAAATACTACTTTTTGTAGACAAAAAGCAGTTAGACAATTAAGAATAACTGAGGGTCTTTGTTGCTGTTGGACGTGAAGTAGGAGTGTGGATTCATTCACAGCAGCCAAAACAAGATGCTAAGTAAAGTTTTATTCACCAAACTTTTTAGCTTTTTATAGGATGTTACAATCCAGGTTTAATATGATTGGTTAAAGGAACACCACCTCTCTGTCCCATTGGTGGGACAAGAGAAAAATACACTAAACACAGCTGTACAGAACTGTTTTGAGAAAATGAGATTATTTACAAATATAGTCCTTGAGTGAGAGATGCTCTCAAGACACTTTCCCTTAGGAACAGATCAGCCACTGACAGGCTGGAACTCTCTCAGACTCAGAAAAATCAGGTCCACAGGTCTTGTTTTGAATATCTAATATCTAATTTTCCACTGTTTATTTCATCATATTGACAGAGAAAAATTTGTTAAAAGAGAAAAAATAAGAACATTGACTTTAATCAGAGTGGAGTACTTTTTTTGCTGCTGTCATTTGTTATCATAGATTGGAAAATAAACAGAAAATTCCTTGACAAAAATTAGAAGTCTGTTATTTGATACATTTTCAACAACAGGATGACCAGAGCACTTAAAGTGATGTTATTTTTCATAAACATAGGTCCCAGGTGGTAGAAGAGATGGTCATCATCAGTTATTGCACATCTTTCAGACTAATGGTGAGGAAGGGCGCTGAGGTCTATGCCAGAACCAGGATATGGGGAGTCACTGGAGTGTATCAACTATTCAGCAGTGTAAAAATCCATGGCACTGTCTAGGATACAATGCTGTCTTTATGTGGCACCTGGGAAGTGGTGCACTTCACATTACTGGAAAAAATATTCCTTCTGTGTTCAGAATATACCTTCAATGTAGGTGTGATACAAGTCCTTATTGTAGTGATGATGCAAAAAAGCGCTAACAATTCAGATACAATGTACATTTTGTGCTCTCCAACAAGAGAAAGAACTTTGGAACACACACAACACAGAGGAGTATAAGATTTTTGTCTGGTCTTACTATAGAAGGAAAAAATATAGCATATGCATTCTAGTTTAATGTAGAAACTACCATTTGACACCTACTTTTATTTGGCAATGACATATAATTCCAATGATTTAAGATATTTTATCTGTTAATTATTAGTTAGTAAACTGTCTTGGAAGACAGGTCTCTGCTAGGGAGGGCAGGAGCCTCCTTTGGAATGAAAATGTAAACCCTCTCCTTCTGAATTATTATAATTCTGAAATCAAGGGGCTCTCAGGCAGAGATTTGGGGATAGGAATAACAGTTCTTTACTAGCATTTATAACAAGGCAAACAAACAACAATAACTACAGCATTAGCAAGAGAACAGAACCAGGGACCCCGTGACAGCTTTCTCGGCTGAGATGGGAAGGGATGGAGGAGAGGCTTTGTTTCACAAACCCCCTCGGGCGGGCAGTCCCGGTGCTCCTGCAGGGCTCCGAGGAACAGCCGGCTGGAACAGCAGGGATGAGCAGAGGTCCTGGGCTGGTGGCTAAGGTGATTCAGCAGCCTTGTGGCGGTGGCTGGCACTGCCACACGTCCTGGCAGGACAGGGGGTGTGAGGCCACCAACAAAGAGGGAAGAAGGAGAAGAAGAAGCAGCTCCGTCTGGGTGATGGCGAAATTCCCTTCTCCCCACAGCAAGAGCTCTGTGCACCCAAAGTGTCCTTCTCCGAAGCTGAAGAAAAGCCCACCAAACTGTCCCCACCTTCCCCTTTTCCTGCCCCCTTCCCCCTGGACCCAGACGAACTATTTATTTTTTTCTCAAGCACCCACCAAGTACCTGCAGTCAGGTCTCCCCACAACTAATGGGTGAAAATTCTACAGGTGAGCCAGAACTAAAAAGAGGACACCTAACCCCCAACATAAACATAATTTCACAGTGCAACTATGCCATGTGAAATAAGACCACTGCAATAACTCATAGTGGGAGGTTTTTTGTTTGTTTCTGGTTTTTTATTGGTTGGTTGTTTTTTGTTTGGGTTTTTTATTTTGTGTGTTCATTTGGTTGGTTGGTGGGTGGGTTGGTGGGTGGGTGGGTGGGTGAGTTGGTTGGTTGGGTGGTTGGTTGGTTGGTTGGTTGGTTGGTTGGTTGGTTGGTTGGTGGGTTGGTTGGTTTTATGGCTGTTAGTGCCAAAATTACTACTAGAAAAAGAATGTAGGTCATACAAGTGAATCTAACAAGACCTACCAAATAGACTACAGATTCTGACAGAGCTTGGTTCTGGCTCTACTTCTGACCTGTTGAGGGACCTTCTATGTCGTTCAGCTTATACAGCTAGCAAATGATACTGTGGTGCTGAACTTTTTGCAGAAGATGTGAACAGCCCTTGATGAAGGAAAGATATAAATGCTAGGTACTGTTATTGTTATCTGAAGACGTGATTTTTATTTCATATCCTTTGCTTCCATGTAATTGTAACTCTAGAACAAATACTATAATTTTTGGTATAGAAGATTTTATGTTTCAGTTCCATTTACCCATACTACAAGTTTGCTGGAGAAAAGCCACGTAAAAGGAAAACAATGATTTGTTTTATGGTGCTGATTTCACATATTTGCTAATGTTGTTGTCTAGCCAAATGCATGGCAACAGTAAATTCTGGTGGATCCCAGGAAGCTATTGGCTGGAAGGCATTGTGTCAGGAGTTGTTGCTGTATGCCACTGGAAGTAAAAGGTCAAAGGCAAAATAATACAGTGGTATTGGCTTGACAGGGAAACAGACTCAAACACTGTAAAGAAATTAGCAGCTGAGATAGACAAGTTACTAATTGAAATAAAGGGGTTTTTTTGGGGGGGGGGTTGGGTTTTGTGAGGGGTTTTGGGCTTTTTGTTGTGGTTTCTTTGTTTGTTTGGATTTGTTGGGGTTTTCTTGGTTTTTTTGGTTTTGGTTTTTTTTTTTTTTTTTGTTGGTTTCTTTTAGGTTTTTCTTGGGGGAGGTTGTTTGTTTGTTTTGTTTGGGATTTTTTTTGGCTCTTTTTCTTCTTCCTTTTCTTTTTTTTTGTTCTTGTTATTTTCCATTTTCTGCCCTGGTAGTACATTGTTCACACAAATCATGATTAGCCGTGAGTTTGTTCATTGTCTTCAGCTGTTCAATAAAGGGCACACAAGAACACACTTGAGTCTAAAGTACATTTATATATGGCTTCTACTGCACTAAATATTTTTTTTTATCCATTGAACTCACATAAGTTATATGCTGTTTCTACTCTCCTCTAAGAAATGGGAGTGTATCAAGGATCTAGTTATAGCTTTCTAGCTCTGGGTCAAATCATGCACATTGAAAAAACACAGGTGGTATTTCAAACTCTGGCAACTTGGAGCAGCTTCCTGAGAAACCTTTCTCAGTTTGTAAAAGCCCAAGGGCAGCACATGCTGGCCAAGTTTTGCAGCTGTAGCCTGAACTGAAAATGAGAATGGCACACCATCTTACTACATCAGTTCTGTAAATTTTGAGAATTTCTCTAGTTTGGTAAAATACAGGGAGTAATTTTGCTTTTTTTCCCTCAGTTATGCAACACAGTAGCAGGAGGACAAGGATCAGGGACAGTCCCACGTTTTTTCTGTCTTCTAAATAGTTGTCCCACACCATACAACTGATAGATTGGCATTTAAGAAACAAAGGGAAACACCTAAGGAAGTTTAAATTACTGGAGGTTGATGGGAGTTTTTCTCTTGGCCAATAACTGGCCATCTCTGAGAACTGACAGTAGTTTTCACCACTGAAAAGTGAGATCAACCTGTGGACACCGCCTTAAGACCTAAGCCCAGGAATTTCTCTTTCTCTTTGGTTTCTGGCTTTGAAGAAGTAACAGAGCTCCGGTTCAGCCTCCTTCCCTCCCAGGCCGGACAAGGCCATGGGGGGAGTGGGGCTGGCTGGAGCTCTGCGGGTCCCAGGGAGGATGGAGACTGTGAAGTGACAGGAGCCCCTTCTAGGAGGGCTCGCTGGCCCTTGTACATCGGGGCTGCTGGGCCAGGCCAGTCCCCGGCTCGGCTGCAGTTTCTGCCGCTGCTGAGTTTCACCAGAGACTGCCAAGTAAGGGGAGGGAAAGACATTGACCTGCGGCATGCTGAGATAGTGGCCACACTCCCCCAGAGCAGCCATGGAAAGAAAAAATCTTCCATCCCAGACAGGTCCAGCCACTGCTCTGGCAGAGATCACAGGAGCATCCACAAGGCCTGGGCAAGAGATTTTAACCCTTTCACTACCCAGATGAGACTTGCAGATTAATCCATTTTCCAGAGAGAAGGGAAGAGAGAGAGTGATCAACATGTAAAGAGACAACATAAACTATCAAAGACAGTGAAGAAAGGAATTAAGCTTCCGATGGGGGAGAGAAATAAGGAGAAGCTTTAATAAGCTGAAATATTTTTCTGTTAAAGCTATGGAGATGGACAACAGTGTTCTGAAAAAAAGCTCCTTTAATTCATGACAGAGTATTTTGGGGGGAATGGAGTATTTCAAAGTGTTGATCTAAGCAAATGGTGAAGTAGTTGTGATCCTATGAAATGCTGGAACAGAAATGGAGAAGTGAGAGTTGTTGAAGATTTGTGGCCCTTAAGAGACAAAGAGAAAACTTCTGTTACCAGAGATGATCACAGAGACAGATGAAGAGAACTTTTGCCTTTGAATAACTCATCCTTAAAATGACACCCCTTGACCCTATGGCCCATGAACAAACCTCAGAGTGGTGTGAAATGGGAGGAAAGGACTGATGCCAGGCAGCTGGCATCACAGAAATAGAAAACAATGAGAAAATGGTTTTCTTGTGAAAAACTCCATAGATTGACAGAACTTCTTTTTCTCTACAAAGGCTGATGAAAAGACTATAGCAAAGTTGAGACTGTTTTAACTATCAAGGGTTTTTTTGTCTCTCTGTTGTCATGTGAACAAGAGAATGGTTGGGTAGTGGGGAAAAAAGAGTTCAGGAAGTTTTATTCTGGTTTCTTGTTCTAGTAGTTTTGTTAATAAACTTTCTTTATTCTTTTAAGTTTTAAGCCTGTTTTTTCCCTTCTTCTAATCCATATCTCACAAAAAGAAATGAGTAAGTTTTCTAGTGATTTTTTAGCTAATGCTTTAAAACTACGACATACAAACAGAACACTTCTTGTTTGTAAAGACAAAAAGTAACTGTCTTCAGTAATTTTGGACTGTTTGAAAAATATTTTGAAAACAGCTGAATGTTTTCAAAGTCAATACCCCTGTAGCTTTTAATATATATTATTACATACACTTTTTTCTTTACAATAATGGTTTTGTACTGCAAAAAGAGTTGAAATTGTTGTAATTGGTTTAATTGGTAAGAATAGAATATTTTTGCTGTAAGATTTATTAAGTCTATTAGACTTTTTAAGAGTGTTTGCATAATTTCCTATCAAAGCAAGAATAACAGTTTCCTGAAGCCATATCTTTAGGTGTTAAAACAAAAATTAGAATGAAGTTTCAGATCATCAAAGATAGCATTAAAAGTACTAGAAATTTAAAGACTGTACTGAGCAGTCTTCCCCTCACCTGATCTGCCATGTGATTTTTCAACATATCACCAAAGAAATCCATGCTTGCTCTTTTGAATCTTCCAGGCAGATTAAGTTGTTGAAAATTCTCCTTGGAATAATCTCTTTTCCCACATTTTATAAGGGATTTTTTAATCTGCTTTGTACGTCATTCCTTATTCATCTGTAGAATCCATGCTCAGAAATAAGTATTTATTCTCAAGTTTTAGCTGGGCCTGCACAGAATGAGTGTGGAGTCTGGATAAAAATGACTATCACTATATTATCACACTTGAAATTCACGCTGAAAAGATGGCAAAAGCCTTTAATTATTAGCCTTTGCTATTAAATGCTTCACTACTATTTTACTGGCGTGAGTTTAATTTTATACTGCACCTAAGAAATAGACTGGTAAAATTCTGAAAGACTTTTCTTTGTGCTCTGGTTCTATACTTCAACGGTGCAGAAAGCAGACAAAGCTACCTCAAAGAAAATTCAACAACCTCTGAAGTAATTTTATATCCAAGTAACAAATTTGACTCATACTGACTGAATTTTTTTTTCCCTCTATCATGGTTGTTCAGTATGGTAAAAATGGGAGGGTGAAGTGAGTTGTTGGTCACAGTGATCTTTCTCTAGTGGACAACCAGCCAGTGGCACTCAAGTGCTTTCCTCACCGAGAAAGAAATTCTTTTAATTTCACATGTTGCCCAGAGGAAAGGTATTGGGAAAAGTCAGTGACAGGCATGTTATAAAGCAAAAAATTCTAATTCAGACTACCTATTTTATAGCTCTTTCATCTGTTTCTAATACAATCCAAAAGAATACAC
The DNA here is from genome assembly GCF_049639895.1 of Pseudopodoces humilis. NCBI lineage: Eukaryota > Metazoa > Chordata > Aves > Passeriformes > Paridae > Pseudopodoces > Pseudopodoces humilis. The sequence goes on from NC_142203.1 coordinate 11,597,567, forward strand.
CTTCCAAAAATTAGTCTTTTTACTATAAAAAATGAACACAAGTTAGAGCATATTTCTGTAACCATCACAACCTACTAGTTATATTTTTATAACAGAATCAATATTTGCAAAAAAGTGTGTAAATTCCTGAGCAGTAAAATTACTTTTTCAGTGTCCCTTTTATTGTCTTTGAGTCTGGGAAGTAGCCACACTTTTTGAGAAGGGTTTTTATGAATGTTTACTGTGATGACAGATAGATAGAGGTTTTAGCTGATGATTTGTCTAAAATAATGGGGTTTTATATCTTGTTTCCATATATCAGAGCTAAAATTTATATGATTGACTGTGTCTATTAACTTCCTGGTTGAGTCATGAAATGCATATATGCAGAAAATCATCAGAAGAGTTTTGCAGTCTTGAAAAGATATTCAATCATCCAAGACACTACAGAAAAAAAAAAAGTAATAAGACAAATCAGGCTTATATTGACAGCAACTTCAGCAGTTAAGTATTCACGGATATTACTAATAATCAGTTCTTCCAGGACATAAGATTCACCTACTGATGATCCTTCCCAAGAAAAATCTAGAGCATTACTCCAGGCAAATTTTGCTCCACTCTGAAATTAAAAAAAAGACAGTTGCAATTTATGATTACAAAAAAGAAAAGGGGATAAGAAACATGGATTTTTCTAGCTCTGTGATTTGGTTGCCCTAAACTGTCATGATTCACAAGATTTGTGCTAAAATTTGTTGCAGTCTGCTTGTTTAATTTTGTTAAGTGTTCAGTTGGTACGTTCCTGTTGCTCCCCTATCATTATGTAATGGTTCTGACCCCAAATGTCAATATTGTTAACCCCTCCTCTTGTTCCTGAAAGTTCCTTGCCAGTCACCTTCACCCTGCCCCTTCTCCCTATCCATCAATGTAAACCCCACCTTTCCTTCCAGTTCCTTCTATGTCTTTTATCCCTTACCTAGTACCTGATTCGTTACAAGGTTGTTGTCCCACCTCTGTTGTAGCTCCATTGGCCCACAGCCTTGTGAACCCCTCCCTTGACTCCTCCCTGTGTAAGCCCTGATTGGTCCCTGGATTGTACCCACCTCTGCTTAAAACCCGACACACAGAGGTGCTTGAGGCTCCTTCTCTTGTTCCTTCATCCCAGCGTGAGCCCTGTCACCATTCCCTTCTCCTCGTTAATAAACTTGTTCCTGGGAAGCATGAGAGACTGAGCCTCCTCCATCCTTTTGCTGCGACCTATGACGCCTGGGACTTGCAGAGCCCGAGTGTGAGCAGGGCTCTGAAGGTTCAGCAGTGGGGCATTTATTCCCCTGCTGTTCCCCACTCCTGACTGCTGCCAGCACCGGAGTGGAGCAGAGCTAGCCTGGAGCTCCGGTTAGCTGTGAGGGGCAGCATCAAAAATTAATTTTTTGCATAAAGAAAATAGTAGTTAATGGCACTGTATTATTTAGAGTTCCAACAATCCTTTGGCAATGACGTATTACAGATGGTAGGAGACATGAGGTGATATGTAAAGTATTGGTATCTAAGAGTATGTTGCTTGGATCTCACAAACTAGGAATGACTAAGTAGTCTTCACCTTCAGAAAAAGTTAATTGTAGGGTACCTACATACAGGTACAATTGTAAGGTTTGTAAATTTTAAACTAGTTCCCCAAAAGAGAGATACTAACTGTGAAAATTTGTCAATGCATATGGTCTATACTTTTAAGTGGGATTCCTTCCACAGAGCAAAGATGTCTGAATCTCTTCTGGTTTTAAAGCTCAATTATGCAGTATTAAGAATATTGTGTATAGACATTTTTAGTCACAAGAGACCATCGTGGCCCTAATGAAATCAGTGGGAATTTTGACACTGGAATTAAGAGGAACATGACTTAGCTTAATTATTTCTTTTGTTTTGAAGGTTTGTCACATTAGAGGCACTTTAACTATGTGGATTTTGCTGACACAGTTTATATGTACAAAACTTAAATCTCTCCTTTTTTTATATAGTTTTGGTGTTGAAAGGTTTAAGCCTAAGGAGAGAAGAGATTGACTTTCATTCATGAAGTTATGTTTCACTGTCATCAAAGAGATGCCTTCACTTCCTATTACCTCTTAGGTTTACTAGGTAGGTTTGTGTTGTGCTCTGAAAGCTGACACAGTAAATCAGAAAGTAAGAATATTCTATAGAAAATATGGGAGCAAGCATCCATGACAAATTTTTGATTTTTTTTTTATATATATACTTATATTGGATATGTCTACAGTCAAATGAACTATATGAAATTAAATCTGCATACCAGTTTCAGTCTCTACAAACTGTGAAATAGGCTTCTTTTTTCCACTGCACAGTAGATAAGCAAAGACCTACTGCAAGAGTGAACCATTATCTCTGGTATCACAACACACTAGGACATTGAAAAACTATTTACTGAGGAAATAAAAAATAAGAGCAGAACCAGAGTTGAATTTCTAAACTTGTAGAACAAAATAACATGCAACATCACAGACAGTTTGTTTTAAGGTCTTGCTCTGGAAGAGAAAGGGAGAAGAGAAAAAGCCTTTTTTTTCCCCCATAGTGATAGTCCATCTCTGATTGATGGACCTGCAATAACATACTCTTTTCATTTGGCTGAATAAAATTCCATAAGTCTTATTATTTCTGAAAGCATCTTCAATGCATGAAAGAAATTCAAACCCAAGTAAGTACTAATTAGGGTTCCACAGGTGCTGATTGTCCAGAGATAAATCAACAGAATTAATCTGTTCTCTTCACATGGAGCAGTTGATTAGCCGAGGTGTCAGGCGGGGAACTCGCATCACAAAAGTCATTCCCACATTAATATATATAATGACAGTGTCTGAGGCACTGATTCAGACAGGCAAGGACACTGAGATGTTTATTGAGAGCAACAAGCTGGTTTTATATACTTCTTCAGGACACATTATTTGCTTATATGGTATTTTTCACTAAGGGACCTGTTACACAGTGCCACGCCAGGAATACACTTTCCTGATGTCCTTCCATGGGGTGACCAGGTGCTGTTCAGGTGCCCAGCAGCTTCCAGCAGGCTCCTCTCCGTGGGGCATCTGCCACATCACATCTCCTCCCTCCAAGGCCAGGCAGAGACAAGCCTCTCTGTCCTGCCATGACATTCTGCAGGCATACAGCCTGTAACTTGATTCTATCCTATCTCTCCCCACAGTTATGCTCATATTACATAACTCTAGCAGTATTGTGCTGCAACAGGTACAAAAGTATTTTACAGCCAAATACAAGACTTATGAGCCACAAAAGGTTCACAGGCCTCAAAGACAACAGATCCTCACAGTACAAATTAATCCTGCCCCTAACTAATCCTGCCCCCTTACTTCTTGTGTAGGATGAATCTGGCTGAATGCAAGGTGGTCAACTAAGCTGTACTACCACCCTCAACTGGACATATGAAAAAAATATGATGATCTCATGGATTGAGAGATAAGGACAGGGGAAGCTCACTCATCACCAACTACCACTGCAGACAAAACAGACTCAGCTCAGGGAAATTAATATCACTTATTGCTAATCAAACATCAGAGCAGGATAATAAAGAAAAATACATCTTAGAATACCTTTTTCCCAACACTGCCTTCTTCCTGTACTGAATTTTACATCCAGTTTACTATATATCCTCCCCACTAAGTGGTGCAAGGGGTCCAGGAAATGGTGGTTGATATCAGTTCATCACATATTGTCTCTGCTGCTCCTTTCTTCTCATGTTCTCTGCCTGCTTGAGCACAGGGTCCCATATACAGAGGACAGTCTTTCATCTACTTTTTCAAAACTTGCTCCATCAGCAGTTTCTTCCACAAGGCACAGTCCTTCAGGAAAGGATAGATCCTACATAAGACCTCCCGCATGGGTCACAAGTCCTGCAAGAAAACTTCTTCCAGTGTGGGCTTCTCTCTCCATGAGGCTACAAGTCAGCAGCCTTTTCCAGTGGGCTGGAGGATTATCCTTTCATCATCCACTGTTTCTGATGTAGGTATCTGCTTGTTATAAACCTGTTTAAACCCAGATGAGCAAAGAAAACTATGTGTATTTATAATAATACATAATATATATGTATATATATATATATATATACACACACATATATATACAACATATATATAATAATATAATATATATACAATACACATATATAATATAATATAATATAATATAATATAATATAATATAATATAATATAATATAATATAATATAATATAATATAATATAATATAATATATATTATATAATATTCCATTTTCTATGTGTAGAAAATGGAAAAAACTTTGGAGGTTCAAAATATTCCCAAAAATGAGATTAAAAACAAACAAGATTAAATGTTGATGCCAAAAAATTGGGGGTGCTTTAATAGTAAGAGAGACAAAAAGAAAATTGGAGAAAAGTTAGAAAAAGCTAACGTTACTTTAAAAAGTGTAGGACAGGTCACCACCACACTGTTCTATCTTTGCTGCTGCTGAGACAGTGGGGGAAGCAGAGAAATTTTTACCCTTTTTCTTTTGTTTAAAGCATCTTATCTGCCTTCTCCAATTTCTGGGGCAGTTTGGCTGGGATGCGACTGCCCGTCTTCCGTGATGCAGGCATGGTGCCTGGTCGCTGCAGCCAAACCTCGGTCCACTCATGGTGCTTTCACCATGGGGTGCAGGAGCAGGGTGGGGGTTCCACAACTCATTCATGACTTTGATCCAGGGTGGCATGAGCTCCTGGACACCTCAGGGCAGCTCAGGGTATCCCACAGTAGGCAATGGTGGTTGGACGGCAGGAGAGGATTCTGCCCCTTGCTTTCCCCTCTACGTTTTGCACCGGTTTTGCTTTCCTTTTTATGGGCCTCAAGACAGGCTACTCAGAGTCCATCTCACATGTAGTTTTCAGGTGTTCAAGAGTGATTATTATAAGCAGACATACTAATGAAGTCCTTTTTTTAGCCTTTCTCTTATTAGCAGGCTCTTACACTGCTCCACTGTGGAATTCCATGGGGTGCAGGGGCACAGTTGTGTCACCCCAGTACTCACCAAAAGCTGCAGGGGAATCTCTGTGGTGGCACTAATCACTGACCTGGATGTCTACAGAATTGTTCCTCTCACATACTTCTCTCTCCCATTCTCACTCCTCTCTCTCTGCTGCTATCTCAGAGATGCTAGCAATGTCACTGGTTGGCTCAGCTTCAGCCAGTGGCATGTCCATCTTGGAGATGGTTGGAACTGGGTTTATGAACATGGGCGAAACTTCTGGCATCTTCTCATAGAAGACTCCTGCAGTCCCCTCTTGCAGTACCAAAACCATGTCATGCAAACCCAATGTCCTTGACAAATGTACTCTCTTTTGGCTCGTAAGCATACAGAATGTTTCTGTAAAGATCATTCTCCAAGCCCAGGTAATGACACATTTCTACATCAATCTTCCGCTGTTCCACTTTCTCTATCCCATCAAGTAGATGCTTATTTTCTTCTATGTTTTCCTTCTATATTTTCATGTTGCCCAGGCCAATAGGCTGTTCTTACTACAGTCATTGCCACATATACAATTGCAAATACAGCAGCATTACAAGTGTAGGATATGGGGTTATAATTGTTAAAGTGGTTAAGGCTCATGCTCACCAAAAGGGCCTGTGGGGAAGGCACAGCCGCAGGCTGGATGGTTCAAGGTTGGTTGAAGGGTCAGAGGCATTTAGGAGTGAGGAGAGAGTCATCTGAGGGCACCTGGGAGTGAGATTGTGATTGGCTGGAGGAACCGTGGACAGCTATGGGTGAAAAGCTGATTGGCTGAAGGAACGCATGGACAGCATATGAGTGGGAAGCTGATTGGCTGAAAGAACGTGTGGACAGCGTAGGAGTGGGAAGCTGATTGGATGATAGGATGCATGGACAACATATTGTAGTAATGCATCTGAGCAGCTTGGGCTATGATGTGCTCCAACCAAATCATATTTATTATCAGACTGTGTGGAATTTCTCAAGGTTGCTGAGAAATAAGCTATTCTAAAAATAAGAAAGAAGAGGCTGAAAAAGAAGAGAACAGGAACTACGAGAGCCAGATAACAGAGGGTGGTTGAACACCTGGACTGTAACTAATCCTGTGCCCAAGGGGTATGTGCAGAGCACGTGGACAGGATAGGGGCACCAATGAAAATATGCATGATTGCATGAACAGTAGTTTTAGAATATAAAAATAAGTGTATTATGTAAACAATAGATGGCTTCTGCAAAACCATATTGGTTTGTTGTTCAGAGCTCCTGAGCTCCTGCAGCATATGAGCAGGAAGCTGATTGGATGGTGGGATGCATGGATAGCAGCACTGCAGCTGGACCAGCCAATGGGTGCCCTTCTGTTAAGTTCTGTTAGGTCTCAGATTGGTTGGGTAGAGATTAAAGACATAAAATGGGTGGTATCAATTTCTACAATAAAGCAATCTCCTTCAGATGCTTAAGGGGGTTCATGTTGCTTTGTTCCCCATTGCTACATATGAGTCTACATCTGTGAAAAGCAATCATTCCAATGAGAGACATTTTTCTAAAAGTTTAAAAAGTCAAAAGGAGATAGCTATGTTTGCTATGGAAATACAATTTCAAAATGTTCAAATGAGTAAATGAATACTGTTGTAGGACTGCACATTTCTCCTCATGTCAGAAGTCTGGATTATCTTGAAAGACATACAACAGTTACAAATTACTAGAGGCCATTAGTAATTAAATTATTGATGATAAATACTATTCTTACTAAGCAGTTTTAGATAATTAAGTATAAGGAGGAATAGAAAAACATGCTGGAAGATGACACCTTTATACTTGTTCAGAGGACAGAACCTGCAAACAGACTTTTGTCTTGCATACCCAATTGGGCAGAGAAACACGTGTTCCATTGTGTGTTAATGTGATGTAAGACCTTCCTCTTTCTTCAATTTTGTATGCTTCCAGCTTTCATGCTTCAGTGTTAAAGTCCCAACTTTGTGCTGAAGCAATCAGGCAACAAAGATAAAATTCTAGTTACAGATTATCAGCATTGTCTTAAAAGGTCACTCATTTTTACACCCAAAGAACTCAGCTACATCCTTGATGACACAAAGGTGTGTTGTCTATGATGAAGGGAATCAAAACACACAAGCACTTTAGAAGAGGAGGAAGTAAGACCGCATGAGCAAAGATACCACTGGTGGTGGAGTTGATAGCCTGGGTAGACTTGCACATGAACAAAGCTCATAAGCTACAAGCTAAACCTGTTCCTCTCCATTCAAGTACAAGTCAGACTCACGAAAGATTTGAGCAGACATTTGAACGTGACTTCTAAAAAAATTGTCTTTGTCCAAAATGTGTCAGATAACTTCCAGGAATGCCTTCCAAATTATGTTTGTATATGTGTAGCCTGTGACCTATGGATAGAAGAGCAAATAAGGTATTGTTATGAGAATTTGCTTCTCAGTCATTTGCAGCATCCTGCAGCAACCAAGAGAGTCACGGTTGTTACCCAGCAGGCTGTTCGGAATCACAGAGTGAGAAAGAGACACAAGCTGTGGAAATCCATCTGAGAGCTGGAACATCTCTGTATCCACTATATGAAATTCAAAGTGTCAATAGCACAGACATTGTAACCACTGCAACATTGTACAGACTAGTCATTACCGACCTGAAAGGCTTTTGTCCTTTCCACTCTTTGATAACATGCTTATCAACATCTTTGATAACATGCTTGGGGGTTAGGTGTCCTTCTTTTAGTTCTGGCTCTGTGGAATTTTTACCCATTAGTTGCAGGGAAAAAACCTGACTGCGGGTACTTGGTGGTTACTTGAGAAACACAAAGGGTTCGTCTGGGCCCAGGGGGAAGGGGTGCAGGAAAAGGGGAGGGCGGGGAAAATTTGGTGGGCTTCTTCAGCTGGAGAGAAGCACCTTTTGCTGGAGCTGCTGCTGCGGGGAGAGGGGAATTTACCATCACCCAGACGGAGCTGCTGCTTCTTCTTCTCCTTCTTCCCTCTTTGTTGGTGGCCTTGTACCCCCTGTCCTGCCAGGACGTGTGGCAGTGCCAGGCACCGCCGCGGAGCTGCTGATACACCTCATCCACCGGCCCAGGATCTCTGCTCATCCCTGCTGTTCCAGCCGACTGTTCCTCGGAGCCCTGCAGGAGCACCGGGACTGACTGCCCGAGGGGTTTGTGAAACAAAGCTTCTCCTCCATCCCGTCTCAGCTGAGAAGGCTGTCACGGGGTCCCTGGTTCTGTTTTCTTGTTAATGCTGTAGTTATTGTTGTTTGTTTGCCTTGTTATAAATACTAGTAAAGAACTGTTATTCCTATCCCCAGATCTCTGTCTGAGAGCCCCTTGATTTCAAAATTATAATAATTGAGAGGGGGATCTACATTTTCACTCCAAGAGAGGCTCCTGCTCTCCCTAGCAGACACCTGTTTTCCAAAACCGAGACACATGCCAAGTGCTAAATCAGAAACATGGAGGTATTGTGCATCTTGCAGAGTGGAACTTACTTTTCAAAATGGGTCTGTTTTTTAAGTCAAAAGAAAACAGTGGGAAACATTCAATTGCTAAATTGTATGATACACTGTTATATTTTTGTTTCTTTTGAGAGGCAAAAATGAGTTGACCTCACCATGCGATCACCTGATTTTCTTCCTTTCACCCTGCGTTAAAATCACAATCGTCTGCTTAAAATATCATTTACCTGCTCTGGACATAACTAAAAAAAAGAAATCGATGAATATTTACAAACTAGTAAACATTCAGGGAAAAACTAAGCACGAAGCTAATACATACATCATTCTTATCCTTATTTAAGTACTTTTAATGACACATCCTTTCTCCTGTGACATAAATGAATTTTAAATGCTTATTAGTTTATATGATTTTAATATCATCAATCTGCCTACATTTTTCATATAAATGCATTTTTATGTTTCAAGAAAGCAGAAGAGGAGTGAATGACTCCGGAAAAGACCATAAGGTTACTGAATTTTTATTAATTTCTCAAAGTTTTTTAAGCATCAGCTAGGTTACTATGATCCAAAGATAAAAGTAGGACAAAATGCAAGTTGTTTCTAGATCTAATTATATATAGTCTTTCTTCCCAAAACTCTAAGTGCACTTTTCTAGAAGCGTATTTTAGCAATTGAATCAGCCTCACTGGCTCTAATTTTTTTAACTGTGTGTACATCTTACAACCTTTCATCTTGGCAGAAAGATTTAGGGGGAAAATAACAATGAGGAATTGGGAGAAAACAGACCAAAATAAAGTGGAAAAAGAAAAGATGAAATAAAGAAATATTTTGGAACACAAAATATGGTGTGAGGTAGGTAGGCAGATGGGAGTACACATATAAAGCCGTATAAGAGATAGGTTATTTATAAAGAGTTTTTTTAATAGTGATCTTGGATACAGAGTTTATTTTCTTTATCTCCTTGTCAGTCTGGTTGCCTGGTTATTTTATGTGCAGGGTAATCTGCAACTAGCAGACCTGTCTTTTTTGACTGTAAGAATTCCACAGAGGAAAAACAAATAGGACAGCCATCACAAAAAGACTGAAAGTAGAATCACATTTTTTATAAATCAAAATAATAAATATTGATAGTTCCTTCTGGGATTTGGGATGAGACTGTTTGCTCGTTTTGTTTCTAAGCAAACACTTCACGCTTTGATATGTTTCAATTTAGCAAAACAAAGCAGTCTGAAAGAATACGATCACCCAAAAATGATCCACTTGTTTGACTTTATGTATTTCACTTTTCAATAATCTTTGTTTTTCTGAGTGTTGGACTAGTGCAGGTATAATTACTGCTGCTCTTGATTTTGATTTTTCTGCTGTTGAAATTGGTATTACTTGTGGTCAGTAAAACGTCCACTTTTTCTAGACAGCCAAGAAATGTGATCAGAGTTACACAGTGGATATTGAATTGCTAACATTTTGAAATGCCGTGTCCTAAGCATGTCACAATGATCTTCAGAAAATAAAAAAAATTACTTCTATGATAATGTTTCATTTACAGGCCAGGTTATATCAGAACAGAGGAAAAACACACATTTCATGGATATGATTGCATTAATCCTCCATGTACATCAGGAATACAGTCTTGAGAGGAATGATGAGCTTGTCTTTACAAACAAGCTGTGGGTCAGTTGATAAGATGTAGCTATCAGTGAGAGACGACAGAAACAATGGGATGGATTCCAGTAGAAGATCAAAGAGGCACTGAAAGAACACCATGAATTCCATAAAAGTTAAGAAGGGATTATGCATTGGGGATGGGGGGGCGGAAGGTATCGCCGCCGGTATCAGGCGTTCCGGGAAGCCTGTACCTCTCAAGTACCTCAGCCTATGGGGAAAGAGAGAAGGGACGAGCGGCCGGGAATTAGGATAAAAAGGAGGCTGCGCCCTCCAAAAATTTGAGACACCCCAGGGGAATGCCCCATGGCCTCTCCCTTTATTCGCATAAAGGAAAAGGACTCCTCTGTCTCCTTTTTTGACATAAACCTCTGGTGTTTGTGGATTAATTTTCCTGACAGTCTTAATCTGAAAAACACCAGAATTTAACTAGTAAAATTAAAAACAATAGGAAAAAACCCCCCACAACAACAATAACCAAAAAACCAAACAAAAACAGAAAAAGAAAAAACACCTAGGAAGGCCACATTTTTTTTTTAAGTTTCTAAAATTAAATCCTACTCAAGTCTTCTTTTATTATTTATTGCTCACAATTTTAATTTTTTTCACTGTGCCCTAGATTTACTCCCTCAGAATACCTTTTCTACATACAATATAATGATATCTTTTCTCAACACTATAACAATGAAGCAAGTAAACCATTTGTTATTCACTGAAACCTAAATAACAACACAATATTTTAGATTCCCTTAAATTTTTTTTTACTGAGGAAAAATTAAAGGCCTCATGAATCAGTTTGGAATTAATTGAAGAATTCTAGATACAAAGGAGAGGAAAATGATTGTAGCAAAGCTTATTCAAGTATTTTCCAAAATCACAACATTTTTCATTCACTTAACTTGTTAGAACTTTAATATTTTCTGTACTTAGACTATTCTAAAAAGTACTGTTCAGTAAAACAAAAGTACCTTCTCAGTAATAGGTCATTCTGTATGAAGAACTATTAATTTTGTCCACCAAGCACCAGTATCTAAATGGTGACATGCTATAGTGTGAAAATTATTTCCTATAAACCCTTGAGCCTAGAAAATTTATAATGGGGAATTATTTAAAATATTTAAGTGGTAAAAAGAAGGGGAACAACTATTAAATTGTGTTGAAGAGTTAGCTTTGCATTTGTATGAAAATACTTCCTATTTATGAGTTTGAACATTAGACTGCCAAATTTAAGTGATAAACAGACTCAGTGACGAGCTGACTATCCTTAGAAATTTACAACAGATTGGTTAGCAGTTCCCAGTCAAAAATCTCTGAGAAGAGTACTGAATACTAAAATCAAATGTTTCTCTAAGAAAATAAAACTGGAAATAAGAGAGTTTAAATTAATAAATTACTCATTTTACAAGAATACATTCTATAAGCAGATAGTAATTTCTATTAAAAAGGTGGGTTCTACAAATATGGTGCAAAAACAGAATAACAGAACCTTTTAGATATGTAAAAATGTTGAACACAAACACAAATTGATATTTCTATCCCTTTGGACTCAATAAGTGTAGTATTCCATAGCTTTGAGTATTAGTGAGGTCTAAACATTGAATTCCTCACAGCTTTCCAACTGGCTTAGCAAAGTGCAGCCCAGATTCCTTGTCAAGACCCAAAACAGATAAATATGTAAAGGTATTGTGTTTCAAGCTTACTTAAGTAAAAAAACAAACAAACAAACAAAACAAACAAAAAAAAAAAACCACCACAAAAAAAACTGGCTGAGGGGACTGGATTATTTACCAAAGCTAACCACCGCCCACCTGCCTCCATGTGCACTAAAAATTAGAAGAGGCTCCTTGAGGACTTCATTTTAAAGGATGAGTTTCTTGTTTTGTTCCCTATCTCTCTTTTCTGGTTCTGCAGCGAGAGGAGCAGCACGTGTCTAGTAGAATAAAGTACACCTCTGACCTCCATTCTGTGCACATGGAAACTTTGAATACATCTTCTTGGACACAGAAAAAGACAACGTATAAATCTGTCTTTTCCACCATACCATGACCTACTTAAGTAAATAATCTTTCACCAAAGAATAGCTAATATGCTTAAGGAAAACAAAACCTATCTTGCCAGCAGTTTTCATCTCTTTCAGCAGTATGTTGGCTTTGGCTAACTCCTCTGCAGCATCAAAAAATTATTTCTTTGATTAGTGTTGCTTTGCAATTTATAATCAAGGAAATAATTTATCTGCCCAAAGAAGAAATATCAGCTTAAATGGAGGAGGAAAACAGTACTTTCATTTCCTTGAAATTTTACATACTCAGCTTCTTTTGCTAAGAAATCTCCAAGTTTAAGAATGGCAGAACTGGGTTCAGTTTGTTGCTCATCAATAATCTGCTTTGTGTTGAAAAAGCCCTCAGTGAAATAATTTCCCTTATTCTGCTTAAATGACAGATGAACTGAAAACTGCTAGTTGTTCTCCACAGCTTAATGGGAGTAAAGTCCTGCTTGTCAAAATTTACTTCCTTCTACAGCAGGGTAAGTTGATCAAAGGAGGTTAGTTCATGTAATTTTTTGGTCTTCACAAAGCTTGTGATACTGTCCCTCAGAGGATCCTTCTGGACACAAGGTCCAGCTCACAGCTGGATAACCAAGTTACACAATAATAGCTGACTCACAGGTTAAGCACAAAGAGTCACAGTGAATGGGGTGACATCAGATTGGTGACCTATCACTAGTGTGGTTTTGCAAGGCTCCAAATTCTCTTCAATATCTTCATTAACAACCTGGACAAGGGACTCAAAGGAATGCTAAGCTTGCTGATGACAGTAGACTGGGAGGAACTGACAACTTCTTCAATGGCAGGGAGACCCTGTATAGAGACCTCAACAAATTAGATGGACAATCATCAACCATATGAAGTTTAACAAGAGCAAGTGCTAGATTCTGCACGTGGGATGGTGCAACCCAGGTTGTATGCACAGAGTAGGAAATGAGAGGCTGGAGAGCAGCATCACAGAAAGGAACTAGTTGATGGCAAGTTGAATATGAGTCAAGCAGGCCCTGGAAGCCTGGAGGGCCAAGCATGTGCTGGGATGCATCAGGCACAGCATCACCAGCTGAGCAAGGGAGGGAATTGTCCTGCTCTGATCTGCACTGAAGTGGCTTCAACTCCAGTCCTGGGGGCAAGTTTGGCCACTAAAATATAGAAAAGTCATCAAACTATTGGACAGCATCCAGACAGCATCCGAAGGAGGACACAAGGATCGTGAAGGACCTTGAGGAGAAGCTGTATGAGGAGCAGCTGAAGTTACTTGGTCTGTTCAGCCTTGAGGAGACTGAGGCAATCCTTCATCACAGTCTGCAGCTTCCTTGTTAGCGGAAGAGGGACAGTTGCCACCAAAATCCAGGAAAAAAACTCTCCAATCAATTTGTTAGGTTAGAAAGTTTTTACTTTATTTAGCAGTGCCAGATGCATGGGGAATTCTCCCCAAAGCATGTGTGCTCAATGACCTTACAGAACAGGTTATATTCCTGAAACTAATAAATATTCAACACATTTTTGAATACACGCATGCATGCTAATTACTTCCATGGATTTCTCTGGATATGGTTTTGGATCTTCTGATGAATCTTTTCTTCTTGAGAGTACCTCAATTATGTCAAGTCATATTTCCATTATCACTCTTTACTCTGACACACAATCCTTGTTCTCAAAACTAAGATATCAGCTAGTGAATATTAATCACTGATAGAAATACACAAGGAAGCATTAGCTGGAAGATGGCTTATTAGTCACAGATATAGGGAGTTACCACAAGGCCATGCTAATCTCTGGCATTTGTTCTAATCACTGCAGGGTGCAAAACCAAGCATTAACCACAAATATAGGCATCATACACTACCTACTAAAGTTAAAAAAATTTTCCAACATCTTCCCCCATGCTGCACAGACTTCTGACGGAAGTATTGTAGCAATGGGGAACAAAGACACATGGACGTCCTTGCTTGCTCTCAAGAAGATAATTTATTGTAAAAAAACAAACCCTTTTATATTCTAAACCTAACTGAAAGCAAGCACTCATCTGGCTGCCTGCCACTGCAGTATCACTGTTCACACATCCCTTTGCCCAACCAGCTCTCCAACCAAGTGGTGCACATCTCAGCCAATCCCTGCCTCCTGCATGAGGCAAGCACACGCCAGCCATACAGCCCAATCTCTCATGACAGGACCTGCTTTGTACCTGGCTGTCAGCTGAAACTGTCTCAGAGTGCTTTCTGTTGAGCTAGAGCGAACAGGATTTCTTGTATCCCACAAAGTATGACCTGCTCTGTAACACAGACACTGATCTCTTCTCTGTGGTGACCAGTGACAGGACTCAAGGAAATGGCCTGAAGTTGTAACAAGTGAGTTAAGGCTGGATGTCAAGAAAAGGTTTTTCTCCCAGAGGGACTTTGGGCACTGGAACAAAGTCCAGGGAAGTGGTCACAGCATCAAGTCTGACAGAGTTCAAGAAGTGTTTGGACAATGCTCTCAGGCCCATGATGTAATTCTTGGGGTGTCCTGTGAAGGAGTTGGGCTTGATGATCCTGATGGGTCACTTCCAACTCAGATGATTTTGTGGTTCTGTGGTTCTGCCTCAAATCATAGAAAGCTGAGAAAATCCAACATTTTCAGAAATCTTCCAGACCTGAGTCCAGGCTTTTCAATGATGGCTAGTAGCACTCTAACAGTCAGTGATGTGTGGTAGCACAGTGTAATGCCAGAACAAACTCTGGAATTTAAGACAGTACCAGAAATCGTGACACTGGTACTGCTGTATGAAAATTATCTCACTCCTGCTGAGCAGGACTCTACAGTCCTGCTAAAAAAAATAACCAGTAGAATACAACCACCTCTGCAGCACAAGCTCTGCACAGCACTGAACCATGCTATAGGAACATGTGTGATGGACTTACCAGCTATCTTGTAAACATTTATGTATCAGTAAGACGGTGCTGTACTCTATAGTATCAAGATACCTTGGTCAGATTTTCAAGGTTTCTGGGAAGCTGACAGCTCTTACAAGCAAGTGCTGAGGACCTCTGGAAATCTTCCCTTTCAATTTAAGAAGTTAAAAGCTCCCTCTGAACACATTAACTGGAGATACTAGGATTAACATTGTTCACTGCAACAACGGTTACCTCATCCACGCAATTATGTGTGAAAGTGAAGCAAGGTTTATAGAGAAGAGACATTTATTAATATTATTAAGCCTTTATTAAAACTACTCATTCAGTGTGGCAAAGGATCATAATCCTTCAAGTCTTTCTAAATACTCAGCATCAGCAGGTATTTTAAGCAACTTCCAGCACTCCATGCATTATTTAGGTCATTCTCATACATAACTTACACAGAGGTTATCTGTACTAATCAGTGTTTGCTGGTGCTCAGGGGATCATTTCCTACATTTGTAGTGGTACTGTTAGCATTCAGGATCACACATAATCACGGAATGATTATATGAAGGTGCTTTATTGAAGAGCTCTGGGTGTCAGGGGTACACATACCCAAATCTGACCCGATTTGGTTTTGAGTTGAACATGTTTTATACTCTATCGTTATACAACTTACATATTAATTATTAAACTTACATTGTTCTATTGTAAGCATTGTTTTTACCCAAGCATGGATTTCTTGTGATCCCCCTAGCCCCCTAACATTGTTCCTTATGTTCTTTAAACTATAATTACATCTAATCACATCACATCTAATTGTATCATTTATCATATACTGATTACACAGGTGCAGTTTGACCTGATCTTTAGCAAGCACAAGGTCTAACATTTCCCAGGGCCTACTTTTCCCAGGGCTTGGCAAACCTAACTTTCTTTCTAAGTCTCCGAATTTTCTAAGATTTTAGAACCTTTTACTATCAGTACATTTTCAGTTTTGAGTTAGAGTTTTTTGGGTTTTTCATCAGAATGGCATGTAATAACTTTGGACAACATGTTGTAGCAGAATCGGGAAACTAAAACTAGTAATCATGCGAATCAATAAACTTGTTTTCCAAATATCACATCTGGTGGTATGTTATCAACTTACTGCCATCGTGTTTCTAAGATTACAGATTATTTATTCTAATAAAACAGGTGGATAGTAGAGCATTCTTATGTCCCTTCAGTGTGGGGGTCAAAGAATTGATCAGCAAGGGGTCTGTGGCTCTCCCCTGCAGAGCTTCTCCTTAGGCAAGGTGCTTTCATAGTGAGAAGGTGTCTTTCCCAGAGACCTTTGCGAGTTACATGTTAATCTATTGTATCTTATTGTTTTTTTCCCCATCACTCTACCTAGTTACTTGTATCCCAGTTTCTCCCTGCCCCTCTCCTTCCTTATATAAACCTCAGTTTTACCCCTGTTTGGGAGAGCTGCTGTCCTTGGGCCCGTCTTTTTAAAGAAACTTCTTCAGAGAGGTTGCAGCACCCCCACCATCGTGCCCACCACGGCACTTCAGCAGGCACATATTTTGAAAAAATCTTTACTGGGAGCTTGTTGAAAATAAGTCTACACAGTGGCAAACTATATTGTGACATACACTTACAGAGAGTTCAGCAATAGAATTTTCACACATATCAATACTTTTAGATTCCCATCACAATTCTGTCTTAGTGTTTGCTGATAGAAATCAAGTTTTCACATTGAATTAGCTCAGCTAGGCTGCAATGCCTCATGTCAAGATTTAGACAAAGAATGAAAACTATCAGAATTTATAGAAAATATTTTCAAAGTCCTATAAAAACACACAACAATATGTTGTAAGACCAAAATGTTGTCATTTTGCAAGCAAATATTTTGAGATATTTTTTCAAATAATGCAAAGCATTTCTGGTACAAAGACTCGTTCTAAAAAATGTGATACAATCTTGTTTACTTTTCTATTGTGTTCAGTCTGAGCTGAATGTAATCTTGGATCTAGAGGAACCATCTGGGAGTATATTCTCATTTCCTTGACTTATTTGGCTTTATAACTCGTTGCTTCGAGGTACCCTTAAAAGTTTGTTCTAACTGCTGTGACAAAGTTGTATCTGAGATAGTTTTTTATGTTGTAGTAATGGTTACCACAGGGTAACTGTGCTAGAACATTCAGCAAATACTCCTTTGAAATTGCTTCCATACCATGTGTCTGGTTAACAAATATGCTATGACCCACTAAACCCAATAATTTTCCGTGTCAAAAAACCAGTTGCGGTTTTACATAATGTTATGACATTTGGGACTATTACCTTAAATTTCCACTTTTTAATTTCGTTTCAAATATATTTCTGATTTAGTTTTTTCTATGGCTTTTCATGCTTTAAAAAGCTATGTAATTGTCACATAAATCATCTGTGCATTAATATATATACAGAAGCTATCTCACTTTTGTGACTCTTCACATGATCATCCTCCTTTTTAGTTTGGATTGCTTGAATACTAATTTTCAATCTGTTTCATATAAATTTACAATGCAGAGATATTTGAGAATAGAATAGAACTTTCTCTTGAAAAATAACCTGAAATAATATATGTTTGACATTAAAGAACAGAAATCTAAATTTGAAGCATAACAGACTGGGCTAAAAAAAAAAAAAAGTTACTGTAACCCAGAAAAATTTTTTTTCTAAGATTAATTCTGGATGTCTGAAGAAAATCCAACAAGGAGAAGAAAAAAAATCATGTTGCAAATCCTTATGCTGCATGTAGAAATGTTCCAGTCTAAAGTTTATGAGATAAAAGTCCAATATATATTTAACATAGTTTTTTGCACAGAGCAACTCTAAGACAGGGTCTGCTGTAATGCTCTACTATCAGCCCCAGGAATCACCCAGCTAGCTTCCAGTGCACGGGGGAGTGGGAAGGATTTGACAATGGACAAAGGTACAAAACGAAGGAGGCTCTTCTTTCCAGGACACTGTCCCAGTTTGTTCACAGAATGCACTCCAGCGAAGAAAAAGAACAAAACAGGAAATGGGGGGGACTTTTAAACTGGGAGGAAAGGGGAGGGGGAGAGTAGAATTACAACCAATGAGATGAGACCAAAGGGGTGGGGTGAGAGGAAGGAACCAACATCACAAACCCAGGGGGGGAGCACAGGGAAAAACCGCTTAGTGTAAATGTCTTGGTGCAACATGACAAGGGTCTTTGAAGTCATTACCCTCCAATCAACATTAACTGCACATAACTTCATTTGGTAAAATTCACATCTCATTCAAAAATTAAAATTATTGTAATGCCCACTCTTAAGTGAAATATATAGCCTTTGATTTTCAAAAGTGAAAAACTAAAGCACTCTCATATGTATGACATGCTGTAAAGCATATTGATAAAATAAAGATAAATGATTAGACAACTAATCAACAATTATTCTGCAAAATTCTTTCTTGCTCTCCCTCACTGTGTTTAGGAGTTTTAAGGCACGTTAGCTGTTACATCACCAGATTTTCAAATAATTACTAAAGGATAGTTTTTGTATCTGAATTTTTCAGCTAGCTAGCTTATCTGTGAATATTCATTTCATTATCTTTCAATTCATTTAGGGTCTGTGAAAGGGTGTCATAGTTTAATCACTGCTGGCAACTAAGCCCCACATGGGTAATCACTTAATCCCTCCACCTGGTGAGATGGGGGAGAGAATTAGAAAGGTAAAAGTGGAAAAACTTCGGGCTAAGATAGCTTAATAGGTAATGCAAAACCACAGATGCAATCAAAACTGAACAAGGAATTCATTCACCCTTCTCCTTCATTCATCCCAGGCAGGTGTTCAGCCATCCCCAGTGGAGCAGTGCTCCTTTGAACATAAATAATTTGGAAAGACAAATGGCATCACTTTAAATGTCCCTCTTTCTTTCTTTCTTCCCCAGCTTTACGTGGTGAGCATAATGCCATATGGTCTGGAATATACCGGTGGTCATTGTCCCCTCTTCTGGTTGTGTCCCATCCCAACCCCTTGAGCACTCCCAGCCTGCTCATTGGTACAGTGAGGAACAGAAAAGCCCTTGTGCAAGCCCTACTCAGCAATAACTAAAACATCCCCATGCTATTAACACTGTTTCCAAAACAAAACATGGCTTCATACTAGCTACTGTAAAGAAAATTACCTCAGCTAAAAACCATCACAAAGTTCAGACTAATAGCACAAGAAGCTTGTGTACCAACAGGTAAAATACCATCAGCGTGTTATGGGTTTCCATAAGCTTGTCTCTGGAAGTCTAACACAAGGGAATAGTGTTTCTTGAAAACAGGGAGAATTTCCAACCCTGTGGAATACACAGCAGGTTGGCTAACTCTAGTATTTAACATGCATTAGAGCTTACAGAGCTAACCCCTAATTTCTAATGCAAGAAAGGCAACCTTATTTCTAAGAAATCTGGTTAGTTTTTTTTCTGAAGATTTCTACACTGGGCAAAAGGAGGGACTCCAAAATCAGAACATTGAAACAATTATAAATTTTATTTAAAAATATTTTAATTAAGCTGAAAATAGCTTTTTCCACAGAATGGTCTACCAATTACGCTGTGTCAACAACTCATCACTTAAGAATATGCTGTATCCTATAATGTATGGAGAGAATGCACTCAGGGGAACAAAGTTTCACTCTACATTATTTTAGTTGTACCAATGGCTGTTGTAACAAAACAGAACTGGGTGAAAGTATGCGTCTGCAGCACTGAGACTCTAACTGCTATCTCCTAGAAAAAAGATATTCTAAAGAAATGCCATTTATTGCTATCTTCACATTCAAGCATGCTGTGGAGCCGCAGCTGATAGTGGCAACATCCAAAGCAATCAAACATCTAGAAAGTATGTCAGTGCAGTAGAAAAAATATTTGCATGGAAACCAGACACTGAAGAATAAATACTATGTTGGTAACTTTTATGTATGGGAAATACCAGTTTTGAGGACTGGTAGATGATATGGAGCTTAGCAGTCCCACAGAATATCTTGCTCCCTACCCCACAGAGGGATGGTGGATAGTCAGAGGTGTAAAGTGCAAAAACTCATGGGTTTATATAAAACCAGTTTAATAGAAAAAGGAAAATTTCTGAGAACAAAGAAAAATGAGGAATTCATCCACTCTGTCAGACAGTATTCAGCTATTTCCTGGGAAGGAGAGATTAATTGCATATAACATTTAGTTGGCAACAAAAACTCAGTAATTTTGAACATTTTCTTGAGAGAAAATAATGGGTAGAATAGGAAAGAAGAAAGGCAGAGATGTTTACTGCTTCTGCATATAGAGAGCAAGCAAGATATCCCACATAAATCTGGCATGGCTTGGATTGCTGAGATGTTCTCATTGCTCCTTACAGTTCCACAGCTTGTTTAAGGGAAAATGGTATTTCATGGTTCTGTTCCCAGAATTTCCTGAAAGTGTGTAAAGATAGAACCATAGAATTGTTTAGGATGGAAAAGACCTGTAAAATTACCACGTAAAACCAGTAACTCAGCGCTGCCAAGTCTACCACTAAACTAGGTCCTTCAGCACTGCATCTACATGTCTTCTAAACTTCCCCAGGAAGCCTGTTTCAGTATTTGACAACCCCTTCAGGAGAGGAATTTTTCCTAATATCCGGTCTAAATTTCCCCTGGTGTAACTTGAGACCATTTCCTCTTGTCCTAGCACATGTGACTTGGGAGAAGAGATCAACCCCTACATTATTACACTCTCCTCTCAGGTAGTTTAGAGGGCAACCTTCTGGCCACATTACTACTGATACAGGCCTGGTGCCATTGGCCAAGTCGATGGCTCACATTTAGTTGCTGTTGCTGTTGACAAGCATCCACAGGTACCCTTTCACCAGCTGCTTTCCAGCTGCTCTGTCTCACCTGCAGCACTGCAGGGGTTGGGACCCCTAAATATTTGTAAAGCTTTGACGGGTGAACACCTTGGGAACAATCTAATAAAAGATTGCAGCCATGTCTGTAGTAGAAAGACAGCTCTTTATGTCAACAGGGCAAGCAAGCTGGGCTAATTAGTGTCGAGAAACACATAAATCTGAAAATTCAGCAGCAGATCGGGTGGATATAGGTGCACTTCTGTTGTACAATCACACTGTAATTAACTTTGAGAAGCAAGAAAAGTCTTTGCCAGGGAAGGTCCACAGAGTTTTGTTAGAAAAAGCATAATGATCAAACTAATAAAATGAGAAAACAATAGTACGACATTAATTACTTTATTAATCAGGATTTATATTAAAATGTGCTAGATAATCTTACCCTTAGTTATTTTACTACAATCATGTGTAGTCTTACAAATCACAATGTGTGTCTCTCAGTCAAGTTGTTGCTGTATTATCTGAGACTTTTAAAGTCATTTATATTGTTGTTGCACATACTTTTCTGTCATCAAAAGCTCTTTGATGTAACCTGGCATGTGATCATGGAATCTCAGCAAGTCCTACAGATATCTTCCCTGTTTGAATTTTCCTCCATTACTGTTCCCACATGATAAAAAAGGCCATGCAGAACATAAAGCCTTTGAATGACTGGGCAGGATACCAGGGATTTCTGAGTTCAAAATCTACTGAGACTGCGTCTGCATTGCTATGAAGAACTATTACAAGTTTCCCTGAGTGGAAGTCCAGCTGTGCCTCAGGAGATGGCATCCCTGAGAATATTCCCAGAGGGCAGCACAGGCATGACCTGTCATGACAGCCATAGCTGCTCCTGCTCACTTCCTGCAGAGCTCTCAGCCATTCTCATTTTCAGACAACCCCTGCCTTCCTTCAGAAACCTCAAAGCACACAATGCAACTTTCAAGCCATTAGTGTGCGAACATGACTTCTACAGGCTGCCAAAAAAGCCCTCACATTAATTCAGCCATGCTGAAGGACAGAAATGCCTACAAGAGCACCACATGAATCCTTGAAGGAGACATAGGATATGTGATGCCGTGTCTCATGGAAATGGCTGTTTTATTGAAAGGATGTAGACATATTTTAAGCATATCTTCAGTCCACAGGACAGTGACTGCAGCTGATCAATGTATCACATAGTGGTTAAACAAGCCACTCTTCCCAAGTGGGGCTGTGAAGGAGATGACATCTTGCACCTCAGCACCATGAACCAGCAATCTCCAGAAAAGGTGGTGGGGAAGATGCTAAAAACAAATTTTAATGCTTGGGGAGTAAGATTTGATCAAATGGATTGCATACATTGACATCCAGTAAACTCTTGAAGTCCTCAATGTTTCTCTAATGAAGGAAATCACAGGATATTACAGAGGTGCAAAATGTACAAAAAGCAATAATATTTCCAGACTGATATTTTATCATATCTTCTTGAAAATTTTTAATACTTCTAAGCTCCAAAAGCTAATAAAAGAATCAGCAATAAAAATAATTTTATGTATCTACTATGCAATATTGATGGAAAAGAGTCAGTTTCTGATCTGAGCTGCCAATCCCAAAGCTCTGGTGTTCCCTAACATTTCTCCAGAGTTACAATTTTATAAATAGCAAAATAAGTACTTAGACTTACAGATAGACTGTGGTTTTATATTCCATTCACTACCATTTTTCACCATTTATATTGGATAAATACTGACAAGGTATTTGTTTAGAGGCAAGAGTTGCTTCTTCATCTCCATGTTAAGTTCTGCCAAGAGATACTTAGGGAACAGAAAATGACCGGTAGACACAGAATTGGAATAACTGGGCAACACTCAGCATAGTACAGCAGAATATTAGGAAGCTTCTGAGGGGATAAGACAAATTAATCCATGCCAAGATTATGAGCACTTTTGTGCCACTACTTATTTAAGCTCAAGAAAGGTTCAGAGAATTGCAAAATAGAAATTGCAGTAGCATACCTAGGACCAGAAAAAGGCAATAGATGTACATATGTATATGAGGCAACCTGAACACCCAGCAATCCAGTCAAATAATTTAATCCTTAAAAAAAACCAACAAAAACAAATAGAGAGACATTTTGCTACAAACATATAAAAAAGCAAGGCATGTCAGGAGAACTTACTGTTGCTGCCTTTCACAATAAGACAAATCACACAGTTTATTGCTGCCCCTTCACCTGAATTTGGTCTTCTGTATTAGTTCTAGTTCTCTTATTTGTACTGTTGTGCTAATGAGTACTACCTCCTTCCCAGGTATAAGTAGATTTATAATGGCAGGGTCCAGTATGCCATTTCAACAATCTGCAAATGACTTGTGTCACAGGGTGAAATGAAATTGCTGTCCTTCCACTATTGCCACCTCACAAAGGGAAGGTGTTACCTTGTAGTGGCAAGATTCAGGGAATCAGCTAATTTGCAGGTTTTAAATACTCCATCAGGTAACACCACACCACAATTAGAGAGTATCATTCGGTTTTATCTGGTTGACAGAAGCATAATTCATTTGTTGGTCCCTCTCACTGTTCACATATGCAGAAAATGCCAATAGCTGACAGGAGACAGCCAATAGCGATCAGTCAATTTCCTCTAAGCCTCTTTGCACTGCATTCAGTGTCCATGTGTTTAAATTTCATTTCACAGCATGGTGCTGCACTGCTTAGTAAAGATTCTGTCACAGTTTCATAACTAATATATTAGTTAATGCCAACCTAAACATTTGACTTATAATTCTTGAGCAATAGATTTTTCCTCCAAAACAAAATGATTATATTTTGTCCTAATCTATTTGTCCAGTTTGATAAGGAGATTATCACAATGACTGTTAAACCGACTGTATGGATTTCCCCTCAGACCCTACTCTATCCTTCCTCTCTTGCCTTTCATTGAAAAGTCTGCCCATCCTTTTTCTCCAGAATTTTGTTATTAATCAATATTCTGACTTATGGCATCTGTCACTGAGAATGATGCTACACAGTGGCACAATATGGGATTTCTTCAGCTAAAAATATTTTCTCCATATACTTGCCCTTTTGTATTGGTATTATTTGCTTATTTCATAGCAAGCGTAACTCTCTCACTAAACTTCTTCATCAGGTATATGCCAGATGACAATGAAGATGAAAACTCACTTGTCTTGGGGTGACTTTTTATGATACTGTCTCCATATCATCTGTGCTTTATGCCCATAAATGGATCCTGCAATAATAAATTAGGCCCTAAATTAAGTTTTTAAGTTAAGTTAGGGGGAGGGGCAAAGCTGGGAGAATTCTTTCGACAGTCTGTGTTCAAACACAGATACTCTTCCGCACTCTCAGGTTGTTTGTTTTTTTGTTTTTTTTTTTTTTCTCAGCAGAGAGAGGATGTTAATTTCTTTGCTTGCAGCTAACTTCTTTTTGTTAGCTGAGGAAAAGGTTTTTTCCCGGGACTGTGGCATCTTCTTGCGGAGCTGCTGCGCTCTGCTCCGGTCCGAGCAGCAGGACACGGCCGAGGGCCGCGGCGCGGCGGGGAAGGCTGCGGGACACCGGACCTACCCCGGACCCCGGGAGAAGCCGAGCGGGATTCTCAGTACACCGGTTTTATCCACAGCGAGAAGGTTCAAATTGATGAAACCTGCCTTCTTTAGGGAAGATATTTCCTCCTGAACTTGTCTCAAATCAAGACATCACTTAACATATAGATCAGGAGTATGACCTGAAATCTTCAAGTGTCAATCAGAAACATATGATGAAATTTTTTCTTTCTGATCAAAGAACTAGTAACAGCAAACACTGGCATTTGAACTGCCATATGATATACAAATGTACTATATTCTTGCCCTTTGTCTTCTTTAGAAGACATCTTATCATGCTTTGAATATCTTTCAGGTCAAGTTAGAATGAATCTATTGCCATTCTTGTCACAAACAGGCCCACTTCTTTCACATGGCACCCGGGACAACTTCCTTTATAAAAAATCTTAAAATAAGAAATTTGTTTCAAACCTGTTATCAGAATGCAACTAACAATAAGACACAGTAGTTAGAGAAACAGTATTTATTAGCAGACATCACTGAATGCCCATTGTAAACATATCTCCATTAAACCAATCTCAGAGGTTTTTTTTTCCTCTGTGCACTCTGGCATTAAGCTATAGAACCTTTAGACACTTCTTTTCTGCCATAAATGTTACATCTTTAATTCAGACACTTCACATCTGTGCAAATGCTTCTATAGTTATATCTGTGGACTGTCTGCTAGAAAAGCTAAAGGATCTGTACTTCCTGATTTGTTTCATTTTGTCTTGTTTTCTTTCCAATTTCCAAAATAGAGAATTGTATGTTTCAGAGTAAAGGTTTGATCTTGGTCAGATTTTGGTAAAGAGGAAATATAATTTCTGTTTAAATCAACATAAAGCAATGCACTCCTCCATCTAGCTGCTACCCATATAAAACAATAGCTTGGAGCTGCCCATTACTGCTCTACACTTTATGTGTATGAAAACATTAGTGAAGTGCCAGTACCGATTAAAAAAAAAAAAAAAAAAAAAAGCCTATTTCAGGGGCAAAAAACCAGAGAATGCCATTTTGTCAGTATGAGTCCTTGACTCATCCACACCTGCAAAGTGTTCACACAAGAGCAATGGGGATCATCATGTCACAGGGCAGTAAGAGCACAGCTTTTTATCAGCCCTTCCACTACAAAGGTTCAGGATGTTAAATAAAACATAAGGATGTGATTTCTCATGTAGCAGATAGCAGAGAAATGGAAAACATTTTCTTCAGAAACTTTTAATGCTAATGACTTCAGTTACCCATATTTTTAACATAGCAGAACCACTGGAGATTGCATTTCAATAGCGATCTTCAAGTTTCTGGCTTACCTTTTGCTCCGTGATAAAGAGAATACAAGTTGCAATGATAGGAAGACTCATTTGATCCATTTGATGTTGCTAAGCACCCATACTGTGGGGCTGATAAACACCCTGTCTACAAGAAAATTGCTGAAATAATGAGAGTAAGTGGTGAAATAAATGTACATTGTAATGATTTAAGTAAGCAAAAGTAGTCTACAGCACCAGTTGCTTCAAAGCAAAACAAGGACAGTAGATTGCTACAGAAATTACAAATCATATACATTGATCTTTTAGCAGTGATAGGCTTATATAACATACAGAATAGGTCTCATAACACTACATGCATTTACAACTAAATTAGACTTCATGGCCACTTCAAAAAATGACAGGTAAATATCACTAGGCAAAGTTTTTACTGGTGCCAGGCATCTTCCTTTCTACTGGAATGCTGTTTCATCTTTACATTTTAAACAAAATTTTATCTATGAAAAGATCCATAGCAATGATTGTTGAAAGGTAGTGCTCCAGGTCTGCCTACTGAAAAATGTCATTTTATTTTTGTCTGTACAAAAGTTCAAACAGCTGAGTTCAATGTATTTTCAGAATATGTACAATTTTTTTTTTATTATTTTTTTTAACAGGGGTTATGAGATAGTTTTAGATGGTCAGATGACTTCTGTTCCCTTCAAAGAATACGTGCAGGTAGAGCTGCTGTGCAAGGTACATGCTAGAAGAAACTAGGAAGAAAACAACTACAACAACAACAACAACCAGAAAAGCTCCTGAACTGAAGGAGAAAAGATGAGTCTGCAATGCAAGTGCAAGCATTCAATGAATGTTGAAGACATTTATATTGTCATTTACCTACTGCTTGAAAGAGACCATTTGTGTTGTGTGTTTTTTTTCTATTTGGCAGACAGAATGGGTTTTGCCCAAAGAAAGAGAATAGGGAAGATTACTACAGCCAGCATATGGATTCTCTTACTAGACTGCATTAAAACCTGGTGATATCCTATTACATTTTCTCTCAGATTAACAGAATAGAGATGTCTCAGGTTTACTCTCGATAGTCATGCTTAAATACACACAAAAATAAAATGATGCTGGAATACTTAAATTTCATCTGTTCTTAAGACTGTAAAAATTTTTGATTTCTATGTTCTTACCTAAAACCTGTTATCTTACCTAAAACCTGAACTATGTTGTGTGGTGGTAGCTACAGTTATTCTACTAGTTGAAGACTAGAAGCTCTTCCAGTGAGTAAAGATCTGAATTTTAAGTTGGTAATCAAAACTAAAATAAAGAAAATATTTTTATAAATTATAACTAGATTGATAGTTCAGACTGCTTATGACATTTTAATCCAGCAAAAGTGGATTTTATAACTGATTTAGATTTATTATGTCTAGACTAAATTTAAGCTTCATTAAAAAAAAAGACAAGTATTCAATCACAATAAGAAGATTGTTTTAATTTTTTTAAAACTCACTACCAGAAGAGAAATTACATTATCTTAATATATATGTAGAGCAGGTTTACAGATTGTTTAGTATCAGATAGGCTTAGGATGAAGTAAAAATACCTCTCTGTGATTTAATTATATGAAAAGATCATTATACAAAAACTAATTTCATCTGGAGCAATGATTACTTATTCAACCATTATCCTGTGTGCACATGCTTCATTTTCAGTTCCAGTTGAAGAACTGCAGCAAGACAAAGGAAAGAAACTTGGTGCTGGAAAAACAGTATGTAAAATTCATTCACAGAAGTAAATGTTGGCTAAGTGTTGTGGTTAGACTGACAAAAGTTTTATATTGGTTAGATTTACATTCTCAACTGCTCCTCAATGGGCATTTTGTAAAAGGATGCTGATCTTGTCAAAGGGTAGAATTTGTTTTCACAGAAGGGAATAACCAGGGTAATTACAGAAAAGTTACTTACAAATTAATAATATACAATTTACGTTACTGATAAATTTTCTGCTGTATTTTCTGCTGGTTCTGTAAAGTGACATTAAAATACAGGTAGAAGTTTTCTCTATTAAATATTATAGTCTCTTAAACTAAGAAAAAAAAAAAAGGAGGAGAAAACAAAAATATTTGAAGCCCTTTAAAAAACAGCTTCAATTCTACATCTACAAGACTTTTTTCCATTTTTCCGTCTTTCTTTTCCAAACTGGGTGACCCTATCATTATTATACAGTAGTAAATAAAAATTAATGCAATGTTTTAATTCTTTCCCAGTAAAAAACATACTGTGAGAAAAAATTACTCTGACAGTATTTTGTTCCACTTTTACTTTCTTCACTTTCGGTGGTAGTTTAATCCCAACTGATTTTTCTCACTGATTTTTTTAAGAAGTGGGGAAAATAATCTAGAATGTGCCACTTTTATTAAGACATTTGCAGAACATAATTCTATCTTCTAAAAAGCAAAGAAGTCAAAAACAAAGACACAGGAGTTTTATTGCAAAATAGAAAAAACAAGTCAGTTGGTTCTACAAAGGTGTATTAGTATATTATTATCTGCATACATTAGTAGGTTATTATTATATGATGAACATTTGGCAAATCATTTTAAAAAAAAAAGTATGGTAGGCTCATTTTCAGCAGGCATTTTCCCCATTAGCATTTAGTTCTCATTAAGAAGCAAATCACAGGAACATATACAGCAAGGGAGCACTAGCCAACTGTTTTCCTCTGTGATAAATGGCTCTGTATAAAAATACTGACATCTCTCTCACAGTCCAGAATTTCAAATATATATGGTGTCCTCTGGGACACAAGCATAAGAATACTGTCCAGGAGCAGAAGAGTGATTGCAAGAGATTGCAAGAGATTTCTTGGCTGGGTTGTGTACCTGCTGCCATGGAACACAATAATCGAGGACACTGCAAATACCAAAGTTTAGAGATCAGAATTTGTTAACCTCGTCTGAATACTAGGTTTTCCAGAAAATCCAGGGAAACCTGCCTTTCTTGGAAAAGGAATAGGAGGAATAGAAGGTCTGGACAAAGTAGAGGCAGAGATTCAAGTTAATTTATGCACCATTTTGTTTTATCACCCTGCTTCACATAAAAAAAATTGTGGGAGTGTTGGTACAAGCCTCGATGTGCTTAAAAGGCAGTTTTGTTTCTGCTGCAAATTCAAGTAACTCACACTCTACGGACATCTCACTATTCAATAAATTTCTTCAGCTGACTTCTTCCTTGATTCCATGAAGAGTACATATTCTTGCATAAATGTAGTATCTTATTCCTCTCTTTTCTTAAAAAATGCTTTATATGACATTTTACAGACTTACCAGAAGTAGTTCAGATAGATGTTTGAGCTTCTGTTATTACATTATCAGAATAATACAAAATGTGCCTTATGTTCTTGACTGTTTAATACTTCTTGCACTAATGTGCTGGTAAGACATGGCCGTAAAATTGAAACAATTACTCCAAAATCTACAGTAGAAAACAAAAATTTTTAGAGCAGTTTTAGAGCATAATATCTGAATTTATTAATTAAGGTAAGCAGCTGTTAAGACTTTTCTCCCGCTCATGTCATTTATAAGACATCTAACTTACAGTCTTGCCCTTGCCTAGTCATTGGGAGTTTCTTTATTTATGTCATTAAAGGCAAAATGGTTTTAATTTTATCAATAGGTTTCTAAGAGACCACAAAGGGAATACAAAAATAGCCTGTCTTGTCTCACTTTTTCTACTCAGTTCAAAAAGGTTGTTAAGCATAATTAATCTTCTACGATGAAGTTTTTTTTTCTATTAGGCTCTTCAGCATTCAGCTATCCCCCACATTCTGTTCAACATCTGCATGGTAAAAAATAGGGGTGTAAATATGGACCATAGTGCAATTAGAAAACAGATGTGTCCATCTCTATACAAGTTCTAAAAAATGCAAAATTTCTAAAATCTTTATGGAAATCAGAATCTTTAGACAGCAGTGGCTTAAATCTGAATCTCAGGGAAGACTAATAAAAATTAAAGCCTTAAGTCCAGATCATCCTGGCACATTCATAGTCCAAAATAACATTTCCTGAAAATAACTTCAGGCATTTTTCTATAAAAGAAGGAATAGACCAGTTATAAAATTATGTAACTTCTGGAATACTTCTTGCTTCCATAATTTAAACTCCCTCTCTCAGTGAAACACAGATGGCTAAGAAGAAGAAGGAAGGCATTGCAGGAGTGATACCTACTTTGTACCCTTTTCCATCAAATGGAAAATAAATTAATCAACAAGTTCTTGCTTTTGGCACACAAGTCTCCCTCCTTGTGGTCCCACTTCTAAAAGATAGGAACTCTGCTCAATATACCTACACAGTTGTAAAACCTAAAGATGAGAACAATTCATCTACTTGCAAATTTTGTCAGGAACTGATTATATATTGCTGCTGTCATCTGATACCTGGCTTTAAAATATAACCAAATTTCCATTTTATTTTTATGTTCATTACTACTCTCATTGTAGCTATTCTTCAGGCTTGTATTTTATTTAATGCCAGCCCCGATAAACCATTACTTCTAAATTTCCAACTCTTGCATTTGTAGTGATAACTCCTACTTATTATATTATTCCTTTTTTGAACTAAAGCCACAGTTCTCTAAGGGTAGTGTGTGAGATCAGACAGGTAGAGAAGGTGAGCTGGGTACTGCTGCCAACCTTTTGGCCCCAGTACAGTGAAAGCTATGGGAGAATAAACTCAAGGCAAGAACAGAAGTGAAGACATCATGTCTGGTCACTCTGATCCCCCTGCAGGGTAGCTGTACCCCCTCAATCTTCTGAGGTTATAAATGGGTATAAGAAGAGAAACAAAGATAACGGATTTCTAAGGCAGTTTAACTCACTCAGTATTACAGCGATCAAATTCAAAACAAACTTACCAGACTGTACTTCATGTCCTAATCTTTACGACTCAACAACACAGCTGTTGCACTACATGGACAGACAAAAATGTGTCTCAGTTCCCACTAAAGTAAAGGTTATTTTGTTTCAGAATAAACACTAGAGCTTCTTGATGTGGAGGAATTCATAGACTATTTTTCTCTTCTTTAGGATTAATTTAAGATTTGAGATGTCAGAGTATGTGTTCAAGAGCAAAAAGCAATCATTTTTTAATCACTGGTGGGAAAGCAATTTGCCAGTGAGGAAAGAAGTGTTACAATCATGCATTAATCAAGCAGAGATTGACCAATGAATTATCAGCAGATATAAATGGTATTTGAAAAGTTTCATACTAAATTTAAACTAAGTTTTAAATTGGTACTACAAGCAAT
This sequence comes from Pseudopodoces humilis, assembly GCF_049639895.1. NCBI lineage: Eukaryota > Metazoa > Chordata > Aves > Passeriformes > Paridae > Pseudopodoces > Pseudopodoces humilis. Next base: position 11,628,661 of record NC_142203.1, read on the forward strand.
TATAATTGAATTTAATTATAAAACAGCTCTAATATCAACTCAAAATTAAGCAGCAGAAGAACAACAACTTCAGGGAGAGCAACCAGGAGCAGAAATTTAATTTGATCATAATGTTTAGCTGTAAAGCTTTTGTAGTGAAACTCGTCTGTTTGGAAATCCAAAGGATATGATTTAGCTCATTTCTCACAGCAAAAGTAAAAGCAGCTGGACCTCAGCTCAATGTTCACTGCAAGACTCAAATTTTTGGAAAAAAAGAATGTATTTAAGTAGAAGAGTCAAACCTAATGAAGTTTCATGGTTTCAACCCAGGGAAAAATATTTACCTAAAAATTCTACAGCAATTCTACAATATATTTAATTTTATTTTAATGGATGACTCTAGAGGTTATTGAAACTCATGCAATACACTAAAGAAAGCATTTCAGACAAGATCCATAAATGTTTGAACTGTGTTTGTGCCTGCTTTGGTTTTATTTTCTGTTTACTGAACATTTAAATTTTTAGAGTTTTCCTAAAAAGAGGTTACAATTTTGTGTTCAACACAAGGAAGTAAAGAGTACAAGATCTCCCATGATATTCCTTTTTTAATTTTTTGACTGCAAGTTGATGGTTGCTTTTTGGCCAACACTGCAAGAACACAGACAAAACCCTTTCAGAGAGAGAAAAATTATACCAAGCTTTAGAAATTAAAGTCAAAATCAGTAGTAGATCACAAAGGAGCTCTTCAAGAGACCTGTGCCCAAGTAACACACAGAAGGGGTCAAGAAAACAAAACACAATCTTATTTTAAATGATTTCAGAAAAACCGTGCACCAGAAAAAATGTTTAAAGGCTTCCAAAAAATTTAGAAACACCAAACATTAAAGAGTGTGATTTTGATTCCGTTTAAAACCCACATACTAATTATTATCACTCGTTATTCTACTTATTTTCTGAAGAAATCAACCCTTTTTACTGGGAAAAAAAAGTTTATGTCTTCGTAAAAATGATCCAGTTGGTGGTATTTTAAATAAGCTGTTGCTTTGATATTTCCTAGAGAAGACTACCAGTAAATACCACTTTAACCTTTTCCCTATTATTTTTTGTGTTCTTCATATTCCCTCCTTCACATACCTTCATAGCAGTTTGCATTTAGCTAACTTCTTCCTGGTAAGCACACAGAAATGAAACTCCCAAATGGAGTTCAAAATGTTAAGAAAATCAGCAGAAGCAGAATTTCTTCTCTTATCTAAGAACTGCATTTTACTACAGGTTTTTTATTTCCTTGTTAAACCTTTTTAAAATAGTGTCTTTATGCAAAGCATCTGGTTTTGAAATATTTTGATACAATCAGAACTAAAACTGGTACTGCAACATATAGATTCATTAAATAAAAATTGGTTGGTATTTTTTGGATCACAAAACAGTAGCAAGTAGGCAATTTTAAAAATACACAATTAAATTTTATTAACAAGTACAATTTAGTTTATCTTTGATTAGAGTGCTGTTTTCAAATGTATAAAGTCTTTCATCTGAAGACTTCAATACACCAATAATCTCTATTTTGACACTGAAGTCAGAAAGGCAAAATGGCAAAGTGTGTCAGCAGCACAGATGAGAAAAGAAGACAAACTTCCTTAGTCACTGTCACTTCATATCACTTAATGCTAACATTTTTGCTTTTACAAGACCCTTCAAAGTTACATCACAGTTTCTGAATTAACTTGAATTTTGCTAGTTTTGGAAAAGTATTCTAAGCAAAATCCCTTCAGATGTGGACAGTCAAATTAGTATGTGGTATTAGTTTTTCTTATTCTAAAAACAGTGAAGGACCCCCAGAAATCCTATGGGTATTGCTGTACACCCTGTTCTGTCATTTTGGAAGAAATGTTCAACCTGGTTAGATTCATTCTAGACTGAGTCTCATCCCATGCTCCAGCACCTCACCAGCATTTGGCTGGAGAGACCTCCAGCCAACTACACCAACCCTGAGTGGCATCAAACTCATTCTACATCCTCATACAACAACTGGATTTTCAGATAATGTTAAACAGCAGGTGTCTTCTGAAAAGAAACCCAGCTCTCTGTCCCTATCCAAACACCATGAGGAAAGACGTAGAGAGAGAGCACCATTTAACCAGAGGAAAGAAACCCATTGCAGGGCCACGTTTATGCCCCAGATCTCGTGTTTTCTTCCTGAAGTTGTCACCAGGTAAGGTCACCTCATGGATAGGATGGGAAGACAGGAGAACAATTATCAGGACAAGAAGTAAATGCACAAGTGGGGAGAGAATTTATTTCATTCCTCATGCTAATGACTGAAAAAACATCTTAATGACTTCATGTCATTAACAGAGGCAATCAAAATTCCAGTGTCCATAAATTATCTCATTCACAACTAAAATTATCTTTATCTAGCAAATTAATATTTTAATTCACTTTAGACTCTAATTCCCTTCCCGACTTGAAATTTGCAAGTTAATCTGTATTGATATCTTCTGATCCTCTCAACAAATATATTCCAACAGTTTGGGCTGCTTCTATCAAGCCTTTTTTGGTTATTTGATGATATACTCTTGGATTTGGCTTTTACACATGTAGAAACATACACTTTTTTCCTACTATGAAAAATTTCAGATTTAATCCAAGAAACTTTCTGAAAGATTTGATTTATATTGCTTATAAATTCACCCTCATATTTTGTTTTCTCATATCTCCTACTTCTAACTTAACTGGCTTCAGCATGCACAGCATGGAGAAGCCTCCTGTAGCCTGAGACAACTAAAACACAGGCTTTTGGTGCATACAGCTCTTCTTTTGATCCAGAGCCACTTTCATTTATGTATTGATTTTATAATACTAATCCTTGATATAGTAGCAATAGTGACAGTGGAATTAAACTTTGTGATTGGAAAATGGTCCCCTGCTTTAAAAATAAATGTTTAATTTTCACCTATGTGGGGTTTTTTTTAATATAACTTTGCTTACAGTGCCTCAAAACTTAACTTGTTGAAGACCATTATCTGTTCACTGATCAATTCCATTTGCATCACTCCTCATTTGTGTCAAATAGAATTGATATCAGCCAAACAGTCAGCTGGGGGCTAAACTGTCTTTTATTGTTATTTACTGCTGATCATTTCTTAAAACACCAATAATAGATAACTATTTTAGTTACAAAAGTACTGCCAATGTTTCTTGACTGGAACATGCAATAAGATTTCATCCTCCTCAATAATCTAGTTTGGGGAAGAAAAAAACTAAATTAAGGGAATTAAAAGGAAAATTACTATTGCAGAAAAATCTATGAAAAGGTGACAAACAACCTTTGCAAAAAGTAAGATGAAAACAATTCAAATAAAATTATCACAGAGAAAATAATCTACTTTAATATATGCTCAAACATTTCTCATGAAAATGATTTCTTTGGTTGGGATTATTTCTTTTAACCCTGTTGTTTTCCACTGTGATGAACTGCATCTATTTTAAAAATAGACAAATGTATCTGACAACCATTCAATAGTGTAAAAAAAAAAAAAAAAAAAAAAAAATAATAATAATAAAAATTTAAAAAGCAGCTGCCCTATTAAAGAGGGCAGGAAAAGACTGAGCAGGAAGAGAGGGGATGGGATGGGGGTCAGTGGGGCACAGAGGGACATAGCGGGCAGGCAGCGAAAAGAGGGCGCTGCTGGCAGAGGAGGTAGCGCCGCATGGGTGGCCCAGGCTGGGACATCAGGAGGCAGGACAGGAACGAGGGCGAGTGAGGGCCAAAGAGGGCAGGAGAGCCAAAAGACAGTCTGGGGCCAGGGCACAAGGGACGAAAAACGGGCCAGGGCTAGCTCAAAGAAGCCAGCGAGCCTCAGCAGCCTGGACCCAAAACAAAAAGCACAAGACCGAAAAAGACCGTAGGTTGTCCTGTGGTTCTTTTTATGTCCCTCGCTCCTCCCAAGGTCTGCCTGCTGACAGCAGACTGCTGGCCCAGTCCAACCTTCCACTGCAGCCCATGGGTGCAGACCTTTTTCCATCTGACTGGAGAGCCCCTCTGGAGGGTACAGTATCTCCTGCCACCTGTCTGGGCCAGGAGAGACATGAACTGCCTGCCAGACAAAGTCTCCCCAGAGACGAGGCTTCTTCTAGTTCCCTGCAAGCAGCCCATCTGCAGCAACACCTCCCACTCATGTCTCTGACAACAGTGTTGAGACAAACCAAAACTAAATTGGCTCCTCACAAATCCATTAACTAATTTTCACAGAATTCATAGTTTTGTGTATGTAATGAATGAGTGCACTTAAAAATTGTGAGTTTTTTTGGCAAGCGTAACTTCCTGTGAGCAGACAGTGTTTCTGATAAGCTCAAGACGAGCTCAGCTCAGGTGCTGTTCATCAAGACTGAGGCATAAACAAGCACTTCTCAGATTGCAGTGCATCCCAAGGAGAGTGGATATGCAGGATACGCACCACCACAATGTAAGTTTTTTTTAAAAAAAAAATAGCTTCAAGATGCAGGAGCTCAGGAACTAATTTTCTTCCATTTGTCTAACATGTTTTAAGGTGCCTGGAACTATTTCTGTCAATTTAATATCTGAAATTATGGTGATATTCCCTCATTCCAAGCCCGTAAAGACACTATCCAACATAATTTTATGTTATAGGCTAGTTCTGTAACTGTACAAATTGAGTTGTTTTTTTTACTTTGTATACAGTTAGAGGAATTATCTAATATTATTTGATTTTTTCCGTGTATTACTTTGATTTTCCCATTCATTCAATGTCCCTACATTGCGGAGTTCTGAGGACATGAATTGGAGAGCCATCAGTTAATTTGCTCTTTTTTTATGCATTATTATTTTGTGTAAGGGTTAGAAGGCATGTGCTGTGAGGAGCAATTGAGAACTCTCTGTCCAGTTCTGAGAAAAGGAGGCTGAGAGGTGTGCATCTTCATTGCACTCTGCAGCTTCTTGAGAAGTGGACAGTAAAGTGCTGAACTGTTTTTCCTGGGATCCAGTGACAATTCTTTAGGAATGGCTCAGAGCTGCATCAAGAGAGATGAAGTCTTACACTAGGAAGCATTTCTTTATGGAGAGGGTTTATGGATCTAAAACAACAGTACCTAAACTTTCAAAGTAAGCAACATAAAAATGCCTGCTCAGCTGCTGCCTGAGTCTAATGACAGATCAGCGTTACACAGTGGTGGTCCCTGTCTTTTAAGGAGTCCTTCCCTGGACATAAATAGAAGCATATGAGTTTATTTAGTGCAGAGCAGTAGGGAGAATGTGCTCTGCATCCACATCCAGTCAACAGCCAGAGCAATTAGACATTTGTCGAGATGAAATACAAGGGATAGGACCACCGTGCTTTGAGATGATTTATTGCTTAATTAGCCCAATAAGATATCAGTCTCGAGGCATGAGATTTATAGGAGCAACAAGTCAACCATAGCTCGAGGAAGTCATGAGCTTCTTCTTTGCATAGCAATATATAACATTTTAGCCCAATAGGCAGTTGACACGAAGATTGTTTTCACTTATTAACCTATCACCTTTGCTTAATTTTGCTGCACTGCGTCTCTCAGTCAATCTTACCTGACAGGTCACGTATTCATGCATCTCTCTGTTACAGTTTTTGGATCTCTAACCCACTCTGTAAGTCATTACAGCTTAAACTTCAAACTATTATACCTAATATAATTTCTTCCATACTTAAGACATATTCTTACTTATAACTATAGGGACATAAGTTTATAATTTCTCTACCCAATGTCTGTGTACTTTCATCACTACATCAATCCAGGCTTTTTCTAAGGCTGCAGATTTTTGATTTCCAACAGACATTTATTCTCAGCAGACTCCACAGAACAGTTTACTTTAAGCCAAATATATGCAGGCAAACTGCAGAAGATTCACAAGTTACACTAGTTACTAGTCCACTAGTTTAAACATCTGTGTTTAAAAGTGGGGAAAAACCAACCAACCAACCAAAAAAAAACCACCAACAAACCAACTTACCTTGTACTATATTACCTTTTCCTCAGATGGAGACCTAGGTTTTAAGCTAGTCAATCTGTGATGCAGGAGATTTCGGTCTTTTCAGGGATGAGTTCTTCTGGGATACTCCCTCACGGGAAGTTTCGCTTATCTTGGTTCTGTTTCAGGAATGATACTCCAAACGCTCATTAGGTTCTTATTTCTTGTGTTTATTAATATATTATCAAAATACTTGGCAGGTCTTCCCCAGACTTTCTGCTCAAGTTCAACCCACCATCGCCTGGCTCAAATTGGCTCAAATGGCACAAAATGGCTCCAAAATAATGCAGCTCTTTTATCTTTATACTTATTTTCACCCCATTAACAATAGACACGAAAATTATTTTTCTTAGTGATGCAATGACTCAATACCTGTGTGCTGCACAGCGGTATTCTTTATCAAATCACTTACTACTACCCAAAAGCCTCTAGAAGAAGAAAGAAGATGGACAAGAGACAACACCCTAAACCCTCCATCTTGTCTTCTGTCTCTAAACTAGTTTAAACTCCAAACTTTAACTTTTCCACCCAGTGACTTAAGAAAATTCTCTAATTTACACATTTGCACTCCTAGTTTTTCTATTTAACGGTTGTTTTCACTATGTTGTATGAAATTCAGTGCTTTCTTGGATGTCAGAGCCAGGTATCAGAGATAAGGGCACACACTCTGTGCCTCTGACTCCAACAAATCTGTGTTGCCATTTGTTAAATGAAAAAGTAATGGCTTATTTTAAGCACAATAGCCCAACCTATATTGGCCTCAGTTCTCCAATCTGAGTGGGAAGACAGGAACACAGTCTATGAATAAAAGTTCTTCTCTGTGGCCCTTGATTGGACTTGATCTATGAGTTGCATCGTTCTTTACAATCCCTTTGTATCTTTTACAACCCCTTCCAGAGATGTTATGAGCCTATAGAGAGTTGTAAAACTACTGGGAGTTTGGGTAATATTTGTAAAGAAAGAAGAAATACAAATTTTTATTTAACGTGCACTTTAATGCTTACAGCAATTCTGATCCAGCAAGGAAAAGATTTGTTAATACCTGTGGTAATCGTAACACTTCATTTATAAGAACAGAAAGGATTCCAAATATGATACAGAAACACTTTTCTCAATTATGTATGGTGGTGATATAAATCACAGAGTATTTTGACAGATTGTCAAAAAAACACTGAGAATTTGAAATAATGATATCTGCGGTCCAGATGCCGTCACCATCAGATGTATTGCAGATACAATTTTTCTACTTGGATGTTATTGTCTGACTGCCCCCTAATCTTCATTGCAAGCACCATGAAACTTTCATTCAACAAGACAGCTATTAGTTCTCCTTCACAGGAATCCTAACTTGTATTTTAAAGCAAAGTCTGTCAACACAACCTATGCATGATGCTTCCAGAAGGAGGGCAATGCTGGACTAAGAAAATAAGGATGACATAGAGATTTATTCCTCTTAAAGCCTTTTTCAACTATCTGAAACCAGAATAATTTTAAATCAATAACAATTTGTGAGTTTAACATTATCCCCAAACAAGGTAACCCTTGCTACAGTAGTATATAGATCTCGTTTAATTTTATCAGACAAAAGTCAACCCACTAAAAAAGAGGAAAAGGTGGAAAATCTATTAAAATATCCCTTGGAAATATAACATAAACTTCCTTTTTTTTCTTTTTTTTTCCTGGCTTTTTATGCAGCTTTTTCGCAGCTTCAGTATTTTCTTCACCTTGGAAAAGAAAGTGTTCATATAATTTTTGTGGTAAAATTTTATTGCAAATATAAGCTAAATTCACAGAATAAATTACAATTACATTGTTTAAAAGTAATTCCCATGTGGTTCATGACGAAGAAAATACAGAATTAGTGAATTTGTAAATTAGTATCAAAAAAACTAGTTCAGCTGTTCTGGTGCTTGTAAGATCCAGTTGAGCAGTTTTCATATTACATATTGTGTTTAAAGTTTACCTGAACAGTATTTTGCAAGTATGTGCTTCCTTCTTTCACCCTAAAAAGAAATATTCAACCTATTACTGGATTTCTTCCTGCTTATTTTTCCTTTTGGCTTATTTTTACCAGAATAATTTTTAATGGTTTACTAGATAAGTGAACTGGATAGAGCAGTAGGTTTTTGTCAATACTCACTGAAATTACGGGAGGACTACCACTAAATTGAAGGAAAGACTTAGCTCTCAATAAATTAGGCCAAGCTGCACCAAATTTTTAATCACTTATGTCACAGAATGGAATCCAAATACAAGAGTTTATAATGTTTCAGAACAGTATTAAAAGCACCTGAACTAATATCCCCTCAAAACCCCACCATATGGGTTTAATCACCAGCTGTCTCCTAACTCCAGAATTTAGGCTTAGAAGTCAGAAAAAATTATTCTTCAAAAGATATAATGATGACAGAGATCTTACTGACACTGCCCATCTTGTGTTCAAATCCAGGAAAAAACCAGGGAGTTAAATCCTAGATTTGAGTCATTCCTTTGGCATGAAGGAATTAAACCTATGTTTCTCAGTGAACTGTAATATCTGAAAGGCTGCTTGCAACTTTAAGGAAAAACATATTTTACTGCTGCTGTTGGGATTGGGCAAAAGCCAGTAAAAAATTTCCTCTGCAACGATCAGTAATTCTTGGGGTTACATCTATTCAAAAATCAGAGTGATATAGACAGAGCTAAGTACTCAGATCAGCACACATTGTGAGTTAAAGTTGCTCATACCTTTTTGTGAGTTAAAAAACTTTCCCTTTGTTGTGTACTTATGTTCTTAACACTGTTGTTGGTATGTGTGTCTTATTACCATTATTTTGTACTTTTTAGTATATTTCTATTTCAACACACAATCTCTCCGTTTTTGTCCCTTCCTTACCAGAAGGGGCAGGGGAAGAGGAGCGGCTTATTTGGAGTTTAATTCCCTGATGCTGTTAAAATGAGCACACTGCATTATATTCTGGTTATGCATGCAGGACTCTCCTGCTTAAAGAGGAGTGAAGAGTCAGGCCTGATCCTTCTCTTAAAAGATAGACCTGAATGCCTTCTTTGGATGAAATACTTTATATTTATGTTTCTTCTATTTCAATTAGGGTACTGTACACAATGCTGTTTTGAAAGCAGGATTGTCCCAGTGTCCCTTTTGGAGTTACCACTTCACCCATCCGGCCTAGCTCGACACCATTGACCTTAGGGGGGACAACCCTCTGAATCATTTACCAAAGTAAACTTTATTGAAAAATTAAACAGTCTTTGCCATCCACTTTTATATTAGAGCCCTTGTCCATTTCAAAGTACTTATTGCATAAATGCTATAATAGCAATGAAAATATCAATGCAGAACAGAGTTTTCCAATGTGATTTTGTACCATGATAAACCTCTGTAGTTTGCTGAACTCTCCCTGCTAAGGAAAAAAAAAAAGTTTAAACTGGGAGTAGAAATAAATTGTTTATCCAGGTAAATCCTGCAGTGTTGAATGTCGTCAAGTCTGCATCAGATTACAATTATGAATTCCTGTGTCTTTTTTTTTTAGGTTGACTTTTCTACTGAAGTAGAAGATGCCTAATAGGTTTCTTCTCCCCCTAAATTTAATAACAAGACTTTGGTTTGCCCTGATATTAGTGGGAGAGTGTGTCAGAAGAGCCTTATTTATTAGATTTACATTAATCTGTTTTTATAAATAATAATCCAGAAACAGAAGCCAAAGTCTTGTCCATCTTACTGGTCCACAAGCATTTTATTCAGCAAAATTGACAAAAAAGAGGGTTGCCATTCCTACATCTTCAAATGGACTGACATTTGGCAGCAAACAACCTTTCTGAAGTCCAGGCACTGCATTAGAAAGAGAATTATAAAGGGCATCATTAGAATTGAGGAGGAAAACTGTAACTCGGCATTTAAATTGCTCAGCTACATGAGTGGTAGTAAGAAAAAATAGACACAAATTAGTACTATTGAACATTTCTAAATATCTATTGAGCAGCCATGAAAGGTGATTTGTATTTGTATCCTGTCATAACATTCAAAAAGTTCACTACTCTTTCTCTGCTTGTTCAAAATTTGTCTTCCAAAGAATTTTATCAGTGCAAAATTGCTGGTCTTGAATGGTCTCATTAATCTGATTACAGCCTCATTAGCATATTTTGGCACTTTTTTCCTTGCTGTATGTGTGAGTAATTTGTCAAAAGCATTCTCACCATTTACAGCCCAAACTAATAAACAGCAAGGCACCTTCCACAATTTTTATATATTTTTATTTTTAATTATCCCATAGAGACTATGAGTACTGAATGCTGTATTTACTTCAAAAATCACTTAGGGCATTCCATTATTTAATATGGTAGTTTTACAGTATACATAAAATCATAGTCATGTGGTTATCACTATAATGAAGGAAAGTCCATGTGTTACAAGTATTGTGAGTTCTAGAGATGCTATTGAACAAGGACAGGACTTTTATCTAAATATTAGAAATTAAAAATGTTAATCTTCTATATCTATGGCAAATAATGTTTTAAACAAAGTTATATTTTTGTAACTCACTTAAGTGCTAACTGAAGGAAAATGTGGGGATATTGTCAAGATGAAATTGTGGTTTTCATAGTCTCAAATACAGGATGTAGAGAACAAAACATTCTTTTATACAAAGTTTTTATTTCCCCTGTATCCTATAGTCTAAGTCATACTTTAAATAAAGGAAAACAAAACTACAGTCCAAATGCTTCAACAAACCAGGCAACTCATCTTTGAACCCAAGTTGCATTTATCATGGTAACAGAGATATTGCTGTATGGATTTCAGCAATATTCAGCTGTCACATCTACTCACATGAACTGAAAAATCCATAATGGATGAAAGACAACAACGGGTTTATGAGTTTGTCAGAGTGAATGGAACCACTGTAAATGCACTTATTAAAAATCTCCAATTTTTCCCAAGGACTTGCTTGCCTTAATATGTATGAGAGTGAGTTTGATTTCACTCAAATTAATACAGTTTTAAAATAGAAATGCTGCCTCCAGGAGGTCTGCTGACATTTTTAGTGTACCATCTAATCCTACAGGGGGAAAAATAAGAAAATAAGGTAAGTTTTCTGTATTTTGCACAATTATTGTATTTGATGAAGTCAAAATCAATTAAATTTAGAAAAATGCCAATTTGGTATAATGTCAACCAAACTATTAATTTTCATCCATCAATATCCACTATCATTACTGCAGCTAAAGAAGTCTGAGTAATATATTGATTAAGAGGTAAATTTCTTGAATACCTGTTCATTTCAACTAACTTCTTCATTCCCTCCCTTTTCACCTAACCACCCTGCAACTGAAAAGATCTTTGTGTAATATGAGGTTATTACACTACAAACATATGACAATATAATAGACATACTCCCATCCTCAAGAGAGAAATACAGAGTTCTAGTTATAGAACTGCAGGTTTTCACCTGGACCACACTACTGGCTAATCTTGTAAAACTGCAAGTAATATGAGATACTTGCAATAATTTTATAAGAGTAGCAAAAAATGTTTTCAGTTGAAGAGAATATATGCTTCATTTTTTATGCATAAGGTCACACTTTTGCTGAAAGAAATAAGGAAAAGTTATCTTTTTATTCTTATTTTCATATAATCCAGTCTTAACTTTCTCAATATTGCTGTAAAAACTTTTTCAGATTAAAAAAAAAAGACAACAAAAACAAACAAACAAAACCTCATAATTAAAAAGTAAAATAAAACCACAAATAAAAACAAGGGCGAATTTGAAGGGAAGGCTGATCTGAGTTATGAGACTAAAGCCACGTGCATACTCTGGTACTCAAAACCAGAATAAAAATACAATATTTTTTGAAAAAAAAAAAATACAACATATCTTTAAATTATAGCTTCTTATTACTACAGTATTGTAAGTCTATATTTACAATGCACCAAAGATTATTAAGTGAAGCAGTGGCATAAAGCAGAGTTCCTCTGCCATGTTTTTGGTCCACACTTTAAGTAGACCACAAGCAGTTAAAAAAATGAAGTTGGTCTTCCACAGTGGGGTTATATACTCTGAACTTAATTATTTTCTTTCTCAGATGCTGTGCTGACATTTCAACTGTCTGACTTGCCACCTCCAGGGTGTGTAATTCTTCCCAAAGGAAGTCCAGGAAGAAAAAAAGGATACATAGAATCAATAGAAGATAAACAGAATACCCACTCTTGATATTAAATCAAAATTTAATTTATACTGAAGAAATAAGACAACAAAAGAAATGGGCGAGGCAAAAATAGTCTGTAACAAATCAGATGAGTAAACATCAGTTTCTGTTGGCATGTTGGCATTGGCCAGGTTCATATGCCTAAATGAGGTACAAAAATAAGCACTGCAATGAAAAAAACATAGGATAGCATAGAATTACAAACAAGGGAGATTGCACCCACTTAAAGATTAATATAATGAAGAAGGTTCTTCATTCATTAGAACAAAACACTTTCAAACAAAGAAACATGGTAATATTTGGGCTTTATGTTACCTGAGACTGCAAAATTCGTAGATCTGGTGTGGGAGACCTGCTGGGACGCAGGGCCAGAAAAACTTCACCCATGAAGCACCAGGTTTAGTTCAAGCCTTGGGAAGTACTTGTTTAAGGATTTATGGCAACGAATATGTTAATCAAGTTACCTCACGTAAGGTTATGTTTCTAGACTGTTCCCAGTTCTCTCCCCTGATTGGTCGTTATTTGTTGCAGTATTTTCCGTATTTCTAACCCCAGTCTGTGATTGGACCCATGCCCTCAGACTCCGCCCACAGACCTCACCTATATATTGTTGTGTCTGCCCCTAGTCCTGGTCTTTAGATCTTGTCCCTATACTGCGCATGGTTTAAGGGCCTTGTCCCTATTTTATTTTCCTATTAAAGTTCTTTTGTTTTGGCCACTCTGTCAAACCCTCTCCTTTTATTTGTGCCTCCTCAGTTGCCCTGGTGTCAGGGAACCCTAAAGTTTTAAGGATTGTCAAGGCCACCCTCACCGCGACAATCTGGAGGCTAAAATGTCATTCAAAGACTGAATGCAGGTACTTTAAAAACATGAGACTGAAATTTAGACTGCCTTGAATTTCAATGGCTTAAGCATTTTTCAAAGCTAATTGTCTGAAAGAATCTTACTTGTTTCAGTGTACCTTATGGTAGGCCTGTGCTTGGTTTACGTAAAATCTTGATTTGCTGAATGACTGGGTAAGATAAATCCATGTTAAAAGTCAATTTCTCTTGGAAGGCAACTGTCAGCCAGGGAGAAAAGCTTTTCCAGGCAGAGGGAGATTTTCTTGTATGCAATAAGCAACCCCCAAAGCTGAAAAAGCTTCCACTGATAGATGTATCTTTTGTCTCTATACTCTAAAGACATCCAAGAGATTTTCCCAATAGATTCTTCTGAGCTTGAGAAGTATATTAAGCACATATAAGCATATTTGGGACATGCGGGACAAAACAGAATCAAAATATCTCAAAAAATATTATCCAGATTAGCATGAAGATGAGCAACAGGATAGTAATCCAGTCCCTTCTGTGTACTGGAATCTTTTTTGTTTACAATGTGAGTTGAATGCATATAGAGAGCAGAACTGTTATCTTCATTATCATGAAAAACATTCAGATGTCAGAGTAGTCTCTCATTTTATTTATTTTGGCATGGATACTTTGGGATCAAGAGGAAAGTAAGGTGTATTTTTTTCTTTTATTCTGAATCTATTAATTTATTACAAATTTTATTGTACTAGATATAGTATTCAAATAAAATTTAAGGCAATTTTTTTTAGGTTATAGGTATTTAGTTTACAGTTCTTGTCTCTAAACTGTTTTGTGCTTGATTTAGGAACACATAGACTTTGAATATGCTATTGAAAATTACCATGTGTCCCTTGATATTCATGATAATCTCTGAGAAGAGTTACCTGTTTTCTCTAACATGAGTGCTCAGTGCACAAGTGTCTGGAGGACACTTCCTAGGTCATAAGATAAAGTCCTTTGACATCACAAGCAACCACAATCTATATTGCAGTAAAATTACTACCTCTTAAAGAAGTTTTTTGTTTCATTCACACTGCATTCACCAGAAGATCACTTCAGAATCTCATTCCCCTGAGGATTACATCAGTCCTCATCTCAGTTTAGTCATAGCTTATTTATCACTCCCACTGCATTCATAAATATCTGTTACATCCCTTCTTAGCCTTTGTTTGGCTAGTCTAAACAAGCTGAGCTCCTTTACCTTCCAGTAGACTCCTTTTCCCCTCATCAGGTGAAACTGAATTAATTTTTTACTTTTATACTACATGTATATAGTATTTAAAATTATGAGTCCTCAGTACTTTGTAGAAGTACTTTGTAGAACTTTGTAGAAGTTGGTGAGATGGACCAATTTGATTTTTATTCATACTTCAACATGTTACACATGGGGTGAAAAATTACTCTAGGGGCTGTGCACGTGCTGGGGAGGCTTCATCTTACAGCGATCAGAGGAGAGAAACCTTCCACGATTGGGCTGCAAACAACCCACCATTTGCTGGTGTGGCAGAGGCCCAGATGCCCGGGAAAAAATGCCTGGGAAATCGCTCTATGGGAAAGCTTTAGCACATAAAAGCAGTTAACTACAACAAAACCAGGGCCATTTTTCTTTGGGTGTCATGGACGGAGTGGGGGCTTGCCTGGAGGTTCAGCTTGACCCCCTCCCTGCCTCGCCTTTTTCTCCCTGGTGTCCCGCTTCCTTGTCTGCACCTGTCCTGCCCTGCTTCAATGCTTCCCCGAGGCAGCTCATCGCCGCCACAGCCCGGTGCTCCACTGTTTCCCCGATGGAGCAGCCGCAGCTGCAGCTGCCCCACGAGTGCACCCGCACCACGGCTGCCTGCGCTCCAGAAGTGGAAGAGGGTCGCAGCCTGCTACTGTTTGGAAGCTGTGCCTGATCTGCCACAGGAGCTGCGTAGGACTCATTGCAGTTTGCAGTGCACAGGCTCCGTCTGCCCCATCGAGCGTCGACAGAGCACCCTGGGCTTCTTGCTGTAATGCTGTCTCTGTCTTCCGTTCTCCCTCCGTCCCTCTTTTCCCCTCTTTTCTCCCTTTTCTATCCCTCTTCAGTAGAAACATGCGATCTTCTTTTATCAATAAACAGTCTTCAAATGTAATATTGCCATATTTGCACTTTATTTTTGTCTGAGAAATCTATCAAAAAGAATTCTCCCGTACTCCTCCTTTTACAGAAGGACAGAACTTTAATACTTCTATGTCTTTGCAAGAAATACTTTTGTCCGAGACAGCTTAGGACTGCATTTGCCATTTTCTTGTCAGCATTTCAATTATCCTGCATTTAATTAATGTAGCCATGCTTTCTTCTCTGACATTTTTAACTGATAAATTTCCAGCTTCTGGAATAATCTTCTATTAGTCACAAAGAATGGAACATTGTATTTTGTACTGCTTAATTTAATCTCCTTTCTATCTCAGTTGTCCACAGGCTGCTTAAGGTCTTTCTATATCATTTCAGTCCTCAAAAAAATTCAAGCTCTTTCCTTCTTCATGAAGATTCACTGGGCCACTTCCACTTCCTATTTGTGAAAATATAAATAAGACCTTCTTTATAAATACAAATAACTGTAGCCCAAACCTACTTCTTACTAGTTTTTTACCTACTTGACAATTCTTCTACAATTCTTTATTACCTGCACTACATTTATTAATAAATTTCCTAAGTGATGTCATAGTAAACACTTTTCCAACTGATTGACTAGATAAATTTTGTGGTTTTAATTTAAAGACAGGTTATCATTACATTTCACAATCTACCTACAAAAAAATACAGAATGTACATTTCCACAATTTCAATTTATCTGTACTTAATTAGAAATTGTTTCCTTGTTTGTGTTCTGTTCAAAGTAATGAGATTTTAGTTACCAGCAGAGCAATAAAAGAATGCAAGCTTTCATGCATTTTCAAAAAATTCAGAGACAATTTTCTCCTCATTGATTTGAGGAGGCTCAGGTCTGAGACCTAAGTTCCTTTCCTCTTTTAATTCTGTCAAATTTCCTTTTCACATGTATCAGTCTCATTCTTACTCAATACTAGTTTTATCAATAATGTGCTAGTTTTAATACTAATACTAGAATTCAAGTCTGAATATCAGGAAGATGAGTAGTTCCTTGTTACGTAATTATTACCATTGTTTTCTCTTGTGACAAACTACATTTCTAAGCATCTACTTCTTGGCTCAAAAATTTCAGGAGACAGCATTAATATTGTAGTAGTATGCAAACACATAGAGAATCAAAATATAACATTTTCAGGTAAGTTTTAAGGAAATTTGTCTTAGTTTCCTTTGCTAATGACATACATATTTTTTGGAAAGGAAATAACATGACTCTACAATTGAAAAAAGAACTGTTTTTTCTCCCTAAATCTCAGACTGGAATGCAATAGTTGGAGCTTCTTTTCCTTTTTATGTTTGGGGTTTCAGACATATAAATGTTATAGAGACATCATACTTATGTCTGATTCGAGAAGGACTTTAGGTATTTGGAAGAGGAATTGTCGCCGTGCTCAAGTTCAGTTAGCCCAGGCTAGCCCCTAGCACAGCAGCAGATGTGTGGGCCATCCCCAGAAAGCTATGCAATCCAGGATACAACTGATGAGTTGCGTGGGTCTGGCTGGCACACTCTACAGCTTTTGGCAGCTAAGAAAGTGTCAAGGACAGGAGTAAAGGACAGAGAGGAGCCTTTGGTGTGAATCCCAGAGAGTTTTATTCCCCAGGGGGATCAGGAACCAAAAGAGCCCCAAGCATTACTCTGCTCAGGATTTTATACAACTCAAAATCAATGGAAGGGTACAAACAATCACCCAATAGGGACTCCAAGAGGGAGGAGCAAGGGGAGTGGATTACAATGCAGGGTCCAACAGGGCTGAGAGGGTGGAGAGGACCAGTCACTGGGGCCTCAAGGGTCAGGAGATGGACAGGGAAAGGTCTAGAACAACGGGCAGAGTTTACAAGGAAGGATCTGGAATAAGGGGCAGGTCATACAGTGACAGGCAACCAGGAGCTTGGGGTGATTGGACAAGAGGGGGATTGACATGGACCTGGAAAATAGGGAAGGGGTTTGGGGTGACACAGGAGCAAGGTGTGGAGAGCTTAGGAAGAAAACATTCAATTTTTGGGGGGAAAATTATTCCGGAACAACCATTGGTATAGATGATTAAAAAATTAACAATAAAAAACCACACCACCACAAGGAATGACAGTCTCTGGTTTACAATTTATGAAAATAGCAAATCAAAACTTTATCAACAGATGTATTGTTCTATTTTGTCTTCATAAAAAAAAAAAAAGAAAAAAAGTAATGTGCCTTAAAATGAAGATGGGAATTACTTTGTGACAATACTATAAAAGAGTATCACAGTTGATACAGAATTTTTTTGCAGCTCC
Source organism: Pseudopodoces humilis (assembly GCF_049639895.1). NCBI lineage: Eukaryota > Metazoa > Chordata > Aves > Passeriformes > Paridae > Pseudopodoces > Pseudopodoces humilis. The sequence continues at coordinate 11,646,110 of NC_142203.1, forward strand.
TTGCAGAATGGGAAGCATATGTTTCCTTTTCCTGCTTGCTTTGTTTTGGCAGGGAATGTGAGGGGTTTTTTTCATTACTCCACTCATATATTGTAGAATAAATGTGACTCAATCAAGTGATGAACAGTGCTGAGAATCAAAAAAAGCAAGATGTTCCAAGTTATGAATGTTGTTTCACAATATATCCCTGAGCAAAATGGCCATTTGGGGGGGGGGGGGGGGGGAGCAGGTTGAGGCTTTAGGAATGGCATCAAATCTACTCCTTTACCTAGATTCCAAGCAACTTTTCTTCCCATTGTATATGCTCTGAAATGCAAACTTGATTTTTTTTCTTAATCTTTTAAGTTGAATAAAGAGAATAAGGAATAAGGAGATATGATTAATTAATTTTTTTAAAAATTAGAAATATATGTATCTTCAAAAAGCAAGATGTCTCATTGTATCTAATTAAATTGCTTTCATAACCTTATGCAAACCAGCTATACAGCAATGTGTGGATTTGGCTGAAGATTAAATTTATCCCTGTTTACACATACCACACAATTCCATCTGCTTCCCCTGAGGGAGAGCATCAGAGAATTTCAGAAGCATGAGCAAGCATGCTAATTTTGACAACGATGGAGATTCAGTCAATAAATGCTCTGTGTAACAATAATACTGCAAGGGCTTCAAGTACCATTCAGAAATCACCTCTTCCTCTCAGCCAGGCAAGCAGTTCAGCTTGATCTTCATTTCAGACACTCTTCTGGGACCAGAATCAATCTACACAGCTGTCTTTTTTTCTCTGCAGGCACACAAAAGAACACAAGTCAAAGCCCTCTGTGAAATCCCTGCCAGTAATGCCAGTGAATTCTCTAACATCCCCTTTTCTAGCAGCTGTGGTTGCTAACAGACAGAACATCTGGGAGCACAGTGCCCAGACATTCATGTATGTTCCTTGCTCTTGTCATGCCAAATATCTCAGAATCAGAGAAAGGTCTGGGTTGGAATGGGGCTTGAAACTCACCTCCTTCCAATCCCATTGTGTTGGGCAGGGACATCTTCCACTAGATTAGGATGCTCAGATTTCCATCCAACCTGGCCTTGAAAAACTCCACAGATACCACAGCATCTCTGGGAAACCTGTTTATGGGCCTTATCGCTCTCACAGTAAAGAATTTCTCCCTAAAATCAAATCTAAATCTACTCTCTGTCAGTTTGAAGCCATTTCTCCTTGTCCTGTCACTACCTATAGAAAGCCTCTCTCCATCTTTCTGCAAGGCTCCCTTCGGATTCTGGAAGGGCACAATTACATCCCTCAGAAGCCTTCTGTGTTCTGGGCTGAACAGTCTCTGAACCTTTCCCCGTAGGAGCAGAGCTCCCTCCCTCTGATCACTTTGATGTCCCTCCTCTGCACACTCTCCAGCAGCTCCACGTCCTTCCTGTGCTGGGACCCCAGGGCTGGAGGCAGCCCTGCAGGTGGGGTCTCACCAGAGCGGGGCAGAGGGGCAGAATCCCCTCCCTCCCCTGCTGCCCACGGGGCTCTGGATGCAGCCCAGGACACACTTGGCTCTCTGGGCTGGGAGTGCCCATGGCTGGCTCATGTCCAGCTCTCACCCCCAGCACCCCCAAGTCCTTCTGGGCAGGGCTGCTCTGGATCTGTTCATGCCCAGCCTGGGCTGGCACCAGGGATTGCCCAGACCCAGGTGCAGCACCAGCACCTGGCCTTGCTAAACCTCATGTGCTAATTTCACTCTGCTCCCAGCCCTGGGAAGTCACCCAGCTAGTTGCTGTCCACCGGGGGTGGGACGGGGTTTTAGCAAAGACAGACACAAAAGGCGAGGAGGCTCTCTCTTCTGGGACAGTGTCCTAGTTTAATTCCAGAATGATTCCAGGGAAGAAAGAGTGAGAATCTCTCTGGTGGAGACTTTTGAACAGCGGGGAAGGGGGCGGGGGAAGGTAGGTTACAGCCAATGGGGAGAAACCGAAGAGGAGGGAGTGAGGAGGAAGGAACCAACACACCACAGACCCAGAAGGGGAGCAACAGGGAAAGAACACTTATCATAGCATAATGCAAATACAACACTCATGAGATTCCCATGGGCCACTGGACATGTCCAGGTCCCTCTGGATGGCATCCCATCCCTCTGGAGTGTCAGCTTGGTGTCATCTGAGAACTTGCTGAAGGTGCACTCGACCCCTTCATCTGTGTCACTGATGAAGATATTATTAAATGACACTGGGCCCAGTACAGACCCCTGAGGCATACCACTTTTCACTGATATATATCAAGACTCTGAGCCACTGACCGCCACCCTCTGGATATAATGTAGGCCTGTCCTAATTTAGGGCAAATTTGGGAGAAAAACTCCAAATGGGGGTTCCCCCAGGAAAACAAAATTCTAATGACCCCTCCCCACAACTGGTCTGGGGAAAAAAAAATTCCTTGGAGAGAAGTGGTTAAAGCTGTTTATTTAACAGAAATTGAATAATATTAAACAATAAAACCTCTCACTGTTTGACAGGATGGCAAATCCAGGAAGAAAAGTCCTTTTCATGTGGTGTAGCTCGGCCTGCTCAAGCTCTTATCAGTCCCTCCGGCACTGGATAGTGCCGAGGCCCAGGCCCTGGTTGGCCACAGGCAGAAGCTCCTGGGGTTTGTCTGGGTTTTTTCAGTCCAAAGCAGGTTTGCACAGATCCAGGAAAAAAAGGAAAAAAAGGTCCAGGGGACTCCTCTGCCTCAGCTAGCTAAAACTAACTAAAAGCCAAGGAGAAGCTCTGTCCCGCTGTTTGTCCATGCTGCAGACACCACAGTCCAGCAGCAGGATGTGGGGGAGTGATGTTTTCTTTCAACACAAACTGCGCGCTGCTTCTTCTTCCCTCTCTTTGCTCTCAAAGCCAGTCTTAAAGGTGCAGACTTAATATATATCATAAACAAGGCAATTGGAGATACCAGTAGCATAAAGTCACCCCAGGACAAGGCTTTAAGAGAAATTATGACAACTCATTTTATTCCTACCTCCTTGGTCTATTCACCTGGATACCTGGTATTTAACGTTTCAAATCTGTACCTCTGTAAAAACAATACTGAGAATTCTGGAGAGAAATGCTCAAACAATAGTCTTTTTCAAAATTTAACAAGCCAGGGAATATAGATGTAGTCTATAAAAGTAAAATAAACCCAAAGACATGAAGCTATGGAAATCCTTAAATAAACACAATTATGTTTAATTGTCTAATTAATTCTGTTTAGAGAAATGTCATAAAGTAATGACACAATTCTCATTAATGCATAATGGTATTTGTGTTCCCAGACTAAATTAAACTGGACTCCAATACAAAATTAATTTTCTCTCTCTATGAGGGTAACAATCAAAGGATTTAGCCTGTATTTCAAGGCTGTCTTTTAGAGTCCATAAACTGATTAAATCTATGTTGGTGATATGGCCCTTTGTGTGGTTTGCTGGCATGCAGAATTTGGCAGGGAAGAGGTTAATATTTCCCAGATATACAGCTTCAGTTGCAAGGGAACCTTGACAAAAGAGAATTATTCTGTTCTCAGCTATGGTGAAGGAGGTATCTCTTCTCCAGAGTAAAAAGAGGATAATCAGAATAGAGTGTGTTAAAAGTTACCTCTCTTTGAAAGAGGGAACATCCTGTCAAAAAGAGTCAGATTGTAACAATGTTTCATATTCTTCCTGTTTAATTTAAAACTCAAAGTGGAGGTACCTTCTTAATCATCTCATGAGTCTATGTTGCTGTTTTGTACAGGCTGTGAAAAGTTTGCTGGTAAATTCTTGTTTGTAACATACACTGTAACATAGAACTTTACATGAATGACTAAAATAAAGTGATATAAAAATAAAATCTGCTATCTTCCAGAGGAAGAGACAATGTGCTAACCTCATACAAAATACAAAATTCCAACCTAGCATTCTAAAACCACACAATATATTTTTTCAAGATAGCTGGTAATGTTTCAGAATTCTCAGCAGAGCATGACTGAAGGAAACTGAAGTACGTGGGGGTCAGAGAGCTTAAGTACAAGGCATAGCAAAACACATATAGATGAGAGTTCTGTGTTTATGCAGAAAACTACTACCTCTAGGGCTAATGTGCAGTAAGATCCAAGGATCCAGACAGTGAATTCTCTTTTTGGTGCCTCTCGGATTCCTTATGATGCCCTTTGCTATGCATGAATAAAACTACACATGATTCCACATCCAGTAGCTCTACAGGACAGAGCAAAGACTGACAATGACTAAACAATAACCAGTGCAAGTAATAAACACAGTATCAATATAATTTTATTAATGCAGTTAAGAGACACAGGGTAACTCAATGACTCACATGCAATGTGAACTAGCAATGGCTCTGCCATACCTGGCTCCTTAACTCTTCCGCAGGGTGCACTGATTATCTCAGTGGGTTCTGATCTTCTAAATTCTCATTCTGTCTCACACGCTTACAGTTTTCTGCCAGTACTTGTTCCCTACTTCTGTTAGTTCTGGTATTGTGCAGTGCAGGCTGGCTATGTAAAAATCTGATTTAGGTTATCGCTTTTAAAGAGGGAGAATACATGGAAGAAGAGAAGAGAGACTGCGAGGCTAGGCTCTTAATATCCGTAACACATGCTGTCCTTGTACCGGATGTCCACGCCCAGGCTCTTGCAGCAGGGGCCTACAGTAGTGTCTCCTGTAAGGAGACCAGGATTGCACCTGTGCTGAACACAGCTGGCTCCTGCCCATTCCAATGGATCCATCACATAGCAAAGCTGAGCCCCTCATTCAGGATGGTGGCACCTGTGGGAAAGAGTATTTATGAAATAACAAGAACACTCCACATCAGAGAGAAAAGGGAGGGGTGGAGGAAAAGTGCAAGAAACTACCATGAGGACACTAAGTCAGAGAAGGAGGGAGAAGAGGTGGTGATGCAGAGATTTCCTCGTGGCCTATGGAGAGAATCCTGCAAGAGCAGAGAACTATCACTGCAGACACTGGAGGACCCACTTAGAAGCATTATCTGGAGGAACCACTTGGAAAAGACCCAGAATGGAGCAATACAAACCATGAGGAGGAGCAACAAGTAGTGAGGAGCTGTTCTTGACTGACACCACCCTTCCCGTACACCAGGGATGAGAGGGCAAAGTAGTGAATGAAGGAGCAACAATGAACTTGGGCAGAAGAAGAAGAGGGAGGTGCATTAGGAGTTTTTTCTTTGCTTCTCACCATCCAACTCTACTTAAGTTGCCAAGAAAATTTATTTTCTTCAAGTCATGTCCGGTTTTCCCAGAACAGTAACTGATAGTTAAAGGTAAGTAGTCTCCTCGTCTTTATTTTGACTCACAAGCATTTTCTTCTTTTTTTCTTTCCATTTGGTGTTGAGGTAGGGGAATGAGACAGCGACTGGGTGGGGGGCTGGAAGTCAGCCAAGTCAGGTCCCCACAGTACCTCAACTCTTAAACCTCTATTGTGTGAACAAATGAAAAGCAAGTAATATCAGTAAAGAAAATTCAATATTTAGGTGACAAAACATCCTGGATCGCACAAGTAAAGGTAGGAGCTGTTTGTTCTTTCAGGAATCAAATCACCAGGAATTCCAGTGAGAGTGAATTCTGCAGTGCTATCTTCATTACATTACCCCACAGGTTCTGCTAAAAACTTGAAGTTAATAAAATCCATGTGTTCCTGATTATACAATATTTAACCTTTAAATAGATTCTAAGTACTCCAAGCTCAATCAGAAGGCAGATTGCTACACATTTCAAGTAGATTACCTAAGTTACTAAAATACATTGTTCAAATCCAAAACATTTAAAATAAATTTAAACTTCTATTTTTCTTTAACTAATCAAAAGAAAACTTGGTTTCTTTACAGCTGGTAGTTTTGTCACTTCTTGTATGATGCCAACAGAAAAACATCCAGAAACAATCTCATATACACAATTTCACAGAACGCTGTGCCACACTATATGGACATAGTTCACTAGTCTTTTGGACTAAGTATATTTGTCTCTACAGTCAAAATATGCTGAAATCCCTTTGCTCCCTGCCCCAGGAAATCACCTGACTAGCTGCAGTCCACCAGGGGTGGGAGGGGATTCAGCAAGGACAAAGATAGAAGATGAAGGAAGCTCTCTTTTCTGGGACACTGTCTCAGTTAATTCACAGAACAAACTCCCGGGAAAAAAAAAAGAGACCCAACAGGCAGTTGCGGGGACTTTTATACAGGGGGAAGGGGAGGGGAAAGCAGGCTACAGCCAATGGGGTGAAACCAGAGGGGAGAGGTGAGGGGAAAGATCCAACACACCACAGACCCAGGGGGAAGAAACAGGGAGGAATCATTTCAGTGCAAACTTAACTAACTTAGTGCAACATGATATATCCCCCTTTTTAATTATATAAAGTTAAAAGAAGAGTTTAACTATGGACATCTACCACCCCGTGAGTCCCCAGCCTTTGACCAATTCACTGTACCAGTCTGCGCAAACAAGATGACAACCGGGATAGGGCTCATTACGAAGTTGAGTGGGAGGTAGGTTTTCACCAAAAGGAAAAACAAACATTTTTAAAGCATATTAACAGTCAGTAGGTGTCTGCCGGAGATTAACCAGATGTCAGGAAGGTTTCCTCTCCCTCTTTCCAGCGGCTTTTTCTTTTGGAAGTGACTGCCACTTGTTTTTCATCCCCCTCTGCTGGAGCTGGGTTTTTGGGAATGAAAGGCTTTATCCACATTTGGGGCATCCAACGTTGTCCCGCAGGGGTGGACACACATGCGTAGCTGTGCCCCCAGGTAACAAGTTCATAGGGGCCCTTGGTTTGCCAGGTTTCTGGGTCCCTGATTAAGACCAGTGGACACTGTGACAACTTAAACTGATCACCACTGTTAAAGTGCCTAACCACTAGAGGACTCATGTTTTCAAACGAACAGTTCAGGAAATTGATAGTAAACATGGCTTTGCAGAGCTTTTGTTGTGGTAACATCCACACTCTTGCACTGCTCGGCCTGGCCAGGACTTGAGTGTCTGGTAGGTATGTTCAATCACAGCTTGACCTGTGGGGGAGTGGGGGATGCCAGTCTTATGTTCCACCCCCCACTGCTGAACAAATTCTAGGACCTCCTTGGATTTATATGCTGGGCCATTATCAGTTTTAATATCCCTAGGGATCCCCAGCACTGGAAAGGCCTCTACCAGATGTTGTTTGGCATGCACAGCCTTTTCCCCTCCATGGGCAGAGGCATAAACCACATCTGACATGTCAATGCACACGTGTACATACTTGAGGCAACCAAAACTGGGAAAGTGTGTGATGTCTGTCTGCCAAACTTCACAGCTCCCAAGGCCTCAAGGGTTAACCCTTACACCCAGCAATGGCACAGCCTGGAGCTGGCAACTGGGACAGGTGGCCACACTGGCTTGAGCCTGACTCTGTGTTAGTTGGAACTGATGGATCAGACGTGGCACATTTGGATGATACTGCTGGTGGCTTAGCCTGCTGGAAGATGTCTGGAAGACATATACCCTTTCAGCTGGGGCAGCAAGGGAGTCTGCTTTACCCTTCCCTTCTGCGATTTCACCTGGCAAATCTGTATGTGACCTCACATGCATCACATAGAAATGATGCTCTTGAGTTGAAACTAAATAAATTAGTTTGGAGAGCACCTAAAGAGATGTTTGTTCTCGATGTCTTTGAGAACTGCCTGCTCTGCTCTGGACACTACCCCTGCTACATAGGCTGAGTCAGTGACCAAACTGATTGGCTCCAAAAACCTCTCATAGGCTCTCACGGCGGCACCCAGTTCAGCTGTCTGGGGTGACCCCTCCACAAACTCAACATCAGCTTCCCAATGCTGAGATCTCTCCAAGTCATCACCGACTTGTGGGACACCCCGGACGTGTCAGTGAATACTGTAAAAGCCTTGAGCAGCCTAGAGCTCCTTTTCTCACAAGGAATGAGATGGAATTCCTCATGAAAATATATGTGCAATGGTGCATGGACTGATATTTGTCCACTGTAACTTCCCAGAGCTAACTGGAGGCTAGCATTGCTCTGGCAGCAGGTGCTCAAACATCTCCTTGGTTTCTCAGGAAAGTGCTTTCCCTCCCCAGAAAGTTTGACCAGGAGGTGAATACACACAAAGTCACAACCAGCCACTTCCCACAGCCTCACCCTGGCCTTTCAAAACAGCTGAGCCATCAGATCTTGTGGCTTGGTGATGGTTTTGGATCGTTCGTGGGAGAGGAAGACACACTCTATGAATGTGTAACTTCTGTCACTCTAAGAGTGAATCTCTCTGCCCTTCAATCCATTGGAATATCAACCCATGTAAGTGTGGTAGCTTCCCCAGGGCAATGAATTTGAAGGGCAGCTCAGGCTTATAGTGATAAGCCTGTCTCAGTCAGAGCCCTTTGTGCTTATTCAATTGTGGCTTTTGCCTCTGGGGTCAGTTCCCTGGGAGAAAGCAACTCTCTCCCCCTTCAATAAATTGAGCAGGGGATCCAGGTCCTCCTTACTGAGACCTAGCCAGGGTCTGACCCAGTTCAAAGACCTGCACAGGGAATGGAGATTTGCTAGAGTTTTTGGATTACTAGCAATTTCTAATTTCTGTAGACCAATGGTATGCGCAGTGATCTCTAAGCCCAGGTACTTTCAAGGTGGCATCCTTTGAACTTTGTCTTCCTGCAGATGGAATCCAGCAGAGGTTTACAGAAACTTTAACCACTAGGTCAAGTGTGTGTTGGAGTATAGTGTCATTGGGGGTACATACAAGCATATCATCCATGTAGTATAAGATGATGGCTTCCTTTTTTTTTGGTGCACACCGGGGACAGTAATGAAGCCACATACCACTGGCAGATGGAAAGACTGCACTTCATTCCCTGAGGTAGAACTCTCCAGAGGTACCATTTCATTGGGGCCTCCTGGTTGACCGTAGGAACTGAGAAAGCAAACAGATGCACATCTGTCGGGTGCATGGCAATTTGGAAGAAACAGTCTTTAATGTCCAGAACTGCCAATTGCCAATTTTGTGGGAGCATCGTCAGGGAGGGCATCCCAGGTTGGAGTGATTCCATGTCCTCAATTACTTTGTTTATTTTGCGGAGATCCTGAAGGAGACACCATTTATCTTCCCCTGGCTTCTTTATGACAAAAACCAGGGAAATCCAACGGCTGGTTTCCTCTAGGTGGCTTTTGGCCAATTGTTCCTCCACCAGCTCTTTGAGCACCTTGAGCTTTTCTTTACTGAGTGGCCACTGATTTACCCAGACTGGATTGTCATTCAGCCACATTAACTTTTCAGTAGGGCTCTCCACAGTGGCAGCTTCTAAAAATCCTCGGAAGACTCAGGGATAATTAGTTTGACTCCCCACTGGAACATGGTGTCTCTTCCCCACAGGGGGCACTTGTAATCAGTGATAAATGGATGGATACATGCCAATTTCTCATCCAGCCCCTCAATCTGAACGATGTTCTTAGAAACTTTTTCCAATTTCACTCCTCCTACACCTTGGATTTTGCCAGTCATGGGTTGCAAGTCCCAGTGTGAAGGCCACACCCTTTCAGGTATGATCATCACATCTGCCCCCATGTCAGTCAACCCTTCCACATGGAGATGATCTGATCCATCGGTTAGGTTGCATCCCATGATGGGTTTATCCTCACCAACCACTTCTGCCACTGGGCAGGTGGTTTGTCATCTGCTGAGACCTCTGCTGGAATAGGAATGGCATGGGCGATGATTTGCCCCTTGGCCAAATAGAACGGTAGCTGAGGACAACATGCCAGGAGAGTGAGGTGTGTTAAGTCTCCCTTGATTGTCATGGGAGCCACCTCAATCTCCATGGGTGTGTGTGCTGTGTCCCCAGTAACAAAACACTCACTATCCAGTCCTGTCACTTCTCTTGAATTGTCCAGCAGGTCCTCTCCAATGACTGTCCAACAAGTAGACCTGAAAACAAATGCTTTGGCAGTTACAAGTCTGGATCACTTGTGAGGCAGCCAGACTTTGTTAGGCATGTGTTCCCAAAATTGTTTTTCGCAGTCCCACACCCCGCTTCCCTTCCTCCCCCTAATCAATTAAGACAGAAGCTTTTCCTCCTCTGGAACCCACTACATTTATATCATTGCACTGGCGGGGCTGCAGTCTAGTTTCAGGTTTTTTGTTGGTTGGCTGCTGTTTCCTTTTGATATTTCTTTCGGTGCTGGCTTTGAGGACAGTCTCTGGCAAAGTGTCCCGTCCTTTTGCACTGGAAGCAGATGATATGCTGAAGCTGCTCCAATGACACCTGCGGCTTCTTCATCCCTGGTGTTACCACTGCTACAGTCATTGGGTTTGTCAGTCCCGGCCTCCTGTTTTGTGCACCAAACAACTCTGCTTTCTTGGTACACGCTTCTATCATCCATGCTATAGTGGGTGGAGGATCAATGGGCAGTTCCAGAATCGCCCTGCAGCAGGCCTCATTGGCATTCCTCTGTGCCATCTTTTTAATCAGCTCTGCCTGCACCACTGGTCCTTCCACTTGCCTCTCTGTTTGTGCTCGAAGCCTGTGGACAAACTGCAAAAAACTTTCTGAAGGAAACTGTTTAATGTTAACTATAACTACCCTGGGTTTCAACTGTTGGCAATTGGTTAAAAGCCTTTTCTGTCACGCCACAGATCTTATCTAAAATGGATTTTGTTAGCACCCGAGCCTGGTCCTTGGGTTTAGCCCACATCCCTTCACCGCACAGATGTGGTTCAAATGTGATCTCATTATCATTTGCATCTTTTGCACCTGGGTGCTTTGCTTGAGCTCAACCAAGACCCTTTTTAAAGATCTCTTCCATGTGCTTTCCCAAAGATCAAACTCTGAGGAGGTTAGGAGACACCAGAAGAGGTCTCCGAGATCAGCTAGAACTAACTCAGATGTTAAAGTAGCTCTCACCATTCCTTTAATGATTTCACTATTTCTACCAAACTCCCTTTGGGCTTTACAGATTTCTTTTATGTTTTGCCAAGAGAAGGACTGATAGCGTCTATTTATCCTTTTTTTACCAATTTATATGACAGGAGAGGCTGAGGATATAGCTTCTTTTTAATCACTCCCAGGGTCCCCACCCCCTGGGTCCCCCTGCCCATCCTCACTCCCACAGGGGCAGGGGGCACAACCCCCACCAGGTCCAGGGAAGGGCCCAGCTCTATCCCTGTGGGATCCAGGTGGGGATTCACCCACCCCCCATGGGAGCAGGGCGGGGACATCCCCCCTCCACCCTGCAGGAACAGGGGGTAGACCCACCCTCCCCACTGTGGGAACAGGGCAGGGACCCAGCCCTCACCCTGTGGGAACCAGGGACAGGAAAGGGGGTGGGGTCACCATGGGAACCAGGATTGCAACACCTGGGGGCAGGGTCACAGGATGACATCATGAAGGGCAGGAACATAGTGGAGCGGCAATGGACGTCTGAGGGAAGAAAGGGGTTGTGGGTGGAGTAAGGGTCGGGGGAAGGGACAGGTGGTGAAAGGGATTATGGGAAGAAGATGGGTAAGATGGCAATCCCCCATGTGGCCATCCAGCACGTGGCCAGCACCATCTTGGACCTTGGTGGGGATGGGGGGGTCATCACTTTTAAAACTAACAGAATGCTGTAACTGAAGAGTAGCCACCTGGGTAAAAGAGTGCAGGGAAAATGCTGATGTTAGAAGCTACTTGCACAGTGCAGTCTTCCTTCCTTCACTGCAAAAACAGCACAGCCAGCCCAGGGAGGCTTTTTCTCAGTTCCTCCCCCCCAGCATGTTGGGGTAAGAGACAAAACTGCTTCGCAGAGAACCACATTTTTTTTTAAACTCAGTTGGCAACCACGTGGGAGTGGCCACACACCAAGCCAAGCCGCTAAAAACCACATGGCCAGAGCCGTTGCGCTTGCTGCATGCCACGCCTCCTGCAGCTGCCACTCGCGTGGCGCTGGGCACACCACGTAGCCGCCCGAAAAGAAAACAAAACCACAAGTCCACCCATGGCTGTCCTGCACTGCCCATGCACTCTTGCCATGCCGCGGTGCTGGAAAAAATACCCACAGCTGCCATGCAGTAGAGGCAAGAAACCACGGTTCATGCGCCTCCGACACAGCAGTTGCCGAGCTGTGCACCACACCTCACAGCTTGCCACCCTGCGCAGCACCCGTCTGCATGCCCCGCGCCAGAACATGCCGTGTGCAGCTGCTGGGCTGCTGCGCCTCGCGGCTCTGCACCTCGCCTACCGAACCTGCGCAGCTGAACACACTCACCCCTTCCTGGGTCCTCAGCTGGCTCGGGGCTGTGTAGCAAGTCCTTCATGTCCTGGGACTGACCTTCCCGGGCTTAGGAAGGCTGTTGGTCCTGCCCTGTTAAGTGCGGTTTCACAAAAGCAACTCACTGCTACACAGCAGCTGACAATCCAGAACTTGTACAATCCACACTTGGATTTCCAGCTGCTGCCTGGGGTCTCTGTCCTTAAGACAAGCCCTCACATAGGACACCAACTCCTGAAATCCCTTTGCTCTCAGCCCCAGGAAATTGTCTTACTAGTTGCAGTCCACCGGGTGTGGGAGGGGGTTCAGCAAGGACAAAGGTAAAAGACAAAGGAAGCTCTCTTTTCTGGGACACTGTCCCATTTTACTCACAGAACAAACTCCAGGGAAAAAACGAGCTCGAATAGGAAGTGGCGGGGACTTTTATACTGGGGGAAGGGGAGGGGAAAGCAGGCTACAGCCAATGGGGTGAAACTGAAGGGAAGGGGCGAGGGGAAAGATCCAACACACCACAGACCCAGGGGGGAGAAAGAGGGAGAAATCATTTCAGTGCAAATATAACTGGCTTAGTGCAACATGACAAAAAAAGTAACTTTAATTTAAAGTAATAATCAAAGTAACAGTAACACTTCCTGTATAAACCAATAATGGAAATAGAAATGAAACCTTTCGGTCCTGGTGGTTTTGATTTTGCATAAGGTGGTTTCATGAAATACACACATAATGAGATAGACACAGATACAGACATAGGCATGGACCCAGACAGAGATTTGTCTTGTATTAAGTATTGTAAACTATTCTTTAAACTAAACTGAGATAACTTCTACTAACTTCTGAGAAATTCAAGGATGAATACACTTCAATTTAATTTAATCTGCTAATTGGCACTAGCTGTCCATAAAAAGAGATTTATGATGGCTAAATTTGTTCCTTACCAAAGACAATCTTACCATGAAGTTTTCCTCTGGGAAAACAAAAAACAGGAAATCAGAATAAACAATAATTCTTTAAAGAGGACTTAGTCTTTTTAACATTAAGGGCTAGGAAGAGTGTTTTTCCTGATGGATTTATTTACATTTATCCAGTAGCCCTCTGGATATGTATCCAGACCAGGAAAATTTGCCAAGCTTGGAGACCACTGTGAAGCACACCCTCCTCTGGCTACAGTGAGCACTGGGAGCATCAGATCAGTGGAGCAGAGGGACCTGGGACTAGGAAGCACTCTTGGGTCCACAGCTCAGACCTGGTAGTAGTGAATCACTACTGCCTGCACTCTGCAGCAGCTGATCCCAAGTGGCTGCCATGGTGAAAACAAGGCTGTAATGTGAAAACTTACAACTGAGCAATATTTTGATTTTGCTAAAATAAAAGGATATTAGTTCACATTTTTCCTACTTGTTTCAAATATCTGTATGGTAAATATTTTGTAATGTGTGTTGTGACGTGTGATTTGACATCATTATTTGAATTTTGATAGAGTAATTACTTGGGTTACCTTTCAAGACAGAAATTTTCCAAGTCTATATGCAGTATATGTGATTTTGTAAGCTTTCTGAGATTAAACTACCACATTTTCTGTGTTTTTCATTTTCATTTATTCCTTATAGGTAAACTCACTTTCCTCTCTTCACTAGCATCTCTGTTCCTAAGAGAAAGATGCTGGCTGGCATGGCAAATCAAAGCAACAGTCAGCATATAGGAAGCTGTTTCATATTTCAGAGGAAATGAGATGTTGAGAACTTTGGTCACTGTTTTTTCAGTGACATTATATCTGAGATTCCTTAGTACAGTCTTGATTAACTAACCTGTTATTTAACTGATTAAGAAAATCTGTACTAGAAGCCACTATCTAGGTTGCAAGCAAATACATGCTCAGAAATTGAAGTTTCTCTTGAATTAACATTAATCTTTAAAAAACAGCTGCTTGCTTTATGTACTGAAGTCTGCTCTCTTGCTTATAGGGTAATAAGAGTCCTAAGCTATTCCATTTTACCAGACCAGAGCAGCTGTACCTGGAACTACAGAGTCATGGAAATAGGAGGGCAGTACTGTAGTTGCTCCACAGTAAGTCACACTGCACTCCTATACTATCATAATTAAAAGAGGGATGACTGTAATGGGTTACACCTGTAGCTTCATCTGTTCTCAGACCTTGAAAAAGCATGTTTTCTGGCTTGTGTTAAGAAAGGCAGTCAAAGTTGTGTAAATCTCTTGCAGGTATTTAGACCAGCCAACGCATTTTGCCTCTGAACAGAACTGTGGAAAATTCTTAGGAAGTCAAAAGTGGCATTGGCACAGAATTACTCATGAGCCCACACAGTTTAAAATTTTCTAACTTATCTGTCTACTTCACTGCATTTCTCATCTGCCTTAAAAATCAGTGCACAAAAATACAGGTCAACCAAAATAAATGAAAGTGATTTTCCAGTTTTAGGGTCAGCCTAGAAACTTGTTTATGAAGAAAATTTGAATTTGAATATTTAATCTCTTTGACTGATAATAACTCTCTTTAGAAGCAACTTTAATAGTAATAGGCTGTTCTAGAGCTTTCTCCACACCAAAACTACAAACACTTCAAGGTTTCTTTTGAGTCTGGAGCACTACTGTCAAAATCAAAATACTTTTACTACAAGATAGTGAAGAAAAAAAGACCGTAACTGGAAAACTACTCTGCTGTAGAAAAATTATCAAAGAAATGCAATGATATCTGTACTGTTTAAAGTGTTTAATAGAAGTTGCCTTTAAATAATTGGTTTTAGAACCTAAGGTTAAAACATGATATGATTTACAGCTTCTAAGAAAACGTTCCAATTAATGTTATCTACAGAAGAGATTTGTAGTTTAAAAAATAATTAGTTAATAGAACTTTACTGTACAAGACAAAGTTAAGTTAGAGAATATATTATTTATTTGCTTGTTTTTTCCACAATTTTAATAAGGTAATTTCAATGTGAGTTCTTTTGTTATATAAAACACATATAACTGCATCTATACCAATTTGGATTTTGGATTTTGGTTTAAAAATTGGACTTGATGTTCTTGAAAAGTGCTACAAAAGCTAAATGGCAACCTGCCAAATCCTGTGTTGTTGTGGTTTTTCTCTAGAAAAACTGCACTTTAAAATCCTAACCAATTTAAGCATATACTAGGCAAATTCCTGTTATGAATGGGTGTTTTTGGTAACATTTGCAGTTATTGTGGGTTGTTCTCAAAGCAAGATGACATGGAGTTGTGATGTATTTGTTACATTTTTATAATCTTTATAGTGAATTCATGTTGTTGTTATATTGTGTTTAAAAGGTGTGTATCAGACTTTTAGTTGCTTTTTTGTAGTAACAGAATAAGATTAAGTTATGTTTTTATTTAATACAGATTAAGTGTTAATAGAATTAAGAATAGTCAAGTTTTATAATGTTTAGGCTTGAATGTTTTTAAGTTAAGTTTTCTAACTTAGATATTCTTTTAAGGTTAAGTTTGTTATTTCCTTTTGTCATAAATAATTATTGTTAGGTTTAAATATTGTTTAATTTAAATTGTTTTATGTTTTATTGGAGACACTTGTTTAAACTGCAAAGTATAGTTATTTTCCTAGAGATATGAAGACAGTCACAACTGAAACAGCTGTGATAGAACACTGATGAACACCTGCTTGTGGATAGAAGTGAATACAGTCTGTGGCACCCTTGACTTCATTGGGAGTTCTATTGGTTGTTGCAATCTCTGCAGTTTTTTTTTGTTTTAGCTTTCTTATTTTTCAGTGTTTCCAGAATTTTAAGAAGATGTACCATTGCTGAGAATCAGCTGCCATGGGGGAGGCTTCAGATTAAACCAACTGCTGCATGGTTTAATTGGTCTGGTACCTAAGGCTCCTGATCATTTGATTTGTACAAATGCATTTTAACAGTTTGCTGTGCTGTAAGCATCTCCTAGCTGCTACTATTGAGAACCCTGTTCTAGAAATATGTTAAGAGGCATCTTTCCAGTCTAAAGCCAGGCCCTGGCCAAGCCTTGACTTTACCTGGATGGAATGTGTGCCAACAGATTCAGATGTTTTCTGTACCAAATCAGTATTTGAGTCACTTTTTGACTCAACAATTTGACCCTATTAATGTGACAGCTGGATCAGTTTTGAAGTGGGCTTGGAGAATCATTTCCGGAGGTGATTATCCAATCCTTCACTGATTTTTGTTTTTGTTTCTGTTTGTTTGCTAACTATGGGATGCTGGTGCAGTGTTTTAGTAATTAATAGTAGTTTTATATTACATATGTTATTAATAATGTTTATGATTTAATTTATTTTTAACTGGTATAAGTTCTTATTAATTGTGTATATGGTTTTGTGTTGATGTTGATGTTTATAACAGAAGTACATCTCATTTTTATTTTTTTTTAAGAAAACAGGGGAAATGGATGCCCTAAAAGCATTTGATTAGTGTAATTCATTAACTTCAAGGAGAGAAGTGTCTGTGTTTTGTTGGCAGGTTCAAAAAGGTCACCTGTCCATCTGACCAGACTGTGTGCCTCTGAACACACGAGATCCAGTGAACAGAGATGTCATCACACAGCCTTGGTACTTCAGACATGGATCAGAAGTGGAACTGTCAGGACACAGTTATGTCTGAACACTACACAGACAGTTTACCAACAGAACTTTTATGTTGTTATTATGATGTTGTGTCTCTACCAATTTTTCAGTTATCCTTTGTTTTAAGATTTAGAAGGATCTGAAGAACAACTTGAACATCAAAGCCCTCAGTCACCCATCAGCTGCCAGCTGACATCACGGGAGCAGTGAACATTCCAGGACTGAATCGTGTTAGAGAAATGCTGTAGAAGATCTAAGAAAAGTGCAGAGACTCCATCTAACTGTATATAAAGCAAATTGTAGTTGTGTGTTTACCCTTTCAGCAAATTGCTTTCACGCTTAGACTACATATATACCAGAGCATGTGTGTTAGAAATAGTTAGATAATAGTTTAAGATAAAGAGTTTAGCCTGTCTAGTAATTGTTATGTTAGTATAAAGTATAAGTATTCCCCCTTCAAGAGGTAATGTAAGCATCTTTGAAAGTTCATTTAACGTTAAAGTTTTAGCTGTGAGTTTGCAAATATGATGTCATTTACATGGAACAAACTGCTTATGGTAATTGTGTTGTGCATAGTCCTGACCAATGGTCAATATGTCTAAGCCTAGCCACCCCTGGAGATCCTTTCGCACCTGTCTCATAGGAGTCCCTGAATGGGATCCTCCAGCATTTAAAGGTTTAATTAGTAATGAGACTCGACTGAATCGATTGGCAATGTTGCAAGAGTGCAGTCGCACTGTTGGCTTCACATTAAGACAACTTGAAGCCTGTTGGCAAGCAAAAATTACCAAAGTTCTCAATGTTACAATCCTCAGATTAGATTTGTTAAGTTCCACCAATACCTCAGGTGGATGGATAATGTTTGAACCCCCGACAAAAAGTCATTCTAACAAAGTAATGCGACACTGAGCTGCAGTCAACCCTATAGTTGATCTCCTTACGGCCATTGAAAGTAAAGCCTTTATTCACGGTGCAATCTCACAGGACAATTACCAAAGCAATTACCTAGTTCCATATTCCTAATCTGTGGAGATAGAGCATGGAATTAGATTCCTGCTAGTCCACATAGAAGACCCTGTTATCTTGGGAAACTCACTTTGTTCCACCCAAGCTTACATCAATTGCTGAATGTAGCTAGCAAAATGAAAAACATCAAACACTGAAAGCGAAGCCTGAATGAATTAAGGCCTAGCAACTCTAAAAAGGCTCGCTTGCTACACTAAGGAAGGATTGAACTTAACATCCACAATGTTAAGTGAGCTTTCAGCCGATGTGAGTAGTGTAAGTCAGGCAGTCTTATGAAATCGAGCTGCAATTGACTTTTTGCTCTTAGCACAAGGACATGGTTGTGAGGAGTTTGAAGGCATGTGCTGTCTGAATCTTACTGATCATTCAGTTTCCATTCATAAGCAACTACGCCAGCTACAAGATGGGTTACATGCCCTGAAAGAAGATAGTGACCCCACTGGAAGTTGGTTTGCCAGCTGGGGCATCACTGGATGGTTGAGGTCACTTGTGCTAGAAGGGGGACGGACTTTACTTATAATGTTAATCGGGATGACAGTCTAAGTTGTATGTTATCTTATCCAAAGCCTGGTTTGTGCAAAAAGAGAAAGGGGGAATTGTTGATATATTTTATATATTAGTAAAGGCCTGTATGCACAAACCAGCCTTTGAAATAAGTTGTGATATTAAAGGCTAAAGTCCTTGAAACCTTCATGCAGAAGAGAGAGTAAAGCAATATCCTTGTGTGTAGGAGAAAAAATGTAAACTGTGTGTGTTAGCCAATAGTAACTTGCTCTGCCCGCGGACCCTGTAGAACCCTATAAAAGGTGTGCTAAAGATAGAAATAAACGGTGTTCACGATTACTTCTGTGAAGACTGGTGAATAAGCTGGCGGTCTCTCAATAACCATTAACAAAAAAACACACTGCAACAAGAGAGTATGTTAAGCTTGGGCTGGGGGTAGACAGGGACAGGAAAACAGAAGGGGAAGGAAAGAAACTCAGCAGATTGTAGAAAGGCCCATGTGTTAAAAAGAAGATTAACTGGAAAAGTTAGAACTTTGATGTCAAAATACAAAGCTTGTTGTAATGCAGTTAGGAAAAATGGCATGACCCAAAGAATGTACCTCCAAAAATATAGACTTGTAAGTTCTTTCCCTTATCTCTTTCTCCCCAGGTCCCCTTATTGGTTGTGTAAAAACCCCACACCCCCTTCCCCTGTCCTGAAAAAGAGGTGCCTCTCGATACCTCTTCCTCTTTCCCTCCTGCCATCTCACCCCAAAGGATCCCAAGAAATAAAACTGCAACTGCCATCTCAGCAAAGGGAAAGAGCCTCGTTTTTAGGGCCTCTGGCAAGCTAAAACTACCTCCCCAGCCTCCCTGCCCTCTGCGGGGTGGACAGTGGTAACAGAGGGGCTGGGGACAGAATTATAATAGTGGGTGGCGTCCAAGGAGGGCATGACCCCTAAAACCAGCTGGAAATAGAGGTTTTCTGCAAGCCTGGGCACATCAGCTACCTTGAAAAGCTAAGATTATAGCTTACAAGGACTGGATTGATACCTTCCTCATGCCCAGGGGAACCCAATCCACACAGTTTTCTACTGCTTGACAACATAAGCATGGTGAGCCACACTAGCCAGCCCAGCAGGCCAACGAAGAAGCTGGGCAGGAGCCGAGCCATGGATCAGCAGAGCACGCGCCTGACCTGGCGGCGGGGACATGTCCCCGCAGGCAGCGGGGAACAGCTGGCGGGCGGCGGCACGGCCCGGGCAGGCGCAAAGTGGCCAGGCACGGCGCGGCCCGGCGCGGCAACGGGTGGCGGTGGCAGGCCGGGCGCGCCGCCAGCGGCGGCAGCAGACACGGAGCGCACGACCAGGTGCGGTGTGTGGGCCGGGCGAGGCGCGCGCCAGGGCAGCAGCATGGCGCGGGACCAGCAGCGGCAGCCCCAGTGGCCGCAGTGCGCGAGGCCCCCCCGCGTGGCACGGAGATTGAGCCGCAGCTCCCGCACGGTGCCAGCCGTGGCACGGTGTTGGGGGGTAGTAAAAAAAAAAGCCTGCCTTTGCATCGCTTTGTTGCTTTGCAGTAAAACAAGATAAAAACGAGTTTTGAAAACACAATTTTAATAACAGGCATGGGATCTAACACATCTACACCCCAACCAAAATTAGAATCCAAATTGCAAGAATTTTTAAGTACTATAAATGTTAAAATCTCTAGAAAAAAGTTAAAATGTTTCACAGAGTGGTTATCTCAAAACAATCCACAGCTAGATTGGTCAGAAGTAAATTCTTTCTCTACATGGAATCAAATTGGCAATATTCTCACTCAAAAAATAGAGGATGGAAAAAAAAATGCTTCAAAATATCTCCTAATTTTTCTTATAATTCAGAAAGAATTGATCAAAAGAGAAAAAGACATTAAAAAACAGCCATTGCAGCCTTCATCAGTATCCCATACCTTTTCCTCCATACCTTCTGCTCCTGTGCTGAAAAAGATACATGAAACAAATCCAGAAACTCAAGAAACGCACTGTAATAATGCCATTTCTGGAGCCATGTGTCTCATTCAGCCCCCCAGTTCTGACAGCCTTGCGCTGACTATCAGAGAATCTTACCCTAATATTCCAACTGTGAAATCCCCGGGGCCTCCATGTGCCTGAAATCCAAGATGGAGTTGGCCATGTGCCAGCTACACACGTGGAAGAACCCCCCTCGTATCTCCCTCCCCCTCCCCTTGACTCCCTCTATCCACCTCACTCCGCCCAGTTCCCTTACTCCTCCCATAACCCCTCCCCTCTCTCTCACATCTCCCTCCCTCCTCCCATACCCTGCTCAAGTATGGCATCACCTTGCAAACCCGCCTCCAAATGTTGCGATCTTGTTCTCCACACCCCTGCCTCCTGTCCCACAGGGTCTGGGAGAGTGAGAGGGGTGGCCCTGCCCCCTGCTCCCATGGGGGGGTGGGGGAAGGGGTGTCCTGGCCCTGCCCCCTGGGGAGGGGAGAAGTGTCCCTGCCCAGCCCCTGTGGGGGTGTGGGTGAGACCCTCTCCCCATCTGGGGCTGAGGCACGGCCCCCTGGGCTAGCTGGGGCTGTAGATATATCCCTTCACTGGCCTGGGAGTGATGCAGGGCCCCCTGGGTCCCCTGCAGGGGCAGATAAGGCCCTTCACCAGCCCGGGGGTGAGACAAAGCCCCCATTGCCCGGTGGGGGGTGGGATTGGGCAGGGAAACCCTGGAGATACAGGCTTTGGGGAAGATAAGGATATGCCTACAGCAGCACCTGTGATATTAACTAGTAAGAAAAAAGCTAATAGACAATATCAGCCTTTCGCTTAGCATGATATCAGAGAGATATGTAAAATACAACGTGAATTTGGCAAAAATAGTGAAATATTTAAAAGAATGATTAGACCTACTTTAAAATCTCAGGAGTTAGTCCCTGCTGACATCAAAGATTTCTTCAGGTGCCTCCTAACACCCACTGAATTTGATTTTTGGGAAAGTTTGTGGAAAAGGTCATTAAAAGACCTCCTAGATGAACTCAAGCAAAGCATACAGGATGCAAAAGATGCAGAAAATAATGAGATTACTTTTGAACACCTATGTGGGGAGGGAAGGTGGTCTAAGCCTGAAGATCAGGTTCAAGTGCTAACAAAACCTATTTTAGATAAAATCTGTGAAGCAGCAGAAGAAGCTTACAATAAAATACCTACACTAGAAACCCAAGTCAGTTATGTTAATATTAACCATCCGAGAGTTTCTTGCATTTTGTAGATCGTCTAAGGTTACAGATACAACAGCAAGTGCAAGAACCAGCAGCATAAGCAGAATTGATTAAAGAAATGGCACAAAGAAATGCCAATGAGGCCTGCCGTAAAGTGATTCTAAATCTGCCCATCTATCCTCTACCTACCATAGCAGATATGATCCAAGTGTGTGCCAAGAAAGCAGATCTGTGCACACAACAAGAAACCAGGACCATTCAACCCAAGAACTGTGGCAGCTGTAACACCTGGGATGAACAAGCCACAGATGTCACCAGAACAGCTGCAGCACATCATCTGCTTCCAGTGCAAGAAGCCAGGACATTTCTCAAGGAACTGTCCTCAAAACCATCAACAAAGGAAATACCAGAATGAAGCTGTAGCAAATCAAAAAAACTGAATTCAAAGTGCTTTTCTGTCAAGCACAGAGACATAAAAATGACAGACCTGAAACAGGAAAAAGACTCTATTTTAATAGGAAAAGGGGAGGAAAGGGAGCGGGGTGAGAGATTGCAGAAACGTAATTGTGGGGAACAAATGCCTAATAAGATCTGGCAACCACAAAAGCAATTCAGACTTTTAACTTCTAAAGCTTTTTGTTTCAGATCTGATTGTTGGACTGTCATTGGAGTGGACTTGCAAGACAATTCACAAGACCTGGCTGGACTGGATAATAGGTATTTTGTTATTGGAGACACAGCACACACACCAATAGAGATTGAGGTAGCTCCCATGACAATTAAGGGAGACCTAACACACCTCACTCTCTTGGCAAGATGTCCTCAACCACCCTTCTATGTAGCCAAAGGGCAGATAATAGCCCAAGTGATCCCTGTTCCAACAGAAGTCCCAGTAGATGACAAAGCACCAGGAGTCTACTGGGCAGAAGTAGTAGGTGAAGACAAACCCATTATGGGATGTAACCTGACACACAAATCAGAACATCTCCATGTAGAAGGGTTGACACTGGGGCAAATGCAACTATCATACCTGAAACGGTGTGGCCCTCACACTGGGAACTGCAATCCGTGGCAGGAAAAATACAGGGTGTTGGAGGGATGAAACTGGTAAAAATCACTAAAGTTATTGTTCAGATTGAAGGTCTGGAGGGTAGATTGGCTAGTGTCCATCCGTTTGTCATTGATTACATATGCCCCCTGTGGGGAAGAGACACCATGTCCCAGTGGGGGATGAAATTAACAATTCCTGAGACACTTCAGGATTTTTGATAGAGGCCACTGTAGAGCATCCGGTCCAAAAGCTATCTTGGTTAGATAATCAATTTGGGTGAACCAGTGGCCTCTCAGAAAACAGAAACTCGGGGCGCTAGAAAAATTGGTAGAAGAATTGGCCAAGGGACACATAGTAGAAACAACCAGCCCTTGGAATTCCCTGGTATTTGTGATAAAAAAGCCAGGGAAGGATAAGTGGCGCCTCCTTCTGGATTTGAGAGAAATAAAAAAATAGAGGACATGGGGTCTCTTCAACCAGGTATGCCTCCCCGACTATGTTACCACAAAATTGGCTATTAGCAGTGCTAGATATTAAAGACTGTTTATTCCCAATTCCCCTGCACCCAGAAGATGCACCATGGTTTGCCTTTTCCATTCCCACAATTAACCGAGAAGCTCCAATGAAACGGTACCACTGGACAGTATTACCTCAGGAGATGAAAGCAAGCCCTTTCATCTGCCAGTGGTATGTGGAGTCATTGCTGTCCCCAGTGCGTGCTTAAAAAAGATGCCATCATTTTGCACTACATGGAGAACGTGTAAGTGTGCTGTCCCAATAACAACATGCTGCAAGTCACCCTTGACCTAGTGGCTGAAGTTTTAACCTCTGCTGGATTCCAATTGCAGGAAGACAAGGTTCAAATGATGCCACCTTGGAGATATTTGGGCTTGGAGATAAGTAAACGGACTGTTGTTCCACAGAAATTAGAAATTATTGGCAATCCTAAAACTCTAGCAGATCTCCATTCCCTATGCGGGTCACTGAACTGGGTCAGACCCTGGCTAGGTCTCACTAATGAAGACCTGAGCCCCCTGCTCAATTTATTGAAAAGGGAGTGAGAGTTACTGTCTCCCAGGGAGCTGACTCCAGAAGCAAAAACTGTAATTGAAAAAGAACAAAGGGCCTTGACAGAAAGACAGGCACATCGCTTCAAACCAGAGCTGCCTTTCAAATTTATTGTCCTGGGGAAATTACCACATCTACATGGGTTAATATTCCAGTGGGCTGAGGGGCAGAGAGATGCACTCTTAATCATAGAGTGTGTCTTCCTCTCCCATCAAAGGCCCAAAACTATCACCAAGCCACAAGAGCTTATAGAGAGTTTTTTAGCAGATGGGGGACACGATATATTAGTAAAGGCCTGTCTGCACAAACCAGCCTCTGGGTTAAGTCGTAATATTAAGGGCTAAAATCCTTGAAACATGCCTGCAGAAAGTAAAACAATATTCCTGTGTACAAGGATAAGAATGTAAACTTGTGTGTGCTAGCCAATAGTAGCTTGGTCTGCCCGCAAACCCTGTAGAACTCTATAAAAGGTGTGTTAAAGATAGAAATAAACAGCGTTCACAATTACTTCTGTGAAGACTGGTGAATAGCTTGGGGGTCCTTCAAGATCTGGCGCTCCGACCAAGGACACCCCTGCGGGCAGAGGGGCTTTGGAGTCAGCGGAGTGGATCTGGGCGTTAGACGTCGCGGGCTTGGATCGGCACCGGATAGGCAGCCTGAGCGCAGTGAGACACGGAGCGGTAGGACGTAGAAATTCAGGTTGCTGGGGGGGGCCCAGGCAAGGGCGTAGTAGAAGGGTCGCAACCTTCCCCCTTGCGGGTTGCCGTCAGCATGGAGGCAGAGTTTGCGGCGGTGAAAATACTGCTTCTCGGTATCCTCATCAAACGAGGTGAAGCAGCCAGGGAAAAGAACCTGGATAAGCTCATTATATGGGCGAAAATCGTGGGCATTTTGCAGTGCCCTCACTGCTTTTTGCAGTGGAAGAATGGATGGATGTCGGGAATCTGATGTGGGATACGGCCATCACAGGAAAGAGTAAAGACGTAGTAGCCCTCAGTTCAGTTTGGAAACTTGTGTTAAATGCCCTACGGGATATGAAGGCAGGGTCCTCAGTAGCAGCAGCTGCCATAGACACTATGGCGCCGTCCGAGACTGACGCGCCGCAGCCACCCCCTGCCGAGTCCTCTAGCCGTTTGAGTGCATTTTTCAGGGTTGGGCATGTCCGGCCAGCGAAGGGGCTTACCGGGAAGCAGTGTAGCACCGTGTCGGAACTTTTAAAATCCCAGGGGTGCGCCGATGCAGCTCCGGCTGCGCTGGCGGAGCACTCCGCGGCTCCGGCCGCACCGGCGGAACCCTCCGTGGCTCCGGCCACGCCGGCAGAGCCTAAGCCGGAAGTTACCCTGCCGAATGCGGATGCAGAAATGACGGCTCCCCCAGACGGAGCGGGCTCCAGCTCCAGCCAGGTGGAGCCTGATACATCAGCAGAAACGAGAGCCACAAAGTGCAAACCAAAGATCTACCCTTCGATGCCATCTACCGTTCACTGGGGAAGACCGCAGGACATCCCTCTCCCCTCCGATGATGACATTTCTATGCACTCCGATGACGGACGGCTTGCAGCAGGAGCAGAACCAATTGATGACAATGCAACAGCAAAGAAGGAGCTACTGGGGTGGCAACATCAAATAGAGCAGCTCGTGCAGCAGCTCCAAGCTCGGATTGAACAAACCCTATGTGCGAATAAAGCACAGCCTCAACAAGAGAAAGCAGCCCTGCAGCAAACACCGAGACAACGAGCAGAGTCAGTTCAACAACTACAGGATATGCTGCGTCCTGAACCATCTGCTCCACCTTTGGAAACACTGTCAACACCACAACCTTGTTCTAGCTCTATCACCCTGGAGGAAGAGAACAGAAAACACAGAGCACAGCAGAGGTGGTCCGGCATCATTCGAGATGCAATTCTGGAGGGAGAATGGCAAGCATCAGGGGCAGTTGCTTGTCCCATTTTATAAGATCAGCAAAATCCACGTTATGAACAGCATGACTGGAAGATCTTGCAGCAAGCCAAAAAGACAGTTACTGAGAATGGCATTAAATCTGAAGCTGCAAACACTGCATTGGACTGGCTGTTCACCTCTGATGTTAACAGTCCCATAGACAGACAAAATCTCGCACGTCTGCTTTTAACTCCATCACAGCTTATGGTGTGGGAGAAGGAATGGAAAAGGCTAGCAGTTCTAGAAGCCAATCAACCTCGAGATCGAAATGATGTGTTATATGGACTTAATCCTGACATCCTCACCGGTTCAGGAGTTTACAGTCATATGGCTGTACAGTTAAACTACCCTCTTGCAATGCATCATTTGTCTGCACAGCTCGCTCGTCAAGCCTTTAATGCTGTGCCTGATTCAAAACCTCATCCTTCCTTCACAACAATACGGCAAGGCCTCACGGAACCGTATCCTCATTTCATCGATCGTCTGTCAGCAGCCCTTAAAGCTCAGAATGACACGACTGAAGAGGCAAAACAGAACATGTTCAAACTGTTAGCTTTTGAGAATGCCAACTCGAAGATGAAGCCTATTCTTGCCACACTCCCAAAGCAAGCAGACGTGGGAGACATGCTAGATATTGCCCTGCAAGTAAATCAAACGCAACAAGGACAGCTAGTAGCCAATGCTGTTGCAGAAGCCATCAAGCCAACCACAAGTCTGATTGCTGCTGCCATCAGCAAGCTGGGAAGTGGATGCAAACCCTCCCCCACACCTCCAGGCATCTGTTTTCGATGTGGCGACAAGAGGGCACTTTTGAAAATTCTGCCCAGCTACTGTGTGGTGTGATCACTGCCAGACAGGCAGACATGCTACTTCTGTATGTCGTTTTGCAAAAAACATGATCAAGAACGCGAGGAGCAGCTGCGCGGGGACACAAGTTGCCGGCCCAACTCTATTCAGCAGCTCAACCCACCAGCAACACGGGGAAGCCTGGGAATCGATTTGGCAGCATCAGTAGATGTCACACTCATCGACAGCAATGTCCGCAAAATCCCAACTGGAGTTACAGGACCTGTTTATTCTGCTACCAGTGCACTTGGTGCTTTGTTGATTGGGAGATCATCTGCTGGAATTGCAGGACTTATTGTTCTCCCAGGAGTCATCGATGCCGATTACATTGGTGAAATCCAAGTGTGTGCCTACACTCTAGCTCCTCCACTTACAATCAAAAAGGGAACAAGAATTGCTCAATTGGTGTTGCTTCAAAAGGTGGCAACTGAGAAAGAGATTTTTCGAAGTGCTCCTGAATGCGGAGCCAAAGGATTTGGGTCAACAGGAGACACAGTGGTGAATCTCGTTCAACAAATGAGTCATCGACCAATAACTGAAATCACCCTGTGCCACGGATCAAAGCAGCAAAGAGTCAAGATGATGCTAGACACGGGAGCTGATGTCACCATCGTCAGCCAAGTCTGGTGGCCAAGAGAATGGCCTCTCCACAGAGCCTTAAGCTTGGTACAAGGTGTAGGAGGATACTCCATGCTGCTGAGAAGTGTACACCCGGTCCAGTTTCGATTTCCTGAAGGACAGGCTACCACCTTATGTCCATACGTCATGCCTTTGCCTGGAACCCTTGGAGAGCTTGTTGGTCGAGACGTTCTCAGCCAGCTTGGAGCAACACTAACTCTCCCCAATCAATCACCTTTTCGGTAATTGCCACTGCTGACAGGCCGCCAGCCCCAAGGATTCAGTGGAAATCTAATGAGCCTGTGTGGGTTGAGCAGTGGCCTCTATCCCAGGAGCGGCTAGCAATTGCGCATGAGCTTGTCAAGGAACAGCTACAAGCAAAGCATATCCAACCATCGCTCAGCCCATGGAATACTCCAATTTTTGTCATCCCAAAGAAGTCTGGAAAATGGCAATTGCTGCATGACCTACGCAAGGTAAACGACCAAATGTGGGTAATGGGAGCGTTACAACCAGGGATGCCCTCTCCCACAATGCTGCCACAAGAATGGCATCTTCTAGTCATAGATCTGAAAGACTGTTTCTTCACGATACCCCTGCAGAAAGAAGACACAGTGAGATTTGGCTTCACTTTGCCATCAATCAACAAAGAAAGTCCGTCTCAGAGATTTGAGTGGGTGGTCCTTCCACAGGGGATGAAAAAATTCTCCAACAATGTGCCAACTGTTCGTGCACTGGGCACTGACACCTGTGCGGGCCAAGCTCTCCCAGACAATTATTTATCACTACATGGATGACATCTTGTTTTGTCAACGTGATCCATTCCAAGATGGAGATCTCACATTTATCACTGCCCAGCTCGCAGCAAAAGGCTTGGTGGTTGCCCCAGAAAAATTTCAAAGACAAGCCCCATGGAGGTACCTAGGGTGGATTTTGACATCTTCATCAGTCCACCCACAAAAATTGGAATTAATCACCAAGATCCATACCCTTAATGATGCACAAAGGCTTGTTGGAGATCTGCAATGGGTACGATCCATTGCCGGTATCCGAAATGATAAGATAGCACCCTTAATGAGCCTTTTGAAAGGTACAGACCTGCAAGCCCCGATTACCCTTTCGGCAGATCAAAAGAGCTGTCTCATTTATCTAGGGAAGAAACTGCTTTCAACACTGGCAGACAGAAGATTGCCAGATGTGCCTTCAGGACTTCTGATTTGTAAACACTCTGTTGCACCATGTGCTATCATATTCCAGTGGCCTGCTTGGCAAAAAGAGAAAGGGGGAGAAGGCCCATCTAAGAGCCGTCGAGGTGCCAAGCAGCCTGCCAAGAAGATACAGTTAGTGCAATCAGCGAAGAAATGTGCAGAGCCTTTAGCGATTCTTGAGAGGATTTTTACACCATATACGCCACCAATGAGTATCTGGCAGAGGACAGAAGCAATTGCTTATCTCATCAAAAAGGCGAGAACACGAATTGTGGAAATTAGTGGTGCTGAGCCGGAACATATCAGTCTGCCAATAACAATAGAAAATCTTGAGTGGATGCTGAGACACTCAGAACCAATTCAATTAGTGTTGCTCAGCTATCCAGGGACTGTACACAACAGGCAGCCTAGCGACCCATGCCTGCAGATTATCTTAAAACAGCGGTGGTTGCCACAGCCCAAAGTCGTGAAGCAGCCAGTAAAAGGCCTTACAGTATACACGGATGCAGGAAGTCGGCGGAAAAAGACAGCCTGTACCTGGCAAGAAGACTCAAGTTGGAGAAGTAAAATTATAGATGGAGATGCACACGACTCACTGCAGACATTAGAACTTACAGCCGTCGCATGGGCACTGTCTCATTGGCGAGACAGTAAGCTGAACATTGTATCAGATTCATTGTACGTGGTAGGAGTGGTACAATGTATTGAAGACGTTCTCATCAAACCACCAGATAATAAGCGATTGTGTCAACTATTTTTTCAAATCAAAAGAGCTATAGAGGACAGAAATGAGCCCTGTTGCATCATTCACATCCGCAGTCATCAAACAGAATTAGGTCTCAGAAAAGGCAATGCAAAAGCTGATACGCTTGTCAGTCCTGTTGTAGCAGCACCAAGAGACTCTTTCGCAGCTGCAAGAGAGAGTCGTGCTCTC
Organism: Pseudopodoces humilis; assembly: GCF_049639895.1. Taxonomy (NCBI): domain Eukaryota; kingdom Metazoa; phylum Chordata; class Aves; order Passeriformes; family Paridae; genus Pseudopodoces; species Pseudopodoces humilis. The sequence goes on from NC_142203.1 coordinate 11,675,335, forward strand.
TTTCATCAAGCCGCAAAAGCCTTACAGAGACAATTTAACATCAGCTTAACAGATGCACAAGGCATTGTAAAATCCTGTCCACAGTGCAGTCAATATGGAACCACTCTAGGCTTAGGCATTAACCCTAGGGGTCTTCAAGCCTGTGAGATTTGGCAAACGGACATAACACATGTGCCTGAATTTGGTCACCTCAAATATGTACATGTTACAATAGATACCTTTTCAAAAATGGTTTGGGCCACTGCACAAGTAGGAGAAAAAAGCATACATGTAATTCGACATTTGGTAGCGTGGTTTGCCGTAATGGGGGTTCCGAAAGAAATAAAAACAGACAATGGGCCTGCATATGTAGGAACACGAGTTTCTCAATTCTTACAAAAATGGGGAGTCAAACATGTAAATGGAATTCCCCATGTGTCATCTGGACAGGCCATTGTAGAGAGAGCCCATAGGACCCTAAAAGAGTACTTGAATAAGCAAAAAACACCAGAACAGTTAGACCCTACCATTCGATTGCAGCAAGTGTTGTTCACTCTAAATTTCCTCAGTTTAGTTGGGGATTTAGAGCAACCCTCGGTGGTCATTCACAATAGTCAAGTAAAGATGCAAGCTACCCCAGAGGTTAAGTTATATTATAAAAACCCAAAAACAGGTATCTGGGAGGGACCAAGTCCATTGCTATTTAACGGGCGTGGTTACAGTTGTGTTTCCACAAATACTGGACCGCTGTGGGTGCCTGGCCGATGGACCAAACCAGCCACAAAGGATCTGAGGAACAATCAGAACGTTTATGCCCTCAGTCAATCTCTGATCAGCTGTCAGCTGACATCACAAGAACAACAAATGTTTCAGGACTGAATTGTGTCAAATCATAGTCTGTTTGTGAGAAATTCCTGTGAAGATCTGAGAAGAGTACAGAGACTCTATCTAATTGTGCACGAAACAAAATTTTAGTTGTGTGTTTACCCTTTTTGCAAATTGCTTTCACGCTTAGACTACATATATACCGAAGCACATGTGTTAAAGTAGATAGATAAGAGTTAAGATAAGAAGTTTAGTGTGTGTAGCGATTATTATGTTAGTATAAGGTATAAGTATTCCCCCTTCAAGAGCTAGCATAAGCATCTTTGAAAGTTCACTTAACGATCAAAGTTTTAGCCGTGAATGTGCAAACATGACGCCATTTGCATGGGACAAACTGCTTGTGGTAATTGTGCCGTGTGTAACCCCAAACAGCTGTCTGCTGACTGATATCCAAAAGCGACAGAACATATGGGTCACCTTAGCACACCTGACCGGTCAAAAATCAATGTGTTTGAGCCTAGCTACCCCTGGAGATCCTTTTCATACCTGTCTCGTAGGAGTCCCTGAATGGGATCCTCCAGCCTTTAAAGGTTTAGTTAGCAACGAGACTCGACTAAATCGATCGATAATGCTGCAAGAGTGCAACCGCACCATTGGCTTCACATTAAGACAACTTGAAGCCTGCTGGCAAGTGAAAATTATTGAGGTTCTTAATGTTACCATGAGACCCCCCAGAAGAGTTAGATCTGCTAGGTTCCACTAATACCTCAGGTGGATGGATGATGTTTGAGCCCCCAACAAAAAATCATCCTGACAAAGCAACACAGCGCTGGGCTACAGTCAACCCCATAGTTGATCTCGTTACTGCCACTGAGAGTAAAGCTTTTTACTCGCGATGCAATCTCACAGGACAACTACCAAAGCGCTTACCTAGTTCCATCTTCCTAATCTGTGGGGATAGGGCATGGAATGGAATTCCTGCTAGTCCACATGGAGGGCCATGTTATCTTGGGAAACTTACTTTGTTCCACCCAAGCTTACATCAATTGCTGAATGTGGCTGACAAAATGACAATCAATAGATGGACCAAGCGAAGCCTAAATGAGTTACAGTGTAATGATGTTAGAAACCCAGACTTTTGGAATCGCGGTATAATATGGGCAACCTCCTTCTTCATTCCAGGAGCAGCCGCCGCCAAAAGTCTAGCCACCCTAAAAAGGCTTGCTTGCTGGACTAGGAAATAATTAAACTTAACATCCACAATGTTGAGTGAACTTTCAGCCAATGTGAGTAGTGTACGTCATGCAGTATTACAAAACCGAGCTGCAATTGACTTTTTGCTCTTAGCGCAAGGACATGGTTGTGAGGAGTTTGAAGGCATGTGCTGCTTGAATCTTACTGATCATTTCAGTTTCCATCCATAAGCAACTACGCCAGCAAGATGGGTTATATGCCCTGAAAGAAGTTAGTAACCCCACTGAGAGTTGGTTTGCCAGCTGGGGCATCACTGGATGGTTGAAGTCTCTTGTGCTAGAGGGCGGACGAATGCTATTTATAGGGATAATGGTGTAGGGATACAGCTTGTAGGCTGTATGCTATCTTGTGTTCATAGAAGTGTAGTACAAGCCGCATCCAAGGCCTGGTTTGTGCAAAAAGGAAACGGGGGAATTATAGAGAGTTTTTTAGCAGATGGGGGACACGATATATTAGTAAAGGCCTGTCTGCACAAACCAGCCTCTGGATTAAGTTGTAATATTAAGGGCTAAAATCCTTGAAACTTACCTGCAGAAAGTAAAACAATATTCCTGTGTACAAAGATAAGAATGTAAACTTGTGTGTGCTAGCCAATAGTAGCTTGCTCTGCCCGCAAACCCTGTAGAACCCTATAAAAGGTGTGTTAATAATAGAAATAAACAGCATTCACAATTACTTCTGTGAAGACTGGTGAATAGCTTGGGGGTCCTTCAAGAGGAGCTGATGGCTCAGCTGATCCAAAAGGCCAGGGTAAGGCTGCGAGAACTGGCAGGCTGTGACTTTATGTGTATTCACCTTACGGTCAGACTCTCTGGAGAAGGCAAACACTCCCCTGAGAAACTGACCAAGGAGATGTTTGAGCACCTGCTGCAGAACAATGCTAACCTCCAATTTGATCTGGACAGCTAGGTGGCAAATTTCGGTTCGTGCACCATCGCACAAATTGTTTCATGAGGAATTCCACCTCATTCCTTGTGAGAAAAGGAGTCGACGGCCACTCAAAGCTCTTACAGTGTTCATTGATGCATCTGGAACTTCTCATAAGTTGGTGATGACTTGGAGAAATCCACAGACTCAGCTTTGGGAAGCTGATGTTGAGTTTTTAGAAGGATCACCCAAGATAGCTGAACTGGCTGCGGCTGTAAGAGCCTTTGAGAAGTTTTCAGAACCGATTAATTTGTTTACTGATTCAGCCTACGTAGCAGGAGTGGTGTCCAGAGCGGAACAGGCAGTTCTCAAGGACATTGAGAATGAACATCTCTTTAGATTGCTCTCAAAACTGATTAATTTGGTTTCAACTTGAGAGCATCCTTTCTATGTGATGCATATAAGATCACATTCCGATTTGCCAGGTGAAATCGCTGAGGGAAACTGGAAGGCTGATTCCCTTGCTGCCCCAGCTGAAAAGGAACGGCTCCCAGATGTGTTTCAACAGGCAAAGATAAGTCACCAGCAATACCATCAAAATGTGCCAGGACTGATGTGTCAGTTCCAGCTGACACGGGGTCAGGCTAAAGCCATTGTGGCTACCTGTCCCAATTGCCAGCTCCAGGCAGTGCCATCATTAGGCATCGGGGTCAATTCCCGAGGCCTTGGAAGCTGTGAGGTGTGGCAAACAGATATCACTCACATTCCCAGTTTTGGTCACCTTAAGTATGTACACGTGAGTATTGATACATATTCAGGAGCTGTGTATGCCTCTGCTCATGCAGGAGAAAAATCTGTACATGCCAAACAACACTTAGTGCAGGCCTTTGCAGTGCTGGGGATCCCTAAGGAAATTAAAACAGATAATGGCCCAGTGCATAAATCCAAGGAGTTCCTGGAATTTGTCCAGCAGTGGGGTGTGGACCACAAAACTGGCATCCCCCACTCCCCCATTGATCAAGCTGTGATCGAGCGTACCCACCAGACGCTCAAACAAGTCCTAGCCAGGCAAAGTAGTGGAACAGTGTGGATGTCTTCACAACAAAAGCTTTGCAAAGCCATGTTTACCATCAATTTCCTGAACTGTTCATTTCAAAACATGAATCCTCCAGTTACTCGACATTTTAACAGTGGTGATCAGTTTAAATTGTCACAGCATCCACCAGTTTTAAGCAGGGACCCTGAAACTTGGCAAACCAAGGGCCCCTATGAACTTGTCACCTGGGGGCGTGGTTATGCGTGTGTATCCACCCCTACAGGCCCCCGATGGATTCCTCAAAAACGGGTAAAGCCTTTTGTTCCCAAAAACCCAGCCCCAGCAGAAGAAGAGAGACAAGTGGCAGTTGCTTCCAAAAGAAGACTCTGCCGGGAAAAACAAGAAGAAACCTTCCTAACCTCTGGTTACTCTCTGACCTGCACACATTGACTGTGAATATGCTTTAAAAATATTTGTTTCTTTTCTTTTAGAAAAGACTTACCTCACACTCAAACCCATGATAAGCCTTACCTCAGCTGTTCTCCTGCTTGCTCTGAGCAGCCTGGCAGCTGCCTGGATCGTCCCTCAGCCACAACAGAACATCTGGGTGACTCTGGCACACACTTCAACAAGACAATATCTGCCTGTCCACTGCAGCAGCAAAAGACCCTATGTGTACCTGTCTGGTAGGAATCCCCCTGCAGGCTGAAGATTTTACAACCAGCTTTAGTGATCCCAAGTTTAATACAATTCCTAAAACAAGCAATGACCAACCACATGAAAACAGTAAACAGCAAGCTGTGGCAGTGAAAAATCCTATAGAAAAGTGGTTACCAGTACTGCCCAGAGCCAATAAAGAGCCCCAAGAATTAGAGCTATTAGGTTCCTCCCCTGCACCCTTTTGTCTTCATTTACAATTCACTGCCAGACACAAAACTATACAATCACATAATCCAGTACTGACAAGAATACAAAGCAAAACAATGGTGTGGTGTGCTAAGTCAAGTCCTAGTGGACTATCCTCACTGCTCACATCCAAGAATCCTCCCTAAAGGTATATTTCTAATATGTGGAGATAAAGCATGGGCAGAGGTCCCATCTCGCCTTCGAGGGGGGCCTTGCACTTCTGTTAGGCTGTCCCTGTTTGCACCCAACCAAACCCAAATTATTAGATGGACTCGGAAAGACAATTAGACTCATGAAATCCACAAAAGAAGCACTGATATTTTAGATTCAAATTGTGATTTGGATATATTTCATTGGGCAAAATCAAAAAGGGTTGCTGCATCCATATTTCTTCCATGTGTTGCAGCTGCCAAGGCACTAGATGAATTAGGACAGCTCGAGTGCTGGGTGATTAAACAGGCCAACTTAACATCAGCCACCCTCAGCTTCCTCCTTGAAGACAAAGAAATTACCCAACAGACCACACTCCAAAATCAGACTGCCATCAATTTCCTTCTGCTGCTGCATGTACACGAATGCCAGGAATTTGAAGGACTTTGCTGCCTAAACCTGTCCTCAAAAGCTCCCAACGTCCACGGAGCCCTTCGAGAGATGAAGAACTTCATTGGACAAGTGAAGCAAGAAGCCGAGGGCTGTTTTAGTGAGCTGTTCAAAGGCTGGGGACTCACAGGATGGTGGACCTCGATAATCAAAACAATCTTGTTGGTTTTTGTTGTTCTGTTTCTAATTGTGCATTTCTAATTCTAGCATTCGGAGTTGTCCGTTGTTTAGTTTTAAAAGCTCTCAAAACATTAGTCTCTACTACCTCAGAGATCAACCACATAGAACTAGAGGACTGGAGGCAACTTAACCGGCCTGCCAATCACGAGTGGTGGACAAACTCATGACATGTATCAAGATAATCTCATAACCCTTCAAAAATTTTATATAATATGAAAGGGTGAGATGTTGTAATGCAGTTAGGCAAAATTGTATGACCCAAAGAATGTACCCCTGAAAATGCAGAATTGTAAGTTTCTTTCCCTTATCTCTTTCTCCCCAGTTCCCCTTATTGGTTGTGTGAATGTAACCCACCCTCTTCCCCCTGCCTTCAAAAAGGGGTGCTTATCGACACCTCTTTCACTTTCCCTCCTGCTCTTCTCCGCAAGACCCCAAAAAATAAAGCTGCACTTCCATATCAGCTAAGGGAAAGGGCCTCGTTTTTAAGTTCTTCTTTGCTAAGCTAAAACTATCTCCCCTGTTTGCCTGGCTGCTGCTGGGTGGACAGTGGTAACAGAGAAACAGGGGACATAGAAATTATAGCATGTATACACCACAGAAAAAGAGAAAGATGTGATTATTTGAATACATCAAAATGCAACTACATCTGTGGTGAACTTGACTTTAACCTTTGTATCACATTTGCCAGATGTATTCTGTTGGGAAGGTAGAATTAGAAAGAAATTATAAATATGACTCTGTAGCCAGAAAGGCTAAGGAAGAAATACAAATGAAAGCACAGTTTGAATAATTCAAAGAAACCGGTCTGGTATGCCAGAACACATTCTTTCCCGCAATAAAACTAAGCTGAGACCCCTCTCCCCAGCCTTATAACGAAAGGTCTGAAGGACCCTGAGATAACTAAAAATGTATAAAAGCAGCGATTTCTATAGGCCGCACACAAATGTTACTGTATTAGTATACTTAGAAAGATTGGTCAGTAAAGGAATAGAATATTCAAATGCATAGATTATATAAGTAATTGTAAAAGAGACCTCTCTCTCTTGCTACGCTCTCTTAGCCCTCTTGGTCTCTCTTGACTCTCTTGGTTCTCTTGGTCTCTCTAGTTTCTCTTAGTTTCTCTTGGCCTTCTTGCCTCACTCTTTCTACACTCTTGCTGCTCTTTTTCCCCAGCTCTCTCACTTCTGTTCTGTTACTCTCTCTTAGCAATCTTAAGTCTTGAGCTCATGTATTCATATTTTACCCCTTTTTGTATTGTTCTCTCTGAGCCCGCTTTGAGCTCTATCTGCTGGCTCATAGCAGGCTCTCTCTCTCTCTCTCTCTCCCCCACGCCCTGAAATAAACTTCTAGCACCTAACTCGATTATAGAGGTCTCTGCCGTGTCTCTGACCGTCCACCCCAGAAAGCGTCTCTTACAGTATTCCATTGTTATTCATCATTTTCTTGCATCAAGTGCACCTCAGTTCCTTTGTATTAACAGTCTGAAATGTAGTGCAGACCAGCTGGACAGCTTTTTGTTTTGTTCATTCAGAGGTCAGAGGAAATACAAACATTTGAATACTTGTTAGTATACTTAGAAGCTAGGATATTCTCATCTCCACCTTACAGTCTGCTTTTTAAATAAAGCACTCTTCATCTTGCTAGGAGAGGAGTAGGGTTTTGTTGTTTTGGGTTTTTTAATTGTGACTAGGGAATCAGAATGGATAAAGCTTAGTCTCTAAAGTTCATTTGATCCATGCTCATGCTCATTCAAGCCTGTCTTTCTGAAGGCAAAAGATGATACTTTGTACCCTCTTTTTCTACCTTTTTTTTTTGTCTACCCATACTAGGAAGGCTTGATCAACCTCTCTAAATAATACATTGGCACCAATTTCTGTGCTCATGGCCAGAGGCAAAAATGCATGGTATCTGCTAATGAAAATAATTTCAGGAGACAGGGAAAAAAATAAAGAGACAGTAAGAAATAGTATCAAACTTCTAAAGAATCTTTAAATTACAATAATGTCACTATTCTCTTAATGTGTATAGAAAAATCCAGCTGTCTCTGAATTAGAACTTGATGAATTATTAAAAACAAACAATTCAATAATCAAATTTCACTTTGTCTATTTGTGATCTAAAATAAACTGTCTCAATTGTATTTGATATTCAAAACTCTTCATTAATTGGTTTTTTTTTTCCTTCTACACAGAAACCATAAGAAACAAATACCAGGATAGGAAAGAATGCTTTAAATTTCACTTGACATTGGGATTGAATCAATGATTTCACTGGCTCCAGAATTCCACCTTTCAAGTTTCACAGGCCATTTTGCAAGTCCTCAACAGGGTGATGTCTGCCACAGAATACAAATTCAGTGTAAAATCTAAATTTTTATTACCTTGTACAGACAAAATTGACACTGATATTGTGTAACAAGACAAACATCTCTACTTTAAAAATTCTGGCCAGTGCTGATCACAATGAAGGAATACTGAAACGTACAGTCATACCTGAATCAAACGGGTTTTTACTTTTCTCCTTCGAAGCATACACTTGTGGAAAGCCTGCTTTATTTTTTATGGCTTATCTTATGAATGTTTTTTGAGCTAAACTATATGTGTTACTTAGTATTCATTATGCCTATCTGGCCTGTCTTGTCTTCATGTTCTCTCCTTTTCAGATTTTCATCCTAACCAAATTGCTTTCACATGTTAATGAGCTTCTAACTGAATCATATTAAATTTAACTGGCCTGGGGCAAGGCTGACAAAAGTTGTGATTCTGGATTTTTTTTCCTTCTTTCTTCTCTTATTTATTCCCCAGAGGTGGGAGAGACAAAGCCTGTGATTTCACTCACTGTTGACTTCTTTTTCTAGTGTCTTTCTTGACATTGTATCACAGGGAGTGAAGAAGAGATGCAGAATAATAAAGGGCCAGTGAGCTTACAAAAGACCCTTCTTTTCTCTAATGTCTCCTCCCATGCTACTTCCTTTATTTACAAATGACTCTAGAAGCTTGCAGCTGGAACAGACACCCGGTCTCTGTTTCCATGCTGTGTAAAGACCAGGAATAAGGAGGAGTGATAGGGCATTAGCAAGGACAAGGAGGCACTGCTTGTGAACAGAAAAAATCTGCTCAAGGTCCAGTGAAACCTCCCAACCCCACTGCCATCTGACATGTTCTTTCTTAGAGGAGGAAAATTAGTGAATGGAACAAAATGTCTACTGAAAAATACTGACAGAGAAATTGCCCCAGTTATGAGCCTGGAAATTAGGGCTTGGAATCAAAACCATCCTTCAAAAGTGCAACTGGCCTCTTCAAAGTACAACTGCCATACCTAGAAAGCAGAGATATCCTGAGCCACCAAGTGCAAAACCAAGAAGGATTAACAGCAAATTGAAAAAGTGTAACAAAAAAGTACAACAACATATGAAAGAGTAATAAAGTCTGGAAAAATAAAATTTATATGAAAGAACAGAAAACATCATTGACATCATTGGCTGATATGGAGGAAAAGCTAAAATTAACAGGTGGCTTAAAAATGTGGTACCATCCTGTGGTACCATGACCTGTTATGTCTAAGATATAAAAGGGACATAATTTTTATCAAAAATGGAGCCTGTCTCTCTGAGGCCTTCTCAGGTTGCATATACTCATTTTAAGCAGATTGAATCCCACACAAACTTTCTAATGGATCATGGACTCTCCTCAGGGATATCTGTCTGGCACTAGAGTCCTTGACACAACAGACAACTTGCCTGTTACCTTATTAGTCCCCCTCTTCTTTGTAGATTTTTGGTTTTTTTTCCACCCCTGGCATAGTAAGATCTTCCCTCTAGGAACAGATCACATTTTGTTGCAGTTTGACATCTTGTGAAATCTGTATAATTTACTTGATATTTTTATATATATCTGTATGTGTGTGTATATATCCATACAAGTAATTTATCATAAATATATCTGGTGTCATACTCTTGATAATCTTATTCACCAATGATATGTTTGTATAACTGCAATAGTATATGGCTGGTATATACACCTAGTTGTACACTACTACATCTAGTTGTACACTACTGGTATGCTGCTGTTGCTAGTAGTATATTCCTAGCTGGCTGCTGCTGTTATATTAGATGTTGCTGTATCTACTGCTGCCCTTTCACTGTTTGATGGTGTATTTGATTCTTGATAGAAATTTATATTAGCCTTATATATAAATATATACACTTTATTAATCATAGATATACTTGCTACTGGTGATTTTTCTGGTAGTTTACACGCTATTTTTTCATGGTATTTGTGGTAATCTGAAATAAAGCACAGAAAAATACGAAGTCTCTGTGTCTTTGTCCCTTACGGAATTCTGTGAAGCTACAGTCATGATTTCTACCCATCCACAGGCCCAATAACCCTTTAGGTCATGACACCGGTATTTGACCAAGTTATTGCCAGTTACCCTGGGATCAAACAACTCAAGAATCCTCCTCTCTTTTGCCCTACCCTCTCCTTCCCTGTCAATACCTCTATTTACTTCCTTTAGTTACGTTACCAACAATTCATCATTTCTCTTCTGCCACATTTCCCGACCAGTTTTCTGAAATGAGAACAATGTTCTTCCTCAATCTGTCTTCTGTATCTCTGGCCTCCAAACAAATTCTCTCCATAGGACTCCTAATCATTACTTTTAGACTATCACCTATATAGTCTTTGAAGCCCACAGTATTATAATTTAATTAGCTCCACAGTAAAATATCTCGCCTATTAATTAAATCCTCAAACTAGAAATAGAGTTATTTTTATTATCCAACAAAAAAGACAAAAATATTGGCAAAAGTCTTCAAAATTTTACATAAACTCATTTAATTAAAGCTAGAAAAACATTATCTGTAGTACCATGCAACATACTAAATTAATTTGACACCTATCACAGGAATGGACTACATGTCCCAGGACTAAATGTGTAAAGAAGGCATCCAGTACATTCTCACATGTTTTGGCATTTGGATATTACATCAACTGGTCTCACATATATGTAGACATAGACTCATTCATCCTGCAACCACAGGAATAATTTTCTGAGCTATAGACCAATAAACCAAGAACTATCTGATGCCATGGAAAGTGACAAGAAGTCACTTTCTGTTATCAATTTTTGGCTAAGGAATTATCATCTGTTTAGCAGCCCTGTTTATCCTTTTATAATCCTCTGTCAAGGACTGAAAAGAAACCAGGACAGCAGCAATACAAGACAGTCCTTTTAAGTATATTTTCCTCAAAAGAAATATGTGCCATGGAACTTATAATTTGAGCTTTTGTGGGTGGTTTGGCAAAACCAGCTTTGTACAAACAACAGAGAAATTTACAAAGATCATTAAAAAAAAGCTTTTTTTTTTTTTTTTCTCCTGCTATTAAGTTTCCACTGGAACAGTATGTGTCTTATCCTTTCAGTTCTATATACTGAGTTTATGAGGAGCTGAGATGACCATTCTCAAGCAGTCAAACCAGTGGGAGAGTGGCTGATGAAACATCACTGGGCCTTCTCTTTGCTTCCACCTTTAAAAATCTTATAAAGTTGAATTGATGGTATACTTTTTTTATATGACCAATTGCTGAAAACCTTACAGAGGGATTTATCATAAAGAGAAGATCTACAAGACTGTGAATAGGATAAAAGGTGATATAATATGCAACCTCTCTACTACTCTAGCCTGGTTAAGAATCACAGACATGAAGGGAACTTAGCAAGTACTAACATTAGCTATCTACCAAGGAGAACGAATTAATGTTAAGATCAAGTGAAGTAATAGTATATATCTAATGAATTGATAGCCTATATCCACTTTCTATTTTTACCATTGGTTACTCTATTCTTAGAAATAGAAATGGTACCATACAAGTAAGATTGAATAGGACTAACATAAATAAAAAGAACATATATATTTGACTAAATGAGGCTTAAGTGTCTTACTGCATCTCTTATGCACATTTAACAAGTTTTTGTGTTGGAAAGATAAGCTAAATACTTATTCATGTTTTCCCTGAAGACCTTCATGTTGCAGCCTTTTTGCCAGCACTCTAGGTTATTCCCACTATATACTTCAGAGCTGTCTGACAGTACCCATCTTGAGCTTTATCTTGTTCTGACACAACAGCACTGAGTATTGTAGAGTCTGGTAAATTACTGTCTAGCAACACTAATTTTCTGGCTACTCAGGATACTGCAAATGATCTCCAAATGTAATCAGATCTGGGAGTTGTCAATCCAGAGGAAAATTGTTCCTGCATTAAAGAAAAACTTAGAAACAACTACTCTGGAAGAATTTTTCAACCTATGGTAAATTCAGACAACAGTGTTCCAGTTGACTTCTCAGTTTCAAGTTTCAGCTACTGGTGAAGGAATTTCTGCTCTTACTGTTCAGTAAGAGTAGAAATTATTAATATAATTATTTAAATTTATTTAATTTATTAAATATACATATAAATATATATTTACTATATAAATATATATATGTATAAATATATATTAATTTAATCTATTACAGCCTTATTTCTTTAGCAATAAGTATACTTGTGTAAAAACAGGGTAAATTTTCAGGTAAAGAGAGGCAAAAGAGTTGAGGTGTCCAACTGGAGTAACTGGGAGAAGTGAATGATGCACCAGAGGGTCTTGCTGCCATGCAGAGGGACCTGGACAGGCTACAGAAAGGCCAGACAGGAGCCTCATTAAGTTCAATAAGTCAAAGTGCCAAGTCCTGCACCTGGGGAGGTACAACCCCAGGCACCGGCACAATCTAGGAAGCAGCTTGGCAGCAAAGAATCTGGGAGGCCTGGTGGGCACCAAAATGAACACAGCCACATGCCCTTGCTGGACAGTAGGCAAACAGTATCCACAGCTGCACTAGATGAGTTGCCAGCAGGTCAAGGGAGGGAATGATTCCGTTTTACTCAGCACTGGTGAGCTCAGACCTAGAGCACTGTGTTTGGTGCTGGGCTGCCCAGCATAAGAGGTGCAGGCATACTGAAAAGCTTCCAACAAAGGACCATCAAGATGACAAAAGGACTGGACCACACCTCCTGTGAGGAAAGGCTGAGAGAGCTGGCACTGTTTATAGCTCAGGGGCTAAGCATCAGGCTGAGAGGGAACCTCAACAACAAAACTGAAAGGAAAGTGAAAAGAAAGGAACATCAGGCTCTCTTCAGTGATGTCTACTGATAAGATACTGTTTACATTCTTTCCCAACTCTTTCTCAGTGATACTTCCCATTACTTCTGGTTCCTCTTGTGTAGTAGAAGGCTTGATGAAGAAACTCTCAAACCGAAGAATATGAAAGGTCTAAGCCAAAGTATATCATGGTCATTTTACATTTTCTAAATCTTTCAATAAGTACCTCTATGTATGTTCTATTATTTTAATCAGAAAGAAGCCTGCCAGCATGATTTCATCTGGATTATGACTCATAATTCTAGTATTACATGAAAACATAGTGGAACCTAATTTGATTATGAATTCAGAGTAAAAAACATTGTGTTCCCAAGTGTAGCACAATAAGTATCTCTTGGTTTTCACAGTCTAGAATCCTTAACTGGGAGAAGTATCTAGAATTCTTAACTGGGAGTAGGAGCTCACCTCAAGGTCTGCAAATTCTCTTACAAGAAATTATTCCGACTTGTGTGATATAGTTGCACTTGCTGCAACCCCCCTCTTCATCCTAATTTGTTCTTTTTCAATGCATCAAACATGCTGCTGTCAAAAGCATATTATTTTCTTGACATACACAGTGAGTTAGTTCTTATTTTACAGACAGTTCCTGGTTTCTTTTAGAAGGAAAGTCTGAACTTTTTGTTCTCACTTATAAGGCTTGTCACCAAAGTGCTTGTTCCCACCTACATTTCAGTTCCTCTGTCCTCCTACACACCTTAGGAGATGGCAATACCTAGCATAATTTTAATTCATTGGGACCCTTCTTTTTCCTCCCTTCTTACCATGTAAGAACATAAAACAGAAAAGGGTCTAACTAGACCAATATCTGACTCCCAGCACTGATAATAAAGTGTCTGCTTCAGGAGTGGAAAAAGTGCACAGGTAATCCGCCTCAGGGGTACTCTACCCACTCTGAGCTATTCTTACTCTTGAATTTTCCAATAGTTATGTGTTTTATTTCCCATCCACATTTCTCTTCCAAATAAATGTCCAGTGTCCACAGAGAATCATGGAAATGTCTTTTATGTATAACAGCTTTTCTCTGTGGCATATAAGTGCTATTACTTCGCAAAGAACTTTCTCCTCTGCGGCCTCTGGTCCAGGGCTGCAGTTCCATGGGCAGTTAGAGGAGTGACAGCAGAAACAAGGACAGATGGCTCCTCACAGCTTGTCTTACATTCATGAATAACATCCTTAGCTGACTGGGGTTGTCCCTCTCCCACCCCATCCCTGGGTGGGAGAAGCTGGCTCTGCCTGGATCTGGCTTTGTGATGTCCCCATCCTCTCCTATGAGCTCCTGCTTCACCATTCTGCCTTTTTCCAGGCAGAGATGCTCTGAGAGGCTTTGTCTGCAGGTCGCACTCAGAGTGTGAGGTTATGGGCTTCAGAAGGGCCCCCATGCACCCCAAAGGGAACCACGGATGAGTGCCAGCCCACTGCTCCCTGCATGAGCGATACTTTGGGACACTTCCCTCAGCCATAGGCATCATCTTGGACCATGCCCCGGCTTCTGTGTGACTCTCTTATACCCATCCCTTCCAACCCTTCTCAGGATTGATTTCTTGGAAGGTGAGCGCATCTTGCTGGATTCCCTGAAGAAAGTGCCCCACTGTCCATGATGCCATCCATGTGCCCTACAAAGAGTGCCCTCCAACATGGGGAGAAAAGAGAACCATAAATACTCCCAGCTGTCAGCTGCTTCTTTTTGCAAATACTGTCAGAATGCTTCTCATATTAAACCCATCCCTGTGGGTTATGGGGCCAAGGAGATTGAGACAGTACTGTGGATTTCTCTGGTGTTCCTGCCATTAGTTTCTTTACCCCTGTGATACAGGTTCTGCCAAAGATGTAGGTCCAGGTGTTGCTGTTTTCTGCATTTATATCACCAGGTACGTTTTTTCTTCCAGTGGAAGTAGCCTCTGCTATCTCTTCACTTACCAAACAGAGCATAAGTTATGTCAATATGTAGCACAGGGGCATTATCAGTCCTGGGGGAATCTGCTGGTCCTATTAGAGGGAAACGAATATTTATATAACAAAGTAAACTTCTTTGTATTCAGGACTAACATCCCAGGAAATTAAATTCAGTAAAGACGTTTCTCATTACTTGTCCCCCTTCCATATCTGTCATTTTTTTGTTTTCTTTTTCTTCAAGCCTGACTGTCCTATAGACCTCAGAAGGAATGCTCAGCTGGTGCCATGATAATTCAGCTGCACAGTCACTTGGCTTGGCTGTTAATGCTTGTCATGTACTTTTTATTGTGGTAGGAGAGCAGTTTCCTTCAATCTTCAGGGTTGCTCAGGGTTGGTTTGAAGCAAAAATCCCAGCCCTGCAAGCACTGTGGAGTCCTGTTGATACAAACCAGACTATTATATATAAAGACTGGTTTTCCCTGCCTGGGAAAGCAATGTGCGCAGAGCTGGAGAAGTTGGGAGACTTTCTTTTGGTGACTACTTCTTCCACCTCTCCTTTATACACTCTGGGGTGATGTGTGGCAGTAGTTGTCTACTTCTACAGAAAGCATGAGGATGCCATGACCCTGGTAGTGCTGGAGCTTTTCCAGCATCAGTGGGACAGTTCTTTTGCCTCAGTGTTCCATCAGGTCCTCAGCAAGGAATGCAGCACACTAAAGGTGGCTGGGACATAGTTCTACAGGCAACACACAGGGTCAGTGTGCTAGATGTGGCAGCAGGCTCTCGCTACTGGCATTTGTCTGGGATCTACTATAGTACAGACTGGATACTTACTGAGACATATTCCACCCAACTAACAGCACCCTGAGGAAACAGCTTCTAAAAGCTTTCTGGAATGAGTATTTAAAAATAATTCCAAGAGGACTTTAGCCTGAGCAGTCCTGGTCCCATGTGCATGTAGATGAATGCTCTGACCTGAGCCATTGTGACAGCAACCTACATCACCCCTTCACACAAGTGAATGGTGATACAAGAGATACAAGAGAGCCTGTGTTAGAATTCATGAGGCTGCTAATTTACAATACTCCACAAGTTCAAGTTTCTGTGCCACCGATCTCCAGTATACTTGGACAGAGACAGAGAGGACAGAGACAGAGCTGGCCTCCTCTTTAGTCACTCTGGTGTACACTGTCATGCCAGTTCCTGGCATTCCTGCATACCCACAGATATGGGAACTGGGAGCTCTCTGCTTCTTTGTAGAGTCTTGATTTCTCAGCTCCTGGTGCCTCTGTGCTGGTAAACACAGCCAAACTTCCTTCTCGCTAGGAAGTGTGCAGCCAACAGCAATAGGTGTTCACAGTGCCAGCAGCTGTGTTCCAGAGACTACTTAAAGAGGACATTCATAGATGAATGAAAATACATGGCCAGGTTGAAATATCGCTCCTAATTCTGTAGCAGAGTGAATCCATAAGACTGGCAGTATAGAGTCCCCCCAGAGATGCCCTGCCTTTCTTCTTGGATGAGAGTGGTGGCAAGGATCACCATTTTTCTCTTGCCTGTTTCTGGAACAAATAGAGCCAGGCCAGACTGGATTTCCTCCTCTTACAGATCTGTTGTTGCCTTTTATTTGCACAGTCGTAAAAAGAGATGAATCTGATTAGACACATTCTGAACATTGCTGTCAGAGCTGTCTTTATTTGGATATTCTTGGTATCTGCCAGCTGGCACAGAGCTGGGGAGCTCAACAGGGTGCAGAGCAGAGAGGTAGCCTTTTCCCTGTCTGGGGTCACTTTCCCCTCTTGGATATTGGAGGGTGAGAAGACTGCAGCTGTGCAGGTGGTCAACCTGCAGAAGGTCAGTGGTTATGTAACTGCCTTCTCCAACCAGCTACCCAGGCGAGTGGATCCCAGTCTCCTTCACTTACTTGCTGAGCATCATGTACCAGGTGTGGATAGGTGGAGCAAAAGCAGAGTTGCAGAGCTGCTGAGGTTGGGGCAGATGATTGGTGGGGGCCTCTGTTTTCTGATGTTATTTGCAGAGGTCTTTATTACCTCCCATTCACATGTTTAAGGCCCCAAATATTATCATGCTTCTGCTCTTACACCTGCCTGCTCCCAGCTGCAGTTCCCAGTGACTTTCTTTGAGGATCCCACTTTCCTAAAGAAGTAAGTCTCCAGCAAGAGGTTGTGCTTGGCCCCTGCTGCCAGTGCTCAGGGATGTTACTACTACCCTGGAGCACCTTGAACTCTTCATCTGCCCTGAAGGGTTCTGGGGTCTAAGTCAGGCTGAGTGCGGTGGTTAGGGGACTCCAGTGGGAGTGTAGTCCAGTGGGACTCCAGGTGTCCTACAGTTCTAGGCAGATGTACAGGTTGTTTTATGCTCCTCTGAGCTTTGAATATTTGTTCCCCAGTGAGGGAAAGCTCCTACATTAAATGCACAATTTACATTCCTTGTTTTCCATTAAATGCTACTTTGTTTAAGTTTAAACAACTATTAATCATTTAATTAGAGCACTATATCAACTAACATCCATATGCTTTGAAGTTTTCCTTCAAATTAGATAAAGCAGAAGGTCTTTTATCCTTTGTATCCTCCATAAAGGGACTTCTGATACAAGAAACAGGGGTTGCCAATGAGTTTTAATTTTTGTGAATACTTGCCTTAGTATGCATTTATGATCTCACATCTCAGATAATAATATATCTGTGCAGGTCCAATGCTGCAAATTAACTGCTTGGACAGAATTTTATGGTGAATTTTGAAATTTCATTTATTTTTCCTTTGAATGAAGTTTAAAGGAGGGGAGGAGACTGTGGTATTGGCTGTGCAGCTGGATTTTTTAAAGGGAAGCATAAGAATTCAATAACAAAACGAAGTATTTTAAGAGCAACTTCAGCTCCATTACTCTACATTTTTTGAAGTGCTGGTAAATTATTTCAACAGTAGGTGCTTTTTGGTAACACCTCTTTTTTTCATCTTGCCTTTGAAATTATATTCTTTGCTCCAAGTTTTACAAAGGGTTTCTGCTCACAGATGAAAGATGAATTAAGGTATAATCAAAAATCCCAAGTTGTCCAATTTTGCTTTGCCCATGAATTCTGATAGAAACACAACCACTTAATAGACAAAGATTACATTCTATGTGCATTTCATATATTGCTCCAGGATAGTATGTACATAGCTACTGATCAGCAAAAATGGATGCCCTAATCAGGCATAAAAGGACAGTGGACCTGAAATAAGAAAGCAAGTGGCCTCTTGGGAATACAGTCTCAGGAGGATTTGCCATTACTCTTATCAGTCTTAAAATCTGAAAGCCACATTCAGAATATTATTTATTTCACCTTCCTATGGAATTTAATAGAGTATGCAAAAGGTGAATTGAAAGGCTTGTAACCAACCAAATCCTTCGTTCAAATTCTTTTTGCCCTTTAACAGCTGAAACTATTTTCTGAAATGGAAACTTCCAAACTTTGTGAGTTTAAAGAATAAGACGATATCACTAATAAGACCTCTCAATAGTATCTGCATTTCAAAGGAGTTCTGTTGCTATTTTGGGGAAATATTCTCTTCTTCTCTGTGTCTATTTCTTGCACACATACAGAACTGTGCAAAGAGGGAAGGAGAGAGACGGAGAGAGTGGTGTCTTTTAGATAGAATAATTCCTTGATAGATGTCAGTCTTTTGCTGGCTAAAGTAGATGGACTAATACAATACCCAACAGAGAAACCAAGTTTCATTCTACTGTGCTTTCTGTAATAGCATTGAAAATAACCTGCAGCCAGATCATGAAGACTCAGATGTTCACAGTGGGAATAGAAATACCTGCAAATCAGTGATCCTCTTGGCTAACTGTAAAGGCTTGTAAATATCATAAACAGCTGCATTTTTAAACATATTTTTTTAAAATGTTTACAGTATCACCTCTTCACATGGTCAGAAGTGCCTCTGTCTGGGCAAGATAGTTCCCTCCTGTTGAGGCCCTTCTACTGGGCTGACTTTTCTGCTTCACACTTCAAGGAAGCAGAATTGGCACACATTTTCAAGGGCGGATTAGTTTGAATGGATGCAGATAGTGGCAATCATTAACATATACTCAATACTTCTTATTTGCAATGTTGAGACTGTTCCTTGCTCTGAATGCTAAATTGTTTTAGAACAGTGTGCAAAATCTCTTAAATATGCACTGGCTAAGAAAGGCACTTGGATATTTACTCTGTGATGTGGATTCCACTATGAACACAGGAAATATTTAGAGTTAAACATGGAAGTTATAAATGGCACCATATCTAAGACAAATTTCGAAGCTGATTCTTATGTCCATGTCTAAATCAATTTCACTAGCTAAGGAGATTAGGGTTATGGGAATGTTTTCAGACATGCACAGCTTTTTATTTTACATTAGCATTTACTACTTTCAAATCAAAACTGCATTTCAGTGAAGTGGTTTACTCCTTATCCTTCCACTATGAATTGTAATTCTTCTTGTTTACAGTCCCTTAAAAATAACCGTTAGTGTTTATTGCCAGTTTTGACAGCTCATTCTTTGTCAGGGACACTTTGCTTTCTTCTCAAGAGAAATTGAAAATATATTTTCAATTTAGTAGATCAAAACACAAATCAGATTTGTGTTTTACATTAAAACCTTGGTTGTGAGTGGAAAAAGAAACAAACCAAAAAACACCAACAGCAATAAAGAAAAAAGTCAGTCTGAATCTTGGAGGCAAAAGTAGTTCATAATTCTTTCTTGTCACCTTTGTTGTGTCTTCCTCTTAAGATTATCCTCTTAAGATTATTATAATTAAGATTATAATAATTATTATTATTATTATTTGTTATTTTGCATTACTTCTAATTGAATATTGAAAAAGAAAAGTCACTCAACTCTTACAAGAATGTTTTTTTGTAGTATGCTTACATAGTATTTTAAAATACAACATAACTCATATTTTAAGAAATTTTAATTTTAATTCAATAACAAACCTCTGATTACCATTTTCTTGCTTCACATATATTAAAATCTAGCTTATATTATGTCATCTATTGTCTCAAACAACAGAAGATACAATATTTCTATGTATCTCAAGATTTTCACTTTGTTTCCAGTGGAGACAATTTACTGAAGAAAAGTAAAAATACAGTCTAAACTAGAAAACTTGAAGTACTTTGTCTAAGTATATATAAAATGATTAAACATAACCCTAATCTAGCAAATTATGTTGTTTTCAGGTACAGTATGGCCTGGCTGTTTCACCTTTATGGGGTTTTATTCCCATAAACTCAGAATAATTCATATTGTGGATTGTGGAAGTTTAAACTATGAAATAAATTTCTTATATCATATATTTCAGAAAATCTAGTTTTGAGGAGCTAATTCTAATATGAATTTGACATGTTCACAAAATATGTTTCATGTTATTTAAAACACATTTCCAAAACTATACTTCTTAATCTTTCGTGGAAGACATTTGCATGAGACCTTTCTATATGTATTCTTGATTCTATATATGTTTTCCTCACAGCTAACACTGTCCCTAAATCTAGCATGTCTTTACTTTTCCTCTGAAGTTTCTTAGATTGTATCTTAACTTGCTATCAAGACATCTAAATTCAAACTGAATATTCTTTTGGAACATGTGTGATAAAAGCAGAAAGGACTGAATTAATCAGGAAGGAGGTTGGTTTTTACATTGTCTCTTTTTAATTTACACATAACTTTGATTTCTAGATATGTTTCATAATTATTAAATACATACTTCATACAACAGAAGTGGATAGAAAACCTGTAAATAATTTATTTCTGCTATATTTAAATAGCTGGTTTTGATGGCATAGTCTCAGCTTCTGACAAGGAAAGAACAGAGATTTCAAGAAGAAAAACTACAAAATAAATAGCTGAAGCCAAATATAAAATTTAAAAAGAATAAAAGATTTTAGTACAAGTCCTAAATCTCAAGGAATAAGAAACTTCTTTTTAAAATATTCAGTAATTGTCGAAAATGTAGAAAAAAAAAATAGAAGAAAAAATTATAAACTTAAAAGCTAGAGTGAATTGAACTCATTGCTTTTCTACTGAATTTTGTCTTCATTACAGAAAAAAACCCAAAAATATAGAAAATCCTGATTTCATAAAACTAAATAGACATAGATATTCTGTACTAAATGGAAGATTCATTCATGATATCAGATTAACTATATTCTAGACACAAGTGTATCTTTTCACATACCATATTTTAAAAAACAATTCAGCTGAAACAATAAAAAATGAGAGGGAACGGATACATGGAATTGCTTGGAAAAAATAACCCAAATATTAAGCAAACTCTTTAAAAAAGCACTGCATGATATATCATGATACTAGTTCAATCACAGAATAAATAACATTTACATAAAGCAATTATGACTAGACTCAGCATGGCTATTTTCCAGTTTTAATTAATTTCTTAACTCTTAATTCTACCTTGTGATGAACAGAGTTCCTTAGAAATATATCAGTCATTTTACACAAAGAAAAGATATCAGTTGCCAGACATGGACTAGAAATCTTGCTGAATACTCTGCAAAGCGGTCTCTAGTGTTTACTGATTACCTGACATTCAGATATCTCTTATTTAGTTGTTTCTTCCTTGGCAATCTCATGGATTTAAATTTGTTTGTATGTTAGCTGATAGTAAGAAAGACAAGTATTGATATGTCTGGTAACACACTGGATGTATACAACACACAGTGACTTAAAAATGATTCACCAAAATCATGGGGAAGGTCATCACGAAAGAGAAAAAAAAAAAAAAATTGTGAGGGAAAGATCACATTGATCAATAGTCCTGGGAAAGGAGTCTGAAAAGTCTCAAAAGGCATATACACATCCATCACAGTTTGTCCCAGTTTGATACAAAATCTGGGAGGAAACTTCCTGAAAGGATGTATCTTATAAAAGATAGATTCCAGTATTCCTTCCCCAACTGGTTCAGGAGAAAATCTCCCTTGGGCAAAGAGGAAAAAACTGTTTCTTTCACAAGTGAAGTACTCAAAAACATGAAAAAGTGAACCATTTTAAACAACAAAACCTCACATTTATCTGAGGAGATGGCAAATTCAGACAGTGCTTCTGCAGGAGTGTCTCAGTCTTGCTCCATCTCTCCCTGTGTCCAGGCCACAGCGCATCTTGGGGAGCCCCTGGCAATTGTTTTGGTGTTCCGACCAGAGGAAAACTGAGCACTTCAAGAAGAGGCCACAGTCTTGGGGAAAATTTTCTTGCCTTAGCTAATGAGGAAAACCAGCAAAAAAAAGCAAATGAAAAACTCTCCATCTCTCTCCCTCTCTCTCTTTCAGCAAAGCTGAGAACTCAGAGAGCACTGCACTCCTTATTTCTCTATGTTTTGAAAACAAGCATGAGAAATGTCACCACCCTCCTCCTTCTCTCTGTCTCTCTGTCTCTCTGGGCTAGCTTAAAGCTACAAGACTCATTCCTAGACAAAAAAAACTATGGGGATACCAAATCATACAGTCACCCCAGGACACAGCTCTACCAGAGACAGAAGACTAACATTAAAATAATTTCATCATGTCCTGAACAAATGGAAAGAGAAGTATTTTTTATCTTAAACTGTTACTTATGTATAACAGAAGAAGTTGAAAGTTTGGTCTGGGAGACTTAAAGCCATTGTCCGACAGATAAAAAATAGGGCTGGGAAGTAATGGCTGCAAATTTATCTGGCTTAAACGTCAAGACATCTTGACACAAAATATGAAAGGTGCAATTAAAGCAAGGAGAATGAAACAGGAAACAGTGATCTCTGCAGTGACAGGAAACAGATTTTAAATTTAATGATTGGAGTAGTCATATTATTCCCTGCTGTCTTCTGTCCCACCATTCCAAGGAAATTCCTTTACAGTGTAAATTGAATCAAAATCCCAGTGCCAATAATAGCAGATCATGAGGAGATAGTTTCAGTGTCCCCTATTTATGAGGCACCTTCATACACCATCTTTAAACAAAATATATTAAGACTCCTGCATTTCATCAGTTTTCAGAAAGCACCAGTTGCTGGTAATTGAAATTTCTCTCTCTTTGCCTCCTTTGGGCTCAATTTTCTGTGGATATAACTTTTCCCTAGTCTCTCAGCCTCCTTTGGGCTGAATTCCTCTGGGATCCTCCCTTGTGGGGAGTCTCATTTATCTCAGTCCTTATTATTCAATGAAAACTCCCGAGTTCATTAGAATCTTGTTTCTCGTGTTTATTAACAGGTGGTCACAAAACTTGACAGATCTCTCCAGGCTGGTCACAAGGTTAATCTTTGCAATTTGGCACATTTCTTTCTTCTGATGGTACAAACAAGGCCTTGTGGCTCACTTCGTGTCTGATGCACAGAATGGCCCCGAACTATGCAGTTCTTTTATCTTTATACCTATTTTTACCCAATTAACAGAAGACACGTATATTATTTTTCTTAATGACCCAATGACCCATCACCTCTGTGATGCACTGCGGCATTTTCTATCCAATCACTTACCATTACCCAAAAACCTCTAGGAGAAGAACATGAAGAAGAAAGAAGAAGGGACAAGGGACAACACCCTAAATCCTCCATCTTGTCTCCTGTTCTCTAAACTAACTTTATCACCCAGTGATTTAAAAAACTTTCTAATCTACACACTTACACTTTTAGCTTTTTTCATCTAACATTTAACATTTGTTTTCATGTTTCACCATGAAAACATGCTCACGAATTTCATATTATATGAAATTCAATGTTTTTCTAGATCTTATAACTAAGTATCAGAAACAAGGGCACACATTCTGTATAACAGACTCCAACAGTAATCCTAATTACTATATTAAAAAAAGTCAATGTTTTTTAGAATCTTCAAGAGTATATCAAATGTACTGTTAATTAATCAGTTCTGTTTAGTGGACACTCCTGTAGTTAAACAAAGGTATGTCTTCATATCATTCTCCTTAAGTTAACTTTTTATTTTCCCATGAGTCTTCTGTCCTAGAAATATTAATTGTAAGGATAAGAAGTTGGTTAGAATACCAGAAGATAGTGACTTTGCTGATGGTACCTGTGCCTTGTAGTTAATGATAAATGAAATGTAATAAAAGACCTACAGCAAAAGAAAATTCAAAAAAGAATTGCTCATTAATTCTGACTTTATGAGCAGTAAGTCAAAAGTTAAAGTTTAGCTACAGAAAATAACATCAGATAAGCCCACCTCTGAAAGGTAAACTACTGTGGAACTGTTCCATTTACTTGCCTAGGCAATATAAATGTGGTGGCTACATCTGTAAATACAGAAGACAAGTGTCACCCTGAAAACTCAGCTTCTGAGCTTGCTGGCATGGTTTTCTAAGGATTTCCCCAGGACAGTAACTGTAAACATAGATATGTGTACATTCTTTCTGTCACACGTCTTGTGATGGGCATATCTCATGGCCAGTGCAGTGAGAAAGTGTTATCCTGACCATCCAATCCCTGGCTGTGGTCAGAAGCCTATAAATCCTGGTGGGAAAAATAAACTCTGCTCTTTCTTTCACCACACCTTGACCTGTGTCTGTGTGATCTATTCATCTTCAGCGGCAACAGACAAGCTCCATTTTTAGAAGCACAGTGAAAGGCAAATACTAATATTAAGCAATGTTCTCAGCATGGATCTGTTAAGAATGAATCTAAATCATAGAATACCATCAAACCCATCCTACAGCTAAATTGCCTTCAGCACAGATAAGAGCAGCATACATTCAGAGTCAAGTGGCCAGATAAACTGAAGTGTTATTGGAAAAATTATTTACAGTTGCACAAATGGCAGACAGATGTGGACATATAGCAAAATAGGTTCTTTTTGGGAAAAGAAAAATAAGACAACTCAAAATGGTTTTTTGAACCTCCTAAATGTTCCAAGCTGACTTTACAACCTTCTAATATAAAGAAATTGAAGGGATTGGCCCAAGACAATTTTGTTTTGCAAAGACAGAAATTTGCCTCCTATTCTTGCTGATGTCTCTTATGAAAGTCAATTGTATCATATAGCTCTCTCACTCCTCTGAACCATTGAATTAGAATAGGCAAAACATTTGTATTTCATTCATATTATTAGGAAATTACACCTTTTGGAGGACTAAAATTTTTCTAAATAAAATTTTAAAATATCCACAAAACATGTGGTTATCTTCTGAGCTGTGTTATTTGGTGCATCTCTTGCCTCTTCTATTTCTTACCAGCAGAACAAAATATATATGCAAGCAGAGAACCAATATCTTTACCTAGTTCTGTTGAAGAGATGGCAAGCCATCCTGGTATAAAAAAATAATAATATATAATATATACATACAACATATAATAATATATATTACTTTTTTAGGGCTCTTATTTGAAGGAGAGTGCTGTAGTATGTCTCCCATCCTTACCCCCTGTGAAATGGATAAAGTTCTATTGTAACTGCCCTCAACCCAGACAATAAATTTGCAACTTCAGCTCACTGATCATACTAATAAGAGTCAGCAAGAGCTAATTTAAGGTAAGCTTAATTGACCTAGAACTGAAAGCCATAATAGAAATCTAAAAGCTAAAACAAAGACTGATAAAAATGAATTATAATTAGAGCACAATCCTTTAGTTAAAAAGTATAATTAACTGCTAGCAAATGGTAGATTTTCTGCCTTCTGTTGTTAAAGAGTCATTTTTCCTAACTTTGTTTTTTTTGTATATTTGTATTCATATAAACTAGGTCAACATACAATCTAACTGAAAAACTATGATATCCAAAGCCTATGTTGCACAGTAACCAAGGTAAATTTCCATTAATCTTGTCTGAAATTTAAGTTTAAGTTTAAATCATATCTACAAATGTATATTTTCCTGTATAGCCACAATGTTGACCCTTCATGCTAGACCCTTTATATTGAACTTCATTTAATAATGAATATAATAATTGAATAATCAATTTTATTGATTATTTCCCAGGAGATGGGTGATTTTCAATCAGACAAGTTACTCTGTGCTGCTTGGTTTATGCCTCTCCAGTTGATCATACTCGCCTTTGTGCTGTGTAATTACAGATGTCCTTGTGGTTTATGAAACATTGTTTATGAAATATTATGGAAAACAGAAGTTTTAGCATGTTGATAAAACTAAGCCACCCTGAACATGAAGGCAACTACTTCCAGAAAACAGTAAGTTTGAGTTATTTTTCAATATATGTGTAAACAAATCAGCTGTGGTTCCAAGTTGCTTTATATTTTAGTTTGCTTACAGGGAAAGAAACTGTATTTCATAAAAACCAAGGTATAGATAAAATTCTGAAATACTTAATCCCATTCCTTCTATAACAGATATAGTATTAGGAAAACAGCTTTACTTTTATGGCTTTAGCAAACAAAATATATTATCTGCAGTTTTTAAATAGATAGTTATTAAAAAATATTCAACATTGCAGTATTAACAACACTGATCACAAGTTAGAGAAATGCCTGATTCAGGAACAATCTAATCCAATATGTCTTCTAAATATCCTTCTTTGCTGTGTCTTCACTTAACCCAAAGAAACATGAAGTTAAATTAAATCAGTCTTCCAAATGTGCACATTAATCATTTACAAGTAACATCAAAAACAAGTAACATCAAATTTTTGCTGTAAAGGTATTTTAGATTTGTAGCACTTATGCATTTGACTCCTACAGAAGACAGCTTTTCACTTGTCATTCAGCTGACACAACAGCAATATGCTTCAAATTGGATTCAAAGGATTGCTTCAAAGCTCTCTCTCTTGTTTAATACTTTCAAAAGAGCATTACCCAACATTAAATGTCTCTGTAATGTCGATGCAGCTGATCTGATTTCATTTGCTGTGCACTGCTCAGTAGATTTGTATCTAAAGTTTAAAGCTCTGTATTCTGACTATTTAGCCTTTTTTTTTTCCTATCTTCCACATTTATGCCTAAATACCTGGAAAAACTTAGGTCCCAAGCACTAATCAGACACACAACACAAATGAACAATTATATGAACTAGGTTTTTTCACTGTTTAGTTCTGTTTTAGCTGTTTATGGGACACATATTAAACTATGTTCTTTGTAAGTTAGCATCATATAATCTAAGAACACTTAGAGTAAGATCATAAAGCTGTTTTTTAAGGTTTCTCCCTTTTCTCAGTCTCTGTTTCACCAGTTCAAACAATATGGAAACACCATTAGCTAATATTGTTGTCTTCCAGCATCTCCCTTTTGATTTTTCACTCAGCAGACCAGAAGTGAAGCTGACCAAGAGAAAGTTATGGCCTGTAAACTCCCTTGACTGAGGAGTCCAGGGTCCTTGTCTGTCTGTCTGGTAAAACCAGCTCTGCACACTTACAGACACACTGGGAAAGCCCAAATGGTATACCCTGCTGGGCTTCTCCCATGCCCTTTACAGGAGCCACCAACCCATGAAATGTCCACATCCACAAACCTGAAGTAGTAGACAAGTAGTCAACCAAATCAAGGACTCACAAAGAACCTCCATCTTGTCCAGGCCCCTGGCAGGGCTGTCCCAGCATGGACAGATAGGAGTATGTGTCACTTCATAAATCTTCACTTTGTTCAGCAGAACAAAATAATGTAGTGGTGTAATATCTTCCACTTGTTCAATTTTTCATGTACCTACACCCTGCTTTTCCAGAAATTCAGAAGTTCTTAATCTCATTGATTTTATCCTTTCTTTCATTTTCCAATACCCTCACACTGTATCTTCTGAAATAGCAATACATATGAATAACATACAGCTTTTATATAGTTTTTAATATATATATTTAGTCATATATGTTCCATATATATGAAATAACTACCTCTATATAAATTCAAGAGTGAATAAATTTAAGAATAATTTCTGTATATAAATTTGTGTTTCCTTTTTTTAATCAGTACTAACATTTCTTTTTTGTCCTATTCACAGGGAAGGTAAAATACTCACCCTAATTCCTCATAAAGAAGACTGTTTGTAGTTGTTAGTTTGGCTGAAGCTTAATGGGTCATCAAGACCATGGCATCTGAGTGTCTGAACAATGGAAATGCCTTACCAGTATGGGTCTGAAAAGGAGTATGCGTGGGCAAAAATCTGATATGCCTTTCTATGTGCAAAACCAGATCTTAGAGGAACGTTCAGTAATGCAACTCTTCCGCCTTTTCGACCAAAATTTTCCACTAATATTTTCTGTTGCTGTGGCAATTTCATTTAGCATAAAAAACCATGGAATCATAGAACAACTTGAGTTGAAAGGAATTTGAAAGATCACCTGATTTCAAATCTCCTGCCATGAACACAGATACCACTCTTTAGACCAGGTTGCTCAAAGCCTCATCCAATTTGGCCTTGAGGACTTCCAGGGATGGGGAATTCACAATTTCCTATTCCAGCTCCTCACTAACCTATGGGTAAAGAAACTTTTGATTCAATCTAATCTATACATCTCCTGAATCAGTTTAAAAGTGTTCCCCCTTATCCTATGTAAAAAATCATTCTGCCTTTTTTAAAAGTTCCCTTTCATTCTCCTCTCCTTGCTGAACATCCCCAACCCTCACAGCCTGTCTTAATAGGCCAAGTGCACCAGCCTCTAATCATCTTTGTGGCTTCCTCTTTGTGGCTCAGTCATGTCCACATCCTCCTTATGCTGGGGCCTCCAGAGCAGGACCGAACACTCCTGATGGGATGTCACAAGGGCAGAGTGGAGTACTCAGTAAAATGTCTAAATATGCATTCATTTATTGCCAATTAGGTCCATTAGGACAAATGACTGTGCAAATTATTTAATATTAACTGTATCACGTCTTGCTGGAGCTTATCTGGCTCTATCACTTTGGCCTGTGACAGGAGTGGGTCACACCCCAGGATCAGGATGACCCAAGGTGTGACCAGAGCACTTGCTCTAAGGCTCTTTGGCTGTCAGTCTGCACTCTGAGGAGACAAGGACGAGAGGGAGGTCTTTTGCATGGGATAACAGAGGATTTATTGCTCTGGGGAATTTTGGGGGCAAAAGACAGAAAATGTGAGCATGCAACAGCTGAAATAGGGAGGCGGTTCCAAGGGAGGGTACAAAGCACCAGCTAATCAGAGTTATCCTGAGGAGGGTAAAAGGCAGGGTTCACAAAATCATCATCCAATGAGGAAGGTAAGGGGGGAAAGTTGGGTCACATGGACTAATCAAGCTTTGAAGTTTAGGAGATTTCCGAAGTGGAATTCCAAACGTGTGGTGGGCCTAAGACAGACTGACAGGAGACTCAGGGTAGATCGACAACATGGGGTGGGAGGGTCTCATTTGGACCAAACCATCAACTTGGGCAATAACAGAACATACCATTAACAAGAAACACACTGCAACATAACTGAGCCTCATAATATTCTTCCAAATTTTCTGTGTCAATGACACTATCTTCAGTTTTATGCTTATTATATGCTTAAGCCCAGACAAGCTAAACAACTGATCCAAGGTTTCCAATGTACCCTGTCTCAAAGTGTTGAGAACGCTTCTAAAACTCCAGCTACTGTCCTATGTTAAACATCCTATATTAGGAAGAACAAATGCCCTTCTTTAAGTCAGTTTCTGTGTGCCAGGTAAGGAGCAAGGACAGAACACAAACATAGGGGTCATTCTTTAGTACTCAGAAACTGCATCTACAGAAAAGTCTATTTTGCATTCCTTCACCCTCTGTAAATCAGCTGAGGTATTGAGAACTCTAGACATTAAGTTAATGATAAGAAAGAATGTCTCCTTCCTTGTAAGAATAAAACCATGGAAAGATCAGCCTTCATGCTTCAGACACAGCTGCCCTTAATAGATATACCTCTGCTGAAGTACTTGGCATTAATTGGTCTGATTTATAGAAATGACACTAATTTAGGAATCCAACTGATTTGCAATAGCAATTCCTATATGTCTCTACATCCCTAGCAATGTAACCTCTTTCAAAACGCCTTTCAAAGATGTTCTCTATCTCTTCCTCACTGACCTGATATTTAACCTAAGAGATATTTTTTGGATTATGACAGGATTTTGTTTCCTAATTTCCAGGTCTCTGCACTGAAATGAGTCTCATCTCTTCCACAATGACTTAAAGTGTGTTTGTTCATGCATGTTTACTGTCTTCACTGCAGCCTGCCTCATAATTCCAAGTGTTTCCTGCAATGAAGTTTCTGACTGTTTTTAATATTCTCATAAGTACACAGTTTCAAGTATCTATCCCTAAGACTTATGTTTTCTCATCTTTCACAGTTCATGTTCCTGCCCATTAAAGAAAAACATCCATGTTCTTCTAGGGTATTAATTACTACTTTGGGCAAGGCATAAACACACTTAAAATAAAAGTATTTTTTTTATTAAAATCCCCTTAAAAAGTCCTAGATCTTTAAAATTAGTTTTACAAGTTCTTTTATCTCATTTCCTTAACGATCTCTACTGCTGAAATCAGGCTAAAGATGAACCCTTTCAATAGGCATGGAGTATAATGGGTTGGAAAGTGAAGAGGAACAAATATGGAGTCAAAGCAAATACAGATACAGCACAGGAGGCACTCTAAGAGACCAGAAGCTAGCTTTTAAGTGCTGGACAACAAGTGTTTATGCAGTATCAGCTTCTTAATTGTAGGAATAGAAAGCTAGCTCACTATGCAAAAACAAAGAGATCAGAAACAACCTAGATGCAATATTTGGAATCATGTTCAAATCTCCAGCCACCAGGGTGCTTGGAGATTTGACTGTAGCTTAGGAGTGAGACAGTTTTGAATTCTGATCTGAAACGTGTAGGTTTGGGGAAATGTATTTTTTCCCCTGCAGTTAATTGTTCTACAGAACAGTCAGTCAAAATTGCAAGATTCAATATTTGCTAATGTGCTTATCCTTAAACCTATAAATTTGTTTTACAGACGATTTGCCAAAGAGTAGACTGAAGTAACTGTCTTTAATTGCCTAAATGCAGGTCAATGACATATTGCATGGGAGTTTCTCATGTATCAGGCAGCTTATAAACTACAAAGCTGTATTCTTTTCGAGAAAAAAAAATTATACTTTTTTTCACTTTCTGTTTTTGATTTGTTTCCCCAGTCAGCTTTTGACAGCTTAGAAAGCCTTGTGTTTGGAAAGGGTTTCGGGAGGAGGACTTTTTTCCCCAGAAGGCAAAGCCAAGGAACACATCAATCACTCTTTTTGCTTTCTGACATTTCAAGTCACCAGAGGCTTTTGATAAACTTTAATCACTGTCACAACTCTAAAAGTCACACATGGGACCAAAAGCACACAAGTGAGTGAGAGGGGAGAATGTGTGCACGCACACGTATATGCATGTGAGATAATGCATTTTGCAAAAACACTCTCCAAAAGTAACATGTTTCTTTTCAATTTGAGATACCTGGAAGGTATG
Organism: Pseudopodoces humilis; assembly: GCF_049639895.1. Lineage (NCBI taxonomy): Eukaryota > Metazoa > Chordata > Aves > Passeriformes > Paridae > Pseudopodoces > Pseudopodoces humilis. Next base: position 11,706,461 of record NC_142203.1, read on the forward strand.
AAGCTCTTAAACAGTTTTTTTGAATATAGCATTATTTTTTTTTTTTTTTAATTCTCTTTGAACATACAGCAATTATATCTGGAATAGTGGTAATTTTGCATGCCTCTAAATTTAAGAATAGCACATACCACACAAAAAACTTTTAGTTTTTCTACCATGTGAGGATTATTGGCTTGAACAGAAACCCCAAAATTTCAATCTATTTCTGTTTTTTTAAAAATTGTAGGTATTTTATTAAAAAGACTGGAAATTTTCCCTCAGATATTCAAGGAATTTTGATCTATTAATATGGTAACCTATTTTGGGATTTGAAGTTTCTGAAAATTCCCCAAATTCAAAAGCTATAAGATATTTTTTTGTAAAAACTGTGATATATTGAAAAATCAGGCCCAGTATGTCTCACAACTCTGTTTAGAACAGGAGGCTGGAACAGATAAGATCCTCAGGTCCCTTTCAGCTTGACTTCTATGATCCCGTGACTCTATGTTATTAATAAACTTTCTTTCTTTATCTGTAATATTATTTTTTGCCATTGTGATTTACTCTTGGTTTTGCTATTGGAGTACTTGTAATACCACATCATGCCAAAACGCTGATCCTGAGGTGGAACCCTCTTGTACCAAGTAATCTGCAAGTAGAGAATGGTCAAGAGATGGCAACAGAAAGGTCTGGAAAATATAATTTAGTAAGACAGTAATAATAAGTATGCTGGCAATAGGCTGAAAATTATTTGGAGCAAGCTCTTGCCAAATATATATAGCTGACTGCAATTAACTTCTGAAAAATGGAAAATAACTGAGCATTCACAAGAACTTGTCATGCAAAATTATACACTTCTCTGCCTAAACAAATTTGTGTCTACAAAGCAGGTTCTATTCTTCCTTTGCAAAACTGCTTCAATCAGTTCTTAGAAGAAATATTTAAACCTATATGTATGAAATCTCAAGTGTTGCTTTCACATAAAACCTTGTGTGCTGAGTAAACAGCTAGATGTAAACTATAGTGATCTGTAGGAACTGCTTTCCTTCTATCCAATGCAGTTCTTTAATAAGAAAACGCAGTCCATAGCTCATTGTACACTGAAAGACAGTGCTATTATTACACATCCCATATACAATATACAAAATGAAAATCCCTAGTTCTCCTGTACATCAGGACCATTTTTTAAAATTAAAAAATATTCTTAAATTCAATATAATTTTCAAATAGCATTGTTACACTCACTGATGCCTATATCACTTATTTATCACATGAATAGTATACTGTTTAGGAGTGTATGTCACACATTAGTTGTAAAGAACCTTATGTGATTTAAAATAATCAAGATTTAGTAACTTTTTTTTCTGTATTTTTTGCTCAGTAAGTTTTGAAAAGTACATTCATATTCTTCTTCACTGGAACAGTTTTAACAGACTTTGTGGTCTCCCTTTCATGTGGCAAAGGAAAAAAATGCTAGTAGAATTATTCATGATAGTTTATACTGTTTGAAGAATTCCTGACACAGTTAACAGTGCTGTTCACACAGTAAAAGCATAGGATTTGCAGTGCAACCTTCAAGGTTCAAATGGAACCAAAGGGCTGACACAGCATATAAGTTCTCAGCTTTTTCCTAGCCTAGAATTAGTACAAAACTTTCCTAATATTGATACAGGTATGAGTAATTTTTTCCCCAAGCATAAAAGAGTTCCTAAGTCCACATAAGTATATGAGAACTATCTATCACCTCAGGAACTAACCCAGCATATAATTAAAAGACTTCTCCATAAATTTAGTATTTTTCAAGACAGTTTCTATTTTTCTTAGTAAAATAAAGCTTTCTGAGGTATTCAGCTCATTCCCTCTTCCTCTTTATTGCTCTCTCAACCTCTCTCTCAAATATCTCTGAAATACATTTGCTTCAGATTAAAAATAAATGTGCTTATATTTCATCAAAAAAGATGCAACCCTCCTTTCTAACATGAGGGTCAAAGAGAAGATACTAGAATCAGCTGCCACATTTTTTTATTGTTTGAGAGAGATCATAAATGACTGAGAACTTACCTGCTTTTTAGATAGTACCTCTCCAAGATTTTGAGACAGCATAAAGCCCGTTCCAGCAAAGAAAATAATTAAAATATTTGAAATTTTGTAAAGTTTATACTGGAAGTATGGAACCTTGTGGGCCACCAAAAAAAATATGTAGAAAGATCTTTCAAATTTGAGATCACCAGGGAACAAGAATTCCACATTGAGTTAACTAGGAAACCATTTTACAGAGTTTGTTCTTAAATCTTTGGAGTGATCTTCATTGATCAATGAAAAGATGACACATCTGTTGGGAGTCTTGACCTTGTGACAAAGTTACAGGGATTTGCAATATGAAAAAAAAAAAAAGCATAAAGCCCAGATGATCTCACAGCATCAATCAGTGGAAATTTACAGCTCTCCCACAGTAGTACCAAGAACCTGTTAAGAGCTGCAGGCTCTTTTTTCTTCAGCAGCTTATCTGAAGATTTAACTGCAATTCCTCATGAAAGTATTATATATATTTATCACTTTTTATTAAATTTTTGAAGAAAATAAGGTGACAAAATTTAATAATAAACTTTAATGTTTAAGCAGAATTATATTTTAAAGGTTAATAACAGGTTATGAACAGTTTTGCAGAAATTGATGATGATGATGATGATGATGATGATGATGATGATGATGATAACTTAATACCTGACATGACATTTCACAGTATTTTGTATGTGCAACCATGTAAATGCACAAGTCTATAGGATTAATGCATTTCCTAAAGGAAAAGCTGCCAAGAAACAAGATTAAATGTTTTAAAATAGACTAAATTAATAATCTTATACATTTGAATACTGAGTCTCCTCAGCTGGAAAGAAGGAAGCAGCAATCTAGCTCTGCAAAGGTTCAAGGCATGAGGCTAAATATGCCTAGTAACTCAGAGGGTACAAAATAATGTTAGGTTTAAAGAACACATCACTTGCACTAGCATTTATTTCATAGTTGAATTTACCTCAAAACACTTGGGTCTCTTCTGATGACAATTATTCTTTTCTCAATAAAATTTCATTCATTGCCCATAAACCCTATGGAGAAGCCTTACTTTTATTTTTCAAGCTTCAAAATATATGGAAAATTATTCCTATAATTCTTGCCCTCTACAGTCACAATATTCAGAGACACAGCACAGCCACATCATGCCACAAAATGTTTTCAATATTAATTTAAATAAATATAAGCAGATTTAATTATTTAAGAAAATTTAAGTAAAAACACCAAGTTAGTTTGGGTAAATTTAAGCCAAGTGGGGAATATATTTTCAGAACTCCAAAAAACATTCTCACCTCCCTCCCTCACTTTCAATCCTCACAACTTACAGAGAGGATGTAAATAGGAATCACCAGAAAGCAAGAGCTGAAAACCCATATTGCAAACTTCTTTGCAACCAGATCATAAAAATCTCAGAATTATCATACAACATATCATTAGATATGATCCAAGGTCAGGCAAATCACCAGATCTCACATTTATTAAGATTTTTAAAAATATCACTCTTTTCATGTACTGCTGGAGTATCAGGTTGCTGAAAAGGTAAGTAAAGTTCATCATCAAATATATATTTGACCTGGATACAGGTGAAGAAATACCTTTGCTCTTTCCATAAAAAAAGCATTAATCCTATATGTCTTGACATAACCATCTAATTTAATTTAATTTCTCAGACGACCTCCATGCTTATCTGGATGATTCTCCAGATATACCTATTCTGGAAACTTCAAACAATTTAGCATTCAAAATGTGCTCTAAATTTACTCACTAAATTCACACTGTAATTGGTCTTTTGCTAATACATTGCTGCCTTCACTGTGTGAGGTCTCCTTACTTGCTCATGTTTTTACTCCCTTATCTTCTAAAAGAAAGCAACAGAAGCAGAATGGATGTGCAAGGCTTTGAAATCTAAAATCATTGTATTCATCCCTATGGAGCTCTTTCTCTCTGATAATACATTATCATGCTTTATTATTATAATTATTTAATTACTAACCCAGGCATTTGCTAACATATTGCCAAATGGATTATTAAATGGCTCATCATGCTTTCTAAAGGTATCTGAACCATGAAGTTGCTGAATGGCTGTCTAGAATCTGAACTAGTGTTTCAAAACTCCTGAAATATTTTTAAATAATATTTCTATCATATATTTACAGAATGGGATGGTTGTTTTAGGCCAGGGAATTGGACAGAGAATTATTAACAAATTTACTTTCATTTTCTAAAGATCAAGCAGTGGTAACTTGAAAACCTTCACAAAAATAAATTAGAAATTAAAGTTTAAACCATGCAATTTAATTTAAATACATACATGCAGAAATCAATGATGATAGTCATAAAAGTCCATGCCATTTCATGTGGAATGTGCACTCAACCTACAGTTAAAGCTGTGCCTATCACAAAAATATGTTAGGACAACATAACTTAAATTTCTAGACCGTTTCTTCATGTTTTATATCTCACAGTCAAATACTACTTCTTGTTTACAGACCAATACCTATACTTGTGCCATGATATTTCACATGTCCACAGGAAGAAAAATAAGGTATGTAGACAAAGTTAGAAGCTTTCATTTCAAATAAAATTAGTTTGTGTTCTGGGGAGTTGATTTTATTATCAGTTTTCCCACTGAAATATCTAACAGAAAACATGCAAATATTTGCACATGTGATGCTTTCTTCAAGGAAAGCAGCTCTGACCACAATATTTGAATTGGCAAGTTTTAGTGGCTGAGAAGAAAGAAGACAAAAGGCAATGGGGTGATTAGGAGGGGGAAAAAAAAACTGATGGAGAGAAAATTCAGAATTTTGCTGTGGATGTTGTTTTAAAACATTACTAAATGCCAACAACCTCATCTTACATCTTTTCAAAAACATTAAAATTTGTAATAAACTGTCCATCCTAGACATATTTCCATATGACTTTCTCTCATGTCTGTATCTCAAACCACCAACTCATTTACAAGTATGGGTAAGGTCTCCATCCCAGTTCCATCTCTGGTTACAAATTAAGTCAGAAACCTTTTTGATATTGCTCTTTCCCAGAACCTATCACAGAAGAATTTCTTGTAAGAAATATCAACCACACACACCCTCAGAAAGAAAACACCTTGAAAATTACTATACTGTCCTGTAAAGTCTTAAAGGTCACAGTTGCCTTTATCAAACACTGTTTAGGCCACAAAAGGATTTTGCCAAGAAATAAACACAGAGGGGGCAGAATGGTTCTAACTTGAAGCCTGGTGGAAGTAAGCACAGCCTGGGTGTACATCCAGGCAAAAATTACCACTGCAGTAGACTGTAAAGAAACTTCTCGTACCCATGTTTCTGGTCAGACAAAGATCAGATAAAGTTATGAAACAGATGGCATGTGGGGTCACCAACCCTGCCCTCCACACCCCCCACCCAGATATGCCTCTTTGGTTACCTGAAACCTGGACTGTCAGCTAAGACACCAAGACAGGAACTTGAGATAAGTGTTACTATCATCCATTATCTCAGGCATAGGTGGGGGAAAGCAAAGTTCTGGGAGATGGATGTATCACCAATAATGACAGAATTTATGTGCCAGAAGGAAAGCTAACTCAGCAACTGTACTGAAAAGCTTGGACTGGGTAAAAGGTAATTCAGCAAAGGGGAGATTTCAGATTTCAGCTATTGACTCAAATAACCCACCAATTCCAAAGAAAAAACCAGACTGAATATGGGAGTAAGTAGCACTAGAAGTGAGGGAATCATTTAACCAACAGAGAGCAGTGTAAAAAATGAGCATTAATCTCTTTGTTTGCTAAAATATATAAATAAAGAACAGTTTTCAATGACTTGAGGATCCCCACTGTTGAGAAGCCTAGGCTGAAGAGTGACTAATAGGATGGCTGATGACTTTTCTGCTTAATCTGTCTCTCTCCCCTATCCCACTCTCACCCCTCTTTTCTATTTCTTTCTCTACCTGACATTTACTATTAAATGACATTCCTACTTCTGACTTCAGCATACAATCTTCTTTGCACTTTGATTTGGGCAGAGCATATCTCAATAATAGGATCTTAGCATGTGGCAAAATATGCCCTAGCAGCTATTATGCCCCTCTATCATTAGAGTTGTATTTAGCCACTCTTCCTACTTGAATTTTTATGCATCAAAAGAATCTTAATAATCTACTACATGTGTGTTTCTTCAGCCTCTAAGTTCTTCACAATTTCATGTTCTCCTAATTTCATGTTCTCTAATTCTTAGAGAATTCTCTCTTTCCCCATTTTTGTACTGCAAAAAGTGTGAGGCTGCTGCCTTCTCTTGTTTCTCCTCATTTTCTACCCGCTGGGAGAAAAGGGATTCATAAAGTCAATTGTTATGAGAAGAGATAGCAATTTCAATTAGAACAGAAATTTTCATACAACATCATGTCCCAAGGCGCTTGAAAATAATATATTGTAAAAGGACTGGGTTATTTTTGAGTGTCATTTTTAGCTGTTGTCACCTACTTTACAAAATCACTTTCCTTCTGCATGCTTCACTTGAAGTATAGATCATGCATAACTCTGCAATTAACAAGTCAGAACAGGAAGACAGAAAGAGCAGCAGTTTTTCATTCATTAGCTTTTCACCTTTGAAGACCTGTGCTTTAAGCTTACTTCATTTCTGTCTGCCCCAGGGTCAGGTTGATATATCTCTCTCTCTTTCAGATCCCAAGCCATCGTTAAATGCAATACTCCAACCAGACACTAAAAGAAAATAAAAATAAAATTAAAAAAAAAAGGAACAAAAAAACACCTTGCACTTTTCACTGATCAGATTTTCAGTGCTCTTCCTTTTTATGTATATTCTTCCCTTCTTTAAGAGGAGGTAATTGGGAAATTAAAAGTGATATTGTATATTGGCTCTTTTTCTGAACTGACTTCTTTCATTTGTCACTAGTATAGGCTACTGGGTATGTCATCTTGAGAACATTCTGGAGTGACTTTCTCTCTAAATTAGCTCTGAATGATTTCAGGTTCTGTCCATCATGACAGAACTGTTAGTGATCATACTGAATTTCTACACCTCAAACATTACCAGCATTTGTCAATCTTTCACCACTAGGGGCTCCTATATAGTTGCAATTTTCTCATAGGAAAATTACAGTGGGTAATATAGTATAAGTTCTGGACACTGTATGCAACAAGAACACAATGCTTATTCAATTGGCCCTGACCAAATTTTAAAAGAGCACCCAGAGATCCTACAGTGTTGAAAAGCCTTATCTTCTGCAAACTCATTCAGTATCAAATCAATAATTAGTGCAAAATATTATGCATATAAGTGGTCCAGGTATCCAAAATTCACTCTTATGGCTGTTTTCAGCCCTTCTTTTTTGTGATTCTAACTAACTGTGGAAATACTGAATTTGCGTTTGCAACTTTCTTTTTAAATGGTAAAAAAATGGGCCAGTCTTTCTTTTCCACACTTTCATAACTTCACAGTCACTAACAGATCTTAACTCCCAATGCCTTTTAAAGGATAATCCCTATTTTAAAGAGCAGAAACTGAGGCAATTCAGACTGGTCGATTCCACACTCACACAGACACACACACACACAACTGCAAAAGACCCAAATGTTTTCACATAGGTGAAAGCTATTAATTAAAATCTAGAGTTCTGTATTTTGTCCTCTTTATTCCTCTCCTTCCAATTGCTCCCACCTCAGCCTCTGGCCCAAAGAAAAACAAAATCCAGCAGCAACAACAATTAAATCTTCCCCAAAAAATCAACCAAATACCCAACAGTGATTCTTTCAGCTTTATTCTGCTCTGTCCCAAATTATACTGTTCACCACCATTAACACAGACCTACAAAGAATCATTGCTTCTACTCAGGGGCCCTTAAGAGAGAGGAAATTGATGTATCTTCAGAGGATTATTATTTCTGTGTTGTCTCTCAGATGAGATATGAAGGGTTGTGCAAGTGCATTTTCTAGAAATCTGCCTTTTGTTAGCTTATCTCACCCCCAGACACAAACTCTGTAGGTCCAGGTAATCATCTTAATAGGGCCTGGCTCTATCTCCTATACTAATATGGGATAAGGAGCTTCGGTGATAGAATGTGAAAAGTTTAGCTCTGCAAGCATACATTACATCTCACAGAGAAACTGGGGAAGGGGCAGGAGGAACAAGCGTCTCCGTGAAATGATTCGGACTGAAAGCAGCTCTGCAAATGAAGCAAATGGTGAACTGCAGAAAATTCATATCTTTTCAACAGATGACTAAAATTCCCTGTATAAATAGCTCTGATAATCAAGTTCCTATTGAAAGCATTAGTTGAACGAACTGGAAGGCTCGTATATGAAGGCAGTATATGAGGCTGCAGGGCTAGATAGCAAAGCTGCTATCAGCTTTGTTTAAGTTTTCCAGCAAATGCAGGCAGCCTTTCTGCCAATTTACACTTTACAGCAGCAAGATCTGGACTACAAAAAAGAAGTTGTCCTGTTCCTAAATGCACTGCTTATTAATGCTGTGAAAAGAAAATAAACTGAACAGCCAGAATTCCCTGATGCAGTTTACTGTATAAGAGAGATCTGACTTAGAAAACAAATAAAAGAATAAACGTATGGAATCAATCCTCAAAACTTAAAGGAGTGAATTTCTCTCTCCTTAGAGTTTGTGATAAAAGAGAATAGCAAAAGCTAATACCCTGCCAGGCATTCACCATGGGGATCTCCCTTTACAGAAATTAAACAAGGAACTTGTTTAATTTTGAATTTATGGGATCATTTCCCTTATCTTCTTTACATGCTCCTTTGCTTGTTCACATCACATCATGATAATTTTCATTATTTCATTTAATTAATTTGAATAATTTTCATTTGTAAAGAACTCTAAGCTGTCTATGCCAATCAGTTTCATAAACAAAACTGTGGGGTTTGTAGCACTTATGCTTAATGATAAAAAAAATTTATAAAAGAAACAGGGAAAAAACTATGGATAAATTTTTGTGCACCACACAGGCCTATCTTGCACCTTTGTAAATAAGGAACAAAGGCAAATTACATTAAGTTGGAGTAAAACTCCTCTGTGTGAGAAAACGTAGGTGCCAAAGACATTCAGAAAAGTCTCAGAAAATCCACTGGCCTGAAACTGAATATTTTAATATTCTTCTGTCAGAACTTGTGATTTTTACTTTCTGCTTGAGGAAAAACTCACAACACAGATGACATTTTCCTTTGCTTAGGGAGCTGAGGACGATTTTTTTCTATTTGACTTCTTCATTGATTATGAAAACAGAGTAAGGATAGCTACATGTGAAAAGAAGAAAGCATCACCCCAGAAATAAAGGTCACAAAAAAGATTCATTGAAAAGTTCATGATCATACATAAGAGGTGAGAAGAGATACATGCATACTTGTCTCCTGACTATACATAAAAGATATCATTATTTTCCAAGAGAGAAGACATTCTGAAAAAGGATCAGTCTCTGAATGGACAGTGAATTTCATTCAGTTGCTGTCTAGAATAAAGTAATCTTTAAAAGCAAAGACAAGGAGGGAGAGAATATTTATAACCAGAAGTCTCACCAACAGCTCCAATTTGTCTGACCTTCCATTTTACTGGAAAAAACTCTCTGAAAACTTTGGAAAGATAAGCACAAATGCATGAAAGATAGGAAGCTGTGTGTTACTGACTTCTTTTTCCATAAAACTGTACACAGACATTTTCTTCCATTGGAAAAAAACAGTTTGGAGCAAACAAGAAACATAAGCCAGACAGATCTTAACACACTTTCAAATACAGAGGACTGAAAAAGCACTTGAGATTGCTTTGGCTATTTTGTCATCTTCACTGATTTTCAAAAGCAGTAGCTTCACCTGTAGAGCTCTCTATTTCAATTAGGCAATTCTCCAACAGCCTAACAAGGCTTTTTCTTCCTCCTGACAGTCCACTGCAATAACTGTGTGTCTGAAGATCCTAATTAAGGCATGTGGATATGAAGCAAAGCAACCAATCTGTTTTGTAACCACAAATTTTTGAACAATATTTTATGTTCAGCAACAGAGATGACACAAGCGTTTATAAGCCAAGCACTTGTGATCTCTGTCTTCATCTTGTCAGTAGCATATAGAAAGATGAATAGTTATATTGTGCTGCAAAAATCAAATTGATTCAACTGACATTTCTAAAATTTCCTGTGTTTGGGACACTAATTACTTCTTATTTCTATTTTCAGCTACATCTCTGAGGACAAGATTAAGAAAATGATATTACTTAAAAATTATAAACTACTATTGATAAATATTCACTCTATGTTGTAGTTTGATTTGCTACAGCCATAAAAATGAGATATTCTTGAAGGTCCTCCAGGATGAAAAACTATAAAATGAAAATGATTGTACTATTATTTTAATTATTCTGATAAAGACACTTGGAAAGCAAACATTTTAACATAAAATCATTTCATTCTGCAGACTTACTAAGCATGAAATGGAAGTTAAAGGAAGTGTTCTGAATAGATATAAAATTATGTTGATAAATTATTTCAGAGACCTTTCTTGTAATTCAGAAAAGCACAATTCCTTTCTAACTTAAGAGATATGGACAGGTATTTGAGAATCAGGTGCCTCCAGCCTACAGACAAATAGATAAAGAAGTGCATAAGCAAATTACTGAATTAATATTTGTTTATTATTAATTTCAAAGCTTTGCACTGACTCATGATAAAAACAACCTACAGAATATCTTTTGCTGAGACATAACACAGTAATTCTCCTGAAGTCAACAGATGTGTACTAGCTGAAAACCTGCTTTACTGTATGTAGTCAAGTGCAATTGCATGACAACTATAATTGATGTTGCAGTGATGTGAAGAATTAGCCAAACACAAATTAGAAGACACATTAATTTGTATTCATTTTATCCTTCAGAAAACTTTTATAATCTTTGCTAATAATTTGCTTAAGCAACACAGATAAATTTTTTTTCATATGCTTTATATATGCTGGGGTTTTTTTCCAACTTGTTAACCCATGAAATCTATCATTATTACCAAGACCGGGACATGAAATTTGCATTTTTTTTTTTTTTATTAACTTAGATCCTATGAGAATACAGATTTTTGAATACATTTCTAAATTAAAACATTCTTGAAGTTGTTTGCTCTTCCTGCTATAAACAGCTGCTGTCCACAAATTTTTCAATTAATAGCCAGATGTTCCAGGTCATTCTAAATGTAACAGACTAGGAAGAAAGGTCTTATAACTCTGCTTCATGTTCCAAATATTTTTTTGTATTTTCATTTCATCTTCAATATACAAACTCATTAGTGAATATTCCCAAAATTGGTCACTCACTATGGTAAATGCTATAAAGATTTTAAATTAACACTGGGTATGTAATACAGCACCTTCCCTCTGACTGTCAACTTTGGAGTTCAGTGCAAATTACTTTAGCTGCAGGTAATAGGTTAAATTAGCCCCTGCTGTGCACCAAACTGCAGTAGCAAAACTGCTATTGCTTTCTGAGTCAATTAATTTACTTTTGGTCCACTTGTTTTTACATTTCACAACAGCATAAATCTAAAGTAAATACACTTTAGCATATCAAATGGAAGCAGTGCAGAAAGTGACTCCTTTTCCTTTCAAGTACAACTGAACTGTTTTAACAACAGAAAGTGAGAGGTTTCCTATCAAAATTAATTAATTTTGAACTTAATTTTAAATTGAGAAAAAACCAACAACCCCCTTCTGAAAACAGTGACACTGAAAGAAAGTGGAGTTGGGGAATCAATAGTTCTTATTACATGAATTTAGGAAGAAATCTGTAAGCACGCACTGATTGGCTGGAATTGACTAGACCAGAATCTGTAAACAGACACATAGGAAGTTGCAGGAACTCTTCTATATGCGGACATGAAGAAGTCTTCAGTACCATATTCCCCTTTGCCTGCGGTGGGTAAAGATTTGCATCAGAATTCCATTATCATAAACTTTATAATCATATCATTATCATATCAGTACAGCTCTGGATTTTCTTATATTCTTTTTATCAGGTTATCAGGTTTGGAATATCAATTTCTGAGTTCTAGAGATTAATAAAAAGACTAAGTTCAATGTAATTAAAAGTGAGAAATTAAAAAAAATTCTAAATTTTGTGCTTTTTGTATTTAATTTTAAATGTTCCTCTTTTTAACTGTACTTCCTGTTCCACTAAAATCTGTAACTATGGAGCCAGAGATGGGGAATTTTGTATAGAAAGAGAAATCTATCAATGCCCAGAAAAGAGATAGACATAACTCTCCTAGCACTGAATATTCCAGCTGGATTAAAGACTCATTTTACTGTTTTGAAGCTACTTCCTTTGTTATCTTTGAGGTTAGACTTGTATTATAATAGCAAAGAACTATGAATTGTAATAGTTGCACTCCTCTCCCTCTGGCAGAACCTTTTAAAAACAGAATCAGCCAACAAACTCAATAATCATATCCCAATTTATGCTTGAAACTTTCCAAAATATTTCTCAGACTAGACCATACCTAGGTAAAAATCCTGGCCACATTTAATTCCATGGTATCAGGTCTGACACGTCCTTACTTCTAATCTTGCCAGTAACCTGGCAAAAACAGACTTACAAGCCTGCATATTTAGGACAGCAAATATTTTTGTAGTTTAAAGCAAGTAGTGTTGGAGATACATCTTTTATTACTCTGTTTCTTTTTAAGCAATTAAAAAATCACCCTCAGACTTGGAAATTAAACCGTTCTTCACAGATTATCATGACCTGAAAGAATTGTGCAGGCCAAGAGCCTCGCATCAGTAATTCCTTCATAAATTCATATCTTTCTACAGGTATGCAAGCCAGGAAAGGAAGGTCAAAGAAATCATACCCTACTGATAAATAAGGCTGGCTAAGTGGTGGCAACAAATGAGAAAACTGGACTACTCAGCAACTTTTTCCCTCAGTCCTCTCTGGCAACCTCTCTTCCCATATCACTCACATAGACAAGGGTCCCTCCCATAAGAGAGAGAAGATCAGAGATTCCTGGCCACCTGAGGAACATGAATATAAGACATGCATCATATGTGTAGAGTTTACTAAGCTTTGGAAGAGTACAGAAACACATCACAGTATATTTAACATCTATTTCCTGTAAAAAAATTATCAAAAAATGGCTTAAGTATCCAGGTATACTAACAACACCTACAGATCTGTGTTTCAGGGGGGGTTTATTACTAGTTTATTCCAAAATATAAATCAAAATAAAAAGTAGATTATTGACTCCACAATTTTGATTCTCGAATAAAATGATGCACTAATGAAGGTCAATGTTATGAAATTTTTTAAGCTTAGGAAACACAAGAAATATATCGCTTATTAGTAGCTGTAAAGTTTTGTACAGGAAAACAAATCAGGCAGAGAATGAGCTCATTTCCAGACCTCAGATGGAAAACAGTTATTCCCAACTCTGTGTAGGTCAGACAGGCTATTAATCTTAAACATACTTCATAGAGGCTGCTTTTCCAAGATGTCATTGTCCCTTTTGTATCTCTACTAGACCTCAAAAAAATCTGAAAGTGCAACTGAAAAACCTTTACACTTTTTTGACTCACACATTCAGAAGAGCTCTAGGATTACTGCAACATCTGAAAAAACCTACAATTTATGCTTATAATTCAGTCCACTTTTTTCTTCCTCATATAAATACTACCAAAATGGGTAGATAGTCTCTTCTAAGTTAAACCTCAGATATCACTGCATCTCTACTGTCAAAAGGAAAAATAAAGCACTCAGAAAAACAAGATCCTAAATACAAAAATATTCCTGAATGCTGAAGGCCTTTAAAGGAGATAGCACTCTAGGCTTCAGTTGTGCAGTTTTTCTGTTTAAAATGTTGCCTTTTACAGCCAGTGTAGGGAATTTCTATTTATGTGACCAAATCAGTCATTTTTCCTAATGCCATATTAAAATATATATTTGCTTTTTATATATCTGCCTTCAAATTCTTAATTACAAATGTATTCTACTTTTTTCCCTATTGGAAACCGGGTCTTAGTCCTCTGAGTAGTCAACACCAAAATTATTTACCTTACCTAATTATAAAATTAGCAATTCCACTCCTAAACCCTTCCTAAGTGAGCTAATATTAGTAGGAAAATCAGGAAGGGGTTAGTTTGTGTGTGGTTTCTTTTCATATTAACAGAATAAATTGGTCAATTATATATATTGGATAATCCTGTTTATTTACTAAAGAGCTGGCCTGTAAATCACTAAAGAAAGATAACAAAACATTATGCCATAGAGAAAATACAACAGCAATGTACTAGCATTGCAGCTTTCCAGACATTTTGGATAACATTTTATTCTATTTTATCTTCCACATGTATGTCAAAGTACTTTCCTGACAGAAAGGTTTTCTTCCAGCTGCAACTATGTCATGTTCTCTCCTGAGAACCTGACAACACCTGGTACCTACACCTAATACTATGCTTCAAAATGTTACCTTGCAGCAACGAAAGAGAACAGATTGGAATCTGAGGAAAGTTTTAGGGCAGAGATTTGGACAATTTTAGTCAATAAAGTATCCCAATGTATAATGAAGTGTAAGAAACGAGTTGGAGAGAATCTCTAAAATTTCAGTTAATTTTTAATAAGAACTTTTCTTCCTCTCTTTGACACTTTTTCAGATTGCTGCTTTTCCATTCTACTTTTCAATGGAAATTCACTTGGCAGACTTTTATATTCTAAGGAGAAGAGGCATACAGAGGAAAGCCACTTTCTATAAGGATTTTTGTTTTACACAACAGGACCTGCAATCTTTCTGAATCCCAGTAAGAAAAACACTGCAAGGAAAGGTTTTATAACTTTCCAAGGGCAACTGATAGCACATTGTAAAATTTTACAGCTGTTTTGATGTTTGTAAACCTATGATGATAGAACATTGGATGGACCTCTGGTAAGGGCACATCACACTGAACAGCTCTACTATTCACAGTGAGGCCTGAGAGCACCATGGTTGAGTTTTTATAGACTTTTCTTAGCAAGAAGGAATTTTATTCAACTTTTCTATTTTGATCAAAATTATGGTTATATGGAAACACTTTGTTTCACTTTATGACAAGCACATGCTACCACTTAATTCCAGGTGGGTGCCACCTGAAGAGCCTTCCTTAATGGAGCCTTCCTTAATGGTTACCCAGCCAAGTTTATCCCACAGCAAGTGCAGTGTATGTGCAGTGCAGTGCAATCCTGAAGGCAAAGTAATGTGTGCAGTACAGCATGGCACTGTGCAGAACCCTGCAGGATGTCTGCTGGGGGAGACGACACATGCTTGGATGTACTACAAACTTCCACTTAGGACCACTTAATATTAATATTAATATTAATATTAATATTAATATTAATATTAATATTAATATTAATATTAATATTAATATTAATATTAATATTAATATTAATATTAATATTAATATTAATGAGGATGTACTACACTTAGAAGAACCCACCTACACATTTGTATTCCTTGTGTAAATACAAGAATTTCAGGCTCAGCATTATCATCAAGATTTCCAACCCACTTCATGAAGATACTGAAAGAATAACAAATATGAGGTTCTTCAAAAATAAGCTAGTCCAGAGTAAAAAATAACAAAAACTCAGACTTCTGTGATTGAGTAAAGTATTGCACAGAGCAGTTTTCTGAGGAGAGATGGAGAGAAAATGCTCCTTCTCCCAGTGGCATCTCTAAAATCTGTTGGCTGTTAAGGATTTCAGAATAAAACCTGCAACATGCAAAGGCACTAGAAGATGCACACAATGTCATGAAATATAAAGTTGGGTTTCTTTAAGATAAAATAAGAGCTTTTCATTATCAGGATAATTCTAACAGACAAGAATTTTTAGTTCTTACATAAAAGCAAAGACATGAAATGACAACTGCTGCCCAAATATACAACTGCCTCCTTTGTGTCCCTTTTCTACTTGAGTTGCCTGTCCATGCTAGTTTTCAAAAAGGCAAAATAATTTCCTGTGCTAGCTACTGCACAGACTACTACACAAATCATAATGCCCTTAAATTTTTGTTACAAAAAAAAAAAAAAAGCTAACAAATTCTACCTTTCTACATGTTGTGACAAATTTGTACAGGGTACAAAGCCACCATGGTTGCACTCTGCTGGCACTGAATGTCACCATTAAGAGAGGAAAAAGAATAAAATTTTAGAGAGGTTTATAAAGTTCCAGTGGGAATGACCCAGTCTGCCTCCATCTTCCTTCTGCCGATGCATTCAGGAAGAGATAAAATCTCTTTGGACAAACAGCTGTGTGTTTTTGTTATCTGCTTTCCATAGGTAGACCATTCTTACTTTACCATTCTACAGTGCCCAATTAGCAGTTTCTATCAGCTGAACCCTATAGCAAGAACAATGATATAAAATAAAGTTTGGCATACTGTATTTTTTTAGCTGACAATGTCTAAGCCTCTTAGAGAAACAAGTGGTAAGACAATAGATGTAATCTGGTTGCACCACAGAGAAAGCAGAGCAGAGTCTAGCAATCTAGCAATCTAGCAAGAAACTAGCAATCTCTGTGCAATAGCAAAATATAGGAAAAAACTTGGATGAGTTTTATAACCTGATCTGACTAGTAAAATGCAAAACAAAACAAAAAATCCATGGTATCTTCTTGCCAGTAGCAGCCAAATGAAAAAAATAAAAGTATTTCCAGACTCAGCTTTCATAACTGAATTTTTACAACAAATAATGTGTGCAGAGCCAGCTATATCTTTTCTAAACTAAATACCAGCAAAACAAGGCCTTGAATTCAAGAAAAACATTTCAAAACCAATTGAAAAGACAGCATTCTTCATGCCAATATTACAGTCAGGTTTTGAAAGTTATTAGAAATGACCCTGCATGAATTAAGGTGCAAATAAGACCATATGCCGAAGTCAATAGTATGGGTTTTATTTAATAGTAAATATGAGAGAGAGAATGGAAGGAAGAAAAAGAAATAGAAAAGAGGTGGGAGGACAGAAAGAGACACGCTATTATAACTCTGTCCCCATCCCCTCTGTTACCACTGTCCACCCCGCAGCAGGCAGGGAGGCTGGGGAGGTAGTTTTAGCTTGCCAGAGGCCCTAAAAACGAGGCTCTTTCCCTTTGCTGAGATGGCAGTTGCAGTTTTATTTCTTGGGATCCTTTGGGGTGAGATGGCAGGAGGGAAAGAGGAAGAGGTATCGAGAGGCACCCCTTTTTCAGGACAGGGGAAGGGGGTGTGGGGGATTTACACAACCAATAAGGGGACCTGGGGAGAAAGAGATAAGGGAAAGAACATACAAGTCTACATTTTCGGGGGTACATTCTTTGGGTCATGCCATTTTTCCTAACTGCATTACAACAGGGACAGAGACAATATCACCATTCTTAGGATCCCACCAGCATCCCAATTATTTTTTCCAGCCAGTCTTCTTGGTGGTGAGGGTCCTCCTAAACATATAGAATCTGATGGATTAATGTACACTCAGGCCAGGTGGGAATGCACAGGTACCTCCCTCCCCTGGAGGGTGTGGGGGAGCAGTTTGACACAGCGCCCTGCAGTAGACTCTGCCTCTGTGCATCACTTTGCCTCTCAGGCTGTGCCCTGGTGCAAGGCCTCAGAAATTAGTGTGGCAAGCTCTTCGGGGGAGTCTTTGATGGATTATGACACCCCCTCAGCTGCCTGCAGTGTGAATGTCCCACGGATGTGGCCTTCCCAGGGCTGGGGTTTCACAGCTGGGCCGGTTTGTGTAAGGGAGGATGGGTGTTCAGCGCCTCTGACCAGAGGTTATGCCACTCATCTGAAACTTCCTCCCTGACCCTCGGCTTGGCCCCTGTGGGCTGTAGTCAGACACAGCCAGGGGTGATTCTCAGCACAGATGCTGGATTTGGTTGTCTTGTGGATGCATTCTCTTCCCTCAGCCTGAAATGATTGAACAATAGCATCCCCTTTATCTTTTCTAGGTGGCTTAACTCACAGTCCAAAGTTCCAGTCAGGCATCTTCAAGGAGGGGTGGACTTCTCTGCCTTAGCTTCCTTATACAGATTTTGCTATAATGGGCAAAACTCCTTTGTAACAATATTTAAAGTATGAACCATTTCAGTCCCTGACAGTCAAACCTTGTATTGCTGTCCAGGCTCTGTTTCTTAGTAATGCCTATTAAGAGCCTTTATGCTAGTTCAGTAATAATAGCTCCATCTCATATTTCACTTAAGCAGTGGTGCTATTTAATTTTAAATATAGTTTGCTGGAGGATTCAAAGTAAAATGTGGAAAGTATGTATATTTATTGCCGAGTTTTAGGTGAACAATAATGGAGAAATGTACTTTGGAATAAAATATCTATAAATCAAAAACCATTTCATTTTCTGTGGTCATGTAAAAGTGTTTGAATCCATAATTCAGATGGCATAATCTCTTAGACATATCATTGAACTTCCCTGTGAACTTCTGTCACATAGAAAACAGTTCTGAAGGAATCACATTAAATCATACTGCAATGGTGACAGGCAGATACAAGTACATAATTTAGCCCACTTCAGCAAGTACTTAACCATGAACTGTACTTTTCCATATTCATATTCTTCACATATTAATGTAGAAAAGTTGACATCTCTGTGCATTATATATGTATAAAAATCTATGCAAAAATGCATATCTCCACCACGTTTTACGTATTTCACTGACTGTAATCTCCCAAGAGAACTATTAGGATTCTCTTACAAAGATTTAGATCCACATTTTCAATCAGTAGTGGACAGAATGGACTAATGTTTCAACAGAGTAAGTTAGATCAATATTTGTCACTGGCATACCTTCATCATATTTGGGAATAAAAAATAGCATTTAAAATAATAATTGTCAATAAATAATGTAAAAATCACTTAGCCAGCTACCACTCTAAAATTATTTATTCTTACAAAGTGGTGAATTTTAGCATTGGAATGAGAATGAAGAGTGGCATATGTTCTAATTAGACAGTAAGTATTGAGAGATCTAGGAAAATAATACTAAAAAATTTTCCACTAAAAATCTGGTTATCCCACTTTGGACATTTAGAATAGAGTAAATACCATAAAAAGGATTCCAGCCTATGTAAATATTGTCTAATTGATGATCTCTGACAAAGGATGGAGGAAAATAATATAAACACAGGAAATCAGAATATCTACATCCTCCTTTCCTGAGGCGGAGCCGGATTTTTCCCCAGCCAGCTCCCGGCACCGAGCCAAGAGTGGGCTGCTCCTGGAAAGCAGGGCAGCTTAGGGCTTATGCTCTACAGCAGTGGCTGTCCAGCATCGAGGGCAGGAGCAAGGACGAGGGAGAGGTCTTCCATGTGTTTTCCAAGAGGGATTTATTCTCTTGAAGGTTCCAGGGAAGAAAGACAAAAGATACAGGGGTACAGCAACTTATGTGTGGGGGAGGAGCAATGGGAGCGCACAAATAATAACCCAACAGGGAAGACTTAGGGGAGGAGCACAAGGTGGGATTACATAATACACAAACCAATGGGGAACACCAGGGGAGGAGAGTGGGGCACATGGTCCAATGGGGCTCGGAGGAATAGGGGAATTCCAAACGGGGCGGTCCAGGCAGGGGCTGACACAAGGGAGGACTGACAACTTAATGGGAGGCGGGAACAGGGAACATTCGGGAACAAGGGGCAGAATCAGGGTGGATTGGCAACTGGGGTAGGAGGACACGATTGGGACCAAAGTATTAACATGGGGGGAGGGTACAACTTAACAATAAAGAATGTAATTGAATCAAGTATAATGAACAACAATGCACTGCAACACTTTCCTTACTCAGAAAACATTATGTGGAGTTGTGCCTGCACATAGACAATAGGCCATGTGTAAACAGTTGCCTCTAGCTTCTGAAATTTTATTTTATAGCTACAACCAGAATCACAGCTGCCAGAAGTTTTCATGGTAGGGGATGGGTAACTTCCTTATAGTTTTTCATAGTTATACAGATGCTAGAATGTGATTCACAGAATCACAGACTGGGGGATGTTGGAAGAGACCAGGGCTATCTGTTAAAACCTCCTTGCACCAGCAGTACCATTCCAAAGCACAGAGCACAGAATTGTGTCCAGACAGTTCTGGAATGTCTCCAGTGAGGGAGACTCCAAAGCCTCTCTGGACAATCTGTTCCAGTGCTCAGTCACTTAGCGGTAAAATGTGGAACTTCCAGTGCATCAGTTTTTGCCCATTGCCTCTTGTCCTGTTGTTGAGTACCACCATTTAGAGCCTTGTCCATCCTCTGACACCTCTTTTCAGATAATCACTTACATTGATAAGGTCTCCTCTCACTCATCTGTTCTCCAGCCTGCACAGCCCTAGCTCCCTCAACCTTTCCTATCAAGAGAGATTCTTCCATCCCTTAATCACCTTCTTTGCCTTTCTCTGCTCTGGACCTGCTGAAGTTTAATATCTGTGTTGCACTGAGGAGCCCAGAACTGTGCAGAGTACTCAACTACTATTCTACTTTGCAGAACAACTATTTATTTCTCTTCATTAAACCATCACTGGTTTTCTCCTTCAATAGAGAAAATTTCATTTAATTTTGTAAATTAAGGTGGAAGAAAAAGGGAGTCAAAAAATGCATTTTTATTTGTCTCTTTTTTATCATCTTTTACAGATGCACAGTCTTCCATATTGTCATATTCATCAAATAAGAACAAAAGAAACTCAAAATATTTAGGGGCTTTCTGGGAAAAGCACATAAATCTCCTTTTAATCTATTTTGATTCCTATGAAAAACAAACACACAGTTATTTTTGGGATAATTTCTATTCTGTTAATCATTCTGGACTATAAATTCCTATGGAATTAGGTCACTTCATCTTCACTTTTTTTTTTAACAAAATACCCTTTTGTGATAATGTTATAAATAAAATCTCTTTTTATTTACCCATCAATGCAGGACATGGTATAGAGGAACAAGTATTGAAGTATTGCACACCATGCATGAAAAAAAAAACCTATTTAAAAAATGTTATGTGGTTGTGATGACTCGTTCTTCTGGGCTTGGGGACATGACTTTTTATGCACTTAGGCATGATAGATGCAGTTGATTTGAACTGCAGTTAACTTCTAATTTTTAATATTTCTTTAGCATATTTTTGGGGTAAGCTGCCAAAGTTAGGATTTCTGAAGTATTCATTTGGTGGCTAAACCTGGATTCAAGCAATGGTTGAAGGAAATCTCAAGGATAACTGTGTTTTATCCTGATCATTAAACAGCTTTATAGAGAAGTGAGGACTATTGAACCAAAGTGATTACTGACGCTCTAGGCAGGAAAATGGAAGACCATTAAGAGTAAGCTATGGAAAGCATGGAATGAAAAAGTAAATGCTGCCCGTATGGCAGCTAAAAGAGATTTTCTTTTAAAGCATGGCTTTTTAGTTGATTTTTAAAATACTTTGAAAAGCTTCTCTATTGCCTCTAATTCACTTTTTTGCAGATTTTAAGCAAAAGCTGAATAAAACATTGTCTTTGGTGTTATTCATTGTAGTTAAATAAGCATCAGTCGCCACAAAAGCTTTGTAGTGCACTTGATGCTTCAAGAACACATAAAAACAGAGGAAAAAAGAACCCTTCAAAATTCAAACATTTTAAGTCCTTTGTCATTTGAAAGATGCTATCAAGGGAACTGTTACAAAAGAAAACTGAAACTGATATAGGAAAAAGCTGTTTGCAAAATATATTTTTCATATTAACCTAGTACTTTCCACATATACAGTCTGTTGTTCACATGAGATCTACCCACAGCAACCTCAAACAGGAATTAGTGGTTTATAATAAAAATTGTGATGGTAATCTCTTTAGTCTGATTTATCTTGAGAATGGGCTATAGCAAAGAGGTAGGAAAAAATACTGAGATTATGAAAAAATATGGGGTTTTATTAATAACTTTAGCCCAATTTATACTGGCTGGCTGGCTGGCTGACTACATTGACATTTTTAGACTAAAGAATCTACAAAACCTTCTGAACATCTCAGCATCTACCACTATATACTAATCTATATCTACCATCTATATACTAAAAGCCCAGGCTTTTAGTATAGTCCAACTCACATCCAGAGCCTCCTAAAATTTTATCATGAAAGGCATACAACCCCAGCACAATTCTAGTTTAAGTATCTAGATCTTCATACAATAGCTGGAGACGTCCTCTGAAAAAGATTTACAAGTACCAGAAAAGAGATGTAACACAGATGACAGAGCAGGACTATTTCTTTTATACAGGTATGACAACATCTGTTTTAGTGAAATAGAATATTTTTTTTGGTGCTACATATCTTCCCCATACTATTTTTGTTTAATTTTTACTGACTTACATGTACTTCAAGACATATTTACATTGTATGTAGAAGTATTCCCATTTCCTGAAGATTCTTATTCTGTAAGAAAGACTGGGAGCAAGTATTTATCATTATCAGTTTATATTTTCATTAATGTTTGAAGAATAATCTACTCACAGATAAAATGCAAAATACCAGAGGATTCCTGCTGTCATCCCTTCAGAATAATCAATTCTTCTGTGAATTTCTGATGTCAAGTGAATTTCACGAGAACAGCTTTTTTTCAACGAAAGGGCTATATAACTAGGTGGTGTTATTAAAATTTGATGTTTATTAAAAAAATCCAAAAAGTTTTCTCCATTACTTGAAATTCATAGTGTGAGAACTGCAAAAACAACCTACTTCTTATTTCATTTACAATGCTCTATCTACTCATAGTAACCAGAAGAATTCATTTGTCTGTGACAAACTGATCATTATCAAGGTTGTTAGATTTATATGAAATAATCTTTGGCACAGTTTAGTCTGCAGAAATAGCCAATTTAAACAAATAAACATCTAAATAACTCTTTTTTAAAAAGCCAAACTAGAATCAAGTCCTGCTGTGTTACATTTCTCTTAAAAGTTTTTCCTAATGGACTCTAGAAGACTATTTGACAGGGTAGTCTTTATATTCTGATGATGTCAAAATGCCAAATGAAAATTTATTCATTTAGCAAGAAGGTAAAACATTTTCAAAATTTTCAAAATGCAAACATAGCAAATTTTCAAAAATGCAACATAGCATCTGGCATTCTGCCTGGTACACAGAAAACCAAGAGAAAATCCTTTGTTGTCCTAACATGGAATTAATATTTACACAGTCTAGTCCTGAGGAGGGAAGGAAGAACAAACATAAAAAAAATTATATACCTGTCGACTTAATCAGTAAAATATCATACTCTCTAATAATGCTTAAAACTAACCCAATTAAACTGGACATTCTTATTCTTCATTAACTCCAAACTGCCACTTTCAAGCTTGATACCATGAGATAAAAAATGCTCCTGGTGATTTATTCTATTTCTTTTCCCCATCCCTAACCAGGAAACAGGAAACTAAAAGACATCAGAAAAATATTAAAGGCAACATCCATGTATTGTTAGCATATTTCATTCAAACCTGATATGAATGTTAACTTTCCTTCTTTTGTTCTCCAGATCCTTAAACCAGGAGCCTCTAACAAAGCTCAGATAGGCAAATCAGTGCCAATTTACTGCAATTGTCGTACACTTAATTTTGTATTCTAGAATACAAGTCAAGACTACTGTCATTTACATTACAGTTATTGTATTTGTTTCACTGGAGCACACAGGAGTTTATTGCTTTGCAGTTTCAAACGGAATAAATATATTTTCTTTTTTATTTTTAAATTTAGTGTAGGTTCCTAGGTAAATGGAATGGATAAAAGCTTTGGTTTTGTGGCTGTTTGCTGGAGAACTTTTTCTTTCAGAGGGAACAGTACTAGGAGCTATTCAGGTTCATATATTTCCTTCATCAAAATAGAATCTTAGAGTCATGGAAAAAACAAGGTTGGAAGCGATCACTGCAGGCCATCAGGTCCAACCTTCCTGCTGAAACAGGGTCTTCCTAGAACAAATTGCACAGGATTGTTTTCAGGCTCTGGAATACCGCCAGTGATGGAGACTCTACACCCTCTCCGGACAATCTGACCTGGTGCTTGGGCAAATTAAAGAAGTACTTCTTTATGTTCAGGTGGAACTTCCTGTGCATCAGTTTCTGCCCATGGGCTCTTGTCTTATTGCTGGGCACTGCCAAATAGAGTCTGCTCCATCCTCTGACACCCTCCCTTCAGATACTTTTAGACATTGGTAAGATCCCATCTCAGTCATTTCTTCTGGAGGCTTAACAGGCTCAGCTTTCTCAGTGTTTCCTTCCAGAAGAGATGCTCCAGTCCCTTAATCTAAATTTGTAGACCTTTGCTGGATCAGCTTTGGGAGTTCTATATCTTTTGTACTAAGGAGCCCAGAATTGGTCATAACACTTGAGATGTGCCTCACCAGGACTGAGCAGAGGGGCAGGATCACCTCCCTCGACCTGCTGTCAAGCTCTTCCTAAAGCACCCGAGGATATTATTGCCCTTCTTGGCACCAAGGGCACTGCTGACACATGGACAGCTTATTGTCCACCAGGACTTCCAAGTCCTTCTCTTGGAAAGCAGAGCTGCTTTCCAGCAGTTCAGCCTTCAGCCTGTGTTAGTGCCTGGGATTGTCCTTCCCCTGCACTTGCCTTTGTTAAAGTTTAGCTAGTTCTTCTCTGCCCATCTCTCCAACCTGTCGAGGTCCTTCTGAAGGGTTGCACAGCTCCCAGGGGTGTTGGCCACTCCTCCCAGCTTTGTGTCATCAGTGAACGGGCTGAAGTGCACACTTTATCCCTTTACCCAAGATATTGATGAGTAATTTAAATAATAATAGGGTCAGTGTTGACCCTTGGGGAACACCACTGTTGACAGGCATAGCTAGACCCTGGGCCACATTCTAGAGTCTTCTGGAATGTGCCATTCAGACAGTTCTCAATCCATTCACTCATCCAGTCCATACTTCCTGAGTTTGCCTATGAGGATGTTGTGAGAGACAGCATCAAAAGCCTTGCTAAAGACAAGGTAGACAATATCCACTGCTCTCCCTTTATCCATCCTGGTGCTTGTCTCATTGTAGAAGGCAATCAGGTTGGTTGAGCATGATTTACCTTCAGTGAATCCATGCTGACCATTCCTGATCATCTTATCATCAGCATGGATGAGACAGACTTCAGAATGAGACACTCCATCACCTTTCCAAGGACTGAGGTGAGGCTGACTGGCCAGTTGTTCCCTGGGTCTTCTTTTCCTTGTTAAAGACAGGACTGATGTTTGTTCCTGTCCAGTCCTCAACCACCTTTCCTGATGACCACAACCTTTCAAAGATAATATGAGTTGTCTAGTGTTGCAGCCAGCATTCTCAGCACCTCAGGATCTCAGCATCTAAGGATGCTGAGAATCAGAGCCCATTGACTTGTGGACGTCAAGTTTACCCAGGTGTCTCTAACCCAATCCTCTTTGACAAAGAGAGAGTCTTACTTTCTTTACCCTTTATAAAAATAATAATGGTCTAGCTAGGATTTGATGATGATGTATGTAGTAGAAAAGATTCTACAGAAGAAATATTGCAAATGATAATATATTTAACAGGTACTCATTTTCCTCTCACCACAATTCTCTGTTCTCAAAATCAGCCAAGTTATATGTTAGCAGTCAAAAAAGCACAAAAAATATAGGTTTTTTGTGACTTAAAGTTATTAAGATCTGCCTGCACTGACTTTTTTGTCAGTATTCCCAGTTTAAATTTGTTTCTGTTCTTTACAATGCAACTTATGTCTCCTTCTCCTTTTAGCTATTTTATTTTTCTTTACTGAAAGAGGGTGGGGGAATGGTGACAGACTTGACAGCCTCTCTGTTTCTTCAGAAATCATCTCTGTACTTCTTTTGATGAGATCATGAATGTCAGCTACCTTCATGACTAGTTGGACATGACTGTTATGTGCTCTGAAACTTCACGTTTCTACAGAAATCCTCCAAAATAAATACTCATAACTTATTATGATATGTGGGAATTCATGAAGATGATTCATTTATCTTTTGATTCTGTATTATAATGAGACAGTTGATCACCATGCAGCTTGGAGACATACCCTTAATTTATTATCATTTCTGGGGTTTTTTTACTCTTTGAGTTTCATGTTTCTCCTCTGGATGCATCTCTTGTAGTTCCAGAGGGCCCATCACAATACAGATGCCACCAAAATTAAATCATTTAAGAACTGAATGCACCAAGCCAAATTCAAAGAAAACTGAAACTGTTTTTTGGGGATTGAGTGTTTATTAATTAACTATAGATCTTATTTTGCTCATATATTTTTAATAGAACTCTCACTACGAGAGAAAGGAAAAAAATTTCTTACAGAATTATGATAGTATCATGTTTTTAATTGTCCTGGAAAAAAAGAAATAAGGAAAACAGTTTCTCCACTATAGGTTATAACTTCAAATAAGATCATGTTCGTGTAGAATCTTGTTGATATATTTTATATATTAGTAAAGGCCTGTATGCACAAACCAGCCTTTGAAATAAGTCGTGATATTAAGGGCTAAAATCCTTGAAACTTGCCTGCAGAAGAGAGAGTAAAGCAAAACAATATCCTTGTGTGTAGGAGAAAAAATGTAAACTGTGTATGTTAGCCAATAGTAGCTTACTCTGCCCGCAGACCCTGTAAAACCCTATAAAAGGTGTGCTAAAGATAGAAATAAACGGTGTTCACGTTTACTTCTGTGAAGGCTGGTGAATAAGCTGGCAGTCTCTCAATATTTGGCACCCGAACAGGGACACCCTGCGGGCAGGGGGGCTTCGGTGGATCCACACACGGTGGGATGGAGCCTTGGGCTGAGGTTGGTGGAATGGATCTGAGTGCAGATAGATGCTGCCTTGGATCGGTACCAGATAGGCGGCTCGCGAATCAACGGGGGTGAGTCACTGGGGGAGTCCAAAGGCAGGGGCATTGTAGAAGGCTCACAACCTTCCCCCCTGCCGTGGGCAGTTAGCATGGATGTGGAATTTGCGGTGGCGGATAAACTGCTTCTCAGCATCCTAGTTAAACAAGGTGGAGCAGCCCGGGAAAAGGACCTGGATATGTTCATTATATGGGCTAATTGTCACAGGCATTTAGTAGTGCTACCACTGCTTTTAGCGATGCAAGAACGGACTGATATATCGGCTCTGATATGGGAAACGGCAATCACGGAAAAGAGCAAGGACACTGTGTCTTTCGGTTGAACTTGGCAGATTGTAATTAATACCTTAAAAAACAGAAAAGCGAGATATGCTGAGGCTGTGAGCCCCGTAATTCAACCTGCGTCACAGCGGCAGATGCCTTTACCTCCCACTGCTGGGCAAGCACTCCTATCTGTGCTGCCCTTGGAGAGAGGGAGGGAGAGTCAGAGAGAAGAAAATAATGAGAAAAAAAAAGTTCCACAGCGAACGCTGAAACAACGAACAGAATCTGTTCAGTTATGGCAGGATGTGATACATTCGGATCTATTTGCTTCATTTTTGGAGTCACTTTTAACATTACAATCTTATGTAAGTTCCATCTTTACTACCCTGGAAGAAAAGAAGCCAAATTTAGACTGGTTTCCACCCGAACCAGGGGGACATGGGGGAGCACTGAGGTGTGCGCAGGGAACAAAGGCACCCTCGGGGTAGAAGCAGTGCAAGAAAAGTTCCAAGGCCACACTGATGAGCTGCAATGATCACCGCTGTTAGCACCTGGCCGTGAGAGACTTTTCGTGTAACTTCGCCTGCTTTTGTAAAATCGTGCCCTTTTTTTTCCTCTATCGGTGAACAACAAGAGAGATTGAGAGAAAAAACTGCATTTGTTAAAGTTAACTTTGTGAGGTTTTTTTTTTTCTTTCTCTCCATTTTTCCTCTCTGCAAGAGTATGTAGAGAATGTGAAGAAAGATAAGAGCAGAGCTGCAGCAGCAGCAGGGCTGGCAGTCCACCCCCCCGCTCCCTCTCTAAGAAAAAGCACCGGGATAATACCCAGTTTGTTACAAAGTCATGATTTATTGGGTTTTCAAAATGTTCTTATATACCCTTTTAGAGTTAATTTTGTGTTTTAAGTAATTATGAGTTTATGCAATTGCAGTTTTTAGAGTTTTACTGGAGAAATTATTGTGGTTCTTTGAAAGTTAAAAAAAAAAAAAGTGTTTAAAGTGTTTAACAGAAGTTGCCTTGCAATAATTGGTTTTAGAACTTAAGGTTAAAACATGGTATGATTTACAGCTTCTAGGAAAACGTTCCAATTAATGTTATCTACAGAAGAGATTTGTAGTTTAAAAAATAATTAGTAGTAGTTTCAAAAATAAGAGAACTTTACTGTACAAGACAAAGTTAAAGTATATATTATCAATTTGCTTGTTTTTTCCACAATTTTAATAAGGTAATTTTAATGTGAGTTCTTTTGTTATATAAAACACATATAACTGCATATATACCAATTTGGATTTTGGATTTTAGTTTAAAAATTGAACTTGATGCTTCTGAAAAGTGCTACAAAAGCTAAATGGCAACCTGCCAAATCCTGTGTTGTTGTGGTTTTTCTCTAGAAAAATTGCACTTTAAAATCCTAACCAATTTAAGCATATACTAGGCAAATTCCTGTTATGAATAAGTATTTTTAGTAACATTTGCAGTTATTGTGGGTTATTCTCAAAGCTAGATGACATAGAATTGTGATGTATTTGTTACATTTTTATAATCTTTATAGTGAATTCATGTTATTGTTATATTGTGTTTAAAAAGTATGTATCAGACTTCTAGTTGCTTTTTTGTAGTAACAGAATAAGATTAAGTTATGCTTTTATTTAATGCAGATTAAGTGTTAATAGAATTAAGGATAGTCAAGTTTTATAATGTTTAGGCTTGAATGTTTTTAAGTTAAGTTTTCTAACTTAGATATTCTTTTAAGGTTAAGTTTGTTATTTCCTTTTGTCACAAATAATCATTGTTAGGTTTAAATATTGTTTAATTTAAATTGTTTTATGTTTTATTGGAGACACTTGTTTAAACTGCAAAGTATAGTTATTTTCCTAGAGATATGAAGACAGTCACAACTGAAACAGCTGTGATAGAACACTGATGAACACCTGCTTGTGGATAGAAGTGAATACAGTCTGTGGAACCCTTGAGTTCATTGGGAGTTCTATTGAGTTGTTGCAATCTCTGCAGTTTTTGTTTGTTTTAGCTTTCTTATTTTTCAGTGTTTCCAGAATTTTAAGAAAATGTACCATTGCTGAGGATCAGCTGCCATGGGGGAGGCTTCAGATTAAACCAACTGCTGCATGGTTTAATTGGTCTGGTACCTAAGGCTCCTGATCATTTGATTTGTACAAATGCATTTTAACAGTTTGCTGTGCTGTAAGCATCTCCTAGCTGCTACTATTGAGAACCTTGTTTTAGAAATGAGTTAAGAGGCATCTTTCCAGTTTAAAGCCAGGCCCTGGCCAAGCCTTGACTTTACCTGGATGGAATGTTTACCAGCAGATCCAGATGTTTTCTGTACCAAATCAGAATTTGAGTCAGTTTTTGATTCAACAATTTGACCCTATTAATGTGACAGCTGGATCAGTTTTGAAGTGGGCTTGGAGAATCATTTCCGGAGGTGATTATCCAATCCTTCACTGATTTTTTTTTTTGTTTCTGTTTGTTTGCTAACTATGGGATGCTGGTGCAGTGTTTTAGTAATTAATAGTAGTTTTATATTACATATGTTATTAATAATGTTTATGATTTAATTTATTTTTAACTGGTATAAGTTCTTATTAATTGTGTATATGGTTTTGTGTTGATGTTGATGTTTATAACAGAAGTACATCTCATTTTTTTTTTTTTTAAGAAAACGGGGGAAATGGATGCCCTAAAAGCATTTAATTAGTGTAATTCATTAACTTCAAGGAGAGAAGTGTCTGTGTTTTGTTGGCAGGTTCAAAAAGGTCACCTGTCCATCTGACCAGACTGTGTGCCTCTGAACACACGAGATCCAGTGAACAGAGATGTCATCACACAGCCTTGGTACTTCAGACATGGATCAGAAGTGGAGCTGTCAGGACACAGTTATGTCTGAACACTACACAGACAGTTGCCAACAGAAATTTTATGTTGTTATTATGATGTTGTGTCTCTATCAATTTTTCAGTTATCCTTTGTTTTAAGATTTAGAAGGATCTGAAGAACAACTTGAACATCAAAGCCCTCAGTCACCCATCAGCTGCCAGCTGACATCACGGGAGCAGTGAACATTCCAGGACTGAATCGTGTTAGAGAAATGCTGTAGAAGATCTAAGAAAAGTGTAGAGACTCCATCTAACTGTATATAAAGCAAATTGTAGTTGTGTGTTTACCCTTTCAGCAAATTGCTTTCACGCTTAGACTACATATATACCAGAGCACGTGTGTTAGAAATAGTTAGATAATAGTTTAAGATAAAGAGTTTAGCCTGTGTAGTAATTGTTATGTTAGTATAAAGTATAAGTATTCCCCCTTCAAGAGGTAGCGTAAGCATCTTTGAAAGTTCATTTTTACGATTGAAGTTTTAGCTGTGAGTTTGCAAATATGATGTCATTTACATAGAACAAACTGCTTATGGTAATTGTGTTGTGTATAGTCCTGACCAACTGTCTGCTAACTAACATCCAAGAGCAACAGAACATATGGGTCACTGGCACATTGAACTGGCCAAAGGTCCATGTGTCTAAGCCTAGCCACCCCAGGAGATCCTTTCTCACCTGTCTCATAGGAGTCCCTGAATGGGATCCTCCAGCATTTAAAGGTTTGATTAGTAATGAGACTCGACTGAATCGATTGGCAATGTTGCAGGAGTGCAGTCGCACTGTTGGCTTCACATTAAGACAACTTGAAGCCTGTTGGCAAGCAAAAATTACCAAAGTTCTCAATGTTACAAAAAGTCATTCCAACAAAGTAATGCAGCACTGAGATGCAGTCAACCCTATAGCTGATCTCATTACTACCATTGAAAGTAAAGCCTTTATTCACAGTGCAATCTCACAGGACAATTACCAAAACAATTACCTAGTTCCATATTCCTAATCTGTGGAGATAGAGCATGGAATTAGTTATCTTGGGAAACTTAACTTTGTTCCACCCAAGCTTACATCAATTGCTGAATGTAGCTAGCAAAATGAAAAACATCAGTCAAAGCGAAGCCTGAATGAATTAAGGCCTAGCAACTCTAAAAAGGCTCGCTTGCTAGACTAAGGAAGGATTGAACTTAACATCCACAATGTTAAGTGAGCTTTCAGCCGATGTGAGTAGTGTACGTCATGCAGTCTTATGAAATCGAGCTGCAATTGACTTTTTGCTCTTAGCACAAGGACATGGTTGTGAGGAGTTTGAAGGCATGTGCTGTCTGGATCTTACTGATCATTCAGTTTCCATCCATAAGCAACTACAACAGCTACAGGATGGGTTACATGCCCCGAAAGAAGATAGTGACCCCACTGGAAGTTGGTTTGCCAGCTGGGGCATCACTGGATGGTTGAGGTCTCTTGTGCTAGAAGGGGGATGGACTTTACTTATAATGTTAATCGGGATGATAGTCTAAGTTGTATGTTATCTTATCCAAAGCCTGGTTTGTGCAAAAAGAGAAAGGGGGAATTGTTGATATATTTTATATATTAGTAAAGGCCTGTATGCACAAACCAGCCTTTGAAATAAGTCGTGATATTAAGGGCTAAAATCCTTGAAACTTGCCTGCAGAAGAGAGAGTAAAGCAAAACAATATTCTTGTGTGTAGGAGAAAAAATGTAAACTGTGTGTGTTAGCCAATAGTAGCTTGCTCTGCCCACAGACCCTGTAAAACCCTATAAAAGGTGTGCTAAAGATAGAAATAAACGGTGTTCACAATTACTTCTGTGAAGGCTGGTGAATAGCTGGCTGTCTCTCAATAGAATCTAGTAAGAGTTTTTCCTCAAAAAATAAAGTGGGATTTAATGCCATAAGCAGCAAAGAGCTTTGTAAATCAAATAAAATAACATGGTTTTTTATTGCCCAGGGAAACTATTTGGTTTTTTATTCTATAAGGACAGAATTTATTAGTTAAATCCCTAGGTTCAAATAGGGATGTTCTGAATCATGTTTTTGATAACAGAGAAAACAGTTCTTTCAGTATCTTAATCATTTAACTTGGATATATCTTCCTAACTATTTCCACTTTCCAGAATAATCTTCACACTGCAGTTCAGTTGAACAATGTTTCAACTTTGCATGAAACCAGGGAGAATTTCAGTAGTCCTATTACTTCCATGTATCATTTTCAGATATTCAGGAGCTATCTGAATGCAATTCTGTGCCATGAGGTCTAGGAAGACCCTACTCAGCTGGGAGGCTGGACAAGACAACCCGCTCCCAACCTTAAACTTTCTGTTTACTTTACTTTTTTTGTTTTACATTTACTTTTGCCCTCTTTAAAGCAGCCTTTCCCAAAATCTCAGTCAAGTGGCTCATCCACTATGCCTTACTCTGTATTTGATTATACATCTCACAGTTTCAAATTAATAATACTTGCTATATATTTGCATATATCTAATTTTACTGGTAGCTAGGAGTACTTCTGCCAAGCAAAGAAGTGAAGATTTGATTTCTTTTTTGGATAAATCCAGATTTTGTTAGGTTATGTGACATCCTACCTAACAGACTCATGCACTTAATTCTGCACTAGATTAATGAGAAAATGAATTCTCTCTTATTCATACCCATATCATTTCTCATTTTGACTCCACTTTTTCTCCATTAAAAGCAAGAAGATCCACTAAAATAATTTTGTAGTATTTCATGGGAAAGTTCTTGAGCTTCCAAGAACACTGAGAACATGGAGAACAGAGAATATGTTGTGAATTATTCCACTAATAAAAATAAAGTAGACTGATAAATCAGTTTCTCAGAAGTTACTAAATGAGAACATCTTACTGGATAAAATTAAATGGAATGAATTTTCTAACTAGGTTCACAGAACTCAATTTTATAAAATAAAAAGCATTTGTACAAAAAAACGTTTAGATTATTCTAATATTATATATATTACTGTGAGGGCAAACCAGTTATATGATAGGAATTGCAAGTCACTGGAAAGAAAGTCTTTAGAAATATCCAAGCCCATTTCTCTGGCTGACATAACTCCTGTTTTGATTAACAATACTTTGTTTCTCTTAGGCTCAATTAATTCTTTCAGTTTAGGAGGTAAAGATATTATTTTAGTTACTAGCACCTAGCCATTTATTCAGTGTAGTTCTTTCCCTTTTTATTTCATCATGAAGGAAAACCACAGAATCCATTATATCATGTGAGCTGATACTTGAGAGAGGCTTCCTGTTATTAAAGCCTGAAAAGATAATTCCAAGCTTCTCTGCATAAGATTTCCCTCTACCAATTTCCTTATCAACTATCAGAAGGACCATGCAGATTCAGCCCCAGGTCACAAACAACAGATGCTGATTACAGGCAGCATTTCAGTATGTTATTAAGGCAGCTCAGAAGTTTCATTTTACGATCTGTAAGTAACTGACTAATTTTCTTATATGATTGTCTGCTCCACTCACGTGGCACACAGCACATATAAATGTTGTGGGTATACTTTAAATAACTGTCTCAATAGAATTTCCCTCCAACATAGGCTAGTATCACCTTCGAAAGGCGCAGTGACCTGGTACAGGGACAGCACGGTGACCAACCCCAGGTCACTCGGTCCATCTGCACGCTGACACCAATGTGGTAGACGGCAAAATGGCGTTATTTGGTGAAGAATTTGACACTTTATAACTTAAGTTTACAATGTCACTCCCATCTGCTTTCATCACAGCTAGGTGCCATTGGCTAATTGAGGGGGTAATTACCATCAGCTATTGAGGGGGGGGGGGTGTGATTCTGTCTTTCAGTACATCACGATATCTTCCAACTGCCAGACCCTAGCTACCCACATTTCCCCCCTCCTTATGCTTAACTAAATTTGCTAGAATATAAGGTGTATTAGTCTTGAAAGTTCTAATGTTATTTTAGCTTTATCTGTCTTTAAACATTTTATCTAATTTATCTATATTATGAAAAGTTTTAAAAGTAGATATCATAGACTTCAGTAAAAATATAAGGTACGCTATACTTAACGAAAAGGGCTAAAAACTTATAAAGTAGACACCGCAGCTTTTTATTAACAAACATAAGGTACACTGAGCAGGCACCAAGTGCATTCTTAGAGCAGCTGCTGTCTTTTTACAAACAGGATGTTGACCCTCTCTAGTCAGTTTTTGACAAAAGACACAAGCCTATTTAAAATACACGGTCTAAAGATTAACACTAGTAAGATCATCATGATTGGCCCGATCAGGGTGGACACTAGGGTGGTCAGCCATGGAGACTGGTTAAACAGTGATTTGAACCACCCTTGTTGAGTCTCTCTTTCTCTGGGCTAATCTTTCTCTCAGTTCGGCCATAGAATCTCTGACCACTCCGGTGTGATCGGCATAAAAACAACACTCTTCCCCTAAGGCGGCACAGAGGCCTCCTTGCTGCATTAGCAGAAGATCTAGCCCACGTCTATTTTGCAGGATAGCTTCAGAGAGTGAGGACAGTGACTGTTCTAGAAAGGAGATGGACCTTTCAATTCTTTGCAAGTCTTTATCAATTGTCATTTGTAGCTGAGACAGTCCCTGTTGTTGGGTCACGAGGGCAGAGACACTTGTGGCAGCACCAGTTGCTCCCAGGCTAAGCAGCATCCCTATGGTTACACCTGTCACCAGTTCTCTTTTCTGAAGTTGGGTGAGTCTCTCCACCTGCAGGTTTACCTCCTCATCTGAGTGGTACAGGACCTTGGGAACAATCACAACTTGCACACAAAAATCATTAGAAACACTGAAGTCACAAACAGATAGGCATGGGGTAATCATTGTCGGGTCTGTGCCCATCAGCCGCTGCAGGCTGGAGCCATGTAGTGGATGATCTGACCCAGTGACTTGGGCTAGTTGTTTCACACAGTTGTCTTCTCACTCTTGTTTAAAAACAATCATCCCTGCCCCGTCAAAAATCAGTCTGCAAGTGTGTTTTATATCAAAAGGGAGCATATCGTCTCCCCTAAAAAGAGCATCCGTAAGGGAGGTGACCATTTTTCTGCAATTGCTTTAACAATTGTTTGAACATCTTTGGGGTTTATTGGTGAGTGGACCCTCTGTCCCCCATCTGTCACCCGGACTGGGAATGCCAATGCGGCAGGAGAGGCCCAATCGGCACAAACAGTCTTTATTTTCCTCCAGTCCATGAGAAGGGTTCTTTTTTAATGTGGAGGGGGCTATTCTTGTTTATCTCCATTGTTTCTTCTTCTAAGGAGTCAGTCACAGACCACTTGTCCCCGCTGGTGTCTGGTCCAGAGTCGGAACTCGACTGGCTGGCTACTTCCAGGTTCTTGTACCTTTTTGTTGGCCTCCGACCCTGCCTATGTCCCTTGTGGGCAGACCGTTCCCTCCCTCCTGGTTCTCCCCTTTCTTTTGGTCCACCCTGCCCCCTGCCCCGCCCCCAGCTCCGCCCTCTGCTCCTCTCCCCCTCTCGGCTCCCCCCCCCCACCTTTCTCTTTCACATTCTCCTCCCATTCTCACTGCACAGCACTCCCACCTCTTATCTCCTTCACTTCACATTCTCGTTCCCTCCCACGTACCTTATCTTTCTCGTCCTCATTCTTTTCCCATCTATGTGCACTTGTCAATGCCAGCGTTTGTTCCCTGCTCCTACCAAGGACATCTTCACTTTGCTCTCTTTGTTTTTACTTGGCCCCATCTTGGGGCACAGAGGGCGGTGGTCCCACCCAGGCTCTCCCTGCGGCACCCCTGGCTTCCTCTGTTAACTCTCTCCAAAAAGTTTCTGCTCTCTGCTGTTTCTCTATGAGCAGAGCGGGATTTGGGAATTGCGGGGACGTATCGCCCTCTTGTGGCCCTTTCGGCTTAGCAGAACCAGTCTCGTCTTGGGGCTGTAACATCTGTGTAGCTGCCCCGACCCCAATTTCAGGGTGGCCAGCAAACAGTTTATTGCCGCCCTCCAGGTTTCCTGCTCTTGTATAGCCTTTTGCAGAGCTGTAACAACTTTCCCCCAAGACTTAAGGTGTTTCCCACAGCCTGAGGCCATGGTTTCCTCGGCAAGGGCCTTAGTACATCTGTCCCACACCTCAGGGTGGAGAATATCTACTGGCTGGTCTATGACCCCAATATGCAAAAGCCTTGCAACTGCAAGAGTAAAATCCTTAGGTTTACAATCAATCCCCCACTGATAATGTAATTGCGATACGACCTTCAAAAGGGCTTCCATCTCCTTGTTGGTCCGGAAGCGTCCTCCCCACCGTGCTGGTCCAGCCGCCCCGACCACTGCCCCCATCCAGGCGATTCCCA
Organism: Pseudopodoces humilis; assembly: GCF_049639895.1. Classification (NCBI taxonomy): domain Eukaryota; kingdom Metazoa; phylum Chordata; class Aves; order Passeriformes; family Paridae; genus Pseudopodoces; species Pseudopodoces humilis. Next base: position 11,742,850 of record NC_142203.1, read on the forward strand.
CTTTCCGGATCTGATTCCCGGGTTTCGGCACCAGTTGTCGCCTTCGAAAGGCGCAGTGACCTGGTTCAGGGACAGCACAGTGACCAACCCCAGGTCACTCAGTCCATCTGCATGCTGACACCAATGTGGTAGATGGCAAAATGGCATTTATTGCTGAAGAATTTGACACTTTATAACCTGGGTTCACAGTGTCACTCCCATCTGCTTTCATCACAGCTAGGTGCCATTGGCTAATTGAGGGGGTAATTACCATAAACTGTTGGGGGGGGGGTGATTCTGTCTTTCCGTACATCGCGATATCTTCCGACCACCGGACCCTAGCTACCCACAGGCTAGTAATGTCTTCTGCTCATATTACAAATCTTCCTCTTTCATATTGTGACATGGTTGTAACCATATTGCTATCAATTTTGGTACTTTCATCTTTATGCAGAATCTTTTTTGTCTTTTTTGGCATCCATTTATTTTCTGAAACTGAACTGTATAAGTCTAACTTTAATAGGTGCAGTTAACAAATTAGGAAAATATTTTTCTTGTTTTGCTGTCAGACTTGTACCCTGAAAATTTGCTTCCTTACCTTGCTCTCACCACATCAGTATCAATAGATCATTTCATTTTGTGTAAGTATAGACAAATTTTCTCTCCCCATGAATATAGTCATAATGAAAAACACATGTTCCCAAGAAATATGTACAGATTCTTATATTTCTGGTTCTCACTGTAATGCAGCTTACTTGAAAGTAAGTACATTCAGTATATAACTTACTGAAAAGTTACGTATTACTTCAATTTTTCCAAAAGTGTCTTTTTCTAATTTTTTTCAATAGATTATTTAATTTTGAATATGAATAACGGTTTGTAGGAAACCATTCTTTTCAGATATTTAAAACTGCTTCAAACTGCCTTGATGGATGAAAAAATGCCTGGATGTGGTATATGCTGGATTCTTTACAGTTTACTTCTCTTAATCAGGTACACACAGAAGAATATCTCCCTTACATTTAATTAATAATATTCCCTATTCTTTAATTTAGTCCTTTTTGTTGCAAAGTATTTGTGAATTTCACAGTTTCTAGTGTGTGTCATTACTCCCAGAGGACACTGTTACATTAGCAAGGGTCACCCGCACACAGTAAAAGGGATTCCCTTAGTTGATCCAAACAGTAGCTCAGAACTGTAATGCCTAATGCCAAAGCAAATGCTGCTGCTTCCACGAATGCTAGTATGCCGTAATGCAAATGTTCATTAATCACCTACTTTAGATTACTCCAGAATATGCTTCTGATCCCAATTGACTTGATTCAGCTAGATATGCCTAGCCCCAAAGCTCAATTCACAGTCAGACTGAATGCTCAAATGTTTGAATTTCTTAAGGGGCAATGACACACAGCAATAATCACACTGAAAATCAAATATGATGTACATGTGCAATCCTAATGCACTTACACTCTTTAAACTGTATCACACTTAAATACAATTTTTCCTTATATGCATTTCTTGTTTCCCGAATGATATTATAATTACTCTTACCAGCTATCAGACTTCTACTGAGTGCCCAGCATGTACTATCTAGCTAGCTAATATACTCATCTAAGCATGCTGTCAGGCTCCAAACATTATTAACAGCCTTCATTCAAAGGCCTTATCTACACATTCCTTAGCCTTTACACCCTCACATCTTCCTGCACTCTTCATGGCTATTGTACCTCAGACCACAGGTACCCCGTTTCAATTAACCCAGGTTCAACTCCCTGTTGTACTCATTGCTTCACATAGGCATTGCTCAATCATTCATATCAAAAGAAGCTCAGCTTTTTCAGACCCACATTTCACATACTGCTACTATGCAGCAACTGAGGTAAATGTCCTATTTGCCAAATCAGCCACAAAAGTAACATGCTGCCATTTGGTAAAATTTGGCATGATTCAAGTGCAAAGGAATGCATGAACCCCCACTAGTTCCTTTTCCCCATCCCTGACCCCCATTTTCATCAGGTCAGTAGTAATTCTAAGAATATCAGTCCTTTGACAGGTACAGCAGAGGAATAGGAGAAGCTAGCCTGTCTGACTCTTCTGAACCTAGTCAACTACTAGGAAATATTATTCCCAATATCTGTTCCTATCCACAAAACAGTAGGCATGCAGGAGAAAATGGAACAGTCTCTGCTGTAAATGTGTGGCTTCTAGGCTTGGGCACATAAAAGCAAATTCCTATCTAATGCACTGAATACCACTACAGAATCAGACAAGTAAATGTGGAAAACAGTCCACAGTTTTCAAAATAAGGATAGAGTGCAGTCAATGGAAATATGTGAACTGTATCCCACTGGTTCCATGGATCTTGTACCCCAATTTCCATTCAGCAGAGCTTCAGTGAAACTTTATCTTTCCAAGCTAATATAGTTTCAAATGCAGAGTGTATCCAGAATAATTTTTTATCCTGAAGAAAATTGAAAAAAAAAAACAAAACAAAACCAACACACATTTTAAAAAGTCAAACTAATCTAGGTAATAAAAATGGCTTCTTTTAAGAAATGACCCTTTTTTTCTTGAAATCTTTTGCTTCTGTAAGACATGCTTACAATACACATAAAGAGCAAGAAATCATATCAATCCTGATAAATGCTTTTCTCTTGCTTTTTTAGAGGAATGGAAAAATTATAGCACTTAAAAGTCTCCTGTTGTTGAAAATGCATTTATTATTTTTCATTGATGCAGATAAAGATGCATGTTCCATTTATGTTGTCATTAAGAAACCTTAAGCCAGTTTCCAGTGTCTTAAAAAGAGCTACCTGCCACATTTTGAATCCTACTTGACAGCTGTAAAAATTGCCAGGTTACATAGGAGATGTTGCTGAAGAAATTCACACACAAATCTCACATCTTCTGTTGTTTTATTACTGTCTAATTTTTGTTTCAATATCACAATTAGGTAATATATTGAATATTCATCAATTCTGTTTAAAATTTATGTCAGAAGCAGTCCAGAAAAAGATAGACTGTATCTTATATCTAGTGTCTCATCTGTACATCTCTGCAGCTGTCAGGAATACCTTTTAATCCTTGTTGTCACATGCCATTGATTAAAATAGTGAGTAGAGACCACAGCATAGGCATGGATGCAGAAACTTACAGTTCAGTCAGCAGATAAAGGCACTTCAAAGTTCCTGATATGTCATCTTGGAAGTAGCTTTTCCCTTACAAGCATTTACGAATAATGTATTGACTCGGTTAAAAGTGTTAATATAGATATTGAGGTTAATTCTTCTTTTCAATAAAAAGCTTCTTTCTGATAATTATTTTCTAAAAAAATTTTCCAAAAAGCTTTCTTTAAAATGCAAGCTCTTCAAGACTGTAGTTATGCTATGTGTTTTGTACCTTCCACTAATTTTGGGAAGTATGAAGAATGTCCTGATTTCTGGAAATAATTTTAATGCATTTTTCAAGCATTCTTCCTTTTTTCTCCCTAAATTTTATGTATTTATATAAATCTCATAACTTTACTAATAATTTTGAATCTATTTCTTAAAGGAGGTCACTGCAGTGGTCAGCCAGAAAAACACGGAAGTGTATCATGCAATATTATGTTTGAAAGCCCTTCTATCACTGCAGTATGGAATTATGTCAAAAGGTAGATGATAATACAATTTGAATTCAAGCCATGAAAATTAACACTAAGAGAATTTGCAATAAGCCTTGATTAATTAAGTCAGAAGAACACAGTATCTACAAGTTATTTTGTGCACATAACACATACAAGAAACAATGATCTTTTAATATAGTTGTTTCAAGTTCTAAGAGCTGAACACTGAATTGACAATGTCTGTTCTTTAAAGGTTCTGGTGTTCATAAATATTTAACAACTGCCCTATCTGGAAATTATTTACCTTTAGCAGGAAAATTTTACTTGATATGTTATTGCTTGCCTTATTTTTCCAGAACAATTGTTTGGTTTTGTTAGTTTTTAAACACTAGGGTTTTCTATCTATGTACAATGGTGTTGCCTTTAGCAAGGTAGACACCCTGATTCAGGAGCAGCACGGTGACCCCGCTCTGGTCACTCGGTCCAATTCGCACACAACATCAATGTGATGGATGGCAGAAATGGCGTTTATTGCTGGAGAATCTGACACTTTATAACCTAGGTTCACAGTGTTACTCCCATCTGCTTTCATCACGGCTAGGTGCTATTGGCTCATTACGGGGCAATTACCATACACTGTGGAGGAGGGGGGTGACTATCTTTCCGTTACGACCCAATATCTTCTGAGCGCTGGGCCCTGGCTCCCCACATTTTCCCCCCTCCTTATGACTAACTAGATTTGCTAGAATATAAGGTGTATTAGTCTTGAAAGTTCTAACGTTATTTTCTGTATATCTATCTCTAAACATTTTATCTAACTTATCTACTTTTAAAACTTTTCATAGTATAGATAAGTTAGATAAGTTAGAGACTCTGACTCTGGGTTACCAGGGCGGAGACACCAGTGGCTGCACCGGTTGCTCCCAAGCCAAGCAGCATTGCTGTTGACCGTCCTGTCAGCAGCTCTTTTTTCTGAAGGCCGTCTGCCCGCTCAAGGTACTGGCTCACTTCTTCTCCAGAGTGGTATAGGACCCTGGGGTTGATAGCAGCTAATACACAAAAGTCAGCAGAGGAGTTAAAGCTTAGGGTATAGATGCAAGGGCTTAGTCCACTGTGGTTGCAAACCCACGTGCCGGACAAGGGGGCGATTGCCCATTTCTTAGACTTGTCAACATGCACGGTGGTTGCACAGACATTTTTGTCAACAACAGTGGCTTTTCCTAAGCAAAACCCTCACCCGGTCATGTGGCTGATGGTGATTCTGCAAGAAGGTGACTCACTGCGACACTGGACTGGGGCCTCAGCATTAGACCACATCGGCTGGTTGTTAAAGGCCACAGCCTCATAGAAAGGGGGCTGTGTGTCATAACACAGCCAGCAGGATTCTGTGCCATTGGGGTTGGACTGATTTAGAGGTAAAAAGGTGGCGTCTAGCATTCGATAGAGCGAATCAAAAGCAGTAGCTTCAGATCTTTGGGGAGAAGTTTCTCTCTTATGCAGCGGGTACAGACTATTAGATCGTGGGTTCTCAGCTTTTACTACAAGGTTGGGGCCAATTGTTTCAGGTGTCATGATGGGAGTCGGATAATTTGTACTACTTCACCGGGGTCTTTGCCGGGCTTATGCAAGAATAACTGACCACATTCTTCCGGTGGTCCAACCCACGTCAGCTGGCTGCAGGACCTGCATGACCATTTGATGACAGACTTTAGATCGGTCATCATAAAAGCCATAAAACACTTGCCCTATGGAGTTGAAACTGGGACACATACAGCCTGCTGGGCCCCAGGTTACCTGCAGAAACTCGTCTGCTTTTGGTAGTGCCCACCGGTTGCTCCGGACTATTGTTTCGCACCCCAAATAGCCACAAAACCAATATCCTAGTTGGCGACAGTAGTCTTTGCCTGGGTTGGTGGCTGGGCACCAGTATGACTGGTACAGCTCAAAGTGAGGGTGGATGTTATGAGTTGCTATACCAGGGAAAATGTCTCGAATGAGCACAAAGAACCTTGGGATGCCTGCCGTGACTACCTCTTTAATCACCTCGCTCGAGGCACTGCGTAAAATCCACCTGAATGGTTGATGGGGGTTATGTTCTGCACTAACCTGCTCGCTGCTAACAAGCCCTAAAAGCAAGATTACACACAGAAATCATTGTCACTTGGGTTTCACAGGCTCAGGAGTTCTGGTCGTCTTCGGGTTGTCTGGTGGCTCATCACCTCCTTCTGGCACTGGAGCATATGTATCATGCGGGCACCCAATGATCCAGTCCTGCAAACAAAACTTCAGAGTTTTTGTTAGTCTTACTTTGAAGGTCTGGTTTTATTGACTTAAGTGGGCACCACTTTACCATCTCTTTTAACTGCAGTGTACCCTCGCCCTGTGAGTACTAATCTCCAACCTTGCTCCCACTCTCCTAACTCATTTCTGATTATGACCTGCGGGCCCTCTTCTAGAGCTCGAGTGGCCCAGTGTTTTTGGGAGGGACTGTTTGTTTCATCTCCCCTAGGGATTTGGTTCAGTGCTAACAGTGCAGTTGCTGGCAAGCGCACCTGGTCTGCTTGGGGAATGGAACTGGTAAAGCCCTCTGTTTTTGCTAACACCTCTAACTTGGCTTTCAAGGTCTGGTTTGCTCGCTCAACAATGGCTTGTCCTGTACTATTGTACGGGATGCCTTGCACCAGAGTGATACCCCATCTGGAGGCAAATTCCCGACTCAGCTTTGAGATAAAATTTGCGCCATTGTCCGTTTTGATTTGCTTAGGGGTGACGAGCCAAGCCATGGCTGTTAGCCAATGCTGGATAGTTGCTTTGGAGTTGGTTTTCAGGTGCTGAGTGGCTACAATTATTCCGCTGTATGTATCCACTGTTACTGCAAGCCATGCTCGGGGTCTCAACAGCTGGCACAATGTAAAGTCTGTTTGCCATATCTCTGAGGCTTTTAGGCCTCTGGGGTTGATTCCACAGGACCACAGCGGTGCCTCTTGGCAGTGGGGGCATGAAGCTACTACATGTTTTGCATCAGCAACCGAGATTTCGCATCTCTTTGCTAGTGCTTTGGCTCCGATGTGCAGGGTTTCGTGTAGCTGACGAGCTTCTTGTAGAGTCCCCAGTCTTTTCGCGGCAGCATCTGCTTTATCATTGCCAACCTGGAAGAACCCTTTGACCAGGTCGCAGCTGTTGACATGGATGACTGATATGGTACCTTTTCAAGAGGAGAGCGCTTCTTCTAGCATTAGAGCTGCTGTAGATGTCAATATGCCGGGTCCTGACATAGCCAGGCAAAGCTTGGCTACAAACATTGAATCAGTTACAATGTCCACATGCCAGTACCACGGCTGCTATTTCTAACTGCCGGACTGAGAGTGTACGATCAGTCGCTTTGACACAGTGCCACTCGTCCTCCGATTGCCACACTGCAGCCACAGTGGAGGTTGTTGAGGATGCATCTGTGAAGACTGTTGGTCCTGGCTGGGGCCGGTCTATGACCTTTTGTGGGAGGTCCATGTCAACAACAGCTAGCATCTGAGCCCAAGGAGGCTTTGCAGAATACTGAATCTCTCCGCCAAATCCAACCAGGGCTGTCACCAGGTATTCCGACATCATTGTTTAAAGAGTTGCTTGTGGAAAGGCAGGAATATTCTTGCTGGCTCAATGCCAAGGTGTCTCAGGGCAAGTTATCTGCCTTTCATAATGAGGCTGCTGAGGTACTCAGCTCCTGGGGAAAATGCACGTGTCTGTTTTCCCAGGACTATCCACTGTATTGGGTGAGCTTTTTCTGGGGGGCCTTGAGCCAGTGTTCCTACTCCCCCTCCCTTTGTGAAGTGCACGTACAAATCGAGTGGTACCAGGGGCTTCCATTTGGCAAGGGAACTTAAAGATACCTGTTGTTCGATAAAGTCAAGAGAGTCCATTGCTTCTGCTGTCAAGGCTTTGTGTTCCCATGGATATTTCCCTCTTAGGAGATCATACAGGGGGACCATCTTCTCGAGTGGGATTAAGATGATGTTGCTGAGCCATTGCAGGGATCCCACCAGCTGCTGCACATCATGGAGCGTTTTGATGTCTCGATGGATCTTTATCTGAGGAGGGGATACGTAAGAGCCTGCAATCCCCACCCCCAAAAAGGGGCTTTTTTATTTTTGCACTAGTGATTTCGAAGCCATTTGTTTTTAGAGTCTCTGTGATTGTTGACACCAGCTGGTCTACCTGACCTCCCAAGGGGGCGGCAATCAGGATGTCGTCCATGTACTGGATGATGGTCGCAGTAAAGTTGCTATGGCGGATCAGTGCTAGCGCTCGATCGACTGTGATTTGGCAGATTGTAGGTGAGTTGACCATCCCCTGAGGCAGCACTTTTCACTGGAAGCGTAGGTTGGGGCGCTGGCTGCTTGGAAACACCACTGAGAAAGCAAACCACTCTTTGTCTTCTTCATGTAAGGGTATAGAAAAGAAACAGTCTTTGATATCAAGAACAGCACAGGGTTGGCCCTCTGGCACCATAGAGTTTATAGGTAACAGTGTTTGAATTTTCTTATTTACTTCACGCAAATCGTGGAGGAGGCGAAACCCTTCTCTGGATCATTTAGGGATTACAAAAACAGGAGTATTCTACGGGCTAGTAGATGGCTCTATATGACCTTGTTGTAATTCATGGTTAACTAACTCAAGAAGGGCATCTAATCAAGGCTTGGACAGGGGCTACTGCTCGACCCACACCAGGCTGGATGATTTCCAAGAAAGCCTGATTGGCGGCAGCGGGTACGCAGCAGTGGCCCTTAAGGTAAATTTGTTGCCCTGGCTTTTAGCAAGGCTAGGGCGTCTTTCCCTAATAGGGCTGGGATTCCTGTCATGACATACAGGAAGAGGGCAATAGTTTTCTCTGAGCCTTTTTCTGTGTGGAGTGTAATGGTTATTAGCTGTGCGCTTCTCCGAGCCTGTGACAGCCCTCCAACCCCGCCTACCATGGGGGCATCCTCTAGTTTCCAGAGTGGAGGCCAATTTGTCTCCGGAATGACTGTGACATCTGCCCCTGTATCAATTAGAAAAGGAACACTGATAGACCCAGTGGGGATACTTTGATCACTTGGGGTGTCATAAAGGGTGCAGATCTCCCATACTACCAGCGGGTTGTCACACCTTACTGCCAAGGCCACTCTGGGGTCATGTCTCCCAAGTGTGACCCCTGCTGCCCCTGTGGCAGATAAGGCAAGGTTGGCTGAGTAACCGGCTGAGTCATGGAAGTAGTCGCCTCTCGGGGGGGTAATGGATTTGGGAGCACCTCACTCCTTGCAGGGTTGGCATAGCTTGGCCGCCTCACATCCCAAGTGGGAGAGGACTGTGTGCAACCCTGCCTGGCCGCATTTAAAGCACGCCATTACGTTAGCGATTGCTGTGCAAACTGCAGCTTGGATCGGGGCCACATGTTCCTCCCTCGCGACGTGCTTAATCATGTCTGCAATACTTGACCCTACCGGTAATGATCGGAGGATTTCCTTGGTTGTCGAATTGCATTGTTGACGCAAGCAGTCTGCTATGACTGGGCCTTTTGCCTCTGAGGGCAGGGCAGAGGAGTCAACAGCTTCCTGAAGGCGGTATACAAATTGTGCAAAGCTCTCACTTTTGTTTTGCATGGTAGACCATGGTGATAGCTTAGCAATAACTCTAGAAGCCGAGCGAATAGCTTCTCTGGCCACAGGAGTGGTTGTCATAACTTTGTGGGCCCGCAGACCTTGGGCCTGTGCTAGAGGTGTAATCATTGTTGGGTCTGTGCCCATCAGCTGCTGCAGGCTGGAGCTGCGCAATGGGTCATCCGCCCCAGTTACCTGGGTTAGTTGTCTGGCACAGTTGTCTTCCCAATCTTGTTTAAAAACAATCATTTCTGCTCCATCAAAAATCAATCTACAAGTGTGTTTTATATCAAAAGGGAGCAGATCATCACCTCCAAAAAGACCATCAATAAGGGAGGTGACCATGGCAGAATTAAGCCCTTTTTCTGCAATTGCCTTAACAATTGTTTTAACATCTTTGGGGTTTATTGGTGAGTGAGCTCTCTGTCCCCCCTCTGTCACTCGGACTGGGAATGTTTGCGCAGCTGGGGGGACCCAGGTAGCACATGCGGCTTTTATTTCTCCCCAGTCTGTGAGAGGAGTATCCTCTCTCAGTTCTTTTTTAATGTGGAGGGGGATATTCTTCTTTATCTTTGTTGTTTCCTCCTCTAAGGAGTCAGTCTTGGACCTCTCGTCCTCTCTGTCAGAGTCGGAACTCAACTGGCTCATTATTTCCACTTTCCCGTGCCTTTTTGTTGGGCTCCGGCCCCGCCTACACCCCTTGTGGGCCGGCCGTTCCCTCCCTCCTGGCTCTCCCCACCCTTCACTCCACCCTTCACTCCGCCCTCTGTTCCTCCCTCTGTTCCACCCTCTGTTCCTTTCCCCCTCTCGGCTGGCCCCCCCTCTCCTCTCCTCCACATTCCTTTCCCTCTTTCTCTGAACACTTCCCCCCCATCTTATCTCTTTTGTTTCACATTCTCTTTCTTTCTCACGTACTTTATCATTCTCGTCCCCCCTACCATGTTCACTCATCAATTCCCGTGTTTGTTCCCTGTTCCCACCAAGGACATTTTCCCCTCACTTTTTGTCTTTTTGCTCAGCACTATCTTGGGATACATAGGGCAGTGGTTCCCCCCAGGCTTTTTGTGCAGCACCCCTGGCTTCCTCTGTTAACTTTCTCCAAAAAACTTCTGCTCTCTGTTGTCCCTCTGAGAGCAGATCGGGATTCGGGAATTGAGGGGACGTGTTGCCCTCTTGTGTCCCCTTCGGCTCAGCCGAGCCACTCTCGTCTGGGGGCTGCAATGTCTGAGTAGAAGCACCAGCCCCCAGTTTCGGGGTGGCCAACAGACAGTTTTTTGCCGCCCTCCAGGTCTCTTTGGCAAGGGTTTTAGTACATCTGTCCCACACCTTAGGGTGGATAAACTTTACTAGCTGATTTATGACCCCAGTATACAAAAGCCTTGCAATAGCAATTGTAAAATCTTTAGACTTACAGTCTATTCCCCATTGTTTATGTAATTGAGATACAACTTTTATCAGCACTTCCATCTCCTCATGGGCCCAGAACATCTCTCATGCCAGGACTAGTCCAGCTGTCCTGACCGCTGCTCCCATTTTCCAGGCGATCCTCGCTCTCCAGATTTGGATCCCGCTTTTCGAGTTTGGATCCCGGGTTTCGGCACCACAATGGAATCACATTTGTCCTTGGAATATTTTTCCTGATTAATTTTCTTTTAAGCAGTAGAGCCTGAAAACGCTTGCTAATAGAAACGGAAAAGTGAACCTAACCAATATCTCAGGTGGGAAGTTTTTTCCTCCTTTATGGTACTTTTTTTAATTATAGGTTGACCCAAGTCTTGGAGCAGCAGACCAGCATTATCAGCAATTCTCTGATATGAATATATGTACAATCATAACCATGACGAGACTAATGATAGCATGACACCAGTATTTACCTGCAAAGAAACACAACCAGACTAAGCAGACTGGTCTTTCTTGGAACACCAGTCTGTGTCACTGAATGTAGAATGAATTTAAGATTTTTTTTACTGGTGTTGAGATCAGTGAGGAACATACTCTAAAACAAATTTGGACATCTTGAACTCCCACGTGACATTAGCAGGAAATAGGGAGGAAATGTCTCTTTGCAGATCATTAATTTCTCAGTAAGCCTTCATTTGACCCTTACTGTCACCTTAGCTACAAATATTTTTACGCACTATTTAAACTTTCTTATTCCTACTCCTTATAAATGCAGTATGATTTCTTTCATGAGATGACTAACCTTGTTGAAAAGGAGCATTACCTCAAGAAATCATTAAGGCATTGAATCTTGCCAAACAATGACAGCAGAGTGGTGTAACAAGGAGAAATTACCTGAATTTGATCACATTAAAGACCTTTTCGCACTTGCACCTGTAGATGCAAAGGGTGTTTGTGAAGATTTTTTTCTGGATTTTTAAGATCCATACACACCAGAATTTTGATGGACAGAAGGCTTTTTTGAATCATATTAGCATGATTTAAAAAATAATAAGGCAAAATTAGACAATGGGTTTAACTTTAAACATATATTCTACTGATTTCAGTCAAATCAATAATCTACTGATATTTCCCTGAATGTCACTCTGGTCCTAATGAACCAGAGCCTAAGGGAAAAGACAGACAAGGTTTTCATGGGCTTCCAACTAAGTTCTACATTTAATTTTTTCTTGACTTCATGGCAGTACTACAAAAGGTAATGTCTTAATCTCATCTCATTTAGTACCCTGAGGTCAACAGGAGCTAGCTACATAAAAGAAGTACAGGAAAATATTTTAACAGGATGTGAGTAAAATAATGACCAAACACTGTGTGAAACCCTGAAGCATAGGATTCTACTTTCCATCCTATAATAAAATCATAGAATAGTTTGGGCTGAAAGCCAATCTATTTCAAACCCTCAGCAAGACAGGGACGAATTGAGGTTACTCAGAGCCCCAGACAACCTGACTTTGAATGTTCCAGTGATGTGGTGTCCATCTGCTGTCTGGGCACCCTGTGCAAGTTTCACCACCCTCATTGCAAAAAATTTCTTCCTCACACCTTCTTCTGAATCTCCTCTCTTTAAATTTAAATTTAAAGCCCTGTCCTGTTGCAATGGGCCTTATTAAAAAGTCTGTTCCTATCTTTCTGACATGTCCCCTTTTGATACTGAATGGCCGTAATAAGATGTTCCCAGAGCCTTCTCTGGGCTAACAATTCCAATTCTCTCAGTTTATCCCCACAGAGTATGTGCTCCAGCTCTCTGATTATTTTTGTGCCTCTCCTCTGGACTGTCTCCTTAACATCTGTATCTTTCCTGAACCGGGGGAGCCCTTGCTCACTCATGTCATTTTACACTCACCAGTGCCCCCAAGTCCTTCTGTGCAGAGCTGCTATCAATCCCCTCAGCTTCCAGCCTGTTTTGATAGCAGGGGTTGCCCCAGTCCATGCACAGGACCTACGTTTGACTTTGTTGGTCCTCATGTAATTCCCAGGGGTCACTTCTCAAACTTATCCAACTCCCTCTGGGTGGCATCCTGTCCTTCAGGAATGTCAGCTGCACCACGCTGCTTGGCGTTGCCTGCAAATTATCTGAGGGTGCACTCAATCCCTTCATCTTCATGTCATTGATGAAGATACTTAACAGCACTGGTGTAATATAATGTTCATCACCTCTGTAGTGATTTTGATTCGTCAATTTGAGTTTCCCAGCCAACACACCAAATAATGTGGTGGGTTTTAGCGCTGGCTAAAATCACCAGGGTACTTATTGATTTCCTGCTTTGAGACATGGATTAGAAGAATGCCAAAACAGGATTAAAACTTAAAAGGAATAAAGAAACTTTATTAACAGAACTACAAGAATAAGAAACCAGAATAAAACCTCCAGAACACCTTTCCTCCCTGTGCCCAACTTTTTCCCTTCCCAACTGACAACATAGAGACAAAACCTGGGATGTTAAAGCAGTACCAACTATACAGTAGTCTTTTTACCAGTCTTTGTATTGAGAGAAGTTTTCTCTTGCCGTGCCATGGAGATGTCTCCAAAAGAAACATTTTTCTTGTGGCTTTTCATTCCTACAAATGGCAGCTGCCCAGGCACAAATTCTGCCACTGTGACATTTCTCCCATTTTCACAGCCATCCTAGAGGTGTGTCCATGGGCCATGAAGTCAAGGGGTGTTATTTTAAAGATGAATTATTCAAAGGCAAAGGTTCTCTCCATCTGTCTCTGTGATCATCTCAGAGAACAGAGGTTTTCTTCTTCTCTCCCTGGGGGCAAAGGGTCTTCATCAACTCTCATCTCTCTCTCTGTTCAAGCTTCTCATGGGATCACAGCTACTCCAACATCTGCTTGGCTTCATCAATGGATGCCTATGCTCAGATCTGTAGTTTGAATACTTTATCCCCCCCATACTCTCATGAATTAGAGATATTTCAGTATATCATTGTCCACCTCCATGGTACTACCAAAAGAATTTTCATCCCATTAGAGCCATCTCATCATCCTCCTTCCATCTGAGGCCTGACTCCTTTTACTGACCTTGGTGTTTTCATGTTGTATCTCTACAGTCATTACTATTTTGCTCTCCCTTGAGAGAGGATTGAGGTCTGCAGGTCTCATCTGTGTAGTAAAAGGGTTAAATCTTGCCCAGGCTTGTGCTCTCTGTCAAGGGGAGCTCTTTATGCTGGATGATTTCTCAGTGGCTGCACTGGGAGAGGGTGGCTAGGGTCTCAGCAGCCAGGCCAGCCCCAAGAGGCAGCACGCCACAAGGTTGATGGCTTCCCCTCCTCCTGCTTGGAAGTTGTTGGTGAAACTCAGTAGCAGCAGAATTTCAGCTAAGCTGGGGGCTGGCCTAGCCCAGCGGTGTCACTGGAAAGGGCTCAGCAGGTTCCCTGGGAAGGACTTGGCCCTCTGGGAAGGTTCCGAGGCCACCAGGCCAGAACGGGACCCGGGGGGCTTCCCAGGAGGGGCCAGTGCCACATTAGAACCTGGTCCAGCCCCACCAGGCCAGGCGGGCCGAGCAGCGGCCAGCCTCCAGTTACCTGTTCAAGGCCGGAAGCTAAGAGAGAGAGTTCCCAGGCTGGTGTTTTTAAAGGGTGGTATTCACAGAGGTGGACCTAATTTTCAATGGTGCAAAATGCTGTCAGTTCTCAGAACTGGCCAGCAATTGGTCTATCTCAGGCACAGAAGAAGCTCCCAGTAGCTTCTCTCAAAGAAATCACTTCCATGTGTGGTTCTTACTGCTTTCCCTAAATGTCGAACTACTACAACCTCCAATTCCTAATAGTGTATATATCTATATAAACAGATGAAGCCTTACTGTGAAAAAAAAATAATGCAGAAATTCTGACCTACCCATTTGTAATAAATTATTTTCCTGTACTTTCATCATGGCTCTTATATTACTGTCCTGGGGTGACTTTATGATACTGGTATCCCCAATCGTCTGGTTTATGTTATATATTAAGTTCTGCACCTTTAAGACTGGCTTTGAGAGCAAGAGAGGGGGAAGAAGAAGCGCGCAGTTTGTGTTAAGGAAAAACATCACTCCCACACATCCTGCTCCTGGACTGTGGTGTCTGCAGCACGGACAGACAGCGGGACAGAGCTTCTCTCTGGCTTTTAGTTAGTTTTAGCTAGCTGAGGCAGAGGAGTTCCCTGGACCTTTGGTAGTTTTTTTTCTCCTTTTTTTCTCTTGGATCTGTGCAAGCCTGCTCTGGACTGAACACCCAGCCAAACCCCGGGAGCTCATGCCTTTGGCCCACCAGGGCCTGGGCCTCAGCACTTTCCAGCGACGGAGGGACTGATAAGAACCTGAGCGAGCCAAGCTACACCCCATGAAAAGGACTTTTCTTCCTAGACTTGCCATCCCATCGAACAGCAAGAGGTTTTATTATTTAATATTATTCAATTTCTGTTAAATAAACAGCTTTTTCCACTTCTCTCCAAGAAATTTTTTTTTCTTTTTCCCTTTCCTGGACCAGTTGGTGGAGAGGGGGTATTTACCTGGGGAAATCCCCATTTGGAGTTTTCCTCCCTAATTTGCCCTAAACTAGGACAATTACTTAGCATTATATTTTCTAGGGTAATCAGTTGTACAAATAGGCACATTACAAAAAGTAATTTAATGTCTATATAGACACAATGTAACTTTAACAGGTCTGAATCTGTAATCAGATTGTTTTTGTATTTCTTGGGGGTTTTGAATTTTCTTTACACTGGTCTCAGTTGTTTTTTCCATATTTGATTAAGAAAATTCCGAAAAGCATATTTGTACTTACCAATCCACTGAGATACCTCTTCCTCATAAAACCATCTTTGTTAAAGATCCTAACATTTTATATCAGACAGAATATATGCAGATTTGCCAAAGCAAGCTCTCTACTTGCCTCCATATTTATTCATCACTGCCAAGGTTTTTGGTTATTTACTGTACTGGAGCCTAGAAAATGGTTGGGTGGTACAGTAATATTCAGGAAGCCCACAGTAATCTTCATACCTACATAGCATCCCAATTCCTTCATCTGGAGCAATTTTCCAAAGCAATCTCCTGTTTGACCACCAGAACCCTGGTAGCTGCATCAAACAGGGACTTCAGAGCCTCCTAACAGCCATGTGAGCTTCCTGTCTTTAGAGGAACTGACGCCTGAGGCAATCCAATTACCAGACACTGGTGACATGGTCCAGAAGTCCAGGATCTTCTTGAGCTTTAGACACAGAGCTTCCCAGAATTCCTCTAGGATTACTGTAAAGGCAGGGATTCAGCAATTTCGGCTTTATAACAAAAAGGAGACTAAGTAATGTGTCTGTTCATGGAGTCTAAAATACTGGAAAGCAGCATGCCCTATCAAAATATTTTTAACTCCTTAAATGATGTGTTCTCCCAGATTGCAGATAGATTTTCAGTCTCTTATGCTTCAGGTTGCAGCTGAAATTAAACCAGCTACAGAAATATCAAAATTCTTCACAATGCACAGCCCCACTGTCCACCCAGTCCTCTCTTACTTCCTTTTTTTTGCCTTTTCATGTAACACTTCTTGGCTACAGCTTTTGTTTGATAGCATAATTTTTTTACTATGTGGAACATCATCATCACTCAGTTTGGACTTACATCTATATCCACCAAATGTCATTCTGATATCTTAAATACTGGATGGAAACAATATTATGTTTAATAAAGAATTTCTAGAGATGCAGACTAGAGAATACAATGCAGACTAAAGAAAATATGGCATATGGACTCCTTATCACCTGCTTAATACAATAAAAGCCATTATGTGGAAAATACATCTAAAATGTTGTAGTAGTATAAAGAGTGAAATTATTTCTTAATGTGGAAGAAATATTAAATGCAGGGGGGTTTTTGTTACAAGAATACATATGCCTGAAAAATATTAAACTTGTGGGAAAAAGTTGATTGTTGCCTGCCTAACATTTCAACAGTGTAAATTATCTGTCAGTGCAAACCCAGATATTTAGCTAATGCATTCTCCATTCATAAAAAATGCATACCACCAATCCCTACCTTAGGCAGCTTTTTATTTCTACAACAAAATAGCATTAAATAAAAAAACATTACTTTTTTTCTCATTGTAGCAATATTATTATAAAATGTTTTCCTGAAAATGCAAAGAAAAGGAAGTTAGCAGTTGATATCTATGCTCATTGCTGCTTTACATATCCTTATCAATTAAGAATTCTGATAGCTATACAAAAGTCTTTTACTCATGAATGACTTGTTATCTAATGCAAGCTAAAGCCAAAGCAGTTATCTGCATAATACTAGTAACATTTGCTTCAGTTTTTGTGCTGTTTCTTGACATTTGGTCTCTATCAGGAAAACTCAGCCTGTAAGGTTTGCCATGAACCTGCAACCACCAAATAATGAAGAAACATATTAAACCATAAATCAAATATTGGGCAAAAGCCACTTCCTTTTTAACTCCCAGAATTCAAAAATCAACGTATACGGTTAAAACCAGACCTCTAATACATCCCAGATACATTTTAATAGAATACAACATTGCAAAGGCAGTAATTTCTGCAAGGGATAACTAGATATTAAATACAAGGTATCTTCCTAAACATCTTTTTGAGCTGCTATTTGTGACATATATACAGATTACTACTAAACAGAAATATCTTTTCAATATGAAATGGAGATAACAACTTGAAAGACAAATTTCTGATGCATAATTTAAAAGGTCTAGTCACCAGCACACCCAAACAAAATCTCTTATCACAAGGTTGTAAAAGGCTAAGAAATGACATGATATCCATTACTGATCTTGCTATGCAATTCAGTTTTCCTAATTTTTTTTTCTTTATAATTCTTGTTGGAATAAGCTGGGGGAAAAATCAGAGTAAAGTAAAAGGAAAAAATTTGTGCAGAATTTAAATTGCACGGAAATTAACCACAAATGCCTAAATTGTCAATCATCTGAGCAGAAAAGCACAGTCATATTCAATGCCATCTCACAGTGTATGGACATCAGCCATCTGATACTTTGGGAAATTATCAATAACCATTTCAAAAGAGCTTTATTACCCTACTAGTCTAGCACTTGTACTACTTAGAAAAAAAGGTGAATAAATTAATTTTAAACCAAGAAATTTTTTTTAAATCATTCTAAAATCTGTCAAGTGAAAGCTACTTGGAGCAGTAAATGTTATTTGAATGACTGTTAGACCTACTTTTTAAAATCTGACTTTAGTTTTGCTGAATGTTTGGTGACAGAATTAAATCCTTTTCTCAGTCTCGTTCATGATTTGCTCCCCCTTAGCCCTCCTCTTGACACATTTTTGGGTTCCAGATCACAGGGTTGTTTTAACAGGTTAAATTATTATTTGATAATATCAGTAATTTCTGTCTCGTTTCTTATTGAGGACAAGTTCCCACACTGCACCTTATAGGCACAGTTTAACTAAGTTCATTGAAGCTGATCTACTCACAGGAGCACCAGAACTGTTTAGGCCTTGTATATAATCTTTCTTCTTTTACTCCTCTTCCATTGAGCAAAGAACATCCAAGATGGACTAATGATTAATACCAAGCTGACCATGTGATCATCTCACAATATGTTCCATTTATTTAGTTTATCCAGGATAAATAATCCATCCAGTTGCCTTAAAGTGATGTATGTGTCAAGGAAACTTCACGGTCTGACCATTTGGGAGCCACACTGCCAGTCACGTTCCCACCACTAGAGACTGTCGCTGCTGGGACCAAAGACACTCCACAATGGCTGACTTGAGTAAGCCTGATGGGTGCCCCATTTGACTCCCTATTCACTCACAGAGACAGACCTGCTGTCCTCCCTGGTTTGACTCAGTTTCCCATTTTTAAGTATCAAACCTCTGTGTCATCAAATTAATTTAATCATGGTGATACAACATCTTGAGCTGATGCCTCTGGAGGGAGGAAATCTTGGGGGTTTATACCCTCGCAGTCCAAACGTCTGGAAGTGTTGGCTCTTCCTCCTGAGTTCTCATCTCCTGCTGCACACCTGGGTGTCTCTCACCTTGCTGTGACCTGTGCCACAGGTCCCCATGTCCTATGTTGTGCAAAGGGTCAGTGCCTGTTCACAGCCTCTTGTCTCAGGTCCTGCCACGCAGAGCTCTATCTGCAGTTCCACTGCATCTATACCCAAAGCTGTCTGCATTGAATGTGTTCCTCAAGAATACAGAACTAAAGTCATGATAAAAGACAACACCTCTGCCATTCTGACCAATGCTAATTATTTTGCCTTTTATGAATTTTCTGCACTTTGTAGAACATTCTATAGCAGCTCATTCTTTCATGGTTCCCATCTTTCCCATCACAAACTTTCTGTGTTAAAGTCCTATCTGACAGTGAATGTGCTGTTTTCAAAATACTTGTTTGAATGCAATCACATTTCTGACAGCAGGGGCTATAAATACTGCACAGACTGAAAAAGGCATAAGAAGACAGGGTGTATTGGATTCATATTCCTGCAAATGTCACAGCACTCCAGGAATTATTAAAAGGAATGTGTCTATATCATAATTTAAGACAGACCACCCAGTTCTTCTAAAGACAGGCAGTGTTCCCTTTACTTAAATTACAAGAGTTCTTTTGCACTGGAAAATAAAATTTAGTGTTGGCTTCCACTGAAAGAAATAGCTGTTGCATTGAGTTCAAAATTATTTGAGATTGGATGTAATACTTCAATTTACAATTAAAAAATTGTAAAACACTGTGACTTAGAAGGTCACAACCTCACCATGATTTCAACACTCACACTCTCTAACACCTCTCCTGTACACACATTTTTGCACTGTGAGGACAAGAGTGCATGCTAACAAGCTCCATGAAGCCATATGGAAACAAAACCAAGTATTATTTGTTTAGCACAAAAAAATTTTGTGGAGGATCTAAAAAACCAAAACTAGGAAAAAAAATTGCAGAAGATTATCTGGAAATACCTGGAAAGGTATTGCTTTAATATTTATGCAACATCACAGAATGGCCAGATAGTATCATGAGGAATGGAAATGTTTAAACCACATGACATTGCATTGTTAAAAAAAACTTTGACAGAAGAGAGGGGGAATTTGTGTGCTTGTGTTTACAAAATAAGGTATAAAATGTGAAGTCTGTACCTAAAGTATGATTATAGTTTAATAGTTTTTTTCAGTTTATTTCCATTTTTTTTTATTGCAGATTTCTTTTCCCATTCAGTAAATACGAATTTTATCCTTGTCTCCAGCCAACAACTAAGTACCATGCAGGTACTTACCCACTGCCCCCAAACCCTGAGTTATCGCATTGCGCCAGAGCTTATCTGGCTCTATCACTTCGGCCTTCAACAGGAGTGGGTCACACCCCAGGAGCAGGATGACCCGAGGTGTGACTAGAGCACTTGCTCTACGGCTTTTGGCTGTCAGTCTGCGCTCTGAGGAGACAAGGACAAGAGGGAGGTCTTTTGCATGGGATAACAGAGGATTTATTGCTCTGGGGAGTCTTGGGAGCAAAAGACAGAAAAGGCGAGTGTGCAACAGCTGAAATAGGGAGGCAGTTCAAAGGGAGAGTACAAAGCATCAGCTAATCAGAGATATCCTGGGGAGGGTAAAAGACAGGGTTCACAAAATTATCATCCAATGAGGGAGGTAAGGGGGAAAGTTGGGTCACATGGACTAATCAAGCTTGAAGTTTAGGGGATTTCCAAAGTGGAATTCCAAGCATGCGGTGGGCCTAAGACAGATTGACAGGAGACTCAGGATAGATTGACAACATGGGGTGGGAGGGTCTCATTTGGACCAAACCATCAACTTAGGTAATAACAGAACATACCATTAACAAGGAACACACTGCAACACTGAGTGTAAATAAAAAAAGTAAAAAAAAAAAGTGTTAAGATAAGAACAGTTGAATAAGGAACTGAGAAACCAGGGAACCAGGATTTGATTTAAATGTTTTATTAGGCACAGTTTGTAACTATTGAAATAAGAAAGAAGTATGACTTTGCAATTTCTTTTTCAATTTTTTATTTGGTTTAGCTTGGTTTGTTTTCTTCCATTTTTGTGACAGTAGACATTCTGAATCAACTTTTTGCAATAGTTTTCTCTACAGAGTAAAAGCTACAAATCTGATTAATGACTCTTCTATGACACTTTCTGCTCGGGAAACTAATTTATATTGTTCTGCCTATAAGAGAGTTGAGAATTTACCACAGCTTATTTTCACACACACACACTTTCACACATAAGCACACACTTATGTGTGTGGTACATGGTACAAAGTGGTTGAAAGAATTACACAGATTTAACCCTGTAAGTATCTGAATTACATTATAAGAATCTTGGTCTCTCTGGAGCCTGAACAATTGCTAAAAATCACTTCAGTATCACATGTTAAATATGTTATATAATGCTTATCTTGCTTATTTGTGCTCACTGATTCACACAAAAGCATACTAAATACTGTGCACACTTATAAATGCTGTTAAAGGTGTAATTATAAAACTTTATGGTTTTTTTCCATTATTAATCATAAGTATTTATAGCCAGTCTGTGTAGACAGAAAATTTCAGTAAAATACCCTTCAACATTTTATTACAGAAATTAACTGGGGAATAGATGAGGAAAGGTGGCAGCCATAAGACATCTTTAGAGAGACAAAGCCACAGCATCAAACACTGCTGAAATTTTCATGAATGCCTGCCCTGAAAAGCCTTAGAACTGTATACTGATGTCTGCATTGCATCAATGCAGACAACAAATGTTCTACATACAAAGTGTGATGTCATGTCTTTAAAATCAAAGAACAAAGAAGCTCAAAAGAAACAGGGAGAGCAAGGTGGGGGACTGATGCTATTGTTTATATTAACATAAATCTGTCCCAGGAAAGGCATAAATTTGATTACTGTCTGTGTGCTGAAGCAGTAGAAAAAATTAGCAAGTTTATCAAACACTTTACTATACTACTAGAAAAACTGGAAGACAGATGCTGTACTGATTGGCACACATTAAAAAACACCAGAACTTGGAGTGGCATATGTCACAGTCTCTGCGACTCTACCTGAAGTCCTGTAGGACTATATCCATGGGACTCTACCTGAAGTCCTGCAGGACTATATCCAGGTCTCCAACATTATCACAGTCCTTATTATTAAGACAGAAAAAGTCTTTCTATCAGAGTTCTTAAATACCATGACTACTAATGGATTCTGTGCATCTGGCTTATTCCAAGTGACTGTTCAGAACAAGTTTTCCCTCACTGGATTTTAATTCTCAAAATATTAGTGGATATAATCTAAATGAATCATCTACCTGCCATGTCACGTCTAAGATTTCTACTCTGTGACAGAATGAAAGACCCTTGAAGGAGACTATTTTTCCTACAGCAAGATGACTGGCTTAGGATAAAAGGCCCAAATTTCAAACAGCTTATTTTCACCTTCAAAAGGAACAAGATGCAAGTCTGCTTTGAGAATAACAATTACCTAACAGATGTTACTCTTTTATGTTACTTTTCATGTGAAGACCCATAATAACTTGAATGGCCACTTTTCCCTAGAGAGTAAGGTGATGCAAGACTCAGATATTGCCTTTGCCTGTACTCAGCTTTACCAACAATTTTTACTGATAAACAAAATGTACCTGTAGGATTCAGTTCAAGGATAAATAGGTGAATCAATATTTCCATACAGTCCTTGACTTCTACACTGAAACTAGCTGTAAAAAAGCTCACTAATGTAATTTCCAGAAGAAATGTCTTTTGACAATATCTTGTCCACTGGAAGATCACTTTATTTAGCTTTACAGTGTACAGGTGCTCAGATCCTGGTACTGTGAGACTGTTGCCCTTGTGAGGGGAAGCTTGGGCAGCTCTGTACCAGAAACTGTTCCAGACGACTCCAACGCACCTACCCAATTTGATGGTAGGTCCAAGACAGTATTTTATAAAAGACATAAGAATGTATCACAGCAGAGGATGAGAGAGGAATAAGGGAAGCAGCCTCACAGACACCAATAGTGGTTAAGAAGGTGGGAGAGCAGGTGGTCCAGGATCAGAGCAGATTGATTTCCCCAGCAGGCCTGTGGTGAAGGCTGTGGTGAAGCAGACTGTCTCTGTGTACATGGAGAACTGCAATGGAGCTGATATGCACACTGGACCTGTGGAGGATGCCATGCCAGGGCAGGTGAAGGTGCCATGAGGAAACCTAGTGGCCCATGGAGAAGAGCCAACACAGGAGAAGGTTTTCTGGTGGCAAAGTACAAAGGGTTGTTGAAGAGCCTTCCTGGCCTTTGTTGGATATCACTTGGAAATTGTGCAGCTAAGAATTTGTTACTTTAAGAAAATTCAGCTGACATTGGTCAGAGAACACCAGTGAGTTTGAGTTCTGTCTGTCAAACTGTCTGACAAAAACAACAGATTCAGCAGCTGAACCTCCCTTTCTTACTCAGTGCTAGCAAAACAGAAGTTTCTAAATATTTATATATTTTTAACTATGACTAATATTGTATACAGTCTTCTAATTTTTCTAAATTTCTTCAATACTTTAACTGCTGTGGTGACAACAAATCCTGACCAAAAGTTAATTGCCTCACATATCACTGCCTCATCTCATACATATCCTAAATTAAGTCTCTGAACATTCCAAATATGATGCTATTCTTTCCTAGGAAAGAACAGTTACAACTACAATTGTTACAGGAACAATTAAAGATATTTTCCATGGAAGAGAACCATATTTAGCAGATGCATATATCTTTTAGTATTAGGACATATCAACCAATCCTCGTTTCCTAAAAATCTTACACGATACTACTGAAAATGAGCTCCAGAAACTCTCTAATGCATCAGCCATCAATATCTGAACACTTGCTAACAAAAAGATACACCCAAATTCCATGCAAAAAAAAAAAAGATTTTCTTAGAAAAAACATCTATCCTGCCACTAGAGATGGCAATATGATGTGGACTGAAATCCACTGATCCGTTTTTCTAATCATACTCTGCACCCAGACAGTGACTCTAAGACGAAAGTGCACCAGATATTTCCCATACTGACTCTATGTCAGCTTTGGCAGAGAAGTTCTGGGAAAATAAGATCTGATACTTTTTTCTGTATATATGAAGACATCCACTGCTTCAGAGGAAATCCACATAAAATCTAGAGCTTTCCAGTACTAATGGACCATACGTGCAACATACCTTCAAGAGAAACGTTCCATATTGAATTATATGTAAGCAGAGTTCTGTCAGCACTTTCCTTTCCTGGGCTGGACAAACATAAGTGGACCCTAAGTGTGTTCCGCCATATTGTAATTACTTTTTATAAGTTAATGGCACAATTTTTAACTTAGGAACAAACAGTGGTGTCAAAGAGTTATCACAACAGCAGTAAATAACTAGACTAAAAAAATTACTTGCCACGGAAGGTAAGTGATATTTAAAAAAAAAAAAATAACCTTAAAGGCTTAAAGAAATGAATATAGATCAGAAGTTTACAGTAATTTTTTTAGACTAGATTCAATATATTTACTATGGCATTTCTTGGTCAGCAGTTCTGCTTTAAGACACAGAATACCACTCAGAAAGGATGTTACATTTAGTAGCATTCCTAAACTGTTGGTTCCTTTGCTCTTTTTTTTGTAGTAGATTTCTGCCAGCAGAACACTGACTACCACAAAGACATCTGAATATGTCCCTTGAAAAAGAACTATTTAATTCCCAGAATTTTTATTACCTCGTAATCAGTTATAAGGACTCTAAATGTTTTTGATGGAAAGGTCAAAAGCTTGCCAGAAGATGCGAAGTAGCAGTGGCATCATGCTATGTTTGCTACATGACTCACTTCACTTTTTGTTTAGTCAGAAACTACCTATTGATTCTGGGATTCGTATTAAGCTTTTTTTTTTTTTTTAAAAAAAAAAAAAAGCTGGTTTTGGTTGTTTCTATTTTTTTTTTTTTTTTTTTGGTCAGGCAATATATTCTTTACACTACATTTTAAACCATTTTGAGTCAGAAATTGATTGGCTTTCAGGAGCCCTCACTCATGAAATTGTTGAACCCTAAACCTTGAAATAAGGCACACTTACTTCTGTGTGCTACCAGAATTGTTTGTGTAATACAATTGACCTGTTGTTGTCCACAAGTGTCCTCTGACTTAAGGACACCTGGCACATAATAGCTAATGTGCATAGTATCAAAACCCTTCAAGCTTTCAATGCAGAGGGACTATGTGCAAATGTCCAGTAGTGGGTCCTGGACTATGCTAACTCTTGAAGAGAAGCCTCAAGTACCTGTAAAAATGCTGATCAGTAAAGCAAAACACATGACATACCAGCAGTTTAAAAGTATAAGCACATGATTTTTGGTAACAGCAGATGTTCTTTGCCATTCCTCTCGTGGAGAGGATGGATGTCACTGTAGCAAAGAGACTCGAATGTCATTCTGCTCTACAACAAATTTCTCTCAAGTGCCAAGAAAAAACATAGAAAAAGAGTGAGGATATCCTTTGATGTTAAATTGAAACACAAAGATGGAAGGAGCATTTATATTGGACAAACCGAGCTGGTTTTGTTCTGATTATTATCCAACATGTTAAAAGCAGATTTTATCCATATCAGAACTGGTGGGGGTAGGAGTTGTTGTTGCTGCTGTTGTTGTTGTTGTTATTGTTATTATTATTTTAAGATAGAAGAGGCATCAAAACTAGTGATTTAAAATCAGTTTTTAAACGTTTTCATTTCTACACACATGTATTTTGCAATAACAAAACAAATCTGTAATTAAAACATCTCATCCAGCATAGTGGGACTCAGAAGAAAAAATGAAAGTTAAATACAATGTCATCCATTAAACAGTTTATGAATACTACACTAACATGCTTCTGTGCAATGTTTATGTGGAGAAATGTGCCAAGGGATTACCTCTGTAATACAAAGTATCTGATGTAAGTTTCTCAAAATCTGTGTTAAAGAAGAAAACAGCTACTCTTATTCTAAAATAATATGAGCAAAAACATTCTTTCCAGGATATACAAGGATGCCAGAGGGACCTAGAAACTCTTAAAACAACAAGCTGTGCAGCATCTCCCCATCCTCAGGCAAAACAAAATCCAAAGTAAACAAATGCACCACATGTAATGGAGAAACAAAGCTTTATAGACAGCAGCAAAACTCAGACTCAGTGTGTCACCTAACTATCAGCCACAACAAGAAATGAAGGGGCCAATCACAGATTTGATTTAATGTCCCTGCTTCAGTGTTTTCACACTCTGACTGAAACCTGAGAAATGGTATGTTAAGCTTCTTCAAAAAAAAATAGAGTCAGGCATCTCAGAAATCGGTAGAAAGTAGCAAAAGTACTTCAGCTTAGTGCTATTTTTCAAACAAAAAAAGAAGAAGATATGAATGGTATTCTTGAAATAACTCACAGCATGTATTCTCAATGTAACCTCCCTATCAGCATTGTTTACAAAGTTTTAGTGGAATTCCTTTACTCAATGCTGAATCTTTGTACTACTGTGCTTTGCAAGATACTGCTACAGTTCAGTTCAGTTGTCACAGTGATAGGTAAAAGATTTTAAAATCATAGAAAATTAGGGGAGTTAGAAAGAAAGTTAGGCTTGGCAAGCCCTGGGAAAATGTTAAAGGCAGGCCTTGGGAAATGTTAGGCCTCGTGCTTGCTAGATCATGTGAAACTGCACCTGTGTAGTCAGTTATATATAAATGATACAATTGTAAGATGTGATTAGATATAATTATTGTTTAAAGAATCATGAGAAACTATGTTAGGGGGGGGTTTGAGGAGGATCACGAGAAATCCATGTTTAGATGAAATCAATGTTATACAACAGAACAATGTAAGTTTAATAATTAATATGTAAATTACATAACAATAGAATATAAAATATGTTCAGCTCAAAACCAAGTCGGGTCAGATTAGGGTATGTTGTACCCCTGACGCCCCAGAGCTCTTTACTAAAAGCACCTTCATATGATCATTCTGTGATTATGTGTTCCTGAATGCTAACAACAGCTGTAATACCAACACAATGAAAAGCAGCTCAGGTTAGGTTCAGGGAAAGGACCTAAACACATTTAGCATAGGTTCCACCAACACCTAACTTGCAAGCCCGCTGGCTTAAAGCAAAATCCAATGTCATTGTATTAAGTATCTGCACCCTCTTTATAATGCATAGGACATCAAGTGTCCCATAAATTAAATCCAAAATTGCAAACACTTTTTTCTAGGGTGACAAAACAATCACGTCAATACATTGAAAAGTAATGTGTCTAAACAGCTAACACATAAGAAAAATATGGATGCCAAAATTTCTTAGATCCCAGATTTTCCAATTTCAGAATGTCTTCATTCCACTGTAAGCAACCTGTTTTAACAAAAGGTGCCTATCTCTATTATTCACAGAACTTTAAAAATCCTGTAGACACTGATATACTTTCAAATATTTTAGTGGTTGTGACACTTATGGGAACTTTTAAATATCAGAGTTTTCTCATAAGAAGAGAGAAACTATCTTATTTGATAACCAAATTACAGAGATTATATGAAAGGAAGCGCCAACACTACTATTTATTGTTTCAGCCAGCTTTTAAAACACAGGCCTGGCTATAAGCATAATGTCTGAGGAGTTGAAATGTTGACAGAATGTACATTCTACAAAGCAAAATGTTTAATCTCCATATTTGCCATCCAAAAGGAGAATTTCCCTTGTCTAGATGGGGAGATCCTACAATGAAAATTAAAAGCCAAAAGCAGTAAGGTATTATTTTAACACAGAGCTACAGGTGTTTTATAATTTTTCTCCTGTCTTCTCTTTGTTACTGCAATATTTTGTACCTTTATGACACATACAAATATGTAAATAGATAGCCAACTGCAACTGGAAATTATCTGCTTCAAGAGTATAAAAATTATTTTGTACTTACATTAATGTATTTACCCACTTAAGCAGTCACTTTATGTCTTTATTTTTTCTGTTAGTTTAAATAAATATATGCAGTAATTCATAACTTTGCATTCAGCATTTTTCAATTGAAAATCTCAGACTTCTGCACTGCACACTGTGGTCCAATTACTTATTTGTAAATTACATAATAATGCTGCTGAAAAATTAGGATACATAGGGCAGAAGAAGAAACATACTCAGAGCCTGCATGGAGTAACGAACCTCAGGCTTCCAGTCTAGCTAACAGGGAAAGAATCTACAGAAGTAAAAAACAGACAGTAAGTACACAGAAAGTGAAATTACATTAACTGATTGCTGTTATTCAAATCATAGCTTTAAACAACTTTATAGAATATCTGTTTTATAATGAAGCCTTCAAAATAAGTAACAAAGCAGAAGTTAAAAATGAAAACCAATACATCATCTATTATGAGATACTGCTGTGCACACTATTGGAATAGCAACACCCTGGAATATGTGTAATGTAGATTTAAAAATTATGTAGACTCACCTCTTGTTTCTGCAAACTGCTTGTCTAGTGGAGAGTAACAGTAGCTAATTAGTTTGAATACAGTCCTCACTGGGCAAATCACTACAAATTGTCTTGTTACATGCAAGAAATAAGATTATGTCTCCAATATCCATGACATGTGGACTCAGACTAGTCAAGCTAAAACTATGAGAGTGAAAGCCAGATGGATTTTGAAGTGTAAAAATTTTAAATATATTCATGAGGAAAATACCCAGCATCACCTAAAAGGGCAAACTGACAAAAATATACTTCATCTGTTGAAAGAAATTAGGCAAAATGCCAGTTGTACTGCCATCAAGGCATAGATGCATACCACATGACTGGTGCAAATGTGTCTGTAGGAAGACTAATGTCCACCATGCAATCCCTCATATATTCCCTCTGGTGTAGATTCTCTCATTACAACTCTCACACACACAACAGTAAAAACCAGTCTGAAATGCATATTTGGGTAAATTTAAAGTAATTTTTGACCAAAACTGAGAAATATTCACTATTGTTTCAAGATGTGTTTCAAAAGCAGTTTAAGAAACAGTCACAAAACCCATGTGGAAAAATGCTACAGTAATGGTTGGCAAATCACAGACAAAACCATCATGGCAGTGTGGTACACACTGTACTTGCATGAAAGAGGTCCTATTTAACTAAAAGAGCATTGTTACAAACCTTTCCCCTTTCCCCCCCCTTTCCCCTTCCCCCCTTTCCCCCTTCCCCCCTTTCCCCTTCCCCCCCTTTCCCCTTTCCCCTTTCCCCCTTTCCCCCTTTCCCCTTTCCCCCTTTCCCTTTCCTTTCCTTTCCTTTCCTTTCCTTTCCTTTTCCTTTCCTTTCCTTTCCTTTCCTTTCCCTTTCCTTTCCTTTCCTTTCCTTTCTTTTCCCTTCCTATTTCTTATCCTTTCCTTTTTTCTTCCCTTTCCTTTCCTTTCCTTTCCTTTCCTTTTCCTTTCCTTTCCTTTCCTCGTTCCGCCCCTTTCCTTTCCTTTCCTTTCCTTTTTTCCTTTCCTTTCTTTCGCACCTTTCCTTTCCTTTCCTTTCCCTTTCCCTTTCCTTTCCTTTCCTTTCCTTTCCTTTCCTTTCCTTTTCCTTTCCTTTCCTTTCCTTTCCTTTTCCTTTCCTTTCCTTTCCTTTCCTTTCCTTTCCTTTTCCTTTCCCTTTCCCTTTCCCTTTTGCTTTGCTTTCCTTTCCTTTCCTTCGCTTTCCTTTCCTTTCCGCACCTTTCCGCACCTTTCCGCACCTTTCCGCACCTTTCCGCACCTTTCCTTTCCTTTCCTTTACTTTCCTTTCCTTTCCTTTCCTTTCCTTTCCTTTCCTTTCCTTTCCTTTCCTTTCCTTTCCTTTCCGCACCTTTCCGCACCTTTCCTTTCCTTTCCGCACCTTTCCTTTCCGCACCTTTCCTTTCCGCACCTTTCCGCACCTTTCCGCACCTTTCCTTTCCTTTCCTTTCCTTCCCGCACCTTCCCCCGCACCTTCTCGCCTTTTGTCCTTTTCCTTCTTTTCCATTTTTTCCTTTTGCTTTCTTCTGTTTTTTCATTTTCCTTTTCCTTCTTCTCCACTTAAAGAAGCCTTGACTTTACGACTTTGTGTGAAATACATCAGTAATTTAAATATTGATAAAACATACTTTTGCCACAAAGATAATTCTGGTAATTGAAGTGTAGCACATAAGAATATCATCATACACTATGTGAGAATTTTTTAATAATTCTCTTTGCCTTAACATTTAGAATGGGTTTTTTTTCTGTTACACAGAAGATATCCAGATTCTTTCTCAACTTGGTTTGAAAGAGAATTTGGTTCTTGTATTTCCCAGTTTCATCCCAATGTCTTCCTGTTTAAAGGGTGAAAGTGCCACTGTCTTTGCTAATAGCTTCAAGTGTCCTATCTGCTTTAAAAATACCCCAAAAATTAGGCAATGATTTTATTCCTGACATATTTAGAGATAATTTAAATTGGATTAATTGCAAAACAGTAGATGGCCTCTTCTAGTTCCATCACACAATGAGGAAAAATCACTGTGTATTGTTTGATCCAGTGCCCAAGTAATGAAGTAGACTTCAATGCCCATTTTCTGTGCTCACGTCTAAAACTAGAAGACACATTTGTGGCCAAACAGTCCAAAAGGAAGATCCTGGCCTGATTTAACTGCCAGACTGACAGTTCTTTAAATCAAAATGAAGTTCCCTGTGTGCAAAAGCCAGTGTATCAGGGTATGGCTATGTATCACATCAGCCAAAGATTGTTACATTTTAATCTAATACAAGTATTAATTCCCTAAAACTACAACAAAGAATTTCTTACACTTCATTAACTTCCAAATATAGGTATGGGTTTTTTTAGGTTTATTTGATTTAAAATGCAACTTGAAGCATTCAACATATATGTTCTTCAGGTTTATTTTACTCTTTGGAAACACAGTCACTGAAATTTAATGGCAGTGAATTGTTGGGGAGGATGAAACAGGGAAACCTTATGAATATGATTGTTTAGCAAAAGATTCTGAAAACATGAAACCTAGAATCGAAATAGAAATGAAAGCTAGCTTTGAGTCATAGGATACTGAGTGCTAGTTACTATATAACCAAAGAACAATAGCCTAGCCAGCTAAAGGAGAATCCCTGTTGATGAAACAATTCTCTTCTGCTGATAGTGAATCCAAAGGTCAAAAGCACCAAGAGAAGAATTTTAAAGAGTTTAGAGTTTAAAATGTAACAATGTGTGGTAATGTAGTAGTTCTTATAGGCTATATGTAAATCCTTTAGAATGTGTGTCATGTACTGGTTGGTTACTGGGAATTAGAATATTCACTATAGGAAAGGATATAATGTATTGTAAACAAGAACTTTCACTCTCTTAACACTCTTACTCTCTTGCTCTCTTAACTTCTGCATCTTTCCTTAACCCTCATCCCCTTCTCCCCTCTGCCCCCTCTCTTAACTTGCTCCCTTACTCCCTTCTCCTACTCTCTCTCTCCCCCCTCTCCAGTCTCTCTCTCTCCCTCCCTGACCATATGTACGCTGTGGCTGGCGGTGGAAACGGGTCTCTTCCTCCCTCTACCCATATAATAAAATTGCTTATACCTGAACAATTTGACCCTGGAGAAGTCTTTCACTGTGTATGAATTTGTATGTGTATAGTGAACCAAAGCACGATGAACTGAGGCAATTTCAGTTTTGTTGACCATTGCTCAGGTCATTGTAATTTAATGAGTGGTAATCCTATTTAAAATATTTTTACAGGCATCAAGAGCCTGCTGGGAGAAAGCTGCTATGCATGAACAGTTCAATATGTACTGTGTGCATTCTACCAATTCAGTAATCAATTCACCCTTGTTATGAGAAAATAAATGCTAAAGTCCCTAAAAGTTAATATCTACTGAAAGCATTTACAAGGTTAACAAATTATTAAAAGTTTTTATGGCTTCTTATTCATTGCTTTTTGTTTTTAAATCTTTGTACGGTACAAGGTGTATGTCACAGCAACAGCCAGTTAGCACTAGCTGCTTGACTTCCCAATTTCATCCTAGGTTTGAAGAATGACATTTTGATTCAAAGACTGCTATTATTTTGAGTTAGGAAACATGGGGATTGGAGTAAACTTTTTCCAGTTTAAAGAATTTTAGTGCAAACTGCTACAACTACTTTGCCAGAATGTTTTTCGTTAGGTTTTTTAATCAAACATATTTTCTTTAAGGCAGTTCTCTTTGGATCTGATTCTTAAAAACAAAAGAAATTTGCATTATATTTTTAAAGTTAGCATCAGAGACTCAAAAAGTGTCATTTTTATTTTTGGTCTTTTTTTTTTTTTAATTATTATAAAATTGTATGTTTGGAAGAGTATGTGTTCAGTGCTTTGAATTCCTTGTCTAAGCCTCAACTTGACTAAGGCTGGATCTAGGGCAAATCTACTATCTACAGTCAGTGATTCCTTGTTTGCAGGGCTCTCCTGGCTCAGTCTTTCTGCCAGCCTTCCCAGAAATAAAAGAAAAAATTGCAAGGACATCCCATACGGGAAATGGCCTGAAAACCTTTGTGCTCTGCATGTCTTACATAGGTTTCTGACAAATGCTTTGCAACGGCCTTCATTAACACAAAAAATTTGGACTGTGTCCTTTTTTTACTTGTGCTAACCTTGTTCCTACAGGAAGAGAAAAAATATTGTAGCCAGTATTCTCACATCACACACTTCAATCTCAAAGATGTTCACACTTTGAGCACCTATTTTCAGGTCTTGTGCTACCATGGGTAAAAACAGCTAATTTCAGGTCACCGACAAAGACCACACTTCAGCTCAGCATTAATCTATCTGAAATGCCCAGATCCTTGAAAGTATTTGTAACAGATTGAATCTTTCATAGCCAAAATCACAAAATATTAAACTGTCAGTTTCAAATGTCCTAGGTTATCTTTCCCACAACCAGTTTCTAGTAGTGTTTTTTATGGCTATACTGTAGTAGAATAAATTCCCTTCCTAAATGGTTATTATTACAATTTTACCTGAACTGGCTTTTGGAAAGCCCTCTCTGACAGTTTTACTCTCAGTCTGTTTCTCAGTGTGTATTTTTTCTCTCTCTCTCTTTCAGATGAAAGTGTTGTTGAAGTCTGTCCAGGAAAACAACATAAAACCTGCAAGGTAGCAGAGGTATTTCTGCAGAATGGTTTTCTGCTCTCTCATTTGAATGTGGAAGAAGACTTTCACATGCTTATAATTCTGTTCTGAACAAATGTGTGCCAGACATTCCCCAATCCTGACAGTCCATTTACTGGGACAAGCAAAGACTTATTTCAGTGACCTGTTACCAATCACTGGAAGACAGAACAGCTTTTGAGACTTCCTCAATTTACTCTCCAGAGGATGAACCAAGTTTTCACTGACTTTTTGAGTGAAAGAAAATGTAGAATA
Source organism: Pseudopodoces humilis (assembly GCF_049639895.1). NCBI lineage: Eukaryota > Metazoa > Chordata > Aves > Passeriformes > Paridae > Pseudopodoces > Pseudopodoces humilis. The sequence continues at coordinate 11,775,880 of NC_142203.1, forward strand.
AAGCCTACCACAAGTAAGATTTGGGCTTATATATTGACAGCATTTCCTTTTAGGGTTTCCTGCTGCCCTGTGGCAAAACATTTATAGTATCTAAAAAGGTACTAAGGGCTGTACAGCCCTTACTTCTTTCAGCCTTCTCTTCTGCTTAAAATCCCCCTAGTGTTCTACTCTAACATTATAAGTTTCATTCTGAATCCCAACAGACCAGGAGAACAGCTGTTCTTTTCTACCCTGTAATTCTACTGATTTTAATTAAGTTCCCTTCTCATAACTAAAACCTGCAGAGTGCTAAAATTAACAGATACTTTAATTCTTCTGTGTATCATGTTTCATTGTAATTTGCCTTCTGGAGAGACACTAGTCAGTGACTTCATTCCAACTTAGAAGACTGGCTTGATATTTTTTATTTTTTTTTTTGTGCTGCTGTCAGTGTTACTTCTGTGAATGCAAAGGTCAAGACCCTGTTTTAAATTCCTAAGGGAGAGACCTCATTCTCATATCATTCTCACCAGACAGAATGTCCGAATGCATTAATCAAAATTATCAACTACTACAAATTTTTTGGTCCTTAACCATTCATAAGACTCCATAAACCTGGGGAAACCTTACAGATATATTTGGTAGATTGAAGCTTGAATCCTCAGTATCCCATTAATGCTGTGAAATGAGGTGTTAGTTTCAGATATACTCTAAAAATGGAGAATTCACCCTCATGTATAAAACAGTTTGCAAGATTTAAGTCTAATTTTGAGGTCTTGCATACTATTAAGATGTTAAGTAGATCCTATGATGTCCCTGATCAGGAAGATAAATTCTAGTAAATGTTTGCTACATCCAAATAGTTACTCAATAAGAAAAAGTGTGACCATTTTTAAAATTTTGCTTCCACACATACAAAATAAGCACACTCATTAAATCATAAAAAAAGAGGTTATAGCAGTGTGTTAACTGGAAAAAAAGAGCTTTAGTGCATCTATTTAATTGTATTGAATGCATACTATTTAAGAGAAATGGGATGAGCTCCATGGGACAATAAAAGTTTTCATTACTGGTAAAATTAGGAAAGTCATAAATCTACAAATGTTTTCCAGAATTATGTGAAATATTTATGTTTTCATCCAGTGGCACACCTAGGAAGAACTATAAAAGTAAACTATACAAATCTGAGAACTGGTGAGTGAAAAAAACCCACTATTATTATAGAAAATACTTTCCCATCTGTCCGTGGAAGGACCCTGTGTTTTTCACAGTGAGCCAGCAAATACAGAAATAGAGGAAAACAATCAGGAATTTTTGAAGAGTCAGTTAAGAGATAACATGCATGAATAAAGAGAAGATAAAAAAAATAGAATTTTTCCTTCTCAGAGACACAAATTTTCATGCATCTTCTAGTCTCATGGGCTAAAAAAAAGCAGCATTTAGCTTGTCAGCAGATCAGAGAAAAAATAATAACAGCAAAGTGGTGAATGTATGATCCTTTTTATCCTTATGCCTCTGTAGCTTTTATTATAGATTTGGGTTGCTAATGGCTACTTATGCTTAGGGAATATTTTTCTGTCAATTTCAGAAAGCAGAAATCTGAGGCACTAGTCCTTGGCAGACAGACTAGAAGATGTAAGTGTAGATACTCAACAGAACAGAATATTAAATTAAAGTAATAAAAATTAAATCTTCTATATGAGTGAAGCTGAGGAGTAAGAAAGTGATGGAACAATAGTATTTCAAAGTTAAAGACTTAGGCAGACTTGGAAGAAATTTGGCATGATATTATACGATGATATATAACATGATATATTATAAGTTTTATGACTGAAGAAGTTTTCTCACACTCCATAAAACAGCACCATTTGACAAAACAAAACACCACCCCTCGTAAGACATTGTGCTCTCATCCAGAGAAGATCCACACACAAAAAACCAATTGAGATGACCAATTTTTCTTGGTTTTGGTGTCTGCCAAGGAAGGTGGGAACCCACCTTGGAATGGAGAATATAAGACATCCTTGCCTCTGAATTTAATTGTAACTTTGAAATTCATGGGCTTTCAGGCAAAGACATTGGGAAAAGGAGTAACAGTTCTGTACTAGTATCGTATGTGTATAGCAAGGCAAAGAAACAACAATGGCAGCAACAATGGACAAAAAAGCAGAAAAACCCAATGAAGTCTCTGCCTGCTCTCCGAGAGCTTCCCTCAGTGCAGTTCTGGGCACCGCCGGCAGGGGCGCTCCTGGCTCCCGGTGGGCAGCACGGGTGTGTTGATTCCGCCGCGCCGGCAGGGGGCGCTGTGGCGCCACAGTTATGGCAAGTCTCCCTGGGAGCCGAGAGTGAAGAGTTGGAAGGGATGGAAAAAGGGGTTTTGGCTTTTCACATACCCCATGGCATGGGCAGTTCTTGGTGCCACCAGCAGGACTCTCGGAAAGGAAGCAGCAGGTCTGGAACGGCAGGGAGGGGCATAGTCCTCCGTAGTGGCAGATGAGATGATATCAGGAAACTCCCGAGCGTGTAGCTGGGAACCTGGAACTGGGCAGGCCCAGGGGCTGAAGGGCTACAGCCGTGGGAAACAGCCCCTGAGCAGTGGCAGGGGCGCTAGGGGCGGACCAGTCAGCAGCAGCCCCGCCTTCCATAATGCAGGGGAGAAAGGCCTCCCTGGAAGGGGGGAAGGGCTGGTTTTTCCTTGATTCGGAAAGGCATTCCCCCCTGAGGCACCCGAGCAGGATGTCCTGTTGTTTGGTAGGAAATGTTTTTTACAGACAACCCAGCGCAAAGGGAGCCCCTCCTCAGGGAGCAGAGCTGCCACTCACAGTAGAAGGCAGCAGGAGAACAGAACCCCGCAGTGGTGGCAAATTTCCACAGCAACTGCAGGCCTCCTTTTTCCCTCTCTGAATGCCGAGTGCAAGGAGAGCACAAGGGTTGGCCTGCACCAGCCCCCTTTTTCCCCAGCCCAGTTATTCCTCAGGTAATCTCTACCCCTCCACGAGAAAACCCCCAGGTAAAAAGGCGGCAGGCCAGCTGGACCCTTCCCCCCTGATAAAACTGTGGCCACTTCTCTTTTGTCTCTCATAAGTTCCCCCTCTTGCTGTTGTCTCCTAGCAACACAAATATTGGTAAAAATTCTTTGAAGAGAAAGAAACAAAGAATCCTAAACCCCAACAACCACTACAATTAGCTAATTAAAGGGACTAAAATTAGGATTACTTGAGGTGGTTACAAACACTAGAAGGGGAAAAAAAAAGACACAAAAGAAGGGTTGCCCTCAAGGATTTTCAGTCTGCAGGAGGCTATACAGCAGTAATAAAGCCCCATGCACACTTGCAAGGAATGCAAGCCTGTCCTTATGGTGCTCGATGCATTTTTATTCCAAGCAATCTGCATTTGATCAGGCAGCTTCAAGGGCTGTTTTGATAGAGCCACTACGAGACTGCCTGAATACGGTGTTTCTTCTCATATTCAAGAGAGCATATATGGAGAGAAAGAAGAAATACAAAATCTTATTTTGTGGGGATTCGTGTAATAAATGAAAATAGAGAAAAACCAATGGGCAGGGGAAGGAAAACAAAACAGAATGCTCATTTTGTCCATAACAATAGCAGGTATCAGTCTGAACTGTCCCCCCTGTATAGGACAGTATAAGGCCTGTATAGTGCCTATTATGATAGCCAAGGAGATAAGACCCCTTGCCACACGAAATAATAACTGCCTGTTTTACTCCCACAATGGGAAAGAAGACAGGCATTACGTAGTTTTTTCTAATTGGAAAAAAGGGCGTGAATGAGGCCCCTTTGAAGAAATTCTTAAAAACGAGAATCACTTAATAAAATTATAAAAAGAATTTAAATCTAAATACAAAGACACATTAGGAGACATAAGAAATAAAGGCAAGAGGGTTATAAACGGCCGTGACCTTGGCGCGCATGCCAAGAGCACACGCTGGGGATCTCAAGGATCTACCTTTTTAATTATCCTCCTCGCTTGCTGTGAGGGGTTAATGCATATTCAAGCATGTCCCTCCCCTGTTCCCCGCCTTTCTGGATCATGCTTTCACAGTTTTTAATTTTCTGCTTGGTCAGCATATATTTTTTGCTGGTCATCATTATTCTTGCTGGTCAGCATTTTTCTGGAGTTTGGTTTCCTTTCTTTTTGCAAAATGCTCTGCGGCCAGAATAACAGTCCGGGGCCAATCATCCTTTCCCTGAGGACAGCTGGGCTTCATATCATTCCGCTGATAACAGTTTTGGCCTCTATTGTCTCTCTTGATAAGAGTTTTGGGGGCCCACTGTTTTGTTTGTTTTTTTTCCTTGCCCTCTGGGGTTTTCCCTGGCCTTGTACCATAGAGAAATTCTTTTAAAGCTTAAGACCTGTTAGTCAAGAAAAAGAGTACATAGATTATACGAAAAAGTATTTATCATATAATAATTCATCTGCGAAAAGCCAATTATCACAATTCAAATTTATAACAAACCCCTCCTCTTCTTTTTTTATAAATCATTTGGCGTGAAAGCAATATTTCTTGTTTTCTAGCTTCTAAGCACTCGTTCATTTATTCTCAAATTCAAATTTTTAGCGTCGTCCCAACAGAGTGTTTCAACATTATTTTGTTTTCTTGAATACTATGATATTTGTTTTTGTTTGTTGTTTTTTTTGCCATTCTAGATGTAGCGAATTTTCTGTCTATAGGCATTTTGCTATGCTTTGAACTATATTGGTGATCCAGCCAAATTTAAACAAGGGGATTAAACAAAGAAGAACTATTAAACCAGCTGTAGCCACTCGCTACAAGGGGAATAAAGCTTAGCTTCGTCTACATACTCTATCTCCCCAATAACCTTATCCCACCAATTAGTGGTCAGTACACATTTTCATTTTTGGAACCGGCATATGGGCAAATTTTTCTGAGATCTTTGGCGATAACTAGAATGGCAATATTTTATTGTCATTGAAAACAACAATCTTTATGTATTAAATTTTTTTTTTCACAGAACACCCCCTTTCTTTTAGCTACTAAATAGTCCTTAATCCACCTTAACTCTGATATATTGCCGCTCTGGCTTTCATCTCTGACTGCTATTAGTTTCTTAGCCCCAGCTGTTTTATTGGGTTTATGATTTTTCTACAACAGCTTGGAGTTTCAAAAAAAAAATGCAAAAATTGGGGTTTGATATCCCCAACTTCCATCTTGTGCCTCAAGAATGTTTCCAATAGCGTTTCAGAGGGCCACTTCTCATCTCCCCATTTTTTGGAGGAGCTCAAAAAAACCATTCACTTTTAATTCTTTTTAGGACCTTCCAAAACTAACACAACCCCAAACTGATTTCTGTCCTCGTCAGAGTACAACTCCCCTCCATTGCGAAGGGGAGCTTGGAGTATGCATGTTTCTCACATATCCAAAATAAGCCATCTGGTGCCTTCCAATAGTCATTTTTCTTTGATCTTTATATTTTCCCCAAATTTAGATATTTCTGGGATTCCAGAGTACGGATTTTTTCCCTTTTACCAAATTACATCTGAAAAGAGTCAGGTTCGATTATCATACACACAAATTTCTTTCTTTTACTTTTCCTTGAGTTCCAATACAGAGTTTTGGCTCCACTGGGATCTCACCATGTAGAAGTTCCATTACTAACCTTATAACCTTTTACAGGGAAGTTTTCCCTATTCCTTTAATAAATTCCTTACCAGTTCGCCATAAACATTCTTCCCCTATCACTGTAGTTGAACTTAGAATCCATTCTTTCTGGTCAGAGTCCACCCCTCTTTAATTGGTCCGGTTCCACAGACTATTTAAGGAGTTCCACCCCGGCCTTATGCACTACACCTTTCCGTGGCCATCCTCCCCGCGCTCATCAGGCTCCTCCACAGACCCAGCAGTTCGTTATGTTTAAAATTCTTTACTGATCCTCTCCCCTAAATCACAAACAGTTATTCCCCTATCCTTGAGATATCTATTTTCCCCTGTTAATTGCTGTTTGAGCCTTGCATACAGGTCCTGACGTGAGGTTAAGTTTTAGTTTAGGTTTCTGTGTTGGTTTATCCTTTTTTTCTTATCACTTGCTCTTTATCAAATCTTGGGTCTTTCCCTTGACCGCCCCCGAGAAGCAAATCCATTTTTCCCCCTTTTTGGGGCAAGTGCTCTTCCCAATCTAGTACCAACTGACTCCTAAGTTTTCTGTGATCCCAATCTTTTTCCCATTTATGTATACAGGTACTTTAAACTTGGATGGGTTATAAGCAGTGACTATGATATTGGAGTCCGTAATAAAAAGAAAACCCCGGGTGTCATTCCATGTAGAGTCTTTGATAGCATTTGTAAACATGGCTTTGCTGGTGTCCCAAAGGGAAAAGGATAAGTGACAGAAGAAGGGGAATAATAGGGGTCCAGTATGACTTACACCCCACCAATCCTGCCTATGAGGTTTGCAGCTCACAGCAGGTGTTTTATATTCTTCTCGGGTGCGAGTTGTAGTGGTCAGTCTGGTCTTGCCCCCCTATTTTCCCTTGTCACTTTTTCCTCTTGTAATTTCCAAGCAAATTTCTTTTGACACCGTTTAAACAGCAGTTTCCCATCCTTCCTCAGGTACTCTCCCACTCAACACGTCACTAGTAATTTGCCCATCTGTAAAAAAAAAGTAATCATTTAAGTTATTCTTAATAGATTTGGCACCCAACACTTCCTGCAACGAGAGGCTTAACTTTGTGAACCATAATACCTATTATTCTCACTAATTTAAACACATAATATTGTTAATCCAGATAGCAAATGTCCCCGTATTGGATGATTTTAGACAAGTATATGATGTGGCACTGATGGAAGTTGTGTTCTCGCCCCCCTCCTTTATACAAAATCACTAGGCAAAAGCAAAAATATTAACGAGGATTTCCCGACCAAAACAGCTCCAGTCCTCCTGTTTGGAGTGGGAGTTTTCCCTCCCCCAAAGGTGGATATTGAAAGTGTCCCAGAAACTTGTCCAGGCAGGACTGTGAAACTACTGATACAGGCGTGGTCTTACTTCTCAGTTAGTGGCGTGATTCTTAGCTCATTCCTTGGGTCATTTGGATTGTTTCCGTTCATTACCGCCGCCTCTATCCAAGAGTCCAGTTTTAACACTCGGCTTTGGGGTGTTACAGTCCAGTCCTCAGGTCCTGTAATCTTATTGAGGTGCTGAATCCAACTTCACTCTTTGGTCGAGATTGCACTTCTCTGCCTTAATTATCAGTATTACCTGAAAACAATTTCTTAATAACACAGGAGAATGAAAACATCACATCAAAATTTTCCATCTGTATTCTTTACAAATTTCTTGGGTTAAAGCGAAAATTAACAGTTAACATAGGAGCCAATCTCTTTCTGCGTGTCTCAAATTAGTTAAACAAGAAAGGCTAGGTTAGTTTTGACTTCAAAATAAAATTTACATTCATTACCTTTACCCTTTGGGTTAATATTTACTTGTTTAGCTTCACAAACTTCTTTTATCGGTTTCTTAGGGAACAAACCCCCTTCCTTTTTAACAACAAGAGTAAAAGGAAAGAAAGGGAAAAAAAAAAAAATAAGAAAAAAAAAAGAGATCTAATTTCAAGAAAATTAAACACTTTGATGAGGGTTTTCAGAACCCTATCGAGCTAGACATACTTTTGCTTTGGTCTCATCATACACTCGGATCCCTGTTTCTTCTTCGTTCCTTTGTCTCCGTTCCTTCCTTTCCCATTCACAGCAGTTTTTTAGGCTATTTCTCTCCTCCCCCTCCTGCTGCCAGCAGCTCTGGGCCCGAGCAGAGCTGTTTCAGCAGCTCGCTCTGCAGGGAGGGGGTCCCATAGGCTGTCACTTGGTGTGCTGACCCAGGGGCACAAGCTCGTGTCCCCTCTTTCCCTGCTGTGCCGTCCCTTCACACACAGGAACTGCATGTTCAAAACCACACTCAGCTCCCCCACAGACAGCCAGGGGCAGAGCCCGGAGTCCACAGATGCTCTGGTCAGGGCCTCCTCTGCTGGGCCAGCTCGCTTCCCTCACACTAAACCTCACCCAGCACCGCTGCCAGGCCGGCGAGCACTCCTATCCCAGACCGCACCCCCCAGCACCCCTCGAGACCCCGGCACAGACACGGTCGGTCCCGCTCGCAGCAGCGCCCCTCACGAACCGCGCTCTGCAAACCCTTCACATCGTGTGGGAGAGGACCGGGAGCCGCCACCCGGGCGCCCGCTGTTCGCATCCACTTACAGGGAACCGGGTCCTGCTACAGCCGCTTTACATAAAAGCCAAAAAAAACAACACCTAAACCTAGCAACTCCCTACCCAGCGCTCCAGATGCCTCGTTTCCCTAACATCTCCTATTTAGGGCACAATTCTCACCTCATAATCGCTCTTGAAAGTTTTTTTTTTCCCTCAACAACCAGTGCACACTCTTCGGAGCCAACAAGACACTTCTCACTCTCCTTTCTTAAAAAAATCTTTACAACTCTAATGAAAGGAGCATCGCAAACCCTCTCCCCCTCCTCTCTTCTGCCACTATCATCTCGCACTCTTTTACACCACATCCATCCAGAATCTCCCACTACACAAATTACATTGCCTTTAGGGGAATCAACTACAAAAATCCTAGACACCCTCCTTTTTTGGGGATACCTCCCCAAAAAACCCCAAAGGCGCTAGGACACAGCGAACCAGCTCAGCTAGCCCACTACATTACCAACTAAAACCAACCCTGTAATTACTATTTCTACTGCCTTGAACCAGATCTTCAGTCAAGCTAGAAATGAAGACACAGACATCAATCTTCTCTAATTTTTCTTCTCAACAAGTACACAAGAGTCTATCCTCACACAGCTGCTTAATGTGAATAATCTCTAAGTAACCTTTTTATGACAAAATATGATCAGGTCTTTTATTTATTACAGGAATTTAGATACATTGACAAGTTTCTTCTGAACAATACCTTTATTTTCAACAACACTTGCAGCTTATTATATTATGAACATATCTATAGCAAGAACCCAGTCTACAATTGTTTTCAAGCCTCATCTTTCATCACAAAATAATGACTCCATCCTCTAAATAACTACATGTAACTATATTTAAAATAGCCCAAGTTTAGAGGTTCTCCACAATTCTCATTCTCAATTTGAAAAAGACTACCATATATTTAATTCTAATCTTTTAACTGGGTCCACTAATCTTGCCTTCTGTAATAAGTACAAACGCTGCAAAACAACACAAGCACTATCCTAGAGTACGTGCACTTTCCTTGGGCAAAATTCAAAAGAACAAAGAAATCCATGGCAAGTTCTGAGCCTGATCTTCGCTTAAAAACAACACCATCACATAACTCTTTTTGCTTAGAAATCATGCTGAGAGAATGATCAGCATTCTTCATATTGTGAAAAGAGAAGATAACAAAATTTTCAGCAAGCAGTTAAAAAGATTTACAACAATCCACAGGAAATTTTGCTTTTTGGCTGGTACCCAGGTTCGGCTTTTTAAGAACCATGGGGCTGTGCTTCATCAGAGCACGGGACACAAACAACATTAGGGGTAAACAGCTCTCACAACTTGTATTTGACAACCTGATATAGTTTTTCACCTTAAGAAGTGACTACTATGCAAAAATTACTGTAACTTGTTGCTTAAAAATTTAAAATCAACTACAAAATTTTACGATATACACTAAAGTAAAGAAATTAAGAAGGCATACTAAGAAATGTGGTTTGTTTCTTACAAAATAAAATTGCAGTCAAATCAAGAAAAAAAAAAACGAGCTTTTTCTTTTTTTTTCTCCCGGATGCATTTCTTGGATTTTTTAAACTTTCTTAAAGCTTCTTGCTCTTCCCGAAATCTAAATTTTTAATCCCCGGGCACGCTTATGGGAGAAGCCCCCAGCACCATCATACGGAATTCTAGAACCCGGTAAAACAAAAGGGTTGCAAATTGCAGCTCCTTGGTTTGGAGCTGATACTACGCCAGGATGCCCCATATTCACTCAAAATCTGGCTAAGAAAAAATTTGAGACAGTTTGACACGTCCTTACTCCCGGAACACAGAATTAATGGCCTAAAGGTTCATAAGACCCGGCCCGAAACCTGGGTCCAGAGGGGCTCGCCTGGCTCTTCACCATGGGGGATGTTCCCGGCTGTTTCACAGCTTCAGGAGGTTCCAGGAGTCATGAGAGCTCCCCTGATCCCCCTGTGCTGGGGCAGGGAAAACCGAACCAGCATCTGTGGTTCAATCCCGCCTGCCGGCAGCCACCTAAAACAGCTCTGCGGCTTGAGAGCCAAAAATAATTTAAAAAACCAGGGGCACCAAGGGTTAGAAGGCCCCTGCCCCAATTTACTGAAAAAGGGATGGCTGAAATTATCCCTCAGGGGACCCTCCCTGCCTGTTTATCAGGGGTTTGGGCCGATCACGGCCAGAGCTCCGGAGTTCCTTTACTCTGAGGTGACCCCCCCCCCTGTCCCAATAGCTTGGCGGGAGTAGCCCCGGGGCACGATCTCCCCGGAAAAACCTTTCCCGCCGCCACAGTGGGGCAAAAAAAAAAAATTCAAAAAAACCAAAAAAAACCCCAAAAACTTCAAAAAGCTGAATCCATCCAGCTCACCAAAGGACCCCTCCCCCCCAAGCAGGGTCTTGTTGCCCGGGGGGGGGGAGGAAAAGGCGCGGAGGGAAAATCTCCTAAAAATCCCGGCTTTTCTCTGAGCCAGACCTGCGGAAAAAGATTTGATACAACCCCCCGCGGCTCCGGGTACAAGCCCAGTTTGGTTTGGCCCCCCCCCCCGGGGCTCCATGACGGAGTGCAGGGGGAAGCCAAACACTCCCTGTGTCCCCACCCTGATCTAGTCCCTGTGGAAACTCGACCCGTGTTACTCTTATCCCGCACACAGGAAACCTTTTCTTGCAAAACAATTCCAAAAAACCCCCCAAACTTTTAAAGCAACATCACACCTATTTACGCATTCTCACATTGTTCATTCAACTCCCCCCCAGTAAAACAAGACAATAAGGTGCTCTTTACTTCCGTTACTTGTTAATTACCCCATGGGCAGTAATATGTAAATATCTCAAGTTTCTTGGATTTTTCCCCAATTTTTCAGTTTTAAGTCCAAATTTTTTTTTGGATTTTTAATCCCCAACGAAAAGTTTTAGAGAATCCCATTTTACTTGTTTTCCAGGGATTGGCCCGGAAAACCTTGGGCCCCCTTTCCGTGGGGTAAACCCCCCCCCTGAGACCCAAATCCCCGTAACCCGGGGGGGATTTGCCCCCCGCTTCCCGCTCCCCCAAAAATTACTTACAATCCGTCTTTTTTCTTTGGGGGCTTGGCACAAGAATTATGGAGCAAAAAACCCCGGTTTTTTAGGGAGCCCTTTTCCCCCTTTTTTTGCTTTTTTCTCTCCTTTTTGTCCCCGGGGTTTGACCCGCAGGGGGTTGGCCCCCCGCTAGGGAAAAGGAGCGGGGTCTGTTGAACTCGGGGGCGCCTTTTTTCCCCCTTTTGGATCTCCGGTGGTCCTAGAGGTGAGGTGCTTATCCCGAAGAGCCCCCCAAAAATTTTAAAAACGAGATTCATTAAAATTTAAAAGAATTTAATATAATAGAAGACAAATTTGGAGGACATAAGAAAAAAAAG